>NC_133934.1:79743528-80438738 GCF_031877795.1 Strix aluco
AAATACGAAAATCAATAATGTCAATATAATATTAGTGTTAGTTCTGCTGATATTTTTCCTTATATTATCTTGTTTCATTAATACAGTACACTATTTCTGCATACCTGAATCTATAGCAAGTGTTACTGTGGTTGCAAAATAATTATAGCATCCAAAGTAACTCAGACAGATAAAACTCACCTGAACTGCTCAATTATCATCTCTGATGCAGGACCTTTAATTACAAAAGCTGTCATTAAAGGGAGAATACAACTGCAAACCAGGAACTACTACTCCTAAGACGTGAGCAGCTCCTACCCAGGAAGGGAGGTCAGCTGAGGTAAGTTAAACCTTGATTACAAGATGACTAATTTTGAGAATGCCATCCAGTGGCAAAAAAATCCCAGTGGAAAAGCAGCCACACTGCAAATGAACACCAGAAATCTGAGAGAAAAGTGAACACATTGGGAAGCTGACACTTCATGTTCTAGAATACATACAGACAAATATACATACATAAACAAATATCCAAAGGTAAAAACTTGGACTTACCTTTGATTTTTTCCATGCATACCAAACACCAATCATTATAAGAATACAGAGGAACACAAGGGAAATGCTGATTCCTGCCACTAGAAGAGCAAAACGAAAGGTACCCATGACTCAAAGCCATTAAGGAAAAAAATAATACCTACATTTGTGGTTGATAATTATGCAGCATAAAATGGTTATATGTGACACCAAAATCTAGGTCTTTACTTTTTCCTACAAACAAAAAGCTCATTCAAGTCTGGATTTGTACAGAAATGAACCAAGCACATTACAGCTCATTACAGTCAATGATTTTTTTGGCAGTGCAAAGTATGTGCTATATTCATCTCTAGTCTTACTATGCCAACAGTTACTGCTGCTCACAGTATTATTGGTGCTACAGATTTTACTGAAAGAAAAAGCCCCAAATACTAATTATGGTAATAATAAAGTAAATTACTATGGTTGAGTCTAGTAGAGTGATATTCTTATTACCCAAATCACCAGAGAAATACCATGATTTGCAATTAAGGAGTGTCTTTAATACTCTTTTATAAAAACAGTTTTCCAGGCTAGTGTAGGCAAGTCCATACACAGCTTTTGTTTTCTATAACCAATTGCAGTACAACCAGTTAAAACTTCAAAACTTAAGAAAAAAAATAATCTAAGCATAAATATATATATTGAAGTTGTGAACCTACCGACTGGAGTTGACGGATGTTCTTCCCCTAAAAGGAAAAGAATGAAAATTAGAAACAGGAGAAAACTGTACAGCTATGTATAATGAAACTAAAGCTGTTTTCCCTACCTTTTTTTTTTTTTTTTTGTGATTACAAAGCCCTGAATTTATAGTCAGGCGTAAGAAGGAAACTAACTCATGATTTCCTGCCAAAATAATAGATGGGAGTTATTAACTACTCCGTATCTACATTGACTTCTATGCTGATTTCTGTTTACCCTCCTTCATACCTGCTTTGTCTGTTTGACAGTGAGGCTTTGCGTGGCAGAGCTCTCATATATTTAGAGAGCTGTGCATTTAAATATATTTATAATTAGCATAACTAAGTCTAAGTCAGAATGGCGGCTTTCTTCAGATTCTGCCACACTGAATGAGGAAGGAGGAAGCAAGCAGGTAAGACTGTTGCTGCCAAGCTTCCTCCTCCTTTTTGCCTTTCTTCCATCTTCACCATTGAGCCTTGGGTAGTGTCTTGGCATAAGAAGCACAGAGAAGACATAAGGAAGAAAGAGGGCAGTTAAAATTCCTGACTCTTCAGCTAGGAACATTGTCCTAGCAGCTGCTTCAGAGACCACACAAAGCTTCACAAACACAGCAATTAAGAAAGCATTAGCATTCTGAAGCCCTGGCCTGTCCCTATAAAGTTTCATGCAGCTCGTAGCTGTGATCATAAGAGCAAAGATGGGGCTTGTGAAAGCAGTCACTTCATAAAGCCTCCAGAAAGATCAGCAGGAGCAGGGTATCACTTGAGACACACACAGAGGCAGATGCTGGTGATCCTCCACAGAGGGATGTGACAGAAAGAGTCAAGACATTTAGCAGGTCTACGGGGCCTTTTTCTGCTGTTATCTTCCTCATCAGTCTTCCTTTAGCACAGAATACCAAGCTATCCACTGGTCTTGAAAAATACCTGACATTCTATACTAAATGACATATTTTCTGCTTCTTGACAGAAAATTATTTAGGCTGTGTTATTTGAGATGTCTGAAATATTCTTTGTGCTTCAGCTTCCACCTCTGTAGAAACAGGGGGAAACCTGTTTAAGTCAATCACAGGGTTATATTGCTGCTAAATTGGTTTATGTTTGCAATTTTCTTAAGGCTTTTGGATAGAAAGAATCATCAGGTGGAAAACAACCAGGGAAAAATGGAACAGTGTATTCATATGACTCAGATGTGCACACTGAGGTAAGAACTGACCCAGCATTTGGAGGAAGAAACAAATTAAAATACAGACCGAAATCATAATCGCTTTCATGTGTTGTTTCCAATTCAGGAGCTTGAGTAACTTTGGAAGTAGCCGAGTCACTAGGTGCGACTTCATGTGATGGTGTGGTGGTTGCAGCAACATCCATATTGTTACAAAGATATCCTAAAAAAAAAAAAAAAAATTATTGCTGGAGTATGCCATACCATTTATTATTAAGGTTGTTTGGTAGTTTCAGTTATAAAATCCTGCTTTCAAATGCTCATAACTTGAACAATCTTGCCTGCTGTTTTACATTTGCAATGTTTCTCTCCATCTGACTTTTCTGTATGAACATTTCAGTTGAAATTGTTAAGACATTTCTCAGAAAAAGTTTTGAAAAAAAACAGACCGTCATTTACTCAGTTTCAAAAAGTATTTTCATAGATATTCTTCTCAGACATTATTTCCTTGCTTTGGAGTAAGAATACGAAATCCATAAAGGAATAGTAGCAGAGCTATAGCCTTTACTAGATTTGGGTACTCTGTAAAAACTAGTAAAACCATTTTCATTTGCTTTGATGGGGCTCACAGCAGCTGGGTTGTTTATTGATATTCATCCTTGTTCTCACTTTTTGTCTTGCCCTATGTGCTTCTCAGATGGGAAGCAATCACACTAATACAGATGATGACACTCATTAGCTTGCTTTAGTTAACAAATGAAAACACCCTTTCTTTCACATTCCTCCTCAACTGCAATTGCAAATTAATGAAAAAGATTTGGGCAGGGGTGAAAGATACTTTCCCTGAATTTTTTCTAAATGACAGGAAGAGAGAAAAACTATACCCTTTGTTAAGTTATTGGAGCATTAAGAAGGTGCTTTCCTACACAGCCTCAGTTGTGACATGAGAAACAAAACCAAATCTCTTCTATGGAAGCAAGTTTAGCCGTGGAAGTTTCAGGAGGTTCCACAGGGGAAGTAATTGACTCTGAAACAGCACAGGGGGACAGAGCTGTGCCACAGGAGATTCTTGGACATATAAGTTAAGAGATTAACCCCAACAAACATCTTACATAATTCTGGTCTTTCCTGAGTTCTTTTATCTATAAAGCTCTTCCTAGAATTATAGCATCATCTCCAAACATAACATCCACAGCTTCCCTGGAAAGGAGCAAACAGATGCACCCAGGATTTTGCAATAAAGAGGAACAGTACTTGCAGGCAGATACTGACACTCTGAGAATATGCTGCACTTGTTAGCAATGGGTGTAAGTTGCTCAGTGGTTAGGAGAAAAACTTGCTTTGTCACTCTGAAGCTTTTGTAGGACTCTGCCAAGCAGATCACAGCTCTACAGAGGGGGCCTGACGATATATGTATCTCCATGAACTCCTCTGAAGAGGGATGGCATAAATTCTTGGTCAGACTTGTGTTCTTGAGAGCACGTGTACCTTCATGATAAGAAGGTCCATTAGCCAACACCCTCCACCTCTTACCACCTTAAATTCTCCCTCTGTTGCTGCCTTTAGTGGGACAGAGGTGTAAAGAAGAAATTGCCTTATGTCTTTGCACCAAATTAAGCCTATTTTTTTTTCTTTTTCACAAGGTGACAACATTCTCTTGAAAATTTATGAAACTGGTAGAATCAGTCACAAATTCTAACTGCTAAATATAAAATCCTTTCATTATTATTTAATTTTAGACACAAAATTATATAAGGGATTTCTGTTATATCATATCCAGTCACAAATTCTGAATATTAAACATTTTCATTAGACAGAAATGATATAAGGGACTGGGGCCCTGCCAAGTCTAATAATGCAAACGGTGCAGTTGGGAAGAAGTTCATGAAACTTGCAGAGTGAGATTCTATCCCTTTTAACTTCTACTTAGTAAATTTACAAAGTCTTTGTGGGAAATTAGGAAGACCTGGTGCTTATTGTTAAATGGCCTGAAATAATTCAAATTTTTGCTGACTACAGCATTGCTGAGATACTGCCACTGTATCTATAACTAGCAGTGCTGACAAAAAAAAAAAAAGGGATGAGCTGTATATGTTATCATTTCTCTAATTCTACTATTGATTTTTAGAATATTGATCATTATTGATGTTAACATTTATTTTTGTAATTCATTAAAGATGACTAATATTGCAAGAAATGTTACCTTTTATTGGCACATGTGTCTTTCTGTACCTGCAGGGGATTTCATTAAAATACAACTTAACTCATTCTTCAAGTTTTGTTATTAGAGTGCTACAGATATTTATATGGCAAAATAATTGTAGGCTTTTTAAGTGAGCTATATCTTACTGATAGAGATGTAACTAAAGTAATCATTCATGTGCAATAATGCATAGACAAAACACCGTCAATGATTGTACAACAATTTGTAGATCAAGTCATACAAATTAATATTTAGAATATACTTCGGAATAATTTCAAAAAGTAATTACAAGTATTGAAGAGAAAGTAATAGCTGAGAAAAATATAAAGAAATGCTCACTCACCTGTAAGTAACAGAATGAACGTAAGCATTGCCTCACACATCTTCATTTTTTTCCTTCTCTATCTGTAAAAGGGCAAAACCAACAGAAAAACCTGAAAAATCCCCAGGTCACTGTCCCCATAGCAAAGAAGCCATAGTTGTTACCCCCTGAGGCCACAGAACTCAAAAGCCTAACCCTGCTGCACTTATCGTTACCAGAGCTGCTTATTGGCTGAATCAGGCTGTTTCCCAAAACAGCTGTTACAAGGGCTTAGATGCCCCATAGGCTGTGTAACTCCAGGAGCTTTGGATGTACTGAAAAGAATTTACTTAAACTACCAAGCGAAGTGTGCAGGGAGTGCAAAAATTACAAAACCAACAGCTAAACTACAAGTTCTATTCATATGTAAAACAGGTTCTGAACTGCACATTTACTAAAATACTCTAGTTGTGATGAGGATATTGTCATATGTCACACCTACAGAGAGACTTTGTGTAGACCTCAAAGCTCTCTGTAAGCATGGAAAATGTATCCTTTCACAAATGGAAAAGCCTGGACACATGGAAGTGAAATGCCTGTTGATCACAAAAGACAACCATTTTCTTTTGCACTAGTCACAGGTCATAATATATTTCTAAATATTCAGTGCAGCTTAAAAGTAAGTATTCAAAGCAAAACCATTGCCAGTCTGTAAAATGTAATGATTAGTCACATTCCTAGCTATTTAGGATCATTTAAAGAAACAGCCTTCCATAGCTGCTTCCCAAGCCTGTTTCAGAATTGTTGGTCAGTGTTCCAGGTGGTCTGACACAGGTATGTACTTCACCTGAGGGTATGCCACAGATGATGCTGAGTTAACTATTGATAATTCAAATAAAAAGGAAATAAATTTGTCAAGCAAAAGGAGTTTGCTTGGCAAACTGTCATCCCTCTGTCAAAAATCTCACCATCTTTCTCTGCTGAGACTATTTCTTTCAAAGTATACAATAGTAAAACATGGAATACTTGGGTCTCCATGGACTCATGCACTGTACTACAACTCACTGTTAGTAGGCTTTTCCTGGATGCTCAGCCATGAACCTCCACACATGAAAAACACACCAGTTAGACTTTCAGGAGTGACAAGTTGCTGTCTCACCAAATATTAACAAAAAACCCAACAACTGTTTACAGTCCCTCTATATGAATAAATTGCCAAATGGCACTAATACCAAGCAAACAGGAATCAGCATTTGGAGAGGCATCTCCATTCCACCAGACAGCATAATGCTTGCAATAGTATTACATTAACAGCTTTTTTCCAGTGCACATATCCTTATCTTTTCTTCTGAACATTTCTTTATCAGGTCATAGCAGACCTTTGCAGTAAGAAATGCTGGCACAGAGTTTTCTGCCTTCCAAGACTATTGCCAACCAGCACAAGAAACCACTTTTCTTATGCATCTTTTTTCTTTCAAAGACTGCTACCAAATTATTGTGTAACAGTCGTTTTCTTCTCAGACTTTGTTTGAAGAGTATCTCCAATAACAATTATGTTTTCTGTCCCTTCTAATAATATCTTACGAACATTTTTACTGGAGTAAGAAATTAGTATCTTCATGAATCTCCTGTGTACACCGAAAATAGTATTCATGCAAATTCACTACACAGGTGGAGGACCAGAGCTCTTTCTACACCAATAGAAAGAGGTGATTCAGAGAGAGAGCCCCAAAAAGGCATTGTGAATTTCTGAAGTGTCAAAGCCTGTCCATCAGTTCAGATGGATCCTAGGAAAGACTGGCCTCTTTGCCTGAAGTCTGACCATCTAGTTAACTTGTCTTTATAAAAGCTGTCCATTCTACCTCTTCTACCTTCAGATACTTGCTTGTGAAACACTGAGGAGGGAAAAGGTACAGATAATGAATGCACCTACCCACAAGAGAGGAAGACGGTACATAAAATGTGTAGGATGCTCATTTGCAACTAAACATAACGGAAAGCTCCCCTTGGGCCACAGAAGAGCTCTGTAACCCATAAAGGTCAGCTCTCTATTGATGGTGCTTCTGGTTCCCCTGGCTTAAAGTGTAAAACCCTCAAGCCCACTGTTCCCTGACAAAAATGTCTCAGTAATGACAAAATTACTTTCCAATGTACACTTTATAAAATGGTACCAAAAACCCCAGACCTTCTCTTTAGGAGAAACTCCTCACCTAGGCAACCTGACTTACCAGGGAGTACCGATCCCTATTATTTCATGACCCTTCCTGAATTACTGTCTGTCACATGAGCACTTTCATAAGGAAGGACTGGGGGCGAAGCAGTGTATATAGGAAAGACACTTCTATTTCTTTACAGAGATCAAAGGTTCAAAGAAGAAATATATTTAATACTTTAGGATCATTGCACATTGTACCAAATTTGTACCCCATAAACATCAAGCCTACTATATCATCTGCACTTTGCTGAATGATGAAAATTCTACACAGTGTTACAAAAGAGGGAAAAAGAGATATATACATATATGTGTGTGTACATGTGTTTTTTCTAACTACTTTCTGTTACACGCTGGCTTTTCAAAGTTCCATCTCTAATAAACAGTACCAGTTAGATGGCCAGGTAATTATATAGTTGGTGGCCACTATATCTTCATTTCTCCTCATACTTTGTAGCAACCAATTAGATGTTATGCCACAGGTACAGGTCCTTTTTCTATTAGCTTCTCTAGGTTTTGAGATTTGCTTTGTTTGCTCCTACTAGAATTGTTTGGGAAAAAACCCTACAATGTATTTTTGTTAGAATGTTTTGGTTTTGAAATAGTTTTGGGAATAGTTCAGTTCTGATAAATCTCTGATAGAAAACCATTCAATTTCTGTCTGCCTAGAAAGCTGTGCTCCCAGAGTTTGCCACTTCATGACAGACATACATGCGGATTCTTTTGGACACGGGAATGCACAGAAGTCAGACTCATAAGCAGCCTGATGATAGGTAGCCCCACAGCCAGGAATTTTAGGGTTCCCAGGTGTATTATATGCAAGAAACAAGTTTAGAAGTTTTAACTGAGAAGGCATATTTCCCAGATTTCCATCCCTTTGTCAGCTGGAGGCTGAAGTGAGCCTTGAAATCCTGGGATCTGTGGGTCAGCAATACTATGCAGCTGCATTTGTGGCACTCCACATTTAAAAAACAAAGTAAGGTGCTTAAACTAAAGTCATGTATCTCTGAAATCAAACATAATACAAAACCTATGGCAAATCAAATAGAATTGCTTTGTTCTGTAGAAGTTATATATGAATTTGGCCATGTATGCCCAATTTTATTTATTCTCAGTAGAAATCATAGAAACAATAATTAATCTAATGGACTTTTTTTTAATTAAAAAAGTGGGCAGTAGTTATTATGGGTTGTCTGCCTCAAAAGTACTTGATGGACAACATATGATTCCACATGGTTTACCAGAATGTGCACTGCCATGCTGTGGGCACTGTACAGATGCTTGACCAGGCAACAATGTTTGCTTAAGAAATGTGTGAGCCTCCTCCCATCTCTGATTCAGTATACCAGACATATAGTCTATAGACATCTGGATTCAAGCACAGCTGCCTGAACTGTAATTCTGTTCTCAAGTGTGGAGATGAAGTACCGAGAGACAAGCTGTTGATGTATTTTCCTTTCTCCCTTACAGGGTGTCCTGGTTTAACCAGGATAGGGTTAAGTTTCCCCAGCAGTGGGGGGGAGCTCTAGCCGGGTTATTCAGATACCATGCCGACGTCACATCCTGGCAGGTCACATTTTTCCTGGCGCGGGAGCGCGGTGCACTCGTGGTTTTGTACATCGTGCTTCAAACTGCTGTATTTGGTAGCTATTTTGCTCTGTTCATTGCTATCACTATTACTGTTATTGTTGTTGTTTGTTGTGTTGCTATTGCACTGTTGTATTAAACCTTTCCTTATTTCAGTCTTGGGGCTTTGTATTTCACTCCCTTTGTGGGGGAGGGGCAGCGGCCGCGTGGTCTCAGACCCCGGCAGGGGCTAAACCACCACACAGGGAATGTGAGTCTCCCCTAAAGGTGGCATCATATACAGATCTTCCACACAGAAAATTAGCAGCCAAGATGTCAGTGGAATTGTCATTGACTGGCTATTGACTGTTGAAGAACAGATGAATTTTGCTTCTATTGTGATTTTCTGATCTTGATCCTTCTTTCGGTTTCTCCATCTCTCTCAGAGCCCATATTCTCTGTAGAATGTTCTTAATCTTCACACCTGTCAACCTCTCTACTCTGGTTGCCATATCTTGCATTTCTGAAATCATTGCCATTGCTAGCAAGAATGCCAGAATGAATCCAGTCTTCTAATTTTAAAAAGTGCCACAGCAGCAATAGATGCACTGTATGACAAACAACAGTGATTTAAGAAACAAAGTGGAAGTGGGGGAGAAAAATTCAGAAAGCCACCTGTAAACAACTTTGCTGAAACTGCAAAATTAGGAAGCATTTTGTTAGCCCAATTCTCCCTAGTAGGTTGTGTAAATATCTGGAACCCTTCTCCAATCATTCTCAACTCCATATTCTCATTTGCAGTCATTTTCTGGTCCTCACACATTCAAATATAGGCACCTCAAGATTTCTCAAGTGACAGCAAATATAGATACAGGCAACAGAGAAATGATTGGCCAAGAAAACAGACCACATTCATGGCAGCAGCAAAGTCTCAGGACCCTGAGGTTCAGGTGAATGCAGGTCACTAGGTGAATGTACAACTAAGCTAAGGTAATGCAAGCAAGAACTTAAATCGGTACCCTTAACAACTCTTCACGTAAGTACATTAATCATCAGTAACAAAGAGTTATCTGCAGTGGCTGACATATTGTCAGCATGTGTAATCCCGCCCTGGAGGAAATGATCAGCTATCAGTAGCATCAGATGCTGCCCCTCAGGAACTGAATGGTAAAAGGTAAGAGTACCATCAAGTATGAAGAACAAAAAGCTATGAAGTATAGTATCTTAGTACTATAAAAGTTGTCCTTTCTCTTTCTACAGCCTGTTAGTCTATAGAAGTAATTCTATCTAATATGAAATGAACACTTCTAGCTCTATGGGACAGAAAACTTGTCTCCAAATTTGTGCATAAAGAAGCTGGCTTCTACATGCTATAAAAAATCAACTCTTTGGTAATAAATGCTCTTGGCAACATGTACTGGAGAAAATACTGAAATCAGTTTATGAAACCATGAGGTATGAAATTATCCTTTCGGAGTAACGTGCAAAATGTCTGAAGAGTTAAATATTTTTCCAGTGACATCAGTGTCATGTGATCATAAAACAGCTTCTTACAGCATTTAAAAAACATATGGCCTGAAGTTCTGAAATTTTGGATTTTTGCAGACTAACATTGCCAACAGGAAAGTCCAAGTTATAAGCTGAAAAAACCTCTCTTGCCCCGTATCTCCTGGTAATGCTATGTTATGTCAAAACAAATCAATGTGTGAATCTTTCCATCTTCTAAACAGACCTCTTACAGTTAATTTAAAAAAAGAATTCACTAGAAAGCACTCACATGACTCAGTGTTACCAGCATTACTTTGCATCCTACCTAGCAGGTTAGGTTCTACTTACAGAGTTTGATTGTTAGTATTTGCAATAGTATAGAACCCTCCATATATTTAGAAACTTCTCAAGTATTGCACGATTGCAAATAGCAGTTTTTGCATCATGTGTCACACATTGATTTTCATGTCTACACTATGTGGCTGAGAGCTGTGAATGATGCAAAGTAGCACATTGGCATGAACAGAAAATTACTATTGGGAAAAATAATAACCATTAAATTAGAAACAGTATTAATGATCTACTTGCAAGACAGCTTCTGTTTACTTACAAAATAATAAGTGGCATGCCTCCTAAATGAACAGACCTTTGTAACAAGATATTTCCTATAAGGTGACTCGGAATCATTGCTGCTTCAGATTAAGTCATACAAATTGTAGTCTACCTGTCTCTTTTTCTGGTCCTCATACATACATACATGTACATCCCCACTTATGGTTCTTTTTCCAAGCAAGGCTGAGGAGGAGCTCTGGGGATATCCCTGCTGAATTTTCCTCAAAATTGGTCCACTGAGGAAGCAGGACTTATCCCCCATGAGGAACGAGCTGCCAGGATCCCTCTTTTGCAGGTTTTTCATGGAGCTAGTTGCCATTCGTTGCTGACTTGTACAGTACTCTTGTTACACAATGCCATCACCCACAACTGAGAGAACTCAACAGAGCAGACTTCTTGAATCTCGATGGTTAATGAGCAACATGGCTGTCACACGTGGAAGAGATTTTGCCTAGTCTGATCTGCAGTGATTTACTGGTAGGTCCTCTCTCGAATATTTACGCAGCACCTAGTGGGTATAGGAAGTGGAGTTAAGTAGTTCATTCCTCTTCCTGCTTACCTTGGCATGACTACTGACACCACACAACAAGTCTCAGTATAGTGGACAGCAAGCAGAAATCACTGCTGTCTTCCTCATTCATATTTGGAGAACTTCCAAATTCATCTTATTATCTTTGCCTTTTGAATGAAAAGTAACATGCTGGCCTTTACATTAACTCATTGTCCCAGCTGTCTGTACTAGGGCACCAAATGTTGTTTAATTTGAAGAAACTGTCCTCTTTATACTAGAAACTGCAGACATGTATAATGCAAAATTTCTGTCTCAAAGCATTTTCAGTTTCATTTATGTCTGTCCTGTTTCTCCTACCTGCCAAAACTATGGATTCCCCATAACGCCTACAAGAACAGAGGAGATTGATCTGTGTATTGAATTAAATTCCCTCAAAGTTATTCCACAAAATGATCCCATTTATTGAGGAAGGATCTTTCAGAGGCCTGGCTAAAAACTAACCCCTAAACTAGATGAAAATATGCCTCCTGTAGCAACAGCTCTCTTTTTCGTGCTTCCATGTTTGTTTTACGGTAGCATAGTCCTTCATTCACAGACTTCAGGTAGTAGTTTGAATTCAGCACCAAGTTGCTGAAGTGAGAGACTGTCAGCTATTTATTTTTTCACATATGAGCATTTCACTCAGGAACTATAAAATGCTTCATCCTCTCTGCATTTTGTAACAGAGAATAACATTGAGCCCCTTGTGTTTTAGTTCCCTTGATCTATTGACCACACATTTTAAGGAGAGACTGACAGCTAGCATGTCAGTTATTTTCAGATATCTGTCTCTGTCAAATTCAGAAATCCCAAGAAAATAAACGAAGAGCAGGATTATAAATACATGTGAAATCAGAGCTGTCATCACTCTCAAGGATTTTCCATTGTGCCTGCTGCACTATTTTTAAGCTAAGATTTCCCAGATGTTTAGTAGGAATGTTTAGAGAGTAAAGCATTTCATTTTTCTGATGGCTGCAACATTCTTAAATTTAACCTATTCAAAATTGGGGTTTTGTGCCTGATTTGTTTCTCTCAATTGTGTAAGTGGAATAGCATAATAAAAACAATGTTCAGCAAGCCTACATAGCTCTTGACGGCCTGAAATATTTTCTTTCAAATTTTCAGGTACACTTAGTTATTCAGAGACTAAAATGTGAGAGAGAACCCCTGAAAAGATGCTCCTCATGTGTGCTCACCCAGGTCTTCAGAGGCCAGCACTGGGTCTATATTGCTCTGAGCCACAGTGGAGCAGAGCAGGAATTATGCTCCACATTGTGCTCCTGATAACCAGTGGTTTACTGAATGCAGCTCAGACAAGGCTGACTTAAATTACAAATTTTAATTATGATTTAAAATAGGAAGAAGGACATTTTATCTAAAACATTTATCTTATTTTACCTTGCTAATTGATATAACTGAATACCTCCATCTTTCTGGTCAAGCAGGACAGCTATACATTTTAATGTAAGTAAGTATAGTTTGAACATACTTAGAAACCTAATTTTCATGCTGGTTGAGAATGTTGATCAACCCGTTTTCTGTGTCCCCTAAAATGGTTCATTTTTACTTGCTTTTTTTGTCAAACTGCACTTGAATGGAAAATGGATCCCACCTGAAAATACATAAAAGAAAATTTCTAGAACTAGTAGATCTTATATCCTCAGACTAATAATGAGACATCTTGTGATTTTTACTCTCATTCTCGCTCAGACTATGAATGATCCAGTCACTAACACAATCTTAAAGACAGAAAACATCCCCTCTGAACCTTCAGCAGAAGCTGCTACTTCTAGAAAAGGTGTGAGGTACTTGAACAGTGACATCCCCACCAGAGCAGTGCTTTGGCTTTCTTTAAAACACCAGTAGTACACATTTACTACCTGAGTACTATTTTTCTGTGTAACTTTATTTTTTTTTTTTAATTTATAACAGTGACTTGTCCTTCAAATTAAGTTCCCAAGCTTCAGATGTGGTTGTGTATGGCTGCTAGGTATGAGACATGTGATACGTGCAGATATGTGCCTTCTAGAGTATTAGAGTAGTGTAAGATGCCAAATGGCACTACACATGGTGGGCAACTGAATCAAGCCCTACAGGAAGCCTGGTAATAAACTGCTGTAAGAATAAGCAGGAGAATCTACTATGATAAATAAATAATCCCCAAATTTGCTTTTTCACAGACTCTCCTGAAAAATGGGGACTGATGTAGGTTTCATCCTCATTGGGTTATGTCAGGCATGACAGGCAAATTGTGTGTTACAAGCAGGGATGATGAACAGGCTCTTGGGGGCAAAGGGGCTAACTATGGCAATGCACTTCACTTTCTGTGACACATGAATCAATGCACACTGGTAGTAAGTTTTACCCCTGTTTTACGTCTTCTGAAAGTGTGCCTCTTGTGTTCCTCAGGCAATGTGTGCAGCACTCTGGATTGCTACCACTTTACAGACCCTAGTCAGAGGTCTACTGCTAGACAGCCAACATGATAACAGGATAAAAATGTTTACCTTAAGAATGTTCCGCTCACATTTGAATTAAGATTCAAGCCATTTCCTATGCCTTTATTAAAACAAAAAAGTTTTCCCATTACAAAGTTTTGCTGTAATTTGTATACAGTCAGCTACTGTAATTTACTGTCCTGTTCTTACATAAGCTGCAGAAAGCTTAAAAGGTTGTACCTAGGTGGCTTGTGTTCACTGCCCATAGTCATCAAATTACATCAGAAATGAAGTCATGTAATTGGCTTTGCCACCCAACACACAGATTTTAAGATTGCACTTATGTCTCTCTATGTGTAAGTGGATTTGGCATGGTTTATGTTACAGGGAAGACTAGCTTCTGTACACACCTCCTTTTCTTCCCACACTCTCTTTTTCTCTCTCTCACACATACATACACATGCTTTTACTCAAGAGATGTCCAATAACTATAATGCTAAAGTTCTTTGACCCTAGGCCATTAGCCCTCTCAGGACAGACCCAATAAACAACTGAAACAGCTAAGAGTTTTAGGCATCTGATCTCTGGAGAAAACACCAGAACTCTGCAGAAGATGTCTGTGTGGTGGCGAGTGAGATGAAGGCACCTCAGAGTGGCAACCTACAGAGCCTGCATGCTGACCTGCGTGCTACCATCTCATAGGAAATATTCATTCTGCAACAGCAACAGCTGGCTGCAACACTGCAACACTGAGCCTCTCAGTAGCTTAAGACACTTGACACAGTGCTGCAGGAAGATGCTTTTATTCATCCGGGATTTTCAATTAAGAATCCATCTCAGGATCCTTCTTTTTTAAAATGTACTCAGAGAAGAGGGCAACTGCCCGCCTTTTCTGTAACAGATTACATTTCAGAGTGCTCAGAGTTCAATTCCTTTTTCAATATGAGAAGACTCAAGTCCATGTTGCCAGTGTCCTTTACCACCAACAAGTAGACTACTAACTCTTCCTTTTAAAATTGTATTACAGTGCAGCAAAGTGCTTAAGAATAGTGGGCAGGACGCGAGAGCAAAACTTCTTGCTGTTGATTAGGGTACAGTCTTGGAAGGAGAGATCTGAGATTCCCAGCCCTGCTGTAAGCATGATTTCTGTACTTTAGCTTGTTTCTATTTCAATACATATCTACAAAGTATTAATGCATGTGTTCACTTAACCCCTTTATATATCATTTTCTAGTACTTCTCTCTAGTATGCTATTCTCAGAGCATAGTTTACTACACTTCTGTTAGCACTGTTAAACATTAATTATCTGTTATTTGCAAGTTAACATTAGCCAAAGAAAACTTCTCATTACTTAAAGCCTAAGTGACATACAGAGATCCACTTCAGGAGAGATATTCATACACCCTTTAGTAGTTAGATCTACCAAGGCGCTTTGCCTAAGTGACATGGAGTGCCTGGACCTTTGTAACTGCCCATCACTTCCATAGATGACAGGACAGCTGTGAGTTCAGAACTGTTTTGCAGTTTCATCTCCACTCAACAACACTGTTATGCCTTCCCATAGGAAACAACAGCCTGATCTCAAGTCACAGTGTGCTATATTAAAAGAAATGTCATAATAACTAAAATCTCAAGCTCTGAACCATTGTAATCTTTGAGTGGGTACTTAGGCATCCCATTTTCTCAGCTAAATTCCAACTGGCTAATAACAACGTTACCTACTTAAGCCTGATGCATAGCTTGGGGGCCATCTTGAGCTTCTGCATTGTAGTCTGCGCTGGCTGAAGCACAACATTTCCGATGTAGGTTCAGTTCCTTTTCACAGAGTGAGGAAGTGACAAATGCCTGAAACAGATGATTCAAATGTAAATATTCTTACACGGTATTCATTTTTTCAAATAAGTGATTTTCTATAATCTTACAATTAGCATAATTATTTTTGCTTCCCCTAATACACTAAGTTTCTATATTATTAATTTGCACTTAAAATATTGCAAACTGAAAGCCGATGTCAGAACTTTTAGCATTGAAGAAAAGGACGTTACTGTATTTTATGTTCTTGCAAAGAAACGCTTTGGAGAAACTTTGAATACCTGTTCTCTTTCTTGGGCACTAGAGGTCACCAGTGGTACAGACACGGGGGAAGGGACTGGTTTTATGATCTTCAGCAATACCGAGGCCTCAATCCCTCTCCTGTGACTTTCATGTAAGTTGTTACTGGACGTCCTTTGGCATCTCGATTTTTGGAAGAGCGAGAATATTAAACTATTTCTTTCAAGCGCGATATGTCTCAGATGTATAGCTGTGTATCTATTTGAAAGGGATGGGTGTCTCTTGAAAATATGATTTATTCGTCCGTCTGATACTTGAGAGTTCCTTGGCTGATACCTGCTGTATTTGAGCTCTGAGTAATGTTGTTGAGACAGAACCACAGAACACCCAGCAGAAACACATGTTGTTTCAAACGAAACAGCATGGCCCATTTCAAGAAAGAAACAGTGCTCCTTTACTGGTTCCATGTGTGGTGTGTGAAGGGTTCACTGAAGCAGAACATTCAAGAACACCAGTTGCGGTTTTTGACTAAGAGACCACACCATCTTTTAATACATTCAGGACTTTCCATTTCTATGAGTGACGCTTACGACAAAATATCCCAAGTCCTTTTGCATGTGAAGAGGCTCAAACATGCTTAGAAATCTATGCTAGAGCACAGCTATTCCTTGGAGAAAATATATCCAGCTTTTAATCTCCAAAAGATGGAAATTTGCTTAAAATATTTTTTATCAGATAAGTAGTGAAATTTAACAACCTTCAAGTTTATACACTCTATCAGCTATTTATAGAACGCATGATACTAATATAATCCTAAATAAGAAGCCTTTTTTTTAGCAATGATTCATTTTATAAAAGCGTTGAACTGGTACAGCGTATAAACATACTACTGCAATTATGGAGACCGACTATAATCAAACAGTTCTACCTAACAGAAAGTCATCTTGGTGTGCTGAAAGTTATTCCCATGTTAGATATCAAGTCAAAGATTGTTTTGTCAAAAGATTGCATAAGATTTTGGATATTAAACCTATTACAGATTGAAATTTTGGTGAAATACCTATTGAAACTCTATAAACCCTGAAACCTGCAGTAAGTAGCAGCAATACCACACAGGCTTTTTTCATGCTTGCTTTCTTCACCTAGGTTTCATCTAACTTTGAACTCCTTTTACTTTGAGGTGCAGTACATAAAGAATTTTTGAAGTTATGCAAAGTTAAAAATTAGGCAGGCAGGAGAAATCTTACCCTTGAAAGAAGTAAAAACAACTGGACACTATATGCTACATATTTTCACTACTTGTTTAAAATACCATATTGATGTACTTAAAACACTTCAGATCTGTGTGTTATTTATGATGCTGTAAACATACAGAAAAGCATGAAAGTCACATTTTCCACTGCATCCAAGGAGACAAATTTAAAATTACAACTATTGGAAATCTGTTTTACGAGCTGTGTGAAAGGTGTAGTTAAATGTAGTGCTATAAACTTTAGTCTACAATACTCTACGTATTGCGACTCCTAGATAGCGTTAATGAAAAATCAAGCTAGATTGAGACTTCTGGCTACGTTCTGATTTTTCTACATCCTTCTGAAAGGAATGTGAGAGCACACGTGAATCTAGCCCACATCTTATACATCCTTGTATTAGCAAGACACTAAAAGGAATACTGCAATATATAAGTTAATGCACTACTTATGATCAAAGGTAAACAGGGAAGACAGCTCAGCTCAGCAGGGAAGACTATTAAGGGGTTGTGTGAAGCTTTGTGAGTCAGGCAGCAGATCTGGGACACAGAACTTGGTGGAGGGTCTTTTCTTGTGAGCTCTGGCAGCTTCTGCTCAGGGGATCTTTTTCCCTTCTCTCCTCTTCCCCCTTCTCTCCCTAGCCCACAGCAAATGTCAGCTGGGTGTAAGCAGAGCATAATGTGACATTCCTACAATACTGCCATGCCTGTGTTCAACCCAAGGTATCTCTTATACCAGGACCAACGCACACAGGAAGGAGGACGAAGTGCCAGCAGCAGCTGAGAACTGTGCTTGCATGGGAAATTCACCATGGGGCAAATCTAATTGCTTTTGGCTTCTTTTGGGCAACCCACTTGTGCAACGCAGCATCGATACGTATCAGATATGGTCTTCACTCCCTGCAGTATTTGTCCAGTAAGTCTGAACCGGACTTATTTAAACAAATGTTATTTTTTAACTTAGTGCATTCATAAAAAGGCTGGTAAAGGTGAAGAAAGGGAGTTAGATATTGGATTACGAGATACAGCTCTGCAATCACTCTACAACAGCAGCGACAAGAAGTTAGCTTTCACCCCATCGGTTCTCTGTTGACTGTACCCTGTAGTCAGAGACGTGTGTGTTATGTTGGCAAAAATGCTGGTGCTGGCACAAGATAGCAAACACAGGAAGGGATGGATGGGACCAATCCTTTTGGCAAAATTCTGAAGTAGCTTGACTGAAAAGTCATCACTGAACTGCAGCATGTATTTTATGAATATGCCCATGAAAGACAGAAGTTGGCATCAAAAGACATGAGAGTGGGCCTTAAATTTCCCCTTTAACATAAAACATCCAGAGGTGCTGCTACTCAGGATATGCTACTAAGCTCATCCCATGCTTCTGTGGATGGGGGTCTCAGCAGAGGGTAAGGGTATTAGCATATGAAATGGGGCTACGTAGCTGGGTTTGAAGAACCAAGGATTTTTTCTTTGCTGATCTCAGGGAAGCTTCTGACATTTTTACTGTAATAATTTACTACAGTTTTCATATTTGGTGAATATATGTAGGTCCTGGAAAAGATCTTCTGTATTTACATAAATCTGCTATAAATAAGGCTCATTCACCTTCACCCACCCATCATATAGCTCTGGAACTAGAGGAAGTAAATATTGGACCTGGCAAATAGAGTATTATGCCTCTGGTCCCTTCCCATTTTCTTAACTTTCATCATCTTCCAAAACTACGTTTCTATTTCAATTATTCAGTTGTTGTGTTGTTGTTTTTTCTTTTTCTTAAAAATATCTGCCTGATGAGAAAGCTCTGTTCAGCTGGAAAACAGCATTTGGATTAGGAGAATATATGTTCAGGTTGGTGAACTCAACAGATGGACCAAGTGCATCAGTTTTCTGATTCTTTCCTCTAAGTAGCTGAAACCCTCACTGGTTTCCACAGAGGATCAATGTGTTTCTTAAGTCCTTAGCCTCGCTCTACCTGCTTTTCACTGACCTTGCAGAGTAAGGTAGTTTACTTGGGCATTTGTTG
Source organism: Strix aluco (assembly GCF_031877795.1). NCBI lineage: Eukaryota > Metazoa > Chordata > Aves > Strigiformes > Strigidae > Strix > Strix aluco. The sequence goes on from NC_133934.1 coordinate 79,762,618, forward strand.
CTCTTTCTAGCTTGTAAGTAGCTCCCCTCACCTGGGTCCAGTCTGTGCTCAAAGAAAAGAGGCTGCACCCATCACCACACTGGCTCTGAGGAACCTGTCTGCCCGTGTTTCTGAAGAGCTCTGGCTTGCCGAGTATCAGGGTAACTTTTGGCGCACACAAACCAGTTAGACTTGAGACCTGAGCACATCGACCTGCAGCGTCAGGGAGGTGACAGAGGTGGCTTAGAGCTCCCTGTGTGCTTTGTTCGTGAACCTCAGCATGCATTTCCAAAGTTGTTAAGGTTTTCCACCAGACTTGTGCCATACCAGGAATGAAGTTAACCATCACGGTTACCTTTGCTGTCAGAGCCCCTGCAGTCAAGGCAGGAATGCAAGTACAGGCTGATAGCCAGCTATCCTGAGACCGTGTAGTTGCTGGACTTCAACAGAAATCAACTTGTAACACAGAGACTATGTTGGTGGGGGAAGGGACAGCACTCTATCCATGGCCACCCACTGCCTAGAAAAAGTCTGGCAACAGGGGTGTTATTCTTGTTCCATTGGCAATCGTGGGACTTCTGCTAGACTTGATCCTAAATGAATGCATTTTTCTGACCCAGAGTCCTTTTATGTGGTTCGGCATGGAAAAGTGCCATGGTATTTGTCACAAAAAGTCCTCGCTGGCTAATCTGTTTTTAGGATTGTTGATGGTTTATAAATTAGAATTATTAGTCAAACATTGCTCTGTGTGTGCAAACTCCTGGTACAGACTGGGGCTATAGGGCCAGCATGGAACCACCTTTCTATCTATGGCAAATTGTTCTGACCCAAGGGAAAGGTAGTCAGAGAAAAAACAGAAGGGTACATAAGCATTTTACCCCTGCCCGGCACTCTCACGTATCTTAGTCGTTGTATTGGCCACGGACCATTTCTACATCTAAAACAAAAGTGAACTTCTTATGTACCAAAGCCTTGGCAGGTCCCATTTAAATATGCCATATGCTCTGTGACAACTAACTGCCTTGATATTTCTCTCCATGTTAAACAGAACAGGGACATGTTAACAATTTAAAGACTAGAGAGGCAAAACTAGATGAATCTGCTAGTTCTCTTTAATCAAAGGACGAGTCCTTCAGTAGTGCACCAGCCTGCCTTTCCTAGGCATACAGGATGCCCATCCTAGAGGTGAGCTGAAAGGCATTAAGCAGTGAAGAACCCTTCCTGGGTGTGTGACCATAAATCCCAAGTCAGGGAAGTCCTGTTACTGACAATAGGCTGAAATAATGAGAAAATGAAAGTTGGCAGGCACTTATGTACATCCATGTGTTGCTCTGCTAACCCGACTTGCAGATGTCATACTGCCAGATTGTTTTACTCCCTTTGTATTCCAAATTCCTTGTTTATCCAATTAGCATGAGTAAAATTATATATAAATATACACATAGTGCTAAATTCTATGACATTGTAGATCTGAGACTTGCACTGCAGAAGGTTCAAAACAGCAACAATGTCTCAAGTCATATAGACCCTGTAATTTTTTGTCATTCACACCTGGCTGAGTTTTGGAGCCCCTTTGCCTGTTCTCTGAATGGACCTTCTTACATTAAAATGTTCTCAGTGAAATGCAATTGATGATAAACAATACGGATTCATTTTTTTAAAAAAAGGGGATTTTTTTTGCCTGTGTTCCTCCCTGCCCTAAAATTCAAAGCTTGAAGCTCAGAAATGGGGAATGTCGTCAATTGTGGAAGAAAATCACCATGTTAGCTGCTCCTGAAGCCCTAAAAGTAGGCCACTTTCAATTGGATGATGTTTCAAATGGAACATGGATCTTTTGTACTAAGTGCCCTGTGAAAATCTATCCCTGCAGCTGTTGGTGACTATTTTTTTGCATCAGACTGGTTCTGATAAACTTTTTTTTGTTGTCATATCCACACAAACAGATATTCACAGCTTTGGGAGAATGACTTCCCTGACCCGTTGTTTTTCTGGTGATGAAATCCAAATTCTGTACATTCCACTCTTTTTCCAGGAATGCTAACTACAAAATTAATACAATGTGCAAAACAAAGGACAAATCTAAGGATCAAATGGGGGAAAAAAACCCACCAAAACCAAACTCCTGTTTACACTAATACAGAGTTTAACACCGCAGAGTAACTATGCTTGCTGTTCCCACCCACCCCCCCCCAATTTCATTTAAGAACCTACTAAATATATTTGCTTTGATATGCTTTTCAGCCAAAGGATTTCGTTCTTTTCTTTTACAAGGCAACCTGAAATATGTTATTTGTGTTTGGCAAAAGATATTAGAAAAATTAGAAACGTTTGTATTGTTCAGTCACGTTACAGTGAGAGCGTATGGCAGCTGCTAACTGCCTAGAATTTAAGTAAAAATTCTCCACTGAGCTTTCTATATACATATGTGTGCATGTGTGTCTAAAAAAAATAGTAATATATATATACACATACACACATACAGTATATAAGTATACCAGGTCAGCTTCCAGACAATTCCTCTAGCGCATTTGATACAGCTGCTGATAGAAGCAAGGCTACAAAGCTATATGAACAACTGGTAAATCTATAGTGGCAACTTTGCCTTGACAAAATTTGTTGGGAAACTTCTCACTGTAGAGGAGGGTGCTGAAGCAGTAACCTGAATGATCTGAACCATCACCTTGCTACACAGCCAGAACCCCATGTCATTTTTTAATCCTTTTAACCTCACAGGCGAGAAAGGATCCTCAGAACTGTGTTACCTCTCTAAAAGATGCACCTATGTCTGAGTAGAAATCAGACTTCCCTGGATTTCTGGGTAATAGAGGCTTTAATGGCATAATGTGAAAGGAAGAAAACGTGTTTCCCCACTAGTACTTGATATTGTTTTTTAATCTAGCATAATCAAAAGCCAAGTTATGACACACAAAAAAGCTAATTCATTTCATGTGAAGTCTATGACACTGGAGATGTGCTCAGCTTCTAAAAGACAAATATAAAAAACTCTATATGATCTGCAACAGTGACATTTAATGACTCCTAATTAATATTCTTATTTCCTTGCTATCAAACATCTCTAAAGGACAGGTCTGTGCAGTCTAGAATAAAACCTGCTGTATCAATAGGTGACAAGAATGAGTGAAGTTGAGCCCACGCTCTACATGTGCAGAGTAAGATAAAATGCAGAGTACCACGGTAACAGACATTCTGCCATGTAAGTGAACCTGTTTTATCCTTGTCTACAACTACAGCTGAGGAAAAGCACCCATTCATTTGCATCTTTTAGAGGTACACATTGTCAGCAGCATGTGATTTTCAAAGGGTTAACAATGTGCAATCTTAAGACATTTGCAGTCAAAAGCATTATTTTATTTTTTCTAAAAAAGCGAACATGTGAAAACAGGAAAGAAAAACATAAATTGCTGAAAAATGCAAACTCATGGACTATACAGTTCTGACCATAAGGTAGACTGCCATTTACAATAATGGGTTGTATCTACCAGATAAATCTACAGAAGAACTGAAAAAACTTTGAGCCTATAAAGTGGCTGGGGCTGAACTTGAGATGTTAATTTGGTTAAAATATTTCCTGCTTTTTTTGGTCTTTGTTGGTTGTTTTGTTGTTGTTTTCATGGTTTAGTTCACCTCAGTCAATCAGTCCAAGTTAAGACTGTGGTTTTTTGCAGTATGGACACAGCTCAAGTGTCCAGGGTAGTGGTGATTAATACATCCACGTTTTCCCAAGTCTGGGTAAGCCTATACAATCCTTCTTTCCTTTCTCTTTCTCAACTTCTCTCCTCTTTTTATTTAGAACATCCTCTAAAACATAAGGTTGATCCTGAATAGAGAAACAAAGGGAATTTCATGACTGGACAGAGGTATGCTGGATCTAAAATACAGAAATTCCTAAATTTGACATTAGCTGCAGTTGCTTACACGCCACTGCCTCAGTCATGGTTTAATACTGTTTACAAGAAAAGGAAAGGAATGGTCAACATATGTTGTGGAAAGAATGAGTGACCCTGGTGGAATGGGTATCAGAGACCATGTATATTGCTCACCAGCAAGACATCTGTTTTCAACTATGGGGCTTTTATTCAAGAACTGATGAATAAAGTCTCATGATATCTAAGTACCATTGCTAACTCTCGTGACAGTCACAGATTTTCTCTAAATGTCAGTCCTATCATCCTGCGCTAGTGATGTTGCCCATGCCGGCCTGTTTGCAAAGTATACTGCGGCCAGCGTATGTGCATGTTTGATTGACTCCTCACTTGGAGCTGCGACTACTACATTTCAGTCATCGTGCCAGGCTAGTCCATCATGGACCTAAGTCCAATTAATTTAAATACTGAAATTAGAGTGGGACATATAAACAGTATTACATCTCTGAAAAGGAATTAAGTCATAGAATCTTCCACCTTGTTTTGCTAAAAATATTCCTTCAAAAATACAACACAAGCCTGAAATTTACCTGTATACTGCTGCTGAACTGGTTCGCTGCTATACAGGAACCTTTACAGCACAGAAAAAATCAATTAAATAAGCTTTGAAAGGACAGTCAGTGTAATGCAGACAAAATGCAAATAAGCTCCAAGCACCAGACTTTTTTTTTAAAAGATAATTCACAGTTATTGGGAGGTAGGAGATATTTATAGTAGTCTTATCCCAAAAGGCCACCACATACAATATTGTCACTGACTTCAATAGTTATAATAGGTGCAGATTTATGGTTGGGTGTAAGGATGTTTCAGTCTTCACCTCTTCACCTCTTATTAGCACTTGTCTTCTGCTTCCTTGACACAGTTTAAGCAGTCCCAGATGCTGTGCAGTTCCAAAGCTCCCTTCTAGATCCCATAAAACCAGAAAAAAAGTATGTTGTGGAGTACATTGTCAGTGGTACAGATGGGGCAGAAGGGCAAAGAGGAAGGATTCCCTGTGGAATATGACCTGATGAGCAAAGAATGGTCTCAGCCCACTGTTAGTTAGAGTTAAACTTAAACTTGCCCTGAATATACAAAAATTTTCAAGCTTAATGCTTTTATTAGTACAAATATCTTCAGCAAAGCTCAACCTATTTAATTTATTTTCTTAGTACAGAAACATAACAGTGAGGGGACAATTCATATTAATAACCTACATATCAGAAACACGAAAAAACAAATCCATATAAATTTAAAACAATTATAAATTTTTCATTGCCTTCTTGAATGAATCTGTTTAGGCATTTCAAAATTACAGCAATTTGGCCAGCTATAAGTTCAGCAATTAGGATAAATGTAATTATTAAATCTTTATATATAATAAAAGAATCAAGGCTAATGCCATTTTATTTGAATAAGAATGCATGGGATCTGCTTTATCCTAAAGTTGCCATTTAAAAATATCACTTACATTGCTCTGAATCTGGAAGAGGTTCCTACAAAATGTCTTGGGCTGTAAAGTAAAGTGGAGAAATGGATATAATTCTCTCTGGAGATGAATATATTCTTCTCAGAATATTACAAGTCTTGCAGTTATGAACGATACTTTCCACAGTGCTGTGGTAAACAGGAGTTTTAGCTTACCATATTCTAGCTATAATTAAGAAAGATGGTTCAGTCGCTTTGTCTCTTTCTATCTCTGCCAGAAGGTCAAGATTCATATAAAGATACACAACCATCTCTCCAGTATTCTTTTTCTTAGTAGCCAAATGCCTCTCCCTTTTCTGGCAATCACACTCAGCCCTCGTTATAGTGGAGTCAGAGATTCTGCCTTTAATATTACTATTAAAATGGCATGCAGGGGGCAATTTGATAAGACAATGATACATATGCATTGAATGCCATTGGTATTCAGTTTTGAAACTCCTTCAATTTTTTCTAAGCCATTCCCTACATCAATAAATAAAAGCCACAACAAAAAAAAATACCTTTTTCTTATTAGAGTGCCAGAGATCCCAAAATCTAGTTGATATCTGTTTCCAATTTGTCTTTGTGGAAAGGAGGCCAAAGAGTTGCTTTTCTTCCTCCTTGCAGAATGCAGCCAAAATGTAGTCTAACCTGGGTGCACCCACCCACACTCACCAGTGTATGCATTCTAGTCATGACTCAAGTTAATAAATTTGATTAGCTCGTGCAGTACTCCAAGCCAGCAGCCCACAAGGCAGGTTCAACCAATACCTTTGCTTCACTCGCTGCTCTCAGCAGACCACCAAGGCTCTAGTTTGTATTTTTAAACCTGGGTTAAATTGTGGCATAACCACAAACCATTGTATGCGATTAACAGTGGGGTTCCAATGACTGACTGACAAACAAAATCTTAGCACACTGAGTCTGCTTCTCCCAGTAGTAAACACATGTTATTAATGAAATGATTCTAACAGGCTACACAATTGGAAGCTTTTTTCTTGATTGACAGACTATGCTTTTCTTAACAGGCTGAATAAAGAGGGCACAAAGAGTACACTTGTATTTTATACTTTGTGAAGTAAAGACATAAAATTGTTGCAACAGTTTCTCCGTTCAGTTACAACCCCATGGAATGTTTCTCTGGCCAGTCACTGAGTGATGCATTACCTTGATACACACACTCTGTTACTCTGATCAGAAGGGACTATCATTTTTAAGAAGCGCCACCCTTCGGTCTCTATTGCTTCCTTTTTATCATTGACCCACTCCTCTGTCGTCACTGTCACAGCTTAACAGAACAGTTGATGGCGGGAAAAAGAAAAAAAAAAGACATCAACATGTGTGTGGCATGCGATCATGACACCATCACTCAAAACTGCTGCGGACTGGTACAGTTTAATTGCCAGCTGCTCAAAACAACGCTCGCTAAGCTAGACTGGGTATTAAGCAGCAGGATGAAACAGATGGGCTTGCTCATTCATAGACCCTATAGTTCATACTCTTCAGAAGAAACAGCAATGGCCAAAAAACAGGATGAGAAGTGCTACACAATTTCACCACACTTTTTTTCTTTCTACAAGGCGTGGACGAACTACATACCCAGCACATCTTTAATGACACAATTCATACCAAAATTATCATCACAACTGTCAAGGCCCCTAAACAGGACCTACAACGTTCAGGCTTGGGATTTAGTTAACACATTCAGTAGCTGTGTTCTTCAGGCTATTTAGCAGTCCTCACTACTTCAGTCTCTGCCTTGACTGCTCATTTATGCTACTACAGCATCATTTGCCAGGCTGGTGGAGGACAAGGAGAGGAAGCAGGGGTTTCTGTCAGCGTTGCTGCCAAAAGATAAAAATGCACGTTGAACTCTAGCCTCAATCTGATGAAACAGCCCCAATTTATGGGCAGTTCACCCAACTGGATTATCATCATACCCAACGATGCTACTAGCCAATAAACAGTAACACACATGTATATTCTCACGGTAAACTTGTTCCTGTGCTCAAAAAGAAGGTTTGCACGGCCTGTCATGCCAATCTGTACAGCAAAACCACTACCGTTACACCACATGCTTGGCCTTCAGAGCTACAAAGAGCGGATGAGATTAAATACTTGACTTCCAGGCAAGGTTCTTACTGGGGAACAGAAAAGCAGTATTTTATACTGAGCACATTCAGTACTGTACTATCATCACTATTTCATGCCTTTTTTTTTTCATATGGAATACAGTGGCAACTAAAATAAAAGGTCACTATTAATATTGCTATTTTGATGTTATTACAAGAAATTGTTCTGCTGTATCACCTACATGTGAATGGCAATTCTGTTGGAGAAAACAGTCACTTTTCATGGGATTCATTGTTTCACTTCAAAGAAACAAGCTGTGAAAGCTGAAGGAAGATTTCTTCCATGTAAAAGGTCAGAGTGCATGTTAGAGTAATCTGTCACAGTTGAGTCAGTGATATTTTCATGTTGTGCTATTCTCCCTGTACGTGCTGTACAGCATGCTGAACTGCCTGAATTGGTATGATCAGGATAGAAAAGGGTTTGGTTGGTCACTTTTTTTATTTATTATTGACCCCCCTCTTGGAGACAGATCTCACATCTCCCAACTTTGCAGCCTTTGTGGGCAGAGGAGTAAATTTATGGGTGGGAGGGAACAGAAACTTAGAAAAGGCAGGACTGGAGGGAATGAAACAGTAATGGTGCAGTCAGGCAGGATTATCTGTCAGGCTGTGACTCTGCTGTCTTCTAAAGGTCCACAAGGGATTGTGTGGATTCCCTCCAAACAACTAATGCAGATTTTCCTGGATGGCTCCTGTAGTCTGATATCTACTGCCTGTTTATGCACCCACTCTTGTCCTTACTCCTTCCTGTTCATGTGGGAATAAAATGCTTCTTCCTCTGCAGAAGTGACCAAAGCCAGAAAGCCAGTTGTCCCACTACTGCTGTTCACCACCACCTCCTTTTTGTGGCTAAGTAGTAGCCAGAGGCTTAACCTAGGAGTTCTCTTCAGATTCTGCTCCTGAGAATCTCTCTTCCCAAGAAAAGAGTAATTTTCCTTCAAATGGAACTTCAAGGAAAGAGCTAAATTGTTTTTTGCCTGCTCAGTCAGTGTTGCATTATCTTCTGTTTCCCTCATTAATAATAGAGTGGCAAGCAAGACTCCCCCGCCTTCCACAGAGATGAGGAGGAATGGCAAAACAATAGAAAATGATCCAGCTGTAAATTGATTTAAACACTAGACTTAAGCAAGGATTTCAGTCAAGACACTTCTGAATCACTCACAGCATGGAGTATTCTGAAGGAAGGTGACACCCTCACATTAAGCCTTAGAAATTAACAAGTAACTGTCTTAAACCTTAAACTTGTTGAAAGTAGTTTCAATGGAATTAATGTCTTAAATGAGCCAGTATAAACATTGATAGTAATTTTCATTATTATATATTAGGAATCATGCTAAATGTAATCTGAGATATTGCTAACCAGGGATTCCTGCCTCTCAAGGACCAAGGAGTGAGAATATGAAGTCTGAGTTTTACTGCTCCTGCTTGGCTGGCTGTGATTAGGGCTTGGTTCTCCTATCATAAAGCACAGGCACATCCTGTTGTCAATTAGACTTACCGGTATTCTGTGGCAGCAGCATTGGGCCCCTGGGATGTTATATAGTTTGTTTTGCTATGTAAACAGCATGAAGTAATCCAGGCAGTGAAGGACACAGATGAGCAGGCAATTTGCAACATACTAAGTAAAAGAATAAAAGTCTGCGAGTGAGAGTCAGAGAATAAACAGTAACAACATCCCTGGGATATAATATCCACTGGTCTGGGGTCATCAAAAATATATACAAAAGGAAGTTAAGGGACTAATTAAAATAAAATATACCCATTCTTTTGCTTCTGTGGATAGAGCAAGAGAAGGATTTAGTGTAGGAAAAAAAAACTTTGTTAGTTAGTTCACTTTGATTTTAGCACATATCAGATACAGCTTCCGGATGGATTTTTTTTTTTTTTAAAATACAGCACCTATTCTAGGACCTGATCCAAAACTCAATCAATTTGTTGAAAATTTTTGCCCTCCCTTGTTTTCAGGAGGCTTTGAATCGGGTGATAAAATCAAATGTTCATTCTGTACCTGTATATTTATCTCTTTTGTGGAAGTAAAACATAAGCTAATGTCTTTAGACACATTTTTAATCGGTGCAACTTAGGCGCCCTTTGTTTGAAAACACAGTCCCATATTGAATTAGAAAAATCTCTCTATTTGTGATACTAGCAAAAACTTGTACAAAAAAGGGACTGCAACAGATTTAAGAATGTGCTCCTGAGTCTTTCTTCCTCTCCCTTTGGATGCGCAGAAATGAGATATGCAGAACGTTTAAAATCTATCAGAGTTCATTGATCAAAGAAAACATATAAATTCATGTTTATTAACAATGTTTGTGTTTAAATAAAACTTTCTACAGCACACAAACATCAAAATATTTCCCTTAGTCCCTTGGCGCTCATAGTTTATGGCAATCAGCATAGAGTGCGCCTTCCCACCCTCTCATTTATAAATAGTGCTTCCCTGATGGTAGTTTTCTATTATCAGTTTTACAACAGCATGTCATTCTGTCTTTGAAATTTCTAGATAACACTGTGGAAAAATTGCATGGTTTACTGTTTTGAACACAGGCTTGAGAACCAGGACTCCTGGTTTCTATTCCTCTCTCTGTCAGCACTTTGCTGTGTGACTGTGGCCAAGTTACGCATCTTTTCTACTCTTTGTTCTGCTACATCTGCCATTTTCCAGATCCTTCATCCATCCTAATTTTGGATAGGTGCAAGCAGTTTTCTGGAGTTTTCTCTCACAGCTTACAATAGAATAGAAACTACTGAAGCAGGGATAGAAAATATACTCTCTGCCCAGATGGATTTTTTGTAGTGAAAAGACCAGCAATTGCACAGGAAATAAAACCCAAGCAGCAATGTGAAAAGCCCTATGCACTGTCCAATGCACCCAGAAAGGAGCAGCTGAGCACTCAAGAAAAAATGTGGGAGGAGAGAACATGGAGATGCATGGCAATGAAGGAAAATCAGCAAAAAGAGAGAGAAAAAGCTAAAAAAAAAAAAAAAAAAAGGTAGTACAGTGGAAGTTTCCTTTCTTATGTAGAAAAACAAATCCTTTACCTTCCCTCAAACAAAAGTATAGAAAATGGGGGGATAAAACAGAGTAGAAAGGAAGGAAAAAACAACTGAGCAAGGATGTTAACAGGCAATTCAAAACCCGTGTATTGCTAAGGGACAGAAATGAGACCCCCAAATGGCAGCCAGGGAGCAGGGGCTGAGGAGGAGTGCTCCTGATGTTACAGAAAAATTTCCTTTAAAATTTACAGGTAATGTCCTCAATCTGCAACCCCCGTTTTCACATTTCGGGAGCTAAAAGGCACATACCTCAAAGATTAGAGAGGGAGCTCACAAAAAGGTTCCCAGCCAGGAGATGCCAATGGCTTTGCAGAGACTGCTGTGCCGACAGCAGAGACTCAGCTGGCCATGCAGGCCAATCCCAGGACAACCTGCTGGCTCCTGCTGCTTTGCTTCCTCCTGTAGCCAGGGAAGTCAATAACCTGCAGCCCATGACTACCCAGTTGTTGCTGATCAGTTGACACGGTCTGGCACAGAAGATGGGCTTGAACTGCTTGGTAACTGCAGGCAGTTCTACAGCAACAGCTCGGACATCCCTCTGATAGACAGCATTAAAATTGCTTGCTAGGAATTACCATCAGGGTTTTAAGTTTTCTCTCTCTGCCCCTCATTCTTTCCTATCAGAATGAAAATGTCAGATCCTCATTTGAGAAGGCTGTTGCAAAAACAGTTGACACAGAGCAGGCATCTTTCAAAGACTTTTTGTAGTCTTTCAGTAGTGAGACTGTTGAGGCTTCAATAAGCAATACTATTGTAAAAGAACTGAAATCTCCTCGTTTGCTAAAAGCATCTCACATTTTATATAAAGATGGGAGTTTAGCCTTCTAGAAAAGACTGAAAGGCAGGTCACTATTCTAGAGACAGTGAATTACTGGGGAGGCAGTGCACACACAGATTCAAACTTAGCAATTTTTTTAGTCCTCACAAAGACAGCATAAAAAATAGATTATTTTATGACAATGTGAGCAATGGATCTGCCAAACTGCATTTAAACTCAGCTCCATAACAGGATTATATCCCGTCAAGTGGCGTGACATGTAATATTTCATTTTCTGGCTCAGTACTACACTGTCTGTGAGAAAACATAAAACCAGTATCTTTGCAGACTCTATTATTCACATATTCTGAAACTGTGTGGTATTAATTAATCAGAAAGGAAGCCAGAATTCTTATATGATATATCTTTCCATTTTAATCCTAATTAAAACAAGCTGAGCCCCAAAATTGTAAGAACTGATCAAGATCACGAATTGCAAAAGAGGAAATAGGAAATATACTTACCAAAAAGATGTCCATTGATTCACTTTTAATTTTACTTCTTTTTTTCCTGAGTGAAGAATGAAAAGATGACTTTTTTTCAAATAATTCATCTATTCATAAAATTGAAAAATTCAAATTTTTGATCACTTCTGTTTACTATTGCACTTCAAAATAAGTTTCAGAACATGACAGTTAGTTTCTAGTTAGATATATGATTGCATTATTTTAAAGCCATCCAGAACCTCACCTTCCTATGCTGGCACTATACAGCCCTTGGGATTTCCAGAAGAGAAGTAACGCTAGCAAAGATGTCCTTGTTTGAACACATATCCCATATTTTTCACTAATGTATGCATATATTTATATTCCTCAGCTGGTGGATTTTGATGAGACAATTGTTCATATTGTTCAACTCTAAAGTGCTGTTAGGACATCCTGATCTGTAGGATGTACTGCAACAAAAAATAAGCATCCTCCAAGCATGACATTCGCAGTTATGATGACGGCCATCATCAGGTCTGAAGTGATTAGGTCGCTTACTATATTATATCAACATCCAAAATTGAAAGCATTCATCAATAATTATTGCCTAGACAAGAAACATATTTCTAAGGTACAAAATTGCAACTCTGTCAAAACCATACGCTGAGCAAGATCCATGCTTGTGAAACGTGAGCCAACTAAAAGCATAGTAGCAGAGTAATACAGCTTCAGAGAAATGTTATAGTTGGCTCCTATGATATGTACTTTTATTTTTTCATTAAAAAAAATTCTATTAGCACAGGAAATAAAAGCTGATGACAAATCTATCAGCCAACTGACTGCTAACTCAGTTTAGATCTTCAGTAAACAACAGTGCTCATATGCACGGAAGGATAGCTTTCTTTGGGAACACGTTATATCTGGTTTAATTTTTACATGAAATACCTAATTGACATATCTCATATTGTTTTCAGGCACAAAACTCTTGGCAAACCAGAGGAGATTTGCTTGGTGGTGAAGACAGAGAAGAAGTGGTGTTTTTCCCAGTCTTGTGCTGCTGCTCTCCCACACTCCTTCACATCTCTAACCCTTCCTAAATAAGCACACCAGCTCCCTGCTGAGGACATTTCATATGACAGGCTCCCCCGCTAAATATTACATTCCAGCCCTTCTTCCAGCTCTTTCTCAGAAGACCCAGTGATTTGGACAGACAGGATAGCAAAGGAGAAACAATCCAGGAATATCTGGGGGAGGATACAGGAACAGAAAGAGAAAAAACATGAGTCATTGAATTCCCTGTGCCATTTGGCAAAATTTCTCTGGGGATGTTCCTAGGGCGGGACCTGGTGAAAACCTATTTGCAGATAAGTTCGGGGAAATAACATTGCTTTTCGTCATTTTCCTCTTCCACTGTTGTGTTTTTTCACTCACTGCCTAGACTGTATTTTAGCCCACCAGACAAAATACTTCTGCCAGAGCTCTCTGTATAACTCTTGGGCTCAGGGGATGGAGTTACAAGCTGTCTGTCCGTTATTTACTACTTACTCCAGAGGAACCCAACTGTACAGAGAGATGCTTTGCTTTCTCCAGAGCATTTCTCCAAGAACTAAAGCCTTAGGAGACTTCTGTTCATTTACATAGGAAACTGATATTTCTAGATTTTCATTGTTGCCTTCCTCCTTCATTTATATAACAGTATCATACTTACACATTCATATACATTTAAGTTGCTGTGAATACAGCATCCCAGAACTCCTCAAAATACAATGGTACACCAGACAAGGCACTTTCTTCAGACAAAATCTGCAGCAATTAAGACTTAAAGAGTGACAATAAAGCCATTAAACTAAGAACACTGACCACAGAGGAAGTTAAAATCAAAGGTGCTGAAAGACTACTATTTTACTTCCAAATCTATCAAAATAGTAAGCACGTTTCTAGTAAAAAGAGAACACAGAAAACTGATGGATACTAATACTAAAAAGTTGTTTGAAACCTTTAAAAAAAAATCACTTGGCCAAAATTGTTTTATCCCTGAAAAACTTTGTAAAAAACATTTCTCCTAATTTGTCACTTCAAGACTGTTCTAAAGTGGTTACAAGTTGCCACAGATAATGTTCTTTGACCAAAATAAAGAAGGAAAAACAGATATGTCTACTGTAGAAATGTTCCCAAAACCTGAAAATAATTGTGGATCCCCAATGGCCCACCCACAGACTCCAAAGTAGAGTGAGTTAAAATATTTCTTCCTAGGCTACAGTAACTTCTGCACATCTTTGATGCAATAAAGATCATCATCCTGTTAACATAATACAGGCCATTCACTACAATAAATTGCTCTCAAGAGGTGACAGAGTCCATTGAGTGCTGGACTTGGTCTGGAGTGATTCCACTGCTGGATACCCTAACAGTTTTCTATGAGCTTAGAAAATTACCCTACTTCTTTGTGCCTCAGAGCAAGACTGCAATAATACCTTCCTGCCTATTCAGAGTATTTAGTAAGCTACACATGAAAATGTATTCTTTCTATGTATTTCATGGTACATACATTTTGTACTAGAAATTCTAGATTTTGGTAGATTTTCATACAGTAATAAAAATATGCATCTCTTTGCCAATATTCCAATCCAGCTATTTTAACATATTTTTGTATTGTTCCACTGCTATTCTCTGTAGGATTAGAAACACAAGAAATACATGTGAATCAATAGGAATATTTGGGAGCCAAGTTTTCAATTTGTACAGACTGTCCAACTAAAGCAAAGAAAACATACCCTAGATGAGAATCTAGTCTACATATGGGTACTGAGGATGTCTAAACACAGTAATGTACACGTACATGTAATCAATAGTAGCTGTTTGCAATCTGCCATGCAATCTCAGTCTGGCTGGTAGGGCTGTACAAACACCTTGCCAAGAGCTTATCATGCAATACAGGAGTTTACACCGCACCTAGCAGGGGCAAAGCCCGCTGTGCTCTCCCTTGCAGTAATTTTGTCCTTAGAAGTTATCTAGGTTTTCTGTATGATTTCAAGACATTGAGCAAAACGGCAATCTCACTCTTTTGGACACATGGAGTAGAATCTCACACCACTGAAGAAAATGCCAGTATTTCTTATGAATTTAACTGGTTCCTGGTATCTCTTAGGGATAAAAGTTTCTGTCTTAAAATTTATTTTGAACACCAGTGCTTTAAAAACACCCACTGGAAGCACATTACACTAAAGCTTCATTATTAAAACAAATGAAAGATTTAAGAAATGTCTTTTTACCCTACAGACTTTTAAAATATAAAGTCTCTTCCTACCTAAAACATCAAGAACCAGAATTGTCCTGAAATTTTGAAGATGCATGGCCATTTTGTTGTATTTGGAATCTACATGCCATAACAAGGACTACAGACTTGTAGAACTGGGGATCAAGACAAAGAACTGACTGCAACAGGACACTAGTAAAACTTCAACTCTTTATACAGCTGAAATTGCATCAAGTATCCCTTCCTTGCCTTTGTTGTTTACTTTTAAATACTGAGGAGTGGGTTTTGGCACTTCTTTTGAAAGGGTGAAGTTGCTCTAGTCTCTGAATTTTTCTTCAGTGGTGTCTTGACAGTTGTGCTAACTGTGCTACATGGTGGAATAGAGAAAACAGAGTCATTCCAGGCTGCTAAACTTATTTTCACTTTTCAGTGAAATAAGTTTTAACCAATTTTTTAAAAGGTGAAAAGCCAGTTCATTAACACACTAATACAGACTTTGAGGTTTGCAGTCTAGAATTTAAAGTCTCTCATTATAAATCCAAGTAATATATTACATGCCATACAGATTAAACTGATCCATAAGCCACCTTTGTTCCAGAGACTGTTTCCCTCCATGGAATGGAATTCTCAAATCTCTATGGAGACAGGTTCTTCTTACAGAAGAAGAAAATATTTCTTAATGAGAGTACTTACTGGAAATACTGTAAATTCGTGCCACATAATAAAGATGACTGGCAATTCCTTCAGTATCTTCAGGAGGGACAAAATCCAGTGCCAAATGGGTGTCAAACTACTTCAAGGCTTTCCTTTGCCTGACCTAGATGAGAACTTGAGGTTTTATCATAAAGGGAGAAAACTGGAAACTGTGACTGACTGGCTTGCAATTGTTGAGAAAAGGCATCAGCATCTGTTTCTGGTCTTTTGCTGAAGAATTGCTTCAGCTGATCATTTGGATTGAAAGTAAATTGGTTTGTTTTCATAGGTCCATTTCTTCCAAATTCAGATAAAACAGCCCTCCCCTGTGGGCCTGATGGTTTGTGTTCTGAATTCTTAGTTCATGTGGCAGAGATTCTCTGTATTATATTCCCAACATATTATCCATCTTGAAGAATACAAAGCTGCTCTGCCTTGGCATGTTTCTGTAAGTTTCCTTGTCTAGTTACAAGATCTTGTGAAAGCATGAAAATGGGATCCTGACAAATTCCCTATGGTCAAGGAAAGATATGTGTGTGCACACGTGTTTATATATATATAAAAAATTACATTTGTCACAAATGTCAGCTACAGCATTCTAGAAGGAAATCTAGTAGTTCTTCTCTGCTACTCCTAGACATGACAAATACTGTTTAGGACACATTACATTCCTGCCTTAGCCACGAATTCAGGGTTTGGCTATTAAGATTCCAAAAGTTAGTGTCTATGTGCAACTGGAATTATGTTCAAGTCCCATCTCCAATGAATAGGAATTAAAAATAACTTTGTAGTCTTATCCCCTTTATACAGGTTTTCTGAAAGTTTCCTCAAAGACTGTATAGGAGAATAGAAGAGCAAAATAGCAGTTTAAAAACTTTGTCCTCAAGGTGGGTTTCAATCTCTTGCCCCAAAGTACAATGAAACCATAAAACACACATCTTACAGGGAGATTCCCATTCTGATGATTCTCCACGGGACTAAGAGCAGAAAAATGTGAAGTCATCAGAACTTTAATTGGGGAGACAAAATGACACCCATCTAAAGCTGTGATTTGTTGTGAAGTATTTTACTTAAGCACTGTAATAAATGAAAAGTAAGTTTTCAATTTCTTTACACCTCAGTGGAAGTAGTAATACAAGCACAAAAAGGAAACACTAAGTCTAGTTTAAGATAAATATGTTGTGGTTACCATAAAGCATCAACAGGAGCAATTCTATCAAAGATGCTCTCTCTGACCACCTGTATGATTTTTCAGGACATTGTTAACACGGGGCAACTACAGTAAAGAAGCTAGTTAGGGGAAAAGCAGTATTTTAATGTAGTTTAACATCTTAATATAGGATGAATGAAACTAGTATTTCTCTTTCTTGTATCTCCAGACTGATGATATTTACAGGATGATATTTACAGTTTCAGCTTCTTACTTCCCATGAAAGAAGAGCAAGTATTTTATTTTTATTACAGTATTAAAACCCCAGAAGATCAATGGAGAGCATGAATATTTTACTTACAGTTCCTTCTGTTCAGACTGACACAGCTGTTTCAGTGCTTTTAGAAGGGCACAATGACAGCTGAGGCGCTGCCACTGCAAACTGTAACAGTTAAAAAAGGCTGCCACTGACCATCGTGTTCCCACCTGATCTGGTACGGTCTTGAAAAGGAGGTTCAGTAGAAGCTGGTAGCAGCACCTGCCTCAGCATACCCTTCACAGGCCTCCCTGCTGACTTACAACCTTCTGACAGACCTGTTGCCCATTCCACAGCAGAGCTCCATGCAATCAATCTGCTTCTATGTATAGAGTACAACCTCCCTCCTTTGCCATTTTATAAGATAGAAATGTATGTTTCAGTGCACTTGAAGTGTTTGTTGTTTTTTTTTTTGTTTTTCTCTCGGGGGTTCTGTGTCATTAGCAGCTATATATTCTTTAATTGTATAAAAGAAAAAGCTGATTAATTCAATTTTAATAGAAAAAAGAAAATTCTGATAACTCCAGTAGGTCTCAGCTGATCACTGTCATTATTTTCAGCAGCAGATTTGTTAGATAAATTCAGTAACAGTTGTGCTGAGAAAAAAATTGGCTTCTGAAACGTCTTCAGCTAAATGCAAGAAACTACATGTATCACAGGTCACTCAGAAGTCAAGGTTTAATGGACATAAAAAGCCCTGGTTTTCCAGTATCAACAGCATTTGGAAATGCAACCAAATTCTGAGTGCTGTGAGCCACAGAGGTACAATAAAACAAAAAAAAAGATAACAAAAATATTATCATTTTGCTATTTAACTTCAACTATACATAGAGTTTTAAGTGCCAAGTGAAGAAGACTCAAAGCTTTAGTCTGATTTCTAGTCAAAGTACAAATACAGACTTCTCTGTACATAACGATCAGAGTTTTATTTTTGTTGAGTAAAATAGTTTTGTTTGGAACCTAATCTTAATTTCATTGCACCAAATATAAAAAACAGTTACAGCTTACTGAGAGGTGGTCCCTTCCTTTGCCAGGTAGCAAAAGAAGAAAAAGGACTTCATTCACTTACATAGTTTAAATGTATGATTTAAAAATGCTAGAAAAATGCTTACAGAAATTTCCAAAGACTCAGTGAAATCTGGTCTGAGAACATATATCTCAAGAACCCCTTCTGATGTGCAGAAAATCCTCTGAGTAGCATGTTCTTGTAACAAACGTTATTTACAGGGTGAAACAAGACATGGGCAATCTGGGATGACACAGTTACCCAAAGTTTTGTATTAGGAAGTCCAAAAAGAAGAGATAGGGTCTACAGACATTTACAAACAGGCAAAATAATTATCCAGGCTAGAAATAGCACTGTTCTAGGGAAAAAAAGTCTCACAGAAGACTTCAGAATTTCTGAGTGAGGTCTTCTCCTGAAATTATACACCTATTGGTAAAATACCAAAAATTGAAACATACCATTCAAAAAGCTCAGAGAAACCTTTTGTATTTCACTGGAAATCCAATTTTACATTAGAAAATCATAATTCCAGTCAAAATTCACTTCTCCTTAAATATTGGTAAGAATTCTGAGGACACTTCTCTCACTTAAGAGACCTTAGTACCCAGATAAACTACCTATTTTACAGATACTAAGCATGGAATTCTAAATGAAATTCATGTATTATGCTTTTTTAACTAGAAATCAGTTCTTTTGACAAAGGATGACTTATTTCTTTCTTTTAATGATTGTAAATGACTTTGTCACCCGGATTTCTATACACAGGCCAGCATCTTCTTTCAAGACTTGGAAGTGTGGCAGCTAAGTAACAGCAGTGCATAATACAGCACTCCTCTATGCCTGCTTGAACAAAGAGCAGTCTGGTGTTCATAACGCAAGCGTGATAGAGTGGACAGCGTGAAATGGTGAGTCATCAGACCATAACTGAAAAATAAAAGGGATATTTCTTAAGGCTTACTAATGACTCAAGAGGCCATCTGTAACCAGTAAATCATCACCATCTTTAATATCTACTAATGCTGTTATGAAAATTTACTCACATAGGTCATTTTTAATGGCTGAGTATAACACTTTTTTTCCACCTTCATCAACTTCATGGTAAAAGACTTTGGTTAAGAAAGACTACTGCACAGGCTGGGAAGGCTTCTTTATAAAACCATGAAGGTCATATTTAGCATTATATTTTGCTGTCACTTCACATTTTAAATTTTGTGCTAAATGCACAGGCAACAATCATTTGCCTGGCATTTTTTATTGGTAACTATCCTACAGCCATCTATGGGGGCTCTATACAATCAGAAAAAGGATGTTTGCATTTTCTGATTATACTTTTTCCATAAGACAGAAGTTACTTTTCAGTATGAACATTTGAAACACGAAAATAATCTAAAAATTAGTAAAATGAAAGTATGTTACAAATATGTTAGATCACTCAAGATCTGCAATTAGAAATCTTCATTCTTGACTCCCTATAGCTGTTTGATGAATTGTAAGTGACCCTTCAGCTGCTGGAACTTAAGAACCCAAAATTTCCAGTTAGTTTTCTATTATATCTGATTATGACTGGTGTTTTCTTTAGGGTTGCCAGCATTTCTCATGAAAGTAGCTGAATTTTCCAGATGTTTCTTCAGTAAAGAGAGCTACTTCTGCTTTCCAATATCAAATCTTTCCTAAATACTACCACTTTCTTTTCACGAGATATTATCAAACATCACAGCTATCACTATTCTTCCAGCTTCACATTTTACATTTACACTGCTGAGTTAATTTAGCAAAAACCATGAAGTAATTTAATCATGGCAAGTTCTGCTCAAATTGTGAGTTCTGGGTAATCTTGCTGTTCCTGACAGCTTCTTTCAGCACTCCTCATAAAAAACCAAGTATATCTCATTGGCTTTTTCATCTAACTTATATCATAACATTATGGGGTATTGAGACTTACTTCAAAGTATTTTAAAGTTTTGATCATTAAGAATCCTGCAACTTGCATCACCATTCCAGTAAATTTTCAAGTGTCTGCTAAACTTGCTTTTGAGCATATTACCTCCTGAAAAGTAACACTGCAAATCCTACCATTAGGAAAAAATGCCTTAAGATTGATCAGGCAAAAGTCTCCATCAATTTAATTAATAAAGTACATAAGGCATTAATATCTGATATAATAAATATCTGAAGTATACAAAACAATGTCTTCATTTACACATCTGCCAAAACCAGAAATACAGCTGTGCTAGCCAATTTATTTTCTTGTACTAAATGACATAGGGCATGGACTAGTTAGAATAGAAAAGAATGAAAATTTAAAATGTCATTAAATATTAATTAGACCATTCTGAAAAAAGAGTCCCAGAAGTAATTTTAAATTCCAAATTGCTTGCCTGCTGTTGATCATCACCACAATAATGCTAACAATTTCAAGGCAAAATTGAGAGAAATTCAACTGTTGGGCTGCTGAACATGAGAGTATTGAAACACAGCCAGTAGGTGAGTGGGACCGCGACTGTTACACCTGAGTCAGTTCTCAAGAATCCCTTTACAGCCTGTGGAGAAAAATCAGTACTATTAAGGCATGAGACATCTCATTCCAAGGTTACACAGGTTAGATGAATCACACTCAACAAACGCCTATTTTTTTTCCACTGATTTTAAGGGGAGTTTAGTGACTAGTTCTTATATTGGTCCTATACTGCTGGTGTCTAGTTAACCAAAGCAAATCCTGCCCAGGATTATGTGAACTGGAGCTACTGGAGGACACAAAGGAACACGATGATTTGAGCCTCTAACACTGTGAAGAAGTAGGAACAGAGCCTGTATCTGAGAAGCTTCATGAACATGTTTAACTTTCTCACTGCTTAAATGAACCAAGCCACAGAAATTTGAGTCTTGCCCTTCATGAGCTGGCAGATTAATATTTTTTGGCACTCCATTTTTATGATGATGTCAGATTGATTATTTTATCGTAATCAAAATTTGAATGTATATGACATTTTGTTTATGCCAGTCCTCTTTTTGTTCTCCATGTGTATAAACAGATATACCAGTGCTAAACAACTACAATTTTGTGTCACAGACACAGATGTGGAGCAGTATGGAGGCTTTCAAAAAGTTCAGAGTTGCCAAAAATAATCTTCCACCTATCGTCTCACACAACAGCATTCAGAAGACTGTGTACACCACACACACTGCAACCTACTACGTGCATTAAGAAAAACTAGTATTTTGCAGGGTTTGCTTGTACAACAAAGATGGCACACCTACAAGTTGTACAATTAATATATATCTAAACATATTTTACAAAGTTTCAGCCTCATTCTAAATGTCTGAATTCTATGAGAATTTCATAGAGTTGAGGAACATCGCTCGAAGAATTTCCATGCTGTCCATAATGTAAGACCAAATTGCATCTTAATGTGTTTAGCGCTGTTATTGTAATTGGACTTTACAACAAAACAGTTATTTGTGGTGTTTTCCCACAAATCTCCTTATTTCATAAATAGCTTTTAAAAAAACCCTAGAGCTTCCAATCTACAAAGGTGAAGCTCTCACTGAAAATACCTTTACCAAATCAAACGGCAGCTTCCTTATCCACTGATTCTTTGGTGTATCTTTAGCAAAAGATGTGCCTATGTTGCAGCCAGAGGTGTGACAGTATGTTTAGGCACTCCTGTGCTAGTCCTAATCTTGCCAATAGCACTGTAAATGTAGCGACAAAGATTTCAACACAGACTGTATGAGATTGTGGTACTCATGCCAGCTGAATTAAAGCTAGCTGGGATATGTTTCCTTCTGCTGCAGGCACACTTCTGATTGCTTTGCAGACATAAGTCACCCTGTTTGATTTTGTGTATCTATGACTGAGTCAGACTTTCCTCATGCTACCAGGCCTTATGCTGGCAAACTTTCTTTCTGTGCACAGTGAGTCAATATACTCTGACTCTATTTTCAAGATTCTAGAAAGACGAGGCTGGAAAAGCAGTATAAATCATTCCATATTGGAAATAATTACTTACATCTCAATTCTGTAATCCTTATTTGAACAAAACTCACACAGACCTTAGTGGGAGTTCAGCTCAGTTAATGACTGAAGTACTTGGCCCTTAATTCCTTTTTCTGCCCTGCTATCAGATGTATTATTATTATGAGAAACATCTGTAATAATACTTTACACTTCCATAGCCCCTGACATCTGGAGGCTTCAGCAAACTCTCTCTGAAATTACTATTAGGTATTCTTATGTTATTAAGGATGTCAAGTAACTTGCCCAGGCCAGAGAGATAATGTTTATGCTGTATGCAGCTCTTAAAAAATTAAACGAGGTTGCATTGATAAATACCATCCATTATACAACCCATGTCTTTATTAACCACAGAGAAGGATGGAAGAGAAAGACAACTGAAAAATGACCAATGCTGAAGATTAAAAAGAACCATAGACGCCTAATATCAAATAATGTCAAATTCGGCTATCCGTACTTGAAAATTCTTGTTTTGCTTTTCAGACTCTAGAAATCACTTAACAAACATGAGGCCAGAAGTCTGAGTGGGACAATAATGTGGTTTCTGTTTATGCTTGCTAGCTTGTCTGTCTGTGTTTATCTGTGGGCTGCAGCTAACTGATCACATACCGTATCTGTTCCACTGTGGCAAACCAGCACTGTTTGCTTTGTTTTTTTTCCTTGAGGTACTTTTTAAAATGCTTCCAGATATCAAGCAACCAATTATTTTAGGAGATCTTGGACCTGATCATGTTCCATCACACAAAATGTGGCACATGGTAAGCAAACACTCAAAAATGCACATGAAATGAGGTGCACGATGTACACGTGGTTGTTCCGAAAGAAAACCCAACAAACTTATGTACTGTAAGGAAAGAAATTACAGACTCATCTCATTATATGAGGGAAAAGAAATAGAAAGGCTGTAATAGCATGAAGAAAGTGTCTGGCAAGCTGATCATAAACAGCAACATGTTCATGACAATGAAAGGGAAGGGTCTATTTTCAGTCCACAGCTAGTTACAATTCATCCCTCATTATAAGGCACTCTGTTATCAAAACTCAAGAATAATAGTTCATTGTTCTGTTAGCTCTTTCAGACACTCAGAACAACAGGATTGCAATTCTCCTCTGAATGTCCCTGTCACTGTAAAAATATAGAATACTTTACAGCTGTGTATGTCAGCTGCTATGTCCCCTTGTACCTTCTTTATGTGGGCTCTCAGGGCGATAAGGCAACACAGTACCTCACTTTCTGGACACTTCTAGCTGTAATTTGTCCTTTATCAGATGAAGAAATACTGCATTAAGGCTGAGAGTAGCTGTTATGCTGAAACATGAACGGGCCCTGAGCCAAAACAAGTACTTCTGCTTTAAAATGTAATGTACGGCTTAACTGTATTACCTTAATCACATAACAATCTACAGACAGAAACGGATTCAGTTGTCTTAAAAATCTGTTAGGATGCAGCGCCTTGCTGAAGCATCTGAATGACTTAGAAATGTAAAACGCATGCTGCACAACCCTAAGTCTTCACATGCATGTTCTTCTAAAGGTAGAGAGCTGTCTGAAAGCATTGCGTTAGAGGAGGGGGAGTGAAAGAAAGTGAGACCAAGTGTGCTGCCTAGCTGCCTACAACTTTTGGCAGTGGATCAGACAAACAAGTTCAGCATAAAGTCGATGTAATTTTATTGGACCACGCTGTCTCAAGCAATTAGAAAAATATTTGTAAAACATCAGATGAGAAGGGGAAATGTGGAGCCCAATAATGCAAAACAATGTTTATAAGAAAGAAATTGTGAAACTGGAAGAATAAACACAATTACTCTATCAGCACCTCCGGTCCTTCTGATTAGTTAGCTTAAAAGCAAAATGTTTTCCTGTTGCATTTAAAAGAATTCATAGTTTAAAAAAACTTTACAAATGCACACATATATTAGAAAAAGTGTTATATATGGACTTTTTACCATGAAGCTGTCAGAAAATTACATACTACATGAATGCACTTTATGTACTGACATTCACATGCATATTTGGGCAAGGAATTCAAATCCATGATTGTGCAAGAAGGATAATTTTTAGATCCAGAGATTCTTTTTAGAAGAACTACAGATCATCCAATGTATGTGTAAGCTGCTGAGATAAATTAATGCTGTGTGAGGTAAAATCTTTCTTTGTAATTATTATTTCCCCCCTTTAAATACTATGCTGAGAAAAACAGTTTTGACAAGTTGCATAGTGAAAGCTTAGACACACAGAACAGTAAAGATGGCCATACACATTTCTTTTAAAGTTGCTGGCAAGTCAGAAATTTGTCTGCATCTTAAGTTGGGACATTTGTTCTTTTCTACCAAGTAGAAATATTTCATTTTCTGCCCCAATTAACATCATAAGACTTGTCACATTAACTGTTCTGTAAAACTCCAGCTACTTAGGCATTAGCGCATGGGGAAGATTTATCTGTTAATTCTAGGATAACACAGTACTGCCTGACTGTTGGCAGTTATCTGAGTAATAAGATTGGACAAAATGCAAATATTACTGTGTCCAGTAGAGGTTCTATCAAGATTAATGATGGCTGTTAATGAATCAGAAGAAGATTCTGAGCTCCCTGGAATTCAGGTGTATTGTGCATATCAATTCAAATATATCTTCAGCCAGGATGGAAACCTGCTGTCTGTGTTTACTCTTTGTGCACAGACTCAAAGAATTCAAGCTGTTGAAAGGACTGTTTTGACCTGAGTCTTAATGAAAAACATAGCATGCCAAATAAGAGAGATATTCAGGTGAGAGAAGGGTGTCCTGAGCAAAGATTCATGGTGCTGAGTGACAGAGGCAGGACCTTCACAAATACAGGCTGCTTCAAGCTAATGAGATGGCAGCCCAGGCTCTTGAGGAATGCTGCAGTTCCAACGCTAGGACAAATTCTCAGTATAGCAGAGATAGGCATCCAGGAGCTGGAACTGCTAAAAGTTTCAATAGTTTATAGACTACTACAGTTACTCAGCTGCAACCTCAGCAAAAGCAGGAACAGGCCTTTATAACACCAACCATCAAGTTTACCTTCCGGGCTCGAATCCAGTGCCAACATATTCAAATAAAATCCAGAGAGAACAGCCTGCGTTGCCCAAACAGTCTACTTGTACCTAGCTATACAGCAATGATTTCTGGGCAAGGGTGAAAATTATCTACAGTATAACAGACTTTTCCCACAAGCACATTCACAATGAAAACAAGCTGCGAATTTCAGGATAAACGTAAGTCTAGAGAAAGCAGCTCTGTTTGAAGTTGTGTTTACAGTGAAACTTTGGCAGTCTCAAAAAACAGCTAAGCTTCGATTTCCGTACATCTATATACTCTGCAATATATCTTGTGTGGACTAGAAATGAATCCTTTGCATTCCAGAAGCATCAAAGAACGACTGCTGAAGAAGACTAAAACTTCTGTGAGTGATTGCTGGGGTGGGGGGGTGACATAGCTGTAACCAGACAGGACATTAAATGTCCCAGTAGAGCTGTTGCTTACACACATCCTTTAGTGTACTGTCAACACTGGAAAAGAATCTGTGCTGGAAAATACTGAGAAATTATATTTTTCAATACATACTACATAGTCAGCTGAGCTAAGAAGAAGTAAAAGCACATGAATAAAAAGCTGATATCCCAAGTTCAACCAGCAACACGGAAAAAACCATGAAGACAAAAATGGACAGAGAAAAGGAACTAGGCAGATGAAATGAGAGCATGAAAGACAGTAGAGAGAGTTGCATGAATAGATTACATACAGGGTTTTTATGATTTTAAGAAAAAAAAGTTTAAAGAAGTATGTCATAAGCAAATTTCATTCTGAGAGAAGTACTTCAGCAGATCAATTTTCTACTGGATGTCTTCATTGACCACACAAGATTTTTTTTTCAAGGATTAATGCTGAGCAAATACAGGGTGAAGAAACCCTTTGCAAGAAGTATTTACAAACATCCATTTGAATAAAACCACAAAGTGCTGTAGATGGTATTTGGTTTACCTCATCATTCATACTCTAAATAATGAAAATTGCTTGTATTTGCAGAGAAAAAAAAATCCATTAATATTTTTGAGACTATTAAATAGAATTAAATGCACAATAATACCTTTAAAGTTTGTGTCTGGAAGTTACAGTTGTATAAAGGGTGAAACGCAATGACTATGTTTATAAAGCCTTTCAGGAAAGACTGCAAGAGTATGAATATCATTGACTTTCCCACCTTCCACACATGTACCCTTCACCTCTTCAGATAACTTGCAAACATAATTATCTGTGTGGCATACCAAACTGCCTAATAACAGAGCGAGCCATCATATATATTACACATGCCAGCTCCCACACTTGCAGGCTCACTATCTGTTTGGGGAGCAAATGTGGCCTCAGTGGAGCATTCAAAGAACAGTCTAATGGGTATCCAGTGCTTTTCTGTCTTGGTGAGGACTGTCTCGTTCCCAAAATCAAGGCCAAAGGCATTAACAGAGCTATCAAAACATATCTGACAAGATATCCTGTGCATATGGGACCCTGAACCTCACTGGCCTGATTCCTTGAACAAGTAGTGTATCTTTCCTATACAGACATATTTTAATACTAAGAATTCACAAATTTAGCATTTTTAAGATTTAAAATTTCCTACGTTGATTATCTCCTACTCTCTCCTTTAAAGACATCCCATCCCAACCTTGAAAGAAAAAGAGCTTGCAAGATGTCCTCCTCCTTAAAGCCATGTTGCTTAATTAGAAATTTTCTAGAAGTACCAGATTTACTGTCCCTGCACCATACATTTAATTTGTACATGCACAAGTAAGTGCAGTGCTTCTCAAATACATTAGATCTGCTCATGTGCACTTCTTTGCCATGTCCATGCATTGGATCAAATACATGCCACATATACTTTACCAATGCTCTAAACTGTATTTCCATATATTCCTCTACTGGAAAACTCAGGTGCAAACCTGGCAGCCTTACCTACTGGATGCTCTTACCTTAGCTTAGGCTGAATTCAGGCAGCCCACCTTTCTGAAACATGTAAGTTAAGGTCAGAAAACTACTGTTCTTCAATATAGCAATGAACTGTAACACAATATGGAAAATAGTCTAAAATATGAGTGTCATTTTCCCACTGCACTTTATCTGCTTACTCTCTTGGTAAAGAAGTGAGAACTAACAGAATCAGTGCTTTAATTGGGATGCTCTCCAAATTACTCAAAAATTAGGAATATTCCACATGGAGTTCTAACATAGCCTTTGATTCAAATGGTATTGTTTCAGTCGTCTTCAAATACAAATCAGCATTTTTCGACAGTTTTTCCTGTCACATCTCTTGTGATCTCAAGAGATACCATGTACTAAGTCTACATCTACCCTGAGGCAGAGCAAAAAAGGGAATGATTCGGGTGATCTTTCTCCTGACGTAGTCACCTAACTTGGCAGAGTATATATCATGACATGATTGCAAACATCCCAAAATACAAGATACCCAAGTACAAGATGAAAATACCATTTCTGAAAACATTTGAAACAAACCCAGGACACATTTGTGAGAAAGCCTATACTCTTTTCCCCCTTTCCTGTCTTAATTACCTCCACAAAAATGTCAACTACATTTGGCAACAGATGAAGAGTAGGAATCTACAATACAGCCAAAAAACTGAACTAGGAAAATGCTGTTTCAATGGAAACTAGTTCAAATTACTGTAAGGACTTGTATGCTAACTTCGCCTAGAATAAGTTACTAATCCTGAATGCCAGTTCATTCTAGCTGTTTAGGTATGAGGCAGTGAAACAACCCATGAACAAGAAAAATACACACAGTGGTTCTGCAGTATGCACTAAATAATCTGAAGCAGGAGGCAGCAATAGCAGTTTTATCTTGCAAGCTCCCACAGTGGTTCTTTAAAGAAGGTAGGGTAGAAAAGAAAATGTATGGATCATACTTTTACATTCTTTTACACTGAAAAAAGTAAATCGAAGAGGTTTTCAGTTGATCACATACAGACGCATTAGCTTAAACCTCTCAAAGAAAAAAAGAAAACCAAACAAAGCCATCTTTGTCTTGCTTACTTGCATCAGTTGACAATCACGGTCCATCACAATCAGCTTACACTCAGGTATAATAAACAGTATTGAGGAGGTTGTATTTTAATGTGAGAGATGTAATTTGCTGCTGGTGACAGGTTCAAACTCTGCCTGTAAACCCATCATATAACACATCCTCTTTTAGTCCTACTTAGATTAAAAATAATAATACTGAAGGATAGGTTTTGGCTTGGGTACTCACTGCAGGCACTCCAAAAGGGCACACAGGGAAACTGGATGCACTTTGACTGACTCATCCAGAAGGCTTTCTGGGTGCATCCGAAAAAAACAACTTAGAGAAAGCATGCACATGCTCCCATCACATAATGGTGCTCCATTACTTTAGTGCATGTGGGGATATGCATGTCTGTGTAGGAGACAAAGACACAGAAGGAGGAAACTTCTCACCCCATTAGGCACTGAGTGCTTCCAGAAGCTCTGCAAACCATAACAGCAATTTCCCTCCCTGCCCTGCCCCCAGGGTTCATCTAGTCCTTGCACCATCATAAAAGCAGGAAAGCTGTAGAATCACATAATTCTTGACCTATTTCTTACACTTCTTGCCCTATTTCTTACACTTACTCCTTAAGCATCTTCTTGTTGACATCTTAGGTTAAATAGACCTCTGGACTGCTCCAGTACAAACATTGCTACATTTTGGTATTATATTCTTCTCTTTTCCCCTGTGGAGGAAAAAAAAAGTGAACTCAAGCTGAAGAAATTCCTGCTTTGATGTATTCTCTTGTATTAAAGGACATAGCATTACAAATTAACTGCCCCCAAACCATAAATTTAACAGATTTAATAAATCTGCATAAGAATTTATCTCAAGTAAGTCTGGGGAAACCAGTTTGTCTCCAAATATTTGCCCCAAAACTAAAACAAGTCAAGCCTTTGTAGAAGTTTAGTTGGTTTATTTCATTATTATTTTCCATTTTCCTATCTCTGGCAATAACCAGACCAGATCTGAAAGGCTGGAACTTTTGCAAGAAAGTTTGCCTTCTCAGATGGCCTAGTCCCCCACCTCAGATTCTGAATGTCAGGGCAGTTTAGATAAATGTTCGTCATTTTAGGCACCTATCCAAGACTGTTGCTGTTTGCTTATTAGGATATAAGAAGTTAATTGGAAGGACACACTTTTCCTTAGCGGTAGAAGCAACTGATTGATTACATTATGTGTAATCTCCTATTCATAGAAACAGCAGAACATAGCATTCTACAGGCTGAGATAAAGAGTGTTTGTGTGTGTGTGGCTGAGGGGAAGGGGCACAGCAGGGGAGTAAAATACGAAGAATATCGGTGCACCAGATGAGATGTCAGTGGAATAGAAAGTCATCACAGGATAATGGTCTCCTGCTGCTAAATGAAGGCCAAGGCAAAGCAGATGTTGACTCAGAGGAAAGAAGTTTATTTTTAAAGCACAAGACACTGATCCTGTCGTAGTAGTTACTCCACTAAACTGCCGGTAAAGTATCATTCATTTCACTTGACAGACATTTTAAGAAAAGCATTACTTATCTCATGTTATTATTGAGTTGTTATATTTTCTAGTGACTTGAAAAAAACCAAAAAAATCCCTCACCAACTTACTGTTATGTTCCATCAAGCACAAATGAAACTAGTAGTGAAAGTACAACCTTACTTGAAAATTGTACTGAATTTTCATGGCTCTGCAACTTTCTGCTTGAGGTTGGTTTACTGATAGGCTTCAGGCCGTTAAAGACAAAGTTATCTAACAGTGCAATTGAATTACTTCAGTTACATCTACTCTTGTAAAAATCAATCAGTTGTCCTAATGTGCAAATGCAGGAAGGAAAAAAGAATGTTTGAAGAAGGAACCTGACCTTTTCATTAAAGTAGACACTTTAATTTTAAAACTCGGACAAGACTGATAATTCTAGATAGACATCTTGCCTGAAATCTTCGTTCCACTTACATCAGTGGCAATATACCCATTGATCCACAGGGACTAATGATTTCATCATGTGTTAGTCCACAAAATCATAGAATCATAGAATCATCTAGGTTGGAAAAGACCTTTAAGATCATCAAGTCCAACTGTAAACTTAACACTGCCAAGTCCACCACTAAACCATGTCCTTAAGTGGCACATCTACACATCATTTAAATACATCTTGCTGTCCTTGACATACCCTTGCAAGTGTCAACTCGAGGTGAGCTCTGGCTTTCCTAACACAAACCCTACATGCCTGAACAATGTTTCTAACCTCCACCTTTGTAGCCAAACTCTGCTTCTACCTCCTGCATACTGCTTTTTCTCATATTGAAAGCAAAATGAACCACATTGCCCTGTTGTGCCTCTACCAGAGGTTGTAACATGATGCCTCAAAGTGAAAAAACTCTTAAACCCCACCCAAAACTCAAGGATTTGATAGTTTTCATTTCCAAGAGATGAAAAACTGGCTAACGCTGCTAGTGATTAGTTAAGCCCCTTCACAGCAGCCTGTACGTAGCCCTGGCTTGACACAAATGCCAGTGGTCACAAAGCTTCAAAGTCCTTCTTTAAAACCGGGCAATTCCATTTCAC
The DNA here is from genome assembly GCF_031877795.1 of Strix aluco. Taxonomy (NCBI): domain Eukaryota; kingdom Metazoa; phylum Chordata; class Aves; order Strigiformes; family Strigidae; genus Strix; species Strix aluco. The sequence continues at coordinate 79,793,487 of NC_133934.1, forward strand.
TGTGTTTCTCTGTGCAGGAATGAATTTTGGAGGTTGATTCTATGTGATACAATCAGAATGGATGTAGATGCAAAATGGCCAGTGCTGGACATTCTTCTGCCTGCTGCCCACTGATGCACTTCAACTTTGCTGTTGACAAATCACCTCTCTGAGGGATCTAATATCTTTTCTTACTTGTTTATGGCCTTTGGCAAATCCTTCAATCCCCAGTTTCTCATCTGTACATTATATGATCCCTTGTCTCTCTTTATTTTGGTTACAGAATCTTCAGGGTACGGACTGTCCTGAACAGAAAATGCATGGAGAGTGGCTAAAATTCTCAGGCACTGATCTCAGCTATTGCCACTGAAACTACTATGCCAAAAGATAATAAAAATATATCTGACACCTTATCTGGAATGTTTGTCTGTTTGTTGGCTTTCTGTTGAATGAAAAGACAAATGAAAGGTCTTAACAATCACATCCAAAATCTTACAGATTTGAGTATGGTTATTTGAAGAATTATCTGAACTTGAGTTATGACTTCTCATCAAAACTACATTTGGAAGAAGAGAACTCCTAAACCAAGAGGACAAGAAACTTTCCTAGCAAGTTCCAAACAGCTGTGTTTTGGAAGAATTCTACTCTGGAAAAACACAGCAACTACAAACAGTGTTGTCTTCTTCTTCTGGGATCTATCAGTAAATCCTTCTCTAGACTCCACATTTTAAAAAATCATGGACACTTATGAGCAGAGGTCTCCTTAAAAGCCAAAGGAAACCAGAATCCCAAGTCTCTGTGTTGCTCTAGAGAATCACAGTTACACTTTTAAATCACTCAGGTGCTTCAGAATTGTATAACTGTTCATCTCTCAATAACCTCTTGGGTATAATAGACAGCATTCCTACAAAATGAGCTCATCTGTTAAACTCCTCTAACCAATGCAATAAAAGTATCAGGCAAATCCATTTATTCTAGTTTTCTTTTTGAATCTGATGTATATTGACCACCTCTTTACTAAATTAAACATACTGTACTAAATTAAACAGCTGTACTATAATTTTCATACTTTCCCCAGCATATTCCCATTGGTGAAAGGATAGTTCAAATGTACACACAGAATATATGCTCTTACAAAAATCTCAATTGCAAAAATCATTATTACATATAATTAACAATACAGACAACTATGTCAGAACCAGTTGGAAACATACACATACTGCAGTGCCAGTAAATTGCAGCTCTAAGAAAAAAAGTAGCCACTACTCACAGCTATATCATTGACCACAGCCTGTTTTTCAATACTAATCTGTTTGTGCATTCTGGTCATCAAGAGATGACTAAAAATGGATTCATTAAAATATGTTAGCTAATGAACCTGCTAAACTCACATTAGTTTCTCAGTCTAGACAGAGCATTAACCTGTTTGAATTTAGGTTTGCCCAGTTTCAAAGTGGGGATAACGATTCTTTCCTCTTTAACTTGTCTGTATAGACTGTTAACTCCGTTGGGTAGGACCAGTCTCCCTGGGCATTTTACACAACCCAGCATAGTGGGCCAGTAATCTTGGTTTGCACACTGAGATACTATGATAATTCAGCATTTTTCAGTGCTCCTAACAAAATCCATATTTAAGTGAATCCATTTCATTGTTAGGTTTTTATTTGTTTATTTTGTGTTGGTTTTGGTTGTTTGGGTTTTGGGTTTTTTTGTGTTTTTTTTTTTTTAATGTATATAGGAAAGCAATTCCCTTTACATTTTACAAATGAAATAAAGATGACAGCATCTCTCCTGAAAAAACAGATTGGAAATTATCAGTGTCAGAAGAATCATCTAAAAAATTACAAAAAGATATTGTATTGCCAATTAGGCAAGCTATTATGAAGTAGGCAACTGTACTTTACAAATAACCCAGATAGATTTTTAAACAGAAGCAGTATGGTACAAAGACAGAAAAGATCAGAAGGTTTCCTTACTGGGGACAGTGGGAAGAATAGAAACTTTTACACGCAAGTATTCTCACTGCAGTTAAGGATGTTTTAGTCTCAACATTGTCTTCAAATACATGAAATATATAATAACCACTTAAGTCCCCGGGAGCTGTGAACATGTATCTGAGAATATAACTAAGCCAACTGAGTCTAAAACTGGGCCAAAAATTTGTGAAGTTTTTGCCAAATATTTGGTGGTGCTGCTGTTGTCATCCACAGCTAGGAAGTTCAGAGGCATACATAAAAGAAAAACAACTAGAACAAGGGCTAACATAAAAAGTGTATGAACTTTGATTCTGAAATTTAGTAGAGATTTATTACTGTAATTTAACACTGGCAGTGGATTTGGCTTAACACAATACATAAAGGTCATTTAATGAGAGCACCCTGCTGGTCTAATAGATTGTCGTGTGGCATTGATCCAGCTGGTGGTCTAGATTGAATGGGTTTCCACCAACTCCTAGTAACCACTGGTTCTGCCACAATAAAACTTTACTATTTCAATAGGGTATTGCACTTAGTTTAAATATTTCTTTAAACAAAACTGGAGGCTATCAGTAGCACCACCGGCAGCTTGGAGTTGACTTTGCTTGAACTGCTTCATAACATTTCACTAACTCATAGAATGCAGAACAGTACTTATCTGACAAAAGAGATGTAAAAAATTTCAAATGAACAAACCTTCATGCATAAAATAGTAAGTCATCATAATACTAACTTAAAATCGCAGCTGAAATGCTCTGGAGTAGGGACTAATGTTTAAACTGACCATTCACAGATGTGTAAATGTATGCTGGAATCCTCTGCAATCTCTGACATTTACTCCATGGGCCATAGGTCAAGACCCAAGTACACACATTCAGATTCTCACCTGTGTAGACTGTTGTCAACTCATGTAAGTCAAGCAAGCTCTGAGAACTCATGCTAGAAGAGCATCTGCTCATTAGAATTAAAAAGGATACTGAGTATAACATAAACAACTGAAGTATATCTTTTTCTTTAAAAGAATCAAGTATTGGATCAATACAGAAGAGTAAATACCTCAAGAACCATGTCACTTAAATTTAAATACCAAAGTACGTCCCTGAGAATAGGATTCATCTCACCTAATCCTAGCCATCTAAAAATCAGGCATCTGATCTGTCAGCTGGGTTCCCAGTACAATGAGTAGAAGAAATAGGTACTTCCAGATGCAAAACACCTTATCTATCTATGTTAAGCTTTTAAGATGGGATAGAAATTTAAATGCTATGGATATCACACCCCAGGATATAGAGAACCTTGACAATTAACTCAGCTTTGTAGTCGTAACTTAAAAATGGCTAAAATCAGATGAGATAAATACCACTCCAAATGTCCAAATTTAGACATCCTTTTGTGAAAATTCTGCATTGGTAAGTTTTCATAGTGTGTAGTTGTTCTATTGCTTTGATTGATGAAGAAGAACGAGCACAACATTTAGCCATTTTCAATTTATGAAATGCCACAAAATTAAATTAGGTTATTTGGCTATGTTCTAGATTGCAATTTCATAACTGGCAACATTACTATTGAAAACTTTTCATAGTTGTACTAAAATATGATTTTAGGCTCTCTTCCTAATAGCTATAGTAACAGTAACGAACATCAGATAAAAACAGAATGTGTATTCATGACTTTTAAAAGCATGTTACACAATTACAGCATTTGCTAATATAGTTCAGCTACTGTTGCGTATTTGCCCCATGTTTCTAGAAAATTAAACTTTTAAATTGTGGCACATCATCTACCATGAAAGGACATTAAGGACAGGAAATAGAAAGATCTATATTATTTCAATCAGTTCACTCATAAAGAATTTTTGTTTAAGAACCTGAAGAACTTGATTGCAACTGAGAATATAATTTGTCATTTAGGTATTTCAGATGAACCTTCAAACTACTTTCACATTGCCCAGTGGTAACAGGAATGAAAAAGTACTTTAAAATCCAACCAATTTTTTCAAAGACATTAAACTAAGATATTAGTACTAGTTAACACAGATGAAGTATACACATTTTAAATATGAGTGTTGTTACTGGTAGTAGACTTCAGGTGATATTTAAAACATACTACTTAAATGTTACTTAATTTAGTTTCTAGTTAAACATAATTTTCTACTGTAGTCAACTTTCGGAGCATAGGTAAAAGTTGGTGTTCTCTGGAACGTCCTTTTCAGAAGTGGCTCTGAGTCCTCTTTGCTCTTCTCCACCTCTGTCACATTCCCCTGTCCTCATGGATTTGTTAGACTGTGATAAAGAACAGCAAATCCATAATCCACTCTTTATTCCCTGGTTATTCTGTATGTCATTCTGCAGGTGACCACTGCAGATGTTATCCAAAAAATGATGTTTAAGAATTAATGACTGGAAGAAGTAAGAGGGACAAAAAGACTTTGGGTTTAAAAATGACTCCTGGAACTAGATGTCACTGTCAGAGCTGCACAATAGAGTTCACTGGTTGAGCCATCATTCATCACATGCATAATATTACAGGTAAAACATGACATGACAGTCAATGAGTTCACATTTTGGGTAAAGCTGATTACAAGTAAGAACTTCTTTGAACAGTCACAAAAGTGAAGGGGGGTGCACGCACGAGCAGGAAAATGACAGAGCGAGCACACACAGAGCCTCATTCAGGTGAATCTGAGTGGTTGGTGGAAAGCCTGGTGAATGCAGATTTCACCATCTGGAAATGAAGCTGCTATATGTTTACTAGAGTTCTCACAAAGAAGATTGATCATTTCCAGATTTCCCATTTTCTTGGGATGGATTAACATCTGGAGAAAAGAAAAGCTGTGTTGGCTCTTGCAGAAGTTTCTACTACTTGTATGCATTTATTGAAGACTGCAAAGTCCTGGGATATCAGAGATTTCAACCACTGACCAAGTCTCTACACTTCCTAGATAGTGAAATTAAGCTAAGAAGGATTTTGCCTGTTCTTGGTAACACAGTTACTGCTATTATATAGAACGGCAGGATATAGCTCACTTTGAGAAGTTTGTTAAATTCTTGCTCAAGGAAAAGTCTTGTAACATCAGTGCTTTTGTCAGAAATCTGTTTTGGTGAAAGCAATGGTGGGAAATTTTTTATAAGAGAGACAGTGAAGTCTAACTGCTATCAGTCTGCCAGGTTTTGCTGTTATGTCTTCCAAGTAATTGTCCAGAGTTCTGCCTGACAACTATTCATGAACTACAATAGTTAAAGAATCAAGTACATACTTAATATCACTATCGATACCATGGATTAATGATTCATGTATCAAAGCCTTTTTAGACAGAAGAGCTTTTTATTAGAGCTAATAAAAATTGTAGATCTGTATTTTTATTTAACCATTAAGCAAACTACTTATTTCGTGGAATGTTTTACTTAATTGCACATCATTATGAATATGAATCACAATAAGGCACTTTCCTGAAAAACTGTTTCATACATTTTTGTAGTATAATCTGGAATACCTCCTTGCACATGAAGGAGAATCTGTGATGGTTTTGGACAAGCTTTATGGCTCACCCCATTTTTTTTCAGATATTTATGATTTTTTAAAAAAAGGTGGAAGCCATTTCCTATGAGAAAACATGGGCATTAAAGCCAATGTATTGATGGAAATAAATAAAAGTTATTTTGAAAAGAAAATGGAACATTATTTTTAGAAGATAGAGCTTCTTATCTTCAGTCTGATTAGGAATTGTGTCTATAGATTTCAGGGAAAAAAGATAGCTTTTATAAGCTCTAAATCAGCAGTTTGTTTGTACTCAGGAAGGTGATTTAGTACATGTTTAACTTTAGGCACATGCTTAAATTCCATTGATTCCGATGGAAATAAAGCAGATGTGCTTGGAGTTGATCACATGCTTAAATAGTGTTGAATTAGGGCCTTTATACTTTACAAGTTCAATATACCAAATGTTAATTAATCCTCACTGCACTTCTCGAGGAATGTCTCATTAGTAAATGCAACTAGAGGGAGTGAAGATTGCCTAATAACTCATGTAGTAACTAATCAGTTTTTGCTACAAAAAGTAGCTGCAGACCTCCTAAGCTGTCTCATTTTTCTTGCACTGCAGAATTGCGGATAGGAAGGAGGTGCTAATGGTAAAAAAAAAAAAAAAATTTCTTGTCAATAGGAGAACTTCAGTGAATGCTTCTGTGTTTGTGTGTGCATGCATAGTAAGCAGCCTGTATTTCAATCATTGTTGGTGATATACTGAGAATGAGAAAATAAATATGTGCAGTATGTAGGCAGAATGTATTATTAGTTGTCAAAACAATATAAACAGGGGTGAGGAAGAATGATAGGGAAAAGAAGCTAATTCGATTGCACACTATAAAAACTAAAGCCTCATTACTGTGAAAATGTCTAAAACAACTAGACTCTGGCAAGCAAAATCTTTCAAACTTTTGAAAACAAATAATTATAAACAACAGCTTGTGAAGCATTTAATTGAAACTTGCCATTACTTCACAAGCATAGTCCATATAAGAGAGGAGGAGGGCACTTCCATCACGTCAAACTGCCAAACAGCCAATATTTTTTAACATCAGAAAAGGGTTGAGTAAAAAGGAGGCTCTTTATATTTTAGGTAGTTTGTGGTAAGCATGGTTAAAAACTCTGAACCAAAGACAACCAGGCTTCCCACAGGTTTTCAGGGTTGACTTCATTCACAAATATACATATGCCTCCAACTAGGTATTTCAGTTAGTTGACTTAATCAAGAACAGATTAAGCTTTATAGTTCTAGCACAAGACATATCCAGATTTAAACCAATACCATAAGATCATTTTCTACAACGCTTTAATAACACACCACTTTATTACTAGATCTATATAGTTCCACCTTCATCTAATCCCTCCTTTACATCAGAGTTTGTCAATCATTAATATTGCTATCGGTAATATTGCCTTTTGGTATTCATCAATACCAGCCAGGACCCACACTCAACCTTCTTTGCAAAGAGAAGAACCTGCCTGAAAATGCTGGGACATCTGACTTCTCTCTCTCTCCCCCCAGTAATTTTAAGAATGGATTTGAAAAAAATTAATGTAGAATATTTTAAAATTAATAACTGAGTTCCCTTACAACTTTTCTTCCCTGTCCCTCCACCCCATACAGTCTTAACGTGCATGAGATTTCTGAAGAAAATACCAGCATCCAGCCTTATTTACTTTGAAAAGCAAGAATCCGATATGGAACAAAGCATTAGTTAGAAACAGGACATGATGAGGAGCTAGACTGTTTTTACTCATACTCATGAAGTTTCTTTAAAGATGTGCTGCCTAAATTAATTTTTCCATACTGCTTTTGTGCTACATCCTTCCAAGAAAACACCCTCCATGACATCTCCCTTTAACAGGTAGCACACACAAAAAAAAGCCCTCCCTAGGAATCCCCAGTGCTAATACTGAAAATGTGACTATAGACAAGAAATCTGTTGTCTGATTTGTACGTCCTGGTGTAAACTGGGGTAAAAGGTTTCCCAATGCCAACGGCTTGGCTCATTGGAATAAACACAGTGGTCAGTGGCTTGAACCTCCTGTGGCCAAGTGTGTCATTAAAACCTGGTGGTCCATGTGTAAGGTGAAACCACGGCCATATAAACACACATGCCATTTCCCACACGTCCAAAGGAATGCTAGAACCTCCTACTTCCCCACTGAGTGATGCTGTTTTGTGGGCAATGGAACCTGGGAAGCAAACGTAACAGGCTGCCTTTTTGCTCCCTCCAGTTAAAAATTCAATTGCTCCCCAGCAATACTTCTGTGGTACTGCAAATGACCAAATGAAGCATCAAAGATCATCTCCACAACAAAAATGCCTGATTAAACTGGACCACACCAAATACAAATTTCTCTCCAATGTGTATTCCTTGATGAACATGTTTCCATCAGTGAAACAGAATATTTAACGTGAGACTCATACCATTAACCATAGAAAGCTGATGCCGCAGTAACTAATAATTGTCAAAGTAAACCTAAGATGAAGTTTTTAACTGGCTAGCTGCTTGGTTATCATTGCTTTCAATTCTAATATGTCACTCAAGAGGCATTATCACATCAAGTATCAAGCCTTTTGTGGTAGAGGCAGGGTTGAAGGCTAGAAAAAGGAGTTCAGTCTTGCTCTAGTTATTGCTGATTCCAAGAGTTGTTCCCTCTTCTGACAGGAATGGACAGAATACTGAAGATGGCAAGAAATACTCAAAGGAAAAAACCCAAAAACCCAAAATAGAAGAAAATATGAAGATAAAGAACAACACAAATAAAGATAAAGCTATGTTGGCAGAGCTGTATGAAGAGAGATCAGCATGCACATTAACAGTTCTTGGCACACACAGCCCTGCTCCCAACAGATTCAGAGAAACCCGTTTTCAGATTCAGAGTGAAAAAAGATTGGGCAACATCCCCAATGGCAACTTTCAGGTGACTTTCCTAGAGCTTATGAGGGTTGCCCAGGCTGGGAACAAGTTTTGCTCAGAAGAGCCTTTAATTCCACTATGAATTCTGACATGCAGTACCTCAAACCTGATCTGATATGCTGTCTGCAGGATTATCCAGGCAGTAGCTATGCAGCTTATTTAGGATAATCATTTTGTATGTGGTCCATTTAGAGGCATTAATTGCAGCAAAGCATGCTTTCCTTTGACTCTCCAGCAAGCCGAAAAGAAACAACAACATAGTGGCAGAATTATCCCAGAAGTATTTACATGCTGATATATTTTAAGAATACTAATTATTTATTTTAGAATGGCTCTTTGTTCTAATTTTCCTAATTTGGAATGGTCTTTCGTTAATGCTTTAAAGCCATATGCTGTAGTAAGGCCCAAAATAATGTTTAATATGTATCTTAAAAACTGCAGTGAGTGGTGCAAAGTAAACACTTATGTTTTGATTAGCTCCATTCCATGCTATGTGTCAGAACAAAAACTCTTAAAAACATTGGCCTTACTGTATTGTAGGACCTATGCATAATTATTTCAAAACACACGGAAAGTGGCACACAGAAAAGTAACGAATAAAATATGCAAAAAAAAAATCAAGAAAAGTTTGAGATATTACAAACAAAGCACTTTCTGTAGGACTAGCTTCTTTTAAATCCAACATATTTATAAGGGTACCCTGCTTTAAAAAAAAAGAAGCTGTATATAAACTAGATAGCATACATAGCTGCTCTGTTTAGAAAACAGCAAAGTACCATGTAAAAAAGTCTCTGTTTAGTCAGCCCACCCACTATGAAAGAAAAAAAAAAAGCTGACATTTAGAAAACAGGATATACTGAACAGTTTTCACAATTGTGCCCTGCAAATCTGATAGAGCTTTTTGTGTACATTCTACAGCATGGGCCCAATCCTGCAAGTTACCACCTATTGGAACAGGAAAGGTGTTCAGGATAAAAGTTAAAACAGCATTATAAGCCCAACCTCCCATTACAATACGGCCTTTGAAGAAACCACTAGTTATCAGTGAAATAGGAAATCAAACAGTAAGTGTGAGGCAAATATCAAAAGAACTCCACCTTTTGGAAAAGTGATCTTTTCAGTCCTACTATAGATATGACAAACCTGCCTGTTACTGACAGACCAAAAGAGAGGTTAAAAAAACCTGCAAAACCAAACTAAGTACATATAAACATGAGAAGAACATCCAAATACTGTTAAATAAAATTTTCAGGGCACAGATTTTCCTATGTGTTTGGAAAATGCTAAACACAATGAGGTCCAGATGCTGATTGGAGCCAACAAGCTTAATGCAAAGCAAATATTGCATAGAATTATTATGTACATCACTTTCTACACAACGCTGCCTCATGCAGAGGCAGCCTGTGTGCAGTGCTTGGGGTAGTCTTGATCCGGGTGTGACGTCAGCTGCCTAATGCTGCAATGAATTAAGCAGGTTACGGCGCGGCAGCATGTAATCTTCTGAGCGCAGGTATACTGTGGGTGACATTCAACCTCTGAAACCACATCAATATACACAGTCCTTCAAGTTTCAGACTTTCAACAGTCATGAAGTCTCTATTTACACACACGCACACATGTGCATATATATATATATATACATGCGCCTGCATTTCTGGTTGAAAATACTGCTATAGGGAGCACATCTAATGTGGAAAAACAGAGTGATGAAGAAATGTCACTCTTTATCTAGCCAATCCAAAATCGTTCCTAAGAACTGGGCCTACATTTGTCTCAGCTCCTGGCTTGCCTGCCTGCCTCCCTTTACCCCTGCCCCCAGTCCCTGGTACTTGATAGTTTGACCTAGAAGGCTAATAGAAACACACATATACAACTAACATCGCTGAGGTTATGTATACAAAGCCCTCCCCAGTCTCCACTGAGCCAGCCAAGGAGCTCTCAGCTCCTCATCACTGCCCCCTGAAGGAGTCTAATTAGGCCCTAACATCAGCCAGCACAGATGCTCATCTGAGCCCTCCAGCCTGTTCCCCTCTATGTGAGATGGGTTAATTCAAACAGCAGGTCTTTTCTATCTCCCTCAGACCTATGAATGATAAAGGGCATAGTCAACAGATAAGGAACAACTTTAAACACTGCAGAAACATAAACAAAACTTTAACTGCAAGCTGAGTGATTTTTTTTAAAAAGTGCACACAGTCCAACTGAGCCATCCTATGCTAAAAATTCCAATACAGAATTCCTGCAAAAGGCAAAATCCAGTGCCAAGGAATCTCCCCTTGAGTATTCACTGAACCTTACTAACTAGGCAGCGGTTGAAGGGGATTCCATTGGGGCACTCACAAAATCAGCCCTTGTACAGATTCGTGTCAGCCTTGCATCTCAGAAACAGAGTAGTCTAAGAAACAGCAGCACACTGGCAACCCAACGGCAGGCCAAGCAATTCAGCTCCTGACAGGTTAAAACAGTGCTCATTGTCTGAGCACAAGTCAATGCAAGCCAGGAAAAACTTTGAGAGATTAGACCAGTGGCTAAACTTCAAGGAACAGAGGAAGTTATGCTGAGGAATCCACTGCTTTTTTTTTTCTTCTTTTCTCCTTCCTGCCAGGGAAAAGAAGGTTGGAGCTGCTGTGCAGGCTGGCAGGGAAAGCAACAAAATGAAGGAAGCTTCCCTTTAGCTCCCTCTCATCCAAAATTACAGTATGTTCTCTCATTTAGCTTTCTTGAATACTGCTGAAAGATAAGAAATCTCTAAAAGCAAATGTTTTCCCTTTGTCTTCTGAACAGAGGTGAAGGGTTTAACTCTTTGATGAAGCACCAACTGCAGGATCGTCCCTAGGAATAATTTCTAAAGTGTACTTTCACCAAGAGTGTGTTTGCTAAACTTTAAATCACTGTATTTTTGGGAATCCTAATTTCAAACTATAATTTCAATAAAGACAGAAAGACTACCTACACAATTTTTCATTAGTGTCTCTCCAAGTTTAAAAAAGATATTTCATATTTCTCTTGTTCAGTGAATGGGCACTTGGCTCCTCTATGTCCCACTAAGCAGATATATGTCAGACAGTGACACACATTACAAGTGACTGAGTTCTATTAAAAGGCCTTAATCCATTAAAAATGTTAAATTATGTAAATATCTTAGATGCATAGGCTATTGTTTCCACCACAAAATGTTCTAGATTTTTTCAGAGCTGGACATTCAACAGTTAAAAACTGGAATTCATTAATGTAGGGTTCAGATAACAAGTCTGACCATAACTTTTTGCATCCACTTGCCCTGGAAGAAGCAATGGCACTTCCATTAAAAACTGTTAGTGAAAATGTTCAGAACTTTCACTAATCACTTTATGCTTCTTCAACTGAATTTTTATCATACTTGAGGACATGCACATTTTGAGTTTGGTCTAAATGTGGCCGAACTGAGAGCAAATAAAACTAATCCAAGTGTCATTGAATAATGATATTCAGGAAGAGAAGATAAGCAGATGAATAAATCCTTGTCTTTTTCCTGGAGTCTCAAGGACTGCACACTTCAGGAAAACTTCTGCTGTTTTTTAGTTAGTGGACAACTCCAGGTATGGAAAAGTGCTAAATTCATGCTCCTATCCTTACCCACATCTTCTCTTTTAGACTCATGAAGAGTTCCTTGGCAATACCAGACAGGAAAGATATGTTCTGTTCTTTGCCTATACCATATTTAGGACCACTATAGACAGTGGTAAAAAAAATTACATGTGTTTCTTTTGCCTCCTCTTCCGAATTTTATGGTTATCCCCTGCCTGCCTCTAAACTCATTTGGGGAATTGTCATCTGCTGCCATATATTTTCCAAATTGAAATGAGTATGCAAGTGTACATATTGAATTAAATGACTAGCACAGTAAAGAACTTGCAGTCTGGCAACTGGATTGAACAGGGTGCTAATAGCAGTGGATGTACATCAGAAACCATACATTAACCTAAAACAGTGCCTCCAAAATGCCTTGCACAAAACCAGGTAAAGGTGTATGTAATAGCATTATCAATGAAAAGCGGAGTAGAATCTACTCACTCCGAAACCTGACTAAAGTCCCAGTAAATGTAAGGACTATCATTCTGTATCTTTGTTAAATGTGGTCTTAAAAATATTTACTAAATGGCTAACCACGAGACTAAACAAAAGCATTACCACCATTGTAAATCAAGATCAAGGCAGTTTCATGCCAGGCAGGGAGGCAGCTGATAATTTAAGAAGAGTGCTACAGATATTATGAGAGGTGAGAGATGATGACGATCCCACTGCTGCTTTTTCTTGAGATGCCGAAAATGTATTTAATAGGGTAGGATCAAATGCTGATATCTACAATATGCCTCTTTGCAAGTTTTGTTTTGGATTAAAACTCAGAAACCTAATTAAAACAATTTACTTTCACCCATTAGCCTTAATCCTTATGAATGGCTTACTGTCTTTTCTGGTTATTTTACCAAGAGGCACTTGAAAATGATGTCCTCCCTCTCCTGTCCTATTTTGCACTTGACCTTGAACCTCTGGCCATCTCCTGCATTTTTATTCTGAAAAAGTATTTGGCATCCAGAAACTATTGGTATGTGTAGGTGACATCCAGACAGTTACTAAAGGGCATTTTCAAAGAACAACAAAAACTTCTGAAGAAATAGCTTAACTTCATTTTCATCTACAATAGTATCCTCTTTCATTTCCTTGCAAGACCAACCTATATCTCCATTACAATGCACCAGTGTACAAGAGTCATAATATCTAAAATATCATAATATCTAAAATTTTGTCTAGATACACAAATAGCTGCTTTGCAGAATGGTAGATTAGGGCCTAACTCCCACTCAGATCAATTAGTGTTAAGAACTTTGCTTGCTTAGGGTTTTTTAAAAAAGTAGTAGATGCCCAAGATTTTAAAAACATGGGTTACTCCTCTAAGTAAGAATCAGGCCTATGATAATTTAATAGTTCAAAGAAACAAAGCTCTGCCAACTGCAGAATGAAGTTCTTAATTCTAAGCACTTAGCTTTTAATCTTCAATAATTTTTTCAAAATGTAAAATGCTTACAAGTAAATTTGGAACTCAAACAAAAGGAAGAGAGATATACAGCAAATGATAAAAGCATAGAAAATAATTTAAAATATTTCAAAACTGAGATCCTCTGAACTGTAACCTTTCAAAGAGACTGTTCAAATTAAGAAGCTTATATAGAGACAGTTTAAGTTCCTCTCCATTTGCAAGCAATATACTTGCTGTCTTATATATACTTATACCATTTGCTCTAAAGAAACAAAATATACTTCTAGCAGAATAAATTCATACTCCTGGGAAGTATATGAACTGTTGATTCTGTAACTGACTTACTCAGGTTCCTACTCTACCATCAGAGAAAACACCCATCTTTAAAGATGTTTCCAATTAAATCTCCAGTAGCACAGTTTCAGACACGAAAAGAAGAATCAAAAGAGGATTCAGATTGTGTGTTATACCTCAATCCAGGATGACTCACTGATTTCTCAAGGGAGGGTTCTAAATCTCCCAGTGCAAATTCTACTCATTTTAAAGAACAAAAATTTAAAGGCTTTGTCATGCCACTGCAATACAATTTCAAAAGACAGAGTTCTATCCATTACAAATCTCACTACATACTAGTGAAAGGGCTTTTCTGACAACATAATTTCACCTGCTTGTAGCAGAAAAAACATTTTAGATTATATTTTTCAGTGTTGCTTTATTTTTAGATTTTTAGCAGCAACATTCAGATTGTTTTTTGTCAAAGGTCCTGACCAGCTTTCCAAGTCTACAAAGCCAGTATGTACAAAATCTCACCTATGAACAAGCAAAAGATACAGCTGACTGGGCTTTATGATTCACTCAACGGATCTGTGGATGTCAGAGACTGTCAACAGCTTTGGAAATACCAATAACCCATGTACAGTAGCATTTCCAGCTTTTAAGAAAAACAAGACTCACTCTTTGGTAAAACTGAGAAAACTGGATGTTGTTGAAAGAAATGTCCTTGAAAAATCTTAAAACACAGAGAAAACTAAATAAAAAACTAAAAACAGATATTTATTGCTGAATATTTTCTTCATTATGAATACATTTTAAACCTTTTCACTATGCTGGAAAGACCAGCTTGCCAGTATGTGCTTTGCCCTTCCAGGCTCTCACTGCTACTCTATAAACTGCCAGCTTAGTCAGATACACAGTGTTGACTTTCATTTCTTTCTGCTATTTTTCAATTTTTAAACTCTTTATAAAACCCTGCTTCACTTGACATATTTTTCTCTCTGTGCATACACCCAGCTAGAAAAAATACAGATAGGTCTCCGGGTAAAAGCCACAGAATTGCTGCAGTTGGAAGGGATCTCTGGAGGACCCCCTGCTCAAGCAGGGTCACCTAGATCAGGTTGCCCAGGACCTTGTCCAGTTGGGTTTTCAGTATCTCCAAGGTCAGAGATTCCACAATCTCTCTGGGCAACTTGTGCCAGTGTTTAAGCACCCCGACAGTAAAAAAAAAAAAAAAAAAAAGCCAACAAAACCCATCCAACCAACCAAAATCTCCTAAAACCAAAAAAACACACCACTATTTCAAAAGCAAACCATATATTACAATCTTTCTTCCACTCAAAAAAAAAAAAAAATTACAAACTGTGAGTGACTATTTATCAAGTATATGCAAATGTGAATACCTAGGTGCCTGCATATATGTAATTCTCTTTTGTATTTATTTAAGTATTTCAATAGGAAATGGTCCGTTCAGATAAAATCCTTTCTCTACAATGATGTCCTAGGGCAGGACAAAATCAAGATGGGAATATATACCAGTATACATTTCAACATAGAAAACATATTAAAAGCAGCTGCACACCGTATTGTCTTGAGAACAGAAACTGTAAATTCTGCCCAGCTGAAATGTAATACATTTAGTGTAATATCTTGTGTTATTCTATTCAATATATGGACTCCTATTACCATACACATTAATTTTCAAATATTCTATTATGATTGGGTGCAAAGTATATTAGATAACACATCAAGTGCAATGCATATAGTTCTGTATCTAGAAATGGATTTGATACATTCAATTTTGAAGAAAAGGATGGGCAGAACCATGGTTTATGCATGACACATTTCACTACAACATCGGAAGAGAACAGATTTCAACAAACAGGTGAAACCCTGCTCTTAGAAAACATGCCATTGTTTTCTTTTTAGAAGTTTTTAGTTGGAGTAAGAGAAAATGTCATTTTAAAGTCTCAGCTGACAGTTTGCCATCAATGCTGTAAACTCAAGGTACACGTTTATTGAGCACAACAGCAATCTCTCTCCTTCTTAAAATCTTTACTTTTTTCGTTGTCCTCCTCCACCTCCCTTGAGGCCCTGAAATATGTGACTTTCCTGTGCTTTGAACAGGTCTGCATTTAGAAGATCTGAGAAAGATCACATTCCCTCAGTAGTGTCATTTCAGGGAGCTTAGCTGGAGGCTTTTCAAAAGAGACAAGGAGGCACCCAATTCCCATTGATTTTCTGTGGCACATATTCTTAGGAAAACCTCAGTTCTTGCCTGTACTTTCTCGCAATATACTCTTTATATACTCTAAGTCTTTTCTTCACCTATTGCTGCAGATAGTCCTCATCACTTGAACACCCACAATGATTTTCTCTGACTACTTGTGTGTAAAGGTTATAATAAATTTCACCTGTTAAAATCCAACACTCTGACATTTGTTGTTGCCAAGAAGTTCAAATGTCTTTCCAGCCAATAATAATATTGGAGTCAGCTGCCAGGTCCTTTGCTTTGTGAACTTTTGCCCATTTAAACTAATGGTGTCTTATTTGTTTTATGACTGTTTTTTTTCTAGTAGCTGCTCTTCTGTGAAGCCTTCTCTTGGCTATGTAAGTCATACACCAATCTGGAGGACACCTGCTTTTTAGTACTTGCTGCCAGACCTATTTGAAAAGTCAGATCTCCACTAAGCACATCAAACGCTCTGGTCTCACTAGATCAGAAACACTGTGAGTTGTTTAAGAATGTGGCTTGACATTATACATAATCTGGTCTAGCTGCAGGTGGCTGCCAAAAGGGGAAATCCTGCTCCCCCTACCCCCCACAGCCCCTGAGCTGAGTGCTCTTTCCCTCCCCTCATTTCCATTTGGAAGTAAAGATGTTGAGGCCCCTGGCTGAATCAGTTCAGTGAGTTGCTTCAATGGAAAACTAATTTCTTCCCTGATCAAGAAATGAATGATGTTTGCTGAACTCACATCCTGGCAGTGGCACGACGTGCTAGATCAAATGTAAGGGAGGATGAACTCCTGGACAGGAGTGAAAGGAAGATGACAGGAACACCTTCTCTTCTGGTGGCAACCAGCAGTGGGCGGTTAGATCAGATGAGATAAAACGTCAGCAACAGGTAAGACAATGAGTCAAGACACAGAGTGGAAGACAAATATGAGAATCAGCTGATATGTAGGCATAATGCAATTTCTTTTAAAGTATTTTGGCAAAGAAAGATGGTATTGATTAGAAAGATTAATTCAACAGAGAATGTTCTGAGCTTCGAACCTCCATCCCAACAGTGGTTTTATTAATTAGAGTAATATCTAAGTAGCTTCAAGGTGAATTCTTAGAACATTTTTTTCCAAGGCTATTTATAACCTACTTTTCACAGACTGAGCTTTACTGTTACGTATTGCAGAATAGAGGGTCTCAAAACGGCAGCTAGGGGAAATGAAGTGATCATCTGATCCTGAGACTGTAGAATACATTTGGCAAATCACCATATGGGAGATATATGTCTACATACAAAAACATAGATGAGGGCAAGAGTTAGTGTAATGAGTAGAAAATATATTAAAAGAGCAAAGCAAAAAAAAAGCAATAAGTTACGTTTGAAAATTATAGTGTCAGGGTCTGCATCTAGCATTTGACAATGTTAATGATTGATTCTAAATTTGAAAAAAGTAATTTCACATTGGGTAAAAATCCACAGAAATTCATTTTCACAGTAACTTTCATCTGAGGATCTGAAATTGTTTGGCAAGTAGTAAGGAATTAAGATGCACAGATCACTTGTCTGTTTAGGGAATATTCATATACAAATTTCAACGAGAAGAAATTAAATACCAACCAGAATATGACATGCCCAAGAACATTCTATGACAAAACCAAAAATAAAACCCAAGCCACTTGCCTCTTGAAGACCTATACAAATTCAAGCAATTATATGATAGACAATAACATCTAGATGATTAAATATTTTGACATATTGATTGGTGAATGGCAAAATTCCCAATTGTTTAGAGAACCTTCTCCTGGACAACTGCATCACTGACTTATATGTTACATATTACTAACAATGGTTTGGTCCAAGAAGATGCATATAATAATCTCTGTGCTAGAGACTGATGGCCTACCAAACATGTTCAACAAACCACTGTATGATATTAACAGAGCAGCTCCCTGGACAAGGAAAGTAAGCCTCGAGGATGAAGAAACAGGCTAGAGCCTTACTTTGGCTATAATAATTTAACCATACTAAACCTCCTAAAACTGTATCAGAAATTTCAGCAAGAAAAGGCATCTTAGCTTAGGTTTCAGTGACATGGAAGTCAAAGACAATGTTCCCATAAACCAAGAGATCAAAATCTTTCAGTTCTTACCATTGGCTAACAGAGAATCATGAGAAAACTCTGCCCTATGACTCAAGAGCAAAAACCAAGCTGTATGGGAAATGATGCTGATAGAATGGGAACCAAAGGAGAACAAACAGAAGAAGCACGTTATAATTTTCTTTAGTAGAGCTATCACTGTACAAACAGCAAAAGCAGACTGAATGTTTAGTAAGACTGGCGTGAGGGCTAGCAGGTAGTAGAGTGAACCACCAACCTACAGTCAAGCCAGTGTGCAGATTACATGAACTGACATGAAAGAGCCAGTAGCTGATTAAATGGGTCAGAGCTCTTTGTTTTACCCGATGAACTGTGTATGTCATGAACATGCACACCCTGTTCTAGAGACTCCATGAGCAAGCACTGGGGGATTATGGTCCCAACGCAGCCTTGACAAAACTAAAAAATTGTTGATGAGTTTTCAGAATAATGTATATCCCAAATGAGGGTAGATTCAACCCCCAAGTGGCATCTGGTAGTAATACTGTACTGTAGTAAATAAAATAACAGTAATAATAATTTACATTTCTATATACTCCCCTTAAAGGCATCTGAAACTGGCTACTGTCAGAGGACAGATGTAAGACTAAATGGCATGTGTCCAATATAGATGAAAAACCTGATTCCTGACTGCTACATTTATATGAGGAGAAAAAAACAAAGGAGCAATGAGGAAAACCAGCTTTTAACTGTAATATTTATGTGGGTACAGGCAGACCCCAGTAACTTATACTAGGACCTCATTATCAAAAGCCTAAATTGCACAAAGCAGTGAAGTTAAGCCAGCAGATCACAGAATACAACTGCCTACAACTTCTCTGAGTTGGTCTGTGTCTTGACTTAGGTGAGACTATCCCAAGAGCTACTCTAGCTTTTACCAATTGTCAACCACTACTAAGAATTTCAGAAATTCAAGTAACTTTTCCATGCCCTTCACATCTTAGTCACAGAAGGCAGGTGCTGTCTTGATATCTGGAAAATACTATCTTCAGAAAAGATGTTCCCAAGGAAGGATCTAAAGCTACTGAATGTATAGCCACTTCATGTTGGCAAAGCAGTTCAAAGTGACACAAGTCACTATGTGACTTCCCAGGGAAAAGAAACTGAAGAGAAAGTTGAGATTTTCAGTCAAGAAAGCCCAGAGTCAAGTTTACAGCTTGCAACCTAGAACTCCTGGAGTACTAACACAATCCTCATAAGTCAAAAAATGAAGAGGCTGTCTTCACAGGAGAGAGAAAAACATCCCAAGTCTGTACCATTTGATTTATACTTGCAAAGGAAAGCTGAGCCAGTTATATGTGTAAACAGGGGTTGAGCTGATGTGTTGCTTTTCTCCTCTTCCATTCTGGGAAATGACTGTGGGTGATCCCTCTTCTTTCTTTACCTCCCACTGCCTCTTTCTCCTCCATCAGAAAAAAAAAAAAAAAAAAAAAAATCTGTTTGCCAGTAGACAGTGTGAATACCAGCTGAAACACCTGCATGCCAGACACATACAGCTGTCCTCTCCCATGCCTCTTGCTGACAAGGCATCTGTGCTGCACACCACACACACCAGTTCGCATGCTGTAGGTAAGCAGACTTTTAGTATTATTATTCCCACTGCTCTTGTACAGTTCTCTTTACCATCCCCCATAGCCTGAAGAGGGGAACTTCTCCACAATGTATAGAGCCCAGCAAAAATGCTCTGTATAACCCAAAGCAGTGACTTTTCAAATTCTCTCATGGTACAATCACCACATCATTATACCGTTGGGTTACAGGGCAGCATGAAGTCAGAGCCCTCCTCTAAACAGGAAATACAAACATTTAGAAGGTTAAAAACAGGGCTAATCCTCTACTACAGAACTCCCTCACTCCATTTTCACAAATTTCTGTGCTTAGATAACAGCATCACTGCTGATTTCTTCACATTTTTTCTTCCTGGTTGTGCAAGAATCAGGAATAAACTAAGCACAGCAGGAAGTCTTCCACCTTGAGATTTCTAACCTTATTTCAGATGTCCCAGAAAACTGGACAGAAAGGATAAACTTCAGACC
Organism: Strix aluco; assembly: GCF_031877795.1. Taxonomy (NCBI): domain Eukaryota; kingdom Metazoa; phylum Chordata; class Aves; order Strigiformes; family Strigidae; genus Strix; species Strix aluco. Next base: position 79,813,600 of record NC_133934.1, read on the forward strand.
AGAGCCAAGCAAAAATTTCAAACCTCTGTGTCTTAAGATTATGAAATAGAACTGTATGAATAACTTCTTTCAGTTCCTGTCTAAAGGGAAAAAGGATTTTTAAAAACTGTTTCAGATTAACAATTTATTTTCAGGGGTTTCATTTGACAAGATACAACTGATGTTTGGAATTCATTAAAACAAAAGAAGTAATACACATACACAAGATTTTTTCAAAATGCAAAACTGAAATGTATTCGCCCACACATATAATATCTTTCATCTAATGCCCAAATTTGACTTTCTGTAAATACAAATATTGCATGATTTTTTTGTCCAGTAACATTTATAAGTAAAAATGGCCTGAATTTCAAAACTGCAAAACACTTGCAGCGCTCTTTCACTTCAATTACTTCTGTTTGGTGGGTTCTCAGCATTTATAGAAATAGATGCCTGTGTGCAGAAATAAGATTTAGGATCCTAACATTTGTCATCTAGATTTTAGAACTCTGGTTACAAGACAAAAGTCTACAAGACTGCGAGATGAACTGCAAAGATATGCATATAAGGTACTGTTATTTACATAAAATCTGTTAAATTTTAATTTTTCCCATTTTCCAAAACTTAGTGAAAAAAATGGCCACTTTTGCTTTATCAGATATTTGATACTAAAAAGACATGACACATGATATACTTGATTTTTTTTCCTGTTTCTACATGCTTGCCAATAATTCAATAACTAAAATAAATATGAACACCAAATCTTGCTTTCAGTTATACTGCATTGCATTATACTTACTGGAGATGACAAAGATCTAACTGTGGGAGGATGGAAGGAATCTGGAATGTCAGTTCCTAGAGCTCTGTATCTTTCTTTTTTCCTCATTTTCTTCTAGATCTCTTTTTAAAAGGTGTTCTCACCATTTTCAGGTAACAAAGAACATTTTTCAGAAAACAAACAAACAAAACCACTAGCAAAGTGTTTTTAGTGTTCTACTGGTATTCATACATAGTATGAAGAAAGATATTAGTGCTGGGAACACAGAATTTCTAAACACTTTTTAAAGACTACAAAACACCTTAATTTTTTTCTCTCAGTACAGGTGGTTGTAGTGGTTTTGGTTTTAATATATCCATATGAAGACACAGTTACCTATCAGTAGGCAAATAGACACAGAGTACCTCAACCTGCACTTAAAAGCCAGAAAAATCAAGTAAAACTAGTGGCAGTGTTGTCATAATAAACCAGACTGATTTCAATTTCTTCCCAATTAAGAATATGTGTTTTTGCCATTCCCTTGAGTAAGGATGGAGGCAGACTCCCAATCTAGCCCACAGTTGCATCCTTTAAATCAGAGAGTAGTGTAACTAGTCTCAAGCAATGATGCTTAAATGTTGTCCAAACCTGTTTTCTTTTATAGTTTTAAGCAATATATAAAGAAAAACAGTATTAGAAAGTTATATTAACATGAAGAAAAGTAGGAGATGGGAAAATGTAAACAATAAGCCCCATAAACCTCATGAACAAACCAGTACATTTTGAATTGCTCTTTGGTAACTGATGAAAAAAAGTGTTATGAGGCAAATCCTTCACTGGGTCACTCACTGGGGAGACTGGTAAAAATAAATTGCACAGCTCTAATTTTCCTAGCAGCTTCCATGCTATTCTTTGAAACTGAGTAAGAAACCCTTGGCCTAATCCCAAGAGCCAATCTATAGTAAATAGTGCACACTTAATGCCTAAGTTCCTTTTTAGCACCATTCAGACAGTGACTTCAGCCACACAGCTTAGTCATAGCAGACATTTTTGTGGTGAAAGCATTAAACCCACATGCAGCTCTCTTTCTGTGGCCACTGGGGGTCATGCTCCTTTCCCATTAGCTGAATAAATCATAAAGTCTGCACAGACCACACAAGAAGCCAGGCTAGCAAGCCACAGGCAGTGCCTACAGCTTGCTATTTCTTTTCAGAATTAAAAAAAAAAAAAAAAAAAAAAAGGAAGAAAAGAAAAACAGGAGAGAAGCACAGCAAAACAGCCTAGCTTTAAGAAATTATTTGCTTTTTTTTAATTTGATCTCTTTGAAGTCCACAGAGATTTGTTTGTTTGTTTGTCTTTTAACCCAAGCAGCTACAGTGAAGAAGAAAAGCAGGGAAAAATAGAAAGAGCGACAGGCAATTCCTTTGTCCTATGCTGCAACAGCAGAAGGTAAAAAATCCTGGTAGTCTGTTAAATAATAGAGGCTGTCGTACAATATATGACCTCATCAGATACCCACAGGAAAAAAAATTAATGTTGATAGATAATACATAATATAGGACTGAACAAGGATTCAAAATAGTTCATAATATTTTTCACATCAAATGATTTATTTAGCCAATGAAAATGACAGTAACTGAGTAAGGTCTGGAAGTCTAGAGGTTGGTTCAAGTTCCCATCAATCAGGAAACAAGATAAGAAGGAATTTTAAACATGGCCATTAGCATACAACTAATGAACATGAAGAAGATATGCACAGCTCATTATGCTAAGGAGCGTATCTTTAAAATGTACCAAACCCTGAAATATTTTTAAAAGTGCACTAAACTTTAGAGAGACTTTACATAACAGCTTGATTGGCAACTAGAACATGCCCTGTTTCTCAAAGAACCCAGATGGGGTGGGCGGGGGGGAGTGGGTGGGAGGGTAGCTTTTCAAACTATGTTCTGTTCCATGATCCCCTCTAGATCGTTTGGACATGCAGTGTTTAGAAAATAACATTTACATGCTTCACTGTCTACATGCTGAAAAACTTTTTTTGAGCAGGGAGGACAGCTGAATTAAAGATTGCTGGGACTCTTTGCGCACTGTCAGCTGAACCTTTGCTATCCTATTTTGTGTTGGCATTTTTGGTGCAATCTATTTTAGAGATATTTTTGAGCACAACAAAAAAGCACAGCAGAAAAAAAAAAAATATAAAAACAAACCAAAAAAGCCCAAAGGACAACAGAACCAAAAAAAGAGGAAATAAAAGAAAGTAAGCACCAGCTAGGGTCAGATAGGCTTAGACCAGAGTTTTGAAAGCTCTTTCAATCAGCTCTACCAGTAATCCTATATCCTTACCTGAAATATAACTTACTCTTTAGCTATTATAGTCCTCCTGAGCAAAGACAGATAATCATGTTGAATTCTGACAAATTATACGGTGGTTTTGAGATGTGAGCAAGCACTCACGAGGGAGTAGGGCAAGACCACTTAAATCCATTTCATTTGTGACTTAATATTGTGGGTTAAAACTTTTGTGACCTTTGCCAAAGACATCTCATATATGTGCAGGAGAAAAATCAAATCCAAAGTCTCAAAAGATTCCTAGCAATAAGATATACAGTTTCTGACAGGTCACCCAAGGCACAGCCTGAATTTTATCATGGAATTCTTACTGATGGATTAAGTACCACTTTAACCAGAATAACAATAAATAAAAATCCCTCAGTGGAAAAACGTAGAACTGTGTAAAATTTAGGATTTCACTCATTCCAGTGGAACAGCTAGCCTTTAACATCTTCATACATGTATTTTCCACACCAGTAAAAGTATAAGACATTCTTAGCTCATATAGAGCACCCTTCCTGAAACTGGAGTGCTCACAAGATGTCTAATACTTGAGATTTCAAACTGATGCAGTTACCAAAAGAAGCTGAGTGAAGCACAACTCCCTTCTGGCCATTATAAGCCAAATTTTTAACCTTTTCCTCAGGCAAAACTTGTGTTGATCTCACTGGGAGATTTGCTTGAGTGAGGACAGCAATATTAAACTCCACTAGCAGCAAGAACCAAGGATACCACTTCAATAACTTTAAAATTAAAACCACATAAATATACTTGTTTTGTCCAAATCTGTATGAACATTAGCAATATAAAACATTTCATAGGCCTGTGTAATACAAGGATAGCTACAGATTCAAACTTGGCTACTTTCAAAGCACCCTCACTTGTAATGAGCAAACACAATGCAAACATTGTGAGACCAAATTCTCTCTCCAGAATCTGGCATGAGCCCAGGATAGGGTAACACAGTATGTGTAAGGGAAGGGAAGAAAGGCTTTCTCAAGGCAAGCAAAAGGGAACCTAAAAGGTTCAGGTGAGGGAGAAAAGGACAGTCTTCCCCTCTCACTTTCCCCCCCTACCTAAGGAAAGAGGAAGCATAGCTCAATCAAAGCTTTCAACCTAGTTTAGCTCTGCCATTCCCAGAATACAGAAATTCTCATGTATTTTTGCCCTTCTGTAAACAAAGAGATGGAGAAGTGGTTTAATCCTTAATAGTATGTGCTACCAGCAACATAGTACCAGGCCTCTGTCCTCAGATGTACCGATGAGAAAACAGACAAATGTTTGAGATAGCAAGGGTTACAGCATACACCAACCAGAATAATCATATTGTTTCCCATTGTATATCATTATTTCTAGCTTTGCACATGAACTTAAGATTCAGGATGTTTAAATGGAAGAATAGTATCTAACAACTTATCCTCCATTAGTCTCTTTTGTACCAATGAGTACCATCTGCAGTGAAATACAATCATACAAATCCTAAGAGAGAGAAGTTTTCCTGAGTAAGTATGGGGTCTTCTATCCTCACTGATCAAATGCCATGAACAGCATAAGTGCATTAAAACTCACATCTTCATGCAGCGCAAACCAACCAATATAATACATTTTATAAAAAATATGAGCATCTCCCATACTAGTAAAGGCTGAGAGAGCTGGGTCTACGTAGCTCAGAGAAGAGAAGGCTTGGGGGGTGCGGGTGTGTATCATACCACCATAAATACCTGGTGGGAGGATGCAAAGAAGATGGAGGCAGGCTCCTTACAGCAGTGCCCAGTGACAGGACAACGGGCACAAGTTGAAATACAAAAGGTTCCCTCTGAACGTCAGGAAACACGGTTTTACTGTGCGGGTGACCGAGCACAGGCACAGGTTGCTCAGAGAGGCTGTGGAGTCTCCCTCCTTGGAGATATTCAAAAGCCACCTGAACACAGTCCTGGGAAACTGGCTCTAGGTGGCCCTGCTTGAGCAGTTGGACCAGATGCCCTCCAGGGGTCCCTTCCAAACTCAACCATTCTCTGATTATGTTGATTAAAAAAAGCCTGAAATTTTCAAATTTCCAGGTTGAATTTGTGATAGTAAATACCTTTCCACTTTCAGGCCATAAATTCTAGACAAAACCATAGTATTACTAATTGTATTGAAGAAATAAAAGAGTGCACTTCCACGTTTTGCATGAATTGGACAAGTCAGTCACTAAAGTTTCATGTTTTCTGTATTTTTAAATAAGAGATTAACAGAGTGCATATTTTTTACAACAAAAAACAGCTGACTCTGCAACAACATTTCAATATAAGAATGTTGCTCACTCTATAATTCTGTATTAAGTGTGACTAGGTGTACATTAAATGTCAAGTACTCTGGACTACTATCTCATCAGTATTTTTCAACATGCACAAGCACACGCACATAAAATACAGCCTCTCATTCCAGACAAGGTCTTATGAAAACACAAGGGTAAAGCTAGGGGTGTGGTTATGACGAGAGTACCAGCCACTCCTGTCTGAAAGACACCTATTCCATGCTGAATTTGTGATATCCAAGATAAGGAGTGTCTCATGGTAACCAGGTTCTCTATTTGCCTAATTGCTTAATTACTCTTTTGCTACCTTCCCTTGCATCTTCACCACTCCTTAATGTTATAACAGTAAGAATTTGTTTTTCATCTTGCTTTTGCTGATCTCAGGATTTTACTACCTGGTGAGTTGATAAATTTAAGAAAACTGTCAAAAGTATGCTATTCACAATTTTATAGGTAGGTATATTCACAAAATATAGGTGTATTCTTCCATTATTACGTAACTATTTAGAACTGATGGGCAATATCCACAGGTAACATGCACAGTGCTTCCAATTATTTCAGAGGAAAGTATTGAGGATATAAGGAGCATACAGAGCTGTGAAGTGCCATTTGCCTATATCCCATCAGTTAAAATTAAACCTTAACATTTATTATCACAATGAGTGATTATTTTACAGTCTTGAATGAAAATGCTACTAGAGGTATACAAAGAGGTTCACACCTTGATATGCAACGGTAGATTAGGACTTGTTAAAACAAGACTAAATTTGGTTATGTTAGATACTTGTCAAAAGTTAGGAAGTGTTTTTAAAGTTTTTAAAAAATGTTTCTTCAAAAATGCAATACAGTTGGATTCATTCTGTTTCTAAGATTACTACTGTAGACCAGATTCTGAGACTGTTATTCAGGAGTAAAAGGTATTTATACAAATATTCCTAATTTTGAAAATGCTGATTGAAAGGACAGCAGATTGTTCTTTTTAAATGTCAAAATTAAAATACTGTACCAGTTGGTCAAATATTTTGCTAGGGAAACAACACATGAAATAAGCCATCTCCCTGAAATTATCATAAGAAGTCCTATCCGTGTAAACCATACTTATCTAACTCTTTATTTATCAATGAAGGTATTGGCAGCAAACTTAAAAAGACAGTTTCTGCTGTGTCTTATGAATTGTTGCTGCTGCATACCCTCTCCCATTTTAAATCACTTTACTTAGAATGATATACATTTTGAGCATTGGAGTATATTTGTAAAACTAGTAGTTGTGGTAACAAGACGAGGTTTACATGTCTGTCCACATCAGCACCATGTACTCAAGATGGATTTCAGCTGCCAAAAAGGTCAATCCAAACTGCTTGCACAAACCTGTCTTTATGCTCCTGTTTATTATGCTCCCATGTAGTAGATGTCTCGTGCACTAAAACAGTGCAGCCATATGTCAACATCTCTCTGGTGGTTCCGAATGTTCTAAACAAGAGCGAGGGTGCACTGAACCTCCCATGTAAACTTTATACAACAGATTCAGCAGAACTGTAATTATTTACAAAATGATGGCATGAGAAATCTCTGGATTTATATCTCACTTTAAAGTTACAGGGATTGTGTCCACATAATTCTTGAGTTCATGGTAGGTTTTTAATTTACTTTCTTATTTTTGGTATGATAAGATACAACTCAGCACTATTTAAAAATCAATGTCATTTTTTTGAAGTTACTGATTTCTTTCTAAAAAGCACTTGTCTCTGTTTTTCTTTTTATTTTTTTTTCTTTTAATAAAGGCACCCTATTTAATTACAGGTGAACCTGTATGTTGAGTTATTGGCACCACATGACGCTTGTTTTGGATTCCAGTTATTCTCTGGATAGAAAGGAGTAGATAAACAAGGAGAGCACAGAATTCACTCATCTGCAGAGGATAAGTACAAAGTATGATTGGTAGGTAAATTCCACCGAACTCAATTTTCAAGCTCCTCTCAAAGCCTGACATATTTGTCATTATGTCAGGTCCTCAACTGGAAAACAAATGATTATGCCTTTTCCATTGTTCTTTATAGACAGATTGAACAGAACAGCGTATAGAGTCAGGCCTACCTGAAACAAACTGCACTCAGGGATTCTAATCCCAACTGATACCGGTTTTACAGGATTATACCTGGCCAGTCCTCCCATGCTCTGAACTTAGAATTTATCCCTCTATCAGACTTCTTCCTTCTTACTTTTGACACCTTCTTTTAAATATTTTTCTCTCCCCCCAAACAGTACACGTACAATGAATCAAGCTGCTTCTGTAAAATCAGACTAAGTGACTAAGTAAATATGACACCTTGGTTTTTAACCTCTTCTACAGATAGCCACAATGTTTATGAACATTTGCATCAACTGCTTTTCATTTACTTTAACATTTTCATGTGCAATTAATATATATTTTAAGTCATTCCTACATAATGTATATTAAATTACCATTACTGCACGTACAAAAGTCTTCAGCTGTTTTTGTTGCAAAGCTAATATATAATGAAATAATAATGATTATTTGTAATACAGTGCTTCTTGTCTTAGGATCTCCAATAATTGAGTATAATGAAGTATTTATTATTTCTAGCTCAGGACAAGCAAACAGTGTTAAATGGCTTCTCCAGAATCCAGGGCTTATGGTTCTCTGCTCCAGCCACTCTCCTACTACAGTTTGTTATTTCTCTATGCTGGTGGGCCTCTTGCCTGACTTTAAGACAGTTAAATAACGTAATTAAACAATTAAGATGATTGTCCTTAAATGATCAATTAAGACAGAACTCTAAACATGCTTCCTCAATTGGAATTTAGCCTACTTTCTATCTCCTTCTGTGTATGAAAGACAAGGCAGCTAGGGCTAAATCCTGAAATCACTGCACTTCTTATATTATATGGTTTATCCTAAGCTTCTATGAGTGCTATGTGGTGAGTGCTATTTTCTTAGGGCTTGGGAAAACTTACATCTACACAGCCAATCAATGCAGCCAACAGATGCATTGATTTAACATGAAGAAAAGATAATTTTTATTTCTTACTGTACTATATATATGTGTTACTTTCCTCAATAGCTGAACAATCTAACAAATAAGTTCTAGAGTTGCAATGAATGTCTATGTTAAGCATCTGAAGTCTTCTGAAATAACCTTCACAGGGTTACTTAGAATGCTCTTTGTTAATTACATTTGAACTGGGGCAATAAAAACCAAAGCCAGCAATAGCACCGTTACCATACCTGTATTTAAATAATTACCAGGCAGAACTGAGCTGATAGAAATAGAGAGGCTACAGGAATTTGTGATATGTAAATAAAACTGGCATGCCTAAAACATATTTCATCTCTAATTGGAGATATTGCAATTTAATTTAAAAGGAATAATATTTAAATAAAAGATTACCCACTTAAACAAGTTTTCTCTCCAAGCTTCCCTCTCTCAGTTTTAAGTCACTCTGTTTAGATCCTTTGCAGAACTGGTGTCTTTCTTTACTACTTTCATTCTGTATCATAAACATTCAGTGTTATTACAGACATCATGGTATCAAACTCCAGATAGTCTGATGTTTTAGGGGAAAAAATTAGACTATTTAAAGTGATTATAACTTTCCACTTGATAGTTTAACATTCTACAATCATTACTGAGTCTGCAGGCACTATTAACCTGTTCTGGTGAGACAAACATGTCTTTTCTAATGTTTACTGAGATATTGTAAATTACTTAACGTACAGCAGAGTACGTTTTTCTCAGTTAATCTAGATCTGATCCCTGAGGGGCTATTTATTACATATGTATACAACCTGTCTGTAGAAGTGAAGTTAATGTAATATGACACAAGTAGCACACATTGTTTAAATGTGTTCCAGAAAGTTAGCAAATTTAGTTAAAAGAATACTTACATGCTCTTCTGCCTGGAAAACAATGAGGAAAAGGGTTCTAAATATTAAACACTGGTGTTCACTGTAGGTGGCCAATTAATACACTGTATCCAAGCTGGAACAAATCCTTCAAATATATACATAAAGCATATAATCTCTTATCTGCTTAGGCATTATCAAATTTTTAACAAATCCTAGTAACTTCAAACACAGCTTTAATGGGATGTAGTACTAAAACATGCAAAGTAAAGAACAGAGTTTTTAAGAACATAATCTGTTTTAGAATGTTTCAAGAGAACTGCTTTGAAATGCAATTATAATCTTAACCCATGAGTAAATGTGTGCCATCTTGCAGAATTATGTTACATGAATTAATATATATAGAAAGAGATATCCTCATGTTCCTAACACCTATCACAATTTGAAAATGGGGATTTAGACAGAAGTATCTTGAGATGATTCTAAAGGGTAGCTATGTTTGAACACAGGAGCACATTTATGGCTACAAGTTTGGTCCCTGTAAATGTTTTATTTGATGATGAGAGAGAGTTTACTTGAAAGAAAATTCTAGCAGGATTTTACAACTATTCTAGCCCCGATAAATAGTCAGAACATAGTGTAGTAGAATCTATCTGTACTTTTGGGTCTTTACCTCACTAACCTAAAATTAACACAATGCATCTTTTTCTCAGAGTGCAAAAAGGTCAGTGTGGGAGTTGCTGCTTCCTTAGACTATCTCAGTTTTCCCTCACACATATAGTGAAATTTCTTATTCCAAAGGCTACACTTTGGGTATGCAGAACACGAGTTTTTCACACTGGTTTGGTCTCTTTTTGTTCTGGTTTACAGTTCCCTTGTCTGCATGACTGACATAGATGAGACCTATTTTGAAAACAGCAATATGGGTTTAAAATCTGTTGTTACTTTGAAGACAAAGTGACAAACTGTTTCAGGTCATTAGAATCATAGAATCATTTAGGTTGGAAAAGACCTTTAAGAAGGTCAGTATGTTCTGTACAAATAGGCACAGTTCAGACTCACTACTTTTCATTCTGAGACAGAAATTATTACCTGGCAAATTAAATTTCCTTTCTTTTCCCAAAATATGTTGCAATTCTCAATTAAGAAAAGAAATGGACTGTATGCGTGTGATGCAAGTTTTGTACTTTAATATAGTAAGCAAACCTTTAGACTATTTACAGACCACCCTGTTAAAGAACGTCAGTGAAGGCAGTGAAGATGCTCCTTCTAGTGCTTTGATGTTAAAAGGAAAATCAAAAGCAGTGGCATTTGGCCATATATGGTAACTGTGCAAGGTGTGATTTTGATCTTTCTTCAGTGAACAGCCATGGTCAGATGCAAAAAAAAGATGCAGAAATATAAGTGAAATTTAGGTACAATTTAAGCAATCATGAAAAGGCTATTCAGCTATCATGAAATATAATCAAACTCCAAGAGCTCCTTGGTTTTCAAGTCCTGAGTGCATTCACTGCTGCTTTCATGCTTGCCTTTAAACACACCAGATACCACGGAGCAGAGCAGCTCAGACCTTAGTTCCTGCCTCACCACTAGCATCCTGAGGATCTCTGACAGTGCAGTTTGTAGACATTCTAGATCAGGTTCCAAAAACAATGCAATAGTAACTACAGGTTCTTTTTTTTAAGGTATGGCCAAGGGTTAGGCTACCACTTCTTTTTATTACCAGTTCAACACATGCAGAATCCTCCATACATGAAGGTGGGAGAGTTTCAGCTCCATCCTCTGCCTAAAAGGATTCCAATCTTGATTGCTCACTTGCAAGGGAAGTTATCATTGCAGGGTGGAAGAGAAAGGCATGCGTATGTGTGGAGAGCAACAAGAATCATTGTGCTGAAGCTGTTCTTGAAAACTGGAGGGTTCAAGGTTTTTGTTCTAAGACTAGAACACAGGAGAAAAATGTGAGGAACTGGAGTTTTGACTCATGCTTCAAGAATAGTGAAGTATATATAATTTACATTGAAAGTTCAAGTGTATGTAATTTACATGGAAAAAAATAATTAGTAAGTCCATAAACAGATGATTCTAGCACTGGTAAGGTCCTAGGTCTCCTGCTGCTTGACTGAAGGCTTCATCAAGGCTTGACTGAAGGCTTCATACTTGCCTCAAGCAGTTCATCTATAGTAGCTAAGATTCAAAAGAAAAATTAGTGTCCCTTTATCCCTCTGAGCCAAGTATGGCCTATATTAATTCATAGCAGAGGATAGGTTTGAGTTCTCTAAAGTGGAAAAAGGACTTTGGTACTTCCCATGCATGGTATGTAAGCACTAATAATAGACACTTTATTGTTTTGGAGTTGGCCACTGGAAGATTTAAAAAAAAGAAAAAATAAAACAAAAAAACTTCTGAACTTTATTCTGTGAAGACTTAGGAAGTTATATTGGGAGAGGGACCTCCACTACAAAGTTCTAACAGAAGAAAGCGGTTACCTCTCAGACATCTTAGGGCAGGATTCAGCATTCACCTCTGCCTTCACCACTCTCTATTAAATAACTAAATGTTCAGTGGCTCTGGTGCCTTCCAAGGCCTTTCTCTCTGTATACATAGTATTACTGTTTTAAGTCTACTGTGCTGGCCACATACATAAAATAGCACATTGCAGAACATCAGAATGGCAGGATGGAGTAGTGAGCTCTGGCCCCTTTTTAGATCTGGCCCTTAGTGTGGAATGACATTGTCTGTACCTTATTAGCCATGTGTTTTTTGAAACATAGCACTTCCTGTTTAGATCTGCAAGCGCCAAGTTATCATTCACTATATATTTCCTGGTTTTAACACTACTTGAAGGTCTTTTTTTCCTAATGAATATTATCCTGAGTAGGAGAGGAAGAGCTTAAAGTGAAGCTAGTTGTTTCCTCCTCAAATCAATAAGTAAGCTGTTTACATTAAAAAAAAAAATTACTAGAAAGATTATACTATTTGCTTCATGTTGTACTATACAACATGCTGATTTAAACTATATTTATTATAAATCTGATTTACGTAGCTTTGTAGATCTACAGGATCTCTTGTTCTGAAGGGAGTAATGGGGATGTAAAATATCCAAACAGAAGTAGTTCCTTTTGTAGTCAGTATGAAGCAGGGAAAATGAAGAATTCTGCAGTAATCTGTACTAGTTTGGGAGTGCCTCTAAAATGCATACAAGACTCCAAAATGGAATCTTGATCCAAATCCCAGCAAGTTTAACTGAAAGACCTCCAACAAACAGGGCAAATTCAGTAGGTTTTGCATCAGGTTCTAATATCTTTACAGTGATCTGAATATTCTTTTCCATGTTAAAAGATGACAAGTATATTCAGGTTCAACATTGTAAACACTTATTCCTGGTCCCAGTGAAGTCACTGCAAGTTCTACTAATCTGAAAAATTTATTTATGTGAAAACCTTTTTCCATAGCTCCAGCACTATAATCACTGAAGTTTATGAGTCACGTTTTATTAGCACTGTTTGACTAATGGCTAAATCCTTGTATCAATGACATATACAACAAGGGTTATTTTATCAAAATATTCCTACATTATATGGCTGTTTTCCTTTGAAGAACTCCAAATAAAATATAAGTATTTATAAGATCTTTTTTTAGAAATGGAGACACTAAAGAATAGTGAGAAAGCAATTTTTTAGTATCGCACAAGAAGCTAGGAGCAGGTTATTAGGCCACAACAAATTGCGATCGTCCTGTCTGATCTCATGAATAACACCGTTCAAGGGCTCTCCAGAGTCTATCTTCTTTAGAATAAAGCATATCTTCTAGAAATAAATGGATAGAAGTAAGAAATAAAAGTATAATTTAAAAATGTTCAGTGACATATAATCTATCACAACTGTTCTGTTCGTGCACTATTCCAAAGGTTAATTACCTTCTCTCCTCAAAATAACACCTTAGTTGAAGTCAAAATTTCTCTAGCTAAGCTATCAGTTGCACTGACTTCTAACTTTGTCTGCTAGAATGAAGATCTCTTTATTAAGAGATTTCTGTTCCACATATACATACTTATATGGATGAAAATGCAAGAACAGAATTTAAGTTTTCCATCTGACTGGCAGTAAGCCACCGTCACTATAGTCCCCCAGGACATCCTCCCACAACTATAGCTAAGTATAGTTTTACATTCACTTTTGAAAATAATGCATCATACGTATTACTTCGGTATAAAGTTAATGACATATGGAAAGCACAACGTATCTTTACAACAAATTAATTTGGATTATATTGAAGTTTCAAGGGAATAAAAAAAAAGGCATCTTAAGTTCTCTGTGGACCTTTATCTTCATCAATTTGTTTTCCTTAAATTGTTGCCAAACTCTTAACATTCACCTATACAGAGATATTTATTTCTAAATTAACTATTTGTTATTAACTATATGGACTACATAAATCTACCTTTTAATACACAAGGAAAAAAAACTTCCAGTATTCAGTTGTGCTATAGCATATCTCCACAAAAAAGTGGAAAATTGTATAGCAAATCTCTGGCCTATATAAGTTAGTATATGACTTGAAACAAAGCTGCCTCATTGCAACTTCCATCCCAGCCTCTCTCCTCACTTTTGAGGTAGCTAGAGGTAGACCATTAAGTCTGATCAGTCCCAACTGACAGAAGTTCCCCAGATCCACCAATGCTACAAGCATGAAGAATAAATTGAACAATCTAATCTTAATCGTAGCATAGTCTACAAAGCAACATTTCTGTCTGTAAATGAATAAATTAAGTTCATGTTTCATGTTAACATCAGATCAATTTATTTAATGAATACATATCACTGTAATATACATACGAGTTTTCTGAAAAAAGTTTTATGGATTCCCTAAAGGCTGTAAAACAGAGATTATCATGCCTCACAGTAGAGAAGGAAGTAAATTTATATTTGAAGAACAGCCATCTTTTTTTAATTTTCTGAGATGCCCTTCAGCTTGGGAAAACACAGAGGAAACAACAAACATCCAAGAACTTGGTCTGCAATTCACCTCCAGAAATCCAATACATATACTTGCTAAATTATAATTTATTGTGTACTTTTCACATTTACAACTATTTTTGCTTGTAAAGGTATAGATGGTCCATTGCTTCCAAAATTAGCAAAAGAAGTTTAAATATACCAAGAACAGTATCTAGGTCTGTTTGGTGCTCTGCCAGCACTTATTCTAAATAGTTAACATGGTACAGACTACTTAAAGATACTTATTTAAAGTACACAGTCACCTTACTTAAATCACGTTAGAATTAAACATAAGTTGCATTCCATACTGAGAAAAAGATTAATAAAGGTGAAAACAAGATCATGTTTCTCCAGTTAGCCTCCTGTCAGCTATGTAGGTCTAGATGATATCAAGATGCTTTAGAGAGAACCAAGCACTCCAGCTAAATAACTGGTAAGGTATTTGTTTTATCAAAATCTGCACACACAAAATGATTTGAAACTTCACCACCCAGAAAAAATACCTAGGTCCTTACGGGTTTGTTTTTCTTCGTTTTCATTTTCTAAGAGTAATAAAGACCTTGGGGCAGGGCATTTCCTTTGGATTAATGACTGGCTGGGGTTAATGGCCAGGAGCTGTTCTTTGGGCCATCAACTCCTCTCAGCCGGTCATTAATCCCCAGGAAATGCTCTGTGCCTCGATCATTATTGCTTAATTTCAGTGCAAACAAACTACTGTGGCAGACATCATGCTGTATGCTATCCCTTAAACACAAGCAACACAAATTCAGTTAATTTAATCAGTTGTTTACACTATGGTCTATTTTCTGTAACAAGAGGAAATCACGGATCTTTTGACTGTTCTATGAAATCTCTTGGTTGGTCTCATGATCATTTGATAGACTGGACTATTTCTGCATGAGTTATTCTGCTTGTCACTTACGTTGTCATTGTTATTAACTATAAGCTGGATGGCCATTGCTCACTTTATTTCCTGGCAAAATTCAAATAAATCCCCTAAACATTATTTGCAAAACACATTTTCCAATGACAGTGTCACCTACCCATGCATGCTCCTCATCTTAAGTATGAGGTTATTAAATTTTGACAATTTGACACATACTGACATTTACTGTACAATTTCAGGCGTGCCATAGAGTTATTAAATTATCAACAGTAAAATACAACATGGACTTTCTCCAGGCTTGTGCTATACAAATATTTACTAGAGCACAGAACTTTGTTATATTTCTCTAGTCTACTTGATAATCCCCTGATTAGACATCCACATGCTTGGTGGAGCCAAAGAAAAACTGTAAATGGTCAAAGGCAATGCAGCATATTTGTTTTTAAAGGCTAACTTTACAATAGTCTGACTTAAGAAAATTATTTAATCAAACGGGCCAACCTCATTGATTTCTCAGCTTTGGGATTATACCAAAAGGATTCAAAGAATGGTAACAGAAAGTCACTTTTACTACAGCTTTAAAAGCTGAAAACTTTAGGAATGTAGATACTGCTAACTAATTGGGGCACTTATCCTCTGCCTTTCATGTGAAAAACTGAGTTAAAACTTCAAAATATAGACAATAGGTAGGTGCTTATGGTCAAAAGCATTTATTCTTTTCCAAACCTTTACTCTTAATTCAAATACTGGTGTAATTATGATACTATGCTGAAATAAGTGGAATGGAATAAGCGGAATAAATGGAATTTAAATTACCATTTTCAAGTACCTGGTGTATTCTTCACAGTTAGATGCATTTACCATGCATGAAACTCCTCTGTGGTATGAAAAGTGTCCACTACATCTTTCCCGTGATTAGTCACAGTCTTACATTGTTGTGCTAGGCATCTAGGCTGCTTCTCTGAATCCAAGAGAGACGGAGGATTAGGCTGTGAAGACAGCAACAGAGAAAGAGGTTGGGTAATAAAAACTCTTTATCATCATTATCCTGACTGGGCAGAAGTCAAAGTACAAAACCTAAACAGATATCTAGGCTGCATTTCCCAGCAAGTTTAGCCACCTCACATAAGCAATATGAGTTTCTAGAAAAGATGCAGGAAGCTGTGTTAGTATATTCTATAAGTACTACTCTGCTAGAAGGCATTCAAACTCTAATGGTGTGCACCACGTCCATGAAGGGCCTGGGCTGAAATGCTCCTAATAAACTTGAGTTGAAGGTAGTGGGGCATGGAGGCCTCTGGCAGAATCTGTTTTGACAATGCCCTCTCTTTTTTCCCCTGAAAGATAGGGTATGTCTTAAGTTTTCTTTTATATGGGTCTGCAGTTTAGGAGGTTGTTTCAGGTAATTCTGTTCTTTCAGATGTTAATACATATAGGAGAAAAATAGCTCCACAGAGGGTTGCCCTATTTGTCCAGATGACAATATAGTAATGGGAACACACACACTTCTACATAAAAATAGTTTGATATATACTATGTTGAAGAAGGTCGCCAAATTGAAAAGGTATGACAGAGCTTTGTTAAGATTGTAGGAGTGGAAAGAAGTACACAACAGGCTAAAAAAAAAAAAAAAAAAAGCACCAAATATATTTCAGATCCAAATATGGCATTTTAATCTAAAAAATATGAACAATTGGTTGAGTGAAGTCACCCAGGTCATTCTAAGCATACAGATGTCAGGTATTGAAAAACACTATTGCACTTTGATTCTCTGAACAAGAATTTCCAGTCTTTTCCTGCATGGTTTTGCTTTCAAGTATAAGCAGACCACATTCATTAAAACCAGATGCTACTGTCTCTTTGCTCCATTTCAGTTATCAATATCATGTTTGAAAGATTCAAAACATTTTAATAAAAATTTGACTGTGTTTGTGATCACATCAGGCGAGGCTGGGTTAAGATGCCAAATTCCATAGGCTTTCTTGCAAAGAGAAAAGAAAAATCCAGTTAATTCAAACTGTACTCCCCCCCTCTTCTTTAAAACAGTTTTAAAATTACTTGTGCATTCCAGAGCAAAAAGCAAACAAATAAAAAAATCATCAAACCCAAACAAAAGCTAAAACCCTAGGTAATAAGAAAACATATGTCATCTGACGACACACCCTGGGGACTTTCTGTCAGCTGGATGGAGTACCAGCTATCCTTTTTCCCTGTTTTCTTCTACTGTGGGAGGCCTCAGAGGAGGAAAATACAGAATACATCTACTTGGACTGTACTTTTGCTTCACTAGTGAATGTTATTCTAAGGGGATCTATCCTCTGCTTCCTGCATGTTACTCCAATAGCTGAAATGGAGGTGGTCCAGAAAAATCACGTGTTCAAAACCTGAATACTCAGTTTGCAGCTCAAGCCCATTCTCATATTCTCAGGTCTACTAGACTCCAGGGTTTATGCCAAAGTTCAGAAATCATTGCTCTAATTTAGGTTATTATCATTATGGGAGCCTTTAATGGATTAGAGTTCTACATTTTCCTTGTTTAGGCAGATAAACACACAGTATGGCTCTCAGCAGCTACATTTTGATCTTTTCATTTCTCAGATTTCTTACAATTTACCAGGTAAGAGCTACAATATTATTCTCAAACATTCCATTGCTGGCAGTTGTTAGATATGACTCCGTAGCCTGTTCAGTTCCCATTACCTTTTGATTTATTGATTTTTCCTCTCTTTGTTGCTGCTTCTCTACAGAGCAGACTTTCTTTCTTCTAATTATGTTACAGTATATCCTTCTAATTATGTTACTCGTATATTCCTATAACGAGAATGGCTCCTTCATTTCTTTCATGCACAGTGTTTCTTTTTATTAAAAAATATCTGTATTTGCAAGAAGCTACTGTCCTCCATCAGAACCTTGTAATAAATCACTGGATCTGTCCTACTTCATTGTGAACACTTGCTTCCATCGCAGAACAGCTCTAGAGAAAGACAGCCTTGGTTCAAGTGATAACTGCTGAGACTTGACACAAGTGAATTAAGCAGTAAAAATACTTTTTTTACCCAGGCCAGAATTTCACTCCAGAACTGGAATAAAAAGGGATGCAGATGGGATTGAAGCATATTTATGTTAGGAAACTTGCAAATATGTCCTAAAAGTTCTAATTCTTCAAATGGTATGTCTATTTCACTTCCCACTCCTAAAATAATTCATAATGGATCTTTCAGTGAGATTATGAGTAGCTGGATATTTCGATAACAGGTAATGATCCGCTGTTCTTTTTATTTTATTTTTGCCTATTTTTAAAACAAAGCCATTTGATTGAGACAAGAATAAACAGGCAGTGACATGAGTAACTTTAGTGATCCTTTCTATGAGAAACATATAATTGCCTTAAAATTACTTCATTTCATAAACGTACATTACTTCGAAAGCATATGTTAGGAAACCTCCCTTTGATACATCCAGATATACTTTATATATTCATATTCTTCAGATTTCAAGATACTTAAATGTACATATGTCAAAATGAACAGGAATACAATGCAACTCTTAAACAATAATACACTGTTAAAGAAGCACTCTGTTTCAGTCCTCTATGGGCCTCATTTTAGAGAATGCATTTTGAAACTGTCAAGTGTCCCCAAATCCTCAAAAAAGCCTATGAAAAATATAATCCTGATACAAATCATAAGCACTGTTAATTCACAGATAGCTATTTCACATGTCACAAAAATTCTGCTTGTATGGTTCTACCTCTTCCTCATTTCTGTCTACCAAACCACAGTTGAATGCTGTTAAAACAGAAGATCCTGTCTGCACAGCTCAAACTGGAGGGTCCCACTGTGATTGTGAATCAGATGAAACATACCTTGTGTGATTGCAAACATGGAAAGAAGTACTATGTAGGACAGGCTCTATATTTTGATGTGATCCACACTAAAAATGATTGGGAACCTTGAGGTAGGAGAATGTACCATGAATTGTAAGCACTTTCAGGTAGGCTGAATTAGATTGTGTAAATCAAGACAGTTTGAAAGAAACAGATCTTTCCAAAGAAAAACTGAATGACTTTCCATTAGTTCATTGTTCTGTGGTACAATGGCCACTCTAGTCTCTACAAAAAGTCAGTGCTGATTTCTGTTTTTTTTTTCTTATGTTGAAACTAAAGCTGAGATACTGTACATTCTAGTTCTCCCAGCCATGACATCCTTTTTCCAGATGTAAATTTTGCCTGGGCAGACAAAGTGGACTCTGATGATTCATCAGAGATTTACAGACAGAAGAGAAAGGAAGCCTTAGCTGTAGACCTGGTCTGCATCTGCACAAATTATCTGAGCAGTACACATGCAGTTGATCTAATACAAATTGGCCTCGTTGGGCTCTCCACACATGCACTTCTTGATGCCTGTGCAAAGATTTCTCTTCAGAAAGAATCAGGTATTAGTAACCTTCAAAATCTTGTTTCATAAAACCTCAATGTTCCTAAAACAAGTGTTCCCTGAGTGGGAATTTTAATCTTAGTTTACTTTGTTACTCTTTTTTTCTCTGAGCAACTTCAGAGGTTTCCATTCTCTCACAGTGTAAATACTATTAAACTTACCTTTTGGAAATGGATCAAATAAGAAATAGGCATAGATGTTCTCCCTGGGATAAAGGATTTCCTTAGCTATTGGGTGGTAGTGAAATCCATTTGTCCACCCCGAACACCACTTTGTAACCACATTTAGAACGGAGATTAGTATTTTTTAGTGTCAAGATGACATCATAAATTCCCATTTATCCAGGGGGCCCTGATGTCTAGGCATGACTTTTTGAGGGATTTTCTTTGGATGAAAGGAAGAATTCCTAAAATAGTAGGCATTCTGTCTCCCATGCCATGCCTTCAGGGTGTGGCTGCTCTTACTTGGAAACCTTCATTTCTCAGATTAACTCAGATGATTTATATAGCACTGAAGACACAGTTGTCCAAATGAGAGAGAAGGAAAATCACATTGTAGGGCCACCATGATGGTTAAAAGAGTGGCTAAATTCAAACAAACTCTCTTACAAAATTGTCCTGTTTACCAAGTAAAACCTGAGATACAGACATACTGTCTACCCAGTGAATCTCGTTCTAAGGGCTTCCTTTCTGTCGGGGTTTTGGTGTTCTTAAAACTCTACAGTCTCTTCAGGCAATCTGTGCTGTCATTTGTATTTCCTCAGATCACATGCTACGTATATTTGAACCATAAGGAATCACAAAAGACTATAACTGCAAAGGAACATTCTCTGTAACAAGTACCCTAGGTACTACTCTCTGTATCCTTCTATTCCTGAGATACCATGCATATTCCTGAGATACCATGCATGTTGTCATTGAGGAAGGTTCCTAAAACTGCATGTAGGTCATATCTGATACTTGTGGACCATAACAATTCAGTAACGTAGTGCACAAAGGAAGTTGATAATTATGTTGCTTCTTGAAATTCTTGGGTATTTTGTAAAATAAATGGCTGGCTTGTCTGCACTCACAATTACCAAGCCAAATGGAATTTTAAAAAGCTCAAGGAATTTACATTTCTGTATTTAATTCTTTCTAAGGACCAACTGACTCTACCTAGAAGGATAAATTACTAAAAGCAGTAGTAAAATATGTAATGTCACCAGCAATGCTTCTTTAATTTCCTCCTACTGTCATCACTGGCACATATAAGTATCCACCTATCAATAAAATGGCAACTCATTGCTAGACAGCAGCAGATTAGTAAAAAATAAAGTCATGGGGCTGGGATTTCATGACATACCATTAAAGCCTTTCCTTGTCACATGTCATGAAGCATCTGCTACACCGTAGGGTGCTATGTGGAGGCTAATGACCCTTTAGGTCCGCTGGCAAGTTCTCCTTGACAACAAAGTGTAAATGGCTCTTTAATACAGCCAACTCCTATTGAAATGAACCTTCTAAAGCCAACAAGTAGTCCTGGGGTCTTCTTTAGCATGGCATCTTATCTCTTTGGGACTGAAGTGAAGGAGAGGATTTAAGTTAGTTGAAAAATTATTTATGTAGGCTTTACACATGAACAGTAACTTATAATTCCCTAAGTTCTGTGGTTCACTGAAAGACTGCTTGTGGGTGCAGCACACCTTGAATGCTGTACACAGGAAGGTGAATCAGAAGGAGAAAAGTTTTTCAAATTAAGTAGAGTAGGTATACCTAAATAAGCTGAATGCTATCAAAGAAGTAAAAGTTAGCCTCTTTTTAGTTGTACTAAGAAAAAAGAAGTCAAATGCCAAAAGAAACCTAGAAAATAAGAGGTACAAAAAACTAGAATTCATACAGATGGCTTTGAATTTCCCTAAATATAAACACAAGGACACTGAGACAGTTTTTCAAGGACCAGAAAAGAAAATAAATAATTTTACTCAGTTGTTAGATGGGAAAATAAGCAGCAGGACTTCTGACTTGATCTGCCATTATCCTGATTAGCAACCTTTATATAGTTATTTGCTTCAGTTTAGTTATTTCTCAAATGGGAACAAAAGAATAATCTCATAGAGGAGATTTTACAACTTCTCTCTTTTATAATGATTTAAAGATGAAAAGTCACATTTCAAAGGCTATTAATGCAGAAAGCATATTCTTTTATTGAACAGCTTACAGAGAGGATCCACACACAGTCCACAGCCCCCCAGTAAAAGAGAGACTGATAAACTGGTGTGAGTCCAGAGGAGGGCCACTGAACTGGTCTGGAGCACATGATATAAGAGGCTGAGAGCTGAGTGTATGAAGACAAGTCTTAGGGTTTCTATTGTTCAGCTACCTGGTGGGCAGCTACCAAGAAGACAGCCTCTTTTCAGAAATGTAGATAAAAATAAAAGATCATGAAATTCTGATTGCATATAAGTCAAAAAACATTGAAAAGAAGGTATCTATGCAGGGAACAAGCCGCTTAGAGAGGCTGTGAAATGTCCATCCTTGGATGCATTCAAAGCTTTACTAGGCAAGGCATGGAGCAACCTGATACAACATAGAAGTTGGTCCTGCTTAGAGCAGGGGACTGGACCAGATGACATTCAGACGTAAAATATTCTATGATCCTATATATGTATACATTGATATTAAATTTTGATGCACACATCTCAAGAAAATTTTATTAGCCAAAACCACCCCACAACGCACCAGACAGAATTCATTCAGCATATTCTTCACTATTATTGGTCAGTGTTAACTGTTTGATCATTTTTAACTATCATGAAAGACAAGCCAGCAATTACTACTCTGTCCTCTTTCCTAAGCCCCTTAAAGTGTCCTTTAAGGTATTACAGTTATTACTATATGGTTAAATTATAAGCAGACATGATCTTAAATTTGAACTTCAGAGACACCCCTCTGAACTTCTGCAAAAGCTGGACCCAGACCCAGAAACCCTAAGCTTTTAACACCCTGAATTTAAGAGGGGCTTATTTTGTCAATGTCCTAAAAGAAATGGTTTGCCCAGCTTCTTTAGGAAGCATAAGAGGATGAAATCTTTGAAACACTAAGATGATAGGAGTTTTGTCATAGACTTGGCAATGAAATTAAGATTTCCTAAGTTTGTAAATTTTATAGCCTCAAAGTCTGTTCACTTTATTCCGTCATCTTTTGATGCAAACATCATTTGTATGAGCAAGGCACAGGGAAGTTGGAGCTGTCTTTGGAAAATGTCCCATGGGCTCTTTAAGAACTTTCAGAAAGATTCTGCTTTAAATCTTTGGGTACATTTATAAAACAGGTTTATAAAAATATGCATATAATCAAAAATTATTTTAAGTCTTGACAAGAGCATATGAATTTAAAGAACATGAGTCATAAAGCCAAAACTTCAGTTAAAGAATCCAATTTAGGGATTCCATTAGCTTGCATGTTACAATACTGAGTGAATTTGATTTCACTTTCTTGAGCAGTACATTCTGAAGCAGTATTTCAGTCAGAACAATAGTAAACATTATTAGAACAATAATAAACATTAATAGAAAGTGTTCTCTATGTTAAAGTAACATTATCTTTAGTAGAATGCTGGATGCTGTGTGAGGATTCCTTAAAGTCAAAAGGATTTTAGCTTAGCTCTTCAACTAATGTGTAGGAAATGCCTCTGGCAAGTGTTTATGTCAAGTAGACATAGGAGAATAAGTACAAAGAACAAGATGAGTCATCAGTTGATAAATTTCTACTTCTTCAGCAAACAATTGATGCCAAGCAGGATACTGCACAGAACTCTTAATTCAATTTCAGATCAACATTGTAATGGTTCAGTCTCTGAAAGACTGTATGTAAAATGCAATTAGGAGGATCTCTATCCTGAGCAAGATTTGTATTATCGTTGTGAGATTCATGCAACTACTAAAAAACATAAATATACATGTGTTTGCGTAACAATATCACCACATACATTTATATTTACTGATTGTTTGGCTCTAATTTAATGTGGAGATCTTATAGCATTCCAGAAAGTGTCATACTTAGTACAGCACCTTGCTTAGTGTTCTTGTGGAGGGGGCTGTAAACAGAATCATGATAGTGATCCCATTACAGTGATACTGTACTCTCACTACCTTGTAGAATGTAGATATATGGTCCTAGAGATATATGCAGACTGCAACATCTCTCCTGCAAACCTGACAAAGGGGGTACTTCCAAAGCTGTGAAAGTCACTCCAGCACGTACTTGTGCAAGAAAGGTAGCGTGGGAGACCACTCCACTGCTAAACATTTTCAGTTAACCTAGAAAGACTAATATCTTTGTTAGGTCAGGAAAGAAAGACGTGCGAGCATTTTAAAATTGTACACCACAACTATGCAGTTTGATTGATTCAAGGAAAACTAGACTAAGGCTAAAGGCATACCTATATACAAAGGAACACCTCTTTGCAGTGTCAGATCCGTTTGCTATGAGTAAAAGTCAAGTATGGGAATCTTTAAATTCCAGTGAACCATAGGAACTCAGATTTTGCCAAACTATACCCATCCCAACCCTGTGTAGAGTTTCTTCATATGCTGCACCACGTGCTTTTTTCACTGTCATATTCAGTGTACAAGGCAATGTGATTTTTTTTTATATTTGAAAGAGACCTCTTCACATGTCTAAATTTATATTAGCACTACATGTTTTTTCTGGATAAGATGGCAAGGTAGGTGGAACCTAATATTAAAACATCTTTTAAAAAATTATATAAATATTTTGGATTTATTGCCTTTATTACAGACTGCATTGCAATAGAACATGTCTTAAGTATTATAAAACTATTCTTAGCCACTCTAACATTTAATATTCTCAGTTATTGTTTTTCTTTATAGTGTGTAAGCACTGGAAATGTATAAGGGATAAGCCTAGTTATTAACAGGTTCAAAATATTTGTCCACTAAAGCCTGGTTTTGTGGCACTTGAAGAATTCATTACAATATACAGAATCCAGTAAAAACAGATGGGAGTTAATACAGATTTGGAGAAGACTTAAGCCAGGAGGAAGAAGATATTAATCACTGAGTATCATTTTAGGATGAAGAAACAGACAGCAATTCCTTGTTTATGAGAACATTCTTCCAGCCATCTATTTCTGAGAAAGAACAGAGTTTTTGCTAAATGATTTTCAAATATTTTGATTATCCTGTAGGAAACTATTAATGAGCAAAGATGGTAAATTATAGTATGACCATGCTTCACTGTTCTTCCAGACTGACTTTCAGCTGAGACAGATTTAATATTTCCTTCTAGCATAGCTGAGAAGAGAATCCCTTGGCTCAGTCAGGGGACTCAAACATCTGATTCACATCTTAGAGATGATAATATGAAAGACACACAGCTTGCCCTCACAGTTTCACTCACTCTCCATCTGAGCAGTCCCCCAAGTTAGCTGGTGCCTGATATAAAGAATAAAATTATGTTACATGATCTTCAGAGAAATAGATGTATGCAACCAACAGCAAAAACCAGGATTGTTATTTTCAACATCAACCCGAGTTTCTTGGTTTCTACATCCATGTTTAGAAGAGAATTGAAAGTGGCTTGATTTTCACAGGTTTCTGCACCTGTTCCTAAAATTGGTTTCAATGAGTTCATACTTTCGAAACTGCCAACAACAGACAGGAATTAAAGAGATCCAGTTATAAATAGTCTATTCCTTGAAGATGACCCATTGGGAGGCAGCCTAAGATTTGTTCCTGTATCAATATAAATGACTGTGTTTACCATAATTTATATGGAAAATATTTTCTCTAAAATTAATGACCAGCAAAACCCTAGAAAAATGCCCAAGATTGTTAACACTCTACCAAAAACATGAAATATATATTGAGTGTTTGTGCTCTCTCACTGGTTTGAATCAAATAATTATGTGCCAGCATTCCCCTTGGTTCACAGCTGATACACAGAAAACAACTAGCTTCATTCAAAATGGCAGAGCAGACTGGTGGAGATTCAGCATAGAATCTCCCTCTGAATTAGAATCAGCAGTCAGCTTTCTAAATGATTACTGATGATTCTCCTGTATAATATGCTACCTTTCCCCAAATGACAGTCAGGGGTGGTATCTTGCTAATATTACTGAATCTAGAACCTTTCTGCTATTTTGCACAGTGACATCAAAATGGATCCTGAAATGAAGCCTAAAAAGATGCACTCTTTGTGCCACTGAAAAGTCCCACTGACTTCAGCATTATTTGAGTTAAACAGCAAAA
The DNA here is from genome assembly GCF_031877795.1 of Strix aluco. NCBI lineage: Eukaryota > Metazoa > Chordata > Aves > Strigiformes > Strigidae > Strix > Strix aluco. The sequence continues at coordinate 79,839,403 of NC_133934.1, forward strand.
ACAAAACACAGAAGTAGAGACAAATATGAACGATAGCTATGTGATACATGGCGTGGCAGTAGTGACTCCTGTTGCTGGAAATCTTTTTGAAGTTTGTTTTTTCTCTCCTGTTAAACTTGTTGAATTAATATTAGCTTGTTAATTAAAAAACACCCACAAACCTTCATCAATGGTGGGGGGCTGTGTACTTATTTCTTAATTCTAGGAATTATCAGTATACTCCCTTTTAACTAAACAACTCCACACTCACACTGGAACCTGCAATCTGGCATTACAGGAACTTGTAAAAACAGTGGCCAAAATAGAAATGGCTTATTTCTTTAAATCCATAGGACCTCTCATACCATATCTGCAACTTCCCAAGTGTATTTTACACAGTTACCTGGGACTGTTCCCTTTGGAGGTGAGAGGAACTAAGGTGCTCACATCAAAAAGAATTCAGCACTACTGTGGCTTTTCCAGAGTTTTTTGCTGTACTGTTTAATAAAAGCTTAAATACCTTCTATGTCTGGTTACTATGCTCAGGAAGTGGTATAAGAAGCTGGACCACACTCCTAAAGGCAAAGTACAAATATTTAGTGGTGAGATGAATGTAACAGCTATCTGTGTCATATTTGCTAAGAAAGCAGATCCCTTTGCCTTCTAATGTTTCAGGTTTGTTTTGTTGGTTTGTTTTTTTTTTTTTTTTTTTAACGCTTTCTTTTTTTTCTTTTTTTTTCAAAAAAAAGTTTTAATTGCTGAAAATCTTATAATTGGGTTGCTTTCTTGAGCTCCTTGATATCTTATATTGAGCAATGCCCTTAGGTGGATTAAAAACTGAGAAAGTCCACTCAGTTAAGTTAAGCTATGCTAACTGACAGCAGCAGAAGGTATGTAGACTGGTAGTTTATCTCTGTGTTGCACAACACAAATTATGACCTGGCTTCAACATGGCAAAAGACTAAACGCAAATTAGCTGAGTTTTCAGCTGCTGGTTCTTTGTGGTCTCTCTTGGAATACCGTTTGAAAAACACCTACAACATTTTTAACTTGTCATGGCATTAGCAATTTTCATGGGTTTTAACACTAAAGACTTAAGCGGAAACCATTATGGTGGCTTTGAACAGTGATAAATTCTGCTGAAATATCTCCCACCCCTGAAGACTACCTTAATGTCTTTCAGGCATGTACTGGATAACCTCCAGGAAGATCAGCACTCTGCTGGAATACTGGAAAAAGGGGGAAAACCCTGTGGATGATAGTCCAGCAGAGAGATAAAATTCACCAACTTTCTTTGAAAAGGATCTTAGTATACAAACCAAATAAAAATATTTTAAACGATGCTTGTCAAAGTACCATGTAAAACAAATTTCCACTTTCTGCACCAAGGCATGAAAAGGTTGTGATCAAGAATCACCCCACATTTGAATGGGGAACTTAATACCATGATCCATCAGAGGAAGGAAATCACAATTTCTTGTAGTTGGGGGAAAAAGGGAAACAGCTTCTTTTAGCAGGAAATAAAAGAATCATAGGGCTTTTCATTATTTTAATGCTACTAAATAACTACTCTTCTTTTAATGCTTTCCAATTATTTATTCCCACAAAAGCCCCAACTCTCTTTTTTTTTGAATTAGCACAGTAGCAAAGCTAACTCACTTCTTGCTGGGAACTACTTCTCTAGCAGAAACCTCAAACTGAAAATTTAGATACAGAAGTGCTTTAAATTAGAAACTTATTTCTTGCATATGGTAACTTTAAAAATCTGCAAAGTCAGCGAGAATGACAGAAATGTCTCTTGCACTTCCTACTGTTCATGTTGTCCCTTTAGCTTCTCATGAATAAACACCTCAATAAATTAGAAGATAGGACAATGAAGCTCAATATTAAAAATATATGCATTCTAGTAATGAAGTCAAGCCAGGCTTTTCACATCATGATAGAGAATACCAGCAGTACTATAAGGCAAGCAGTGCCGTAAGGCAACATGCAGTATGACCAATGGCAGTACTCAATTTCATTATTTCCACAGCACATACTTTTTGAAAAGATATTCACACCACAGTGCGTACCTTTTAGAAAGATATTTGCAAGATCATGAGCAATAATGATTGGATAATATCATAATGTTCATATTCTACCATCCCCAAACTCCATCTGTGATAGTTCATAAGCTTTCTACGGAGTCTTGCAGGTGAAGTAAGCTAGTCTTTATCAATCAAAATCTAGTTTGCTAATTTTAAATCCAGTACAAACCCCATAAAGTCAAAGAATTTCCTTCCAATAGACAAAGATGTCATGCTGACAATTACTGGCTGAATTGTAAAAACATCTTTCAAATTATTCTCTTACAGAAATTCCACAAACCATTTACAAATATACAAGCCAGCAGATATGTTTTTCTGCTCTTTAGTACATCACATAAGGCTATTGTAGATTTCCATTACTAAAGACTAACAAGTTAGTTTGGATAACAGAAAAATGCTAAAACCCTAGCATTACCTGGACTGGGACTTTAAAATATATATAAAGCCAAGTATTCTAATGCCACAAAGCTGAATGAAAACCTGGTTTTGTTTCCAAACTTTCAAAGAGTTTGGTTAGCTGAAACGAACAAGCAAAAAATCACACTTCTCCACACTTTCTGATCTCAGTTGGAAGTATCAAATATCTGCAAAAGAGACTATCTCAGTGATATTTCTGACATGTCTGAAGCCAGAATACTCACGAAACACCCCAGTGCAAGAATTCCAGAGCAAAAGGTTAGGAGTTCAAATAAGCAAACTTTTTTTCCCCTCCAACTTTGGAATTACAAGAACAACCAAAACTATTCTGTTATTCTGTGAGCATTTTTCTCCTCTGTACTTAAGAGTAATATAACCATAATAATAAAAAATCAGCTGAAAGTGGCAAGTGAATGCAATGGGAGTGACTTACTTGCTGCAAATCACCAATGTTTTATAGCAAATATACACATAATATCAATATTTGCCACGTAACATCATGAATTCTGAAAACTCTTTTTGACTTCAGTTATTTGATACACAAGGAGCATTCTGCTTAGCAACCTTTGTTAAATTAGTTTGGGGAATATGTAATTTAACCACAGTTAGTGCCTCCAACTTATAATGCATTATTTCAGGTTTCCCACCATTGATTACATTTAAAACTATAAGAAAATATCATCCTGGGTGAGACCCATGGTCCATCTTACCCTGGGATCCTGAGCAGTGGCGACAGGAATGCTAACTAGGGAGAATACACCAGGCTGGTCTTTATCTAGAGTCATTCCTCTGTTCCCCAACAATCAAAATCTCTAGATTAGGGATGTTAAAGAGTACCTCCCTGCCTATTTTGTTTAGTGTCTGTTTATGGACTAGATGTCCATGGATTTATTTAAACCCTTTTGAACCCACATATACTGTCTCCACAGTCTCTTGTGGCAACACATACCAAAATTAGCTATCTGCCTTGTAAGAAAGGATTATCTGTTTTAAATGGTTCTCCTGTTATTCTGAACAAGTGCCTTCTAATTCTAACACTGCCATGTTAGCAGCTTATTAACATTTTGCATTCATCATATCTACCACCTTCATGTCTTTGTAAACCTTGATGATAATCCTTTCTAGCCTTCCCCGTTTCAAGCTGAACAGTCCTAGCTGTTTCAGTTGCTCTTCATAAGGCAGATGTTCCGTCTCTATTATCATTTAAGTTGCCCTCCTATGAACCGTTGTTACCTCCACTATCTCCTCTTGAAATGCAGAAATCAGAAGCAGCACAGTACTCAGCATGTGGGCACCTCAGGGTTCTACATAATTAGGCTCTCTGTCCTGTTCTCAGTACCCTTCCTGATAATGCCAGCAATTTATTGGCTTTTTTTGGCTGCTGCTGCACACTGAGATGACGATTTCAGAGAACTTTCAATTATGACTACGGATTCTCTTTCTTTAGGTGCAACTGGCAGTTCTGATGCAGCTTCATGTAAGTATTATTGAATAATCTTTAATTTACCATATTACATTTTAAATGACACAGTTACTCAGGACTCAGAATTCCTCTGACTAGTATCCATGAACACACACTTGTATAAAAAAGCCTATGCCAACTTTCTTAGGGTGTTGTACGTTTCAAGAATGACCCCTGTAGAAACTTGCAAACAACAGTGCTCAAAGCAAACATTTTTATAATGATATTTTTTTTTTCTTGCATTAATTCTTGTGGCCCACCATAGATCCAGAGAAACAGTAACCAAAGAGAAACGACTGGAACCATAACCACCGTTTTCCTCCTATCAAGAAGGTAGCAGCCTCCATTAAGATGGCTGCTCTAGATACCTTAGCTCAGCAAGAGCAAACTAAGCAGATGTCAGACACCATCATTTGTTGTTGCACTCTAGAAGACTTGCTACAAGTCATGTTAGAGTACTACACTTAGGCCCAACAAACCATGTCAAGGATGTAATTTCATGCTACATGTATTGACATTCATGGGTTCAATTGAGACTCTTAATGCTATTTGACTAGTTTTCCTGTGGTTGACTTTTTCTGTGGTTGACTTTTATGGATAGCACATTTCCCCTCCAGTTTTGGCCCTGGTTGAAACTGGGTTGACTAAAACCACACAGAATTCTGAAATCGGTAGCCCAGTTATCCACATCAAAGTGGCAGGAATTATCGTACTGGTGGTTCTGGCCATACATCAAAGACAGACCTTCTACACTTTTATCATTCCTAACAGTAAATTTAAACCTATTATATCTTCAGTAACTTTAAGTCAGCACTTGTTAAACACTTATTGTTTACAGTCCTTCTGGTATTTCTTTTAAATTTCAGGACCTCCTGGAGTCTTCATTAGCCTTCCAGATATTTGATTCACTAACATGTTCTCCTGGATGAATTTCAGACACCTCTGCACATGAGATGCAGTGGATGCATCTTTAAATTATTCTACCGAAAACCAATTATTTTGTTACTATTCATAAAATAGGATTTCCAAAGAAATATAATTACATCAGTCACTTTTAAGATGAAAACATCCCTTTCTAATGTGCTTAAAAGTTACTACTTATCCAGTGATTCTTTGTGGTTTTGACCACATGATAAGCTAAAGCCAGGGACCTTTTTTTAATGAGGATAGACAGAATATCAAGCAAACTTCACTCTAGAAAATGGTTTAAACCTTTATTTGAAGTCTCTAATTTTGTCATGCCTTAAGGCCCTGTAGAGAACTCTGGTGCAGTACTAGACCTTAATACAACCAGATGGATTCACAAGAGAAAATTAAAAAATACAAACCATTCTCCACCTTCAATACCTAATGATAAGCACAACTGTTTGTATGTTGGTGACTTAGGTGGTCTAACTGGTGCCACCACCTTGTTTCTAATAAGCCATTGATAATACTTTGAAGGGATTTTTCTTTTGCTTGCTGTAGGAGGCATTCCTATTCCTGTTGTAACCAGACATACTCCAAGCTGCTAGAAAGTTTAGATTGAATTTGAATATTTGGACTGGGTGGAAGATGCTCCCTAAAACCTGTGTGTCCTGCTGATAAGGTTTAAATCATGTAAGTAACTTCACTGCAGTTCCTGCAGTAACGTAAAAGAGCCAGGAGCTCAGCAGGAACACTGAAGAAGCAGAGGTAGGCTGACAGACATGGTGGCGGGTATTATACTGCTTCTTACCACCAACATAAGACCACCAGAGCAGTACAGCAGACCCAAACAGAAGGGACAGAGCAAAATAAAATAAAGAAACAATTCTGAATCAATGCAAACATTTGAAGAGGGCTTGGAATTAGTCTGTAAACATTTTAAAACAACAGACTGGGTTTGTTTGTTTTTCTAAATCAGTTCACCCTTTCCTAATTCACTTAAGACAAAAATGTCTTTGGAAGGTTACCTCTGCAAAAGTGTTTAGTTCATAAGTGTATTGGGTTTGTGTGTGGCATGGTTTTGGTAGCAGGGGAGGGGCTACAGGGTTGGCTCCTGTGAGAAGCTGCTAGAAGCTCCCCCAGCTCCAAATCAGACCTGCCTCTGGCCAAGGCTGAGACAGTTAGTGACAGTGGCTGTGCCTCTGGGATAAGATATTTAAGAAGGGGAACCTGGGAGGAGGATGAGGAGTGAGGGAAACACCTACGCAAACACCGAGGTCAGTGGAAGAAAGGAGGAGGAAGGAAGGAGGGGAGGTGCGCCGGAGCAGAGACCCCCTGCAGCCCATGGTGAGAGGGCTGGCTGTGCCCCTGCACCCGTGGAGGTCACCGGTGGAGCAGATGTCCTCCTGCAGCCCGTGGGGGGACACCACACCGGAGCAGGGGGCTGTGCCCAAAGAAGGCCGGGGCTCTGAGGGAAGCCCGTGCTGGAGTAGTTCATCACTGAGAGGACTGCAGCTCTTGGCAGGGACTCACGCTGGAGCAGTTTGTGAAGAGCTGCAACCTGTGGGAAGGACTCATGTTGGAGAAGCTCACAGAGGACTGTCTCCTGTGGGAGGGACCCCATGCTGGAGGAAGGAGCAGCAGAAACAACATGTGATGAACTGACTGCAACCCCCATCTCCTGACCCCTGCACTGCTGAGGGGGGAGGAGGTAGAGAAACTGGGAGCAAAGTGGAGCCTGGGAAGAGGGGAGGGGTGGGGTAAGGTGTTTTTTAAGATGTGGTTGTATTTCTCACTTCCTACTCTAATCTGATCGGTAAATTAGTCATGGTGGTAGTGTTCAAATTAAATTGACATTCTTTCTTCCTAAATTGAGTCTGTCTTTTTCCTGTGACCATAATGGGTGAGTCTTCCCTCCCTCTTCTTGTCTTGATCTCCAAGCCTTTTGCTATATTTTATCTTCCCAATCACACTGGGGGGTGAAGAGTGAGGTGCTCAGTTGCCCTCTGGGCTTAAACCACAACAATCAGCCATACTGTGCATGCGATATGGCAGGGCTCTGAGTGCACTAATAGGCTTTAATGGCCCTGACCAGTCTCTTCTGGGCCCATATTCACACACTCTGCCCATTTTTCATTCAGAAGAACAGAAAATGGTATCTGGAACCAGTATTCTCTCTATTCACCTTCAGCAAGAGGTGAAGTGATTTAATAAGAAATTCTTACCCATATGCATCATCAAACTTTAAAATATCCATTAATCAGTTCCTACAAACTCCTCTGATAGCTCTGCCTTCATTACATGGATACCTGATCTTGGATGCATTCTGAAATGAATCAAGGATAAATTAAGTAAAATTACCAAGAGAAATGATAATAATAATGAGCATAGCCCACAGTCCTCCTCAGCCTTTAAGACAACCAAAATAAAGTAAATTAAAAGCCAGCTTATATTTAATCACAAATGCCAAATATGTAAATTGTTAGAAAAAAAGTTAGTAGGAGCCAGGTTCAAAGAAACCAACCAACCAAAAAACCAAAAAGAGGGGTATTTTTATGCTGGGAGTAGTAATTCTATACAACTCCTTGCCAAAGGATGTGAATGCAAAATGTTTTCATGGACTCAAAGGAAGACTGGATAAGTACTTGAGAGAAAGATCTGTTGTAGGTAACTAAACAGACAAGTCACATCAGGCTCACAAAATCCCCTGAGCTAAAAACTGTTGGTAGCTGAAAAAATATTAGAGGGATCACATATGTTCCTACTGTTCCTGTACCTACTCTTCCCTAGCCACTATCTTGTGGCTGGTAAAAACAAAATACTGTTGAAATAATTGCTTCTGTTGAAAGCAGAATACTAGACCAGATGGATGCTTTGCTCTGAACTGGTAAAACTGTTCTTAGTACTTACTGAGTAAAACTAGGAAAAAAAATGGTAAGACACTCTCCCTCTCATTTCAGATTTTCTTATTACGACAGGTCTTCTTTCAAGAAACTCACCCACAGAGATGCCAGGGCTTCCACATGTTTGGGGTTTTTAAATATTTTTTTTTTTGTATGCTAAATGTAAGCCCATCTACCTATGCAATCTTTGAGAGAAAAACACAGATACATTCCTTTAAGACCACCTGTTTTAAACACAGCTCCATGGATGGCCACACTCTAACATTAGGACAACATCTGGCCCAGTTTTGTACTCCATACTGCAGCAAAAATGGTCCCTTCTGCAGCCCCTTTGCAAGACAGGTAGGCCACAGCCAGCTGCTTCCATTTGTTCTGTCATTTCACAAGTTACTTGAGACAGATAGGAGTGTAGCCCAGCACAAAGCAGAAATAATGGAGTGTTTTGCGCCAAAAGGAAATGTGGGATAAGAACTATAATAAGACTGAAAGGGTAAGCAAAGAGTTTGCGGCTTAAAGCAGTGCAATGTGTCAGCGAGAGAGAACAGCAGCCTTGCTGGCACTGTTGCAGACCAGAGCCTTAATCTGTAAATCACTGTGCAGCCAACACGTCAAAAAAGCTTGGCCACCCCTGGTGTACAGGCATCAGGCAACAAAATAACCTACTGTGCTAACCTCCAGAGGATAACCCGTGCAAGCATGCAAAACACCCAACAGTCCAAGAAAGAGGAAAAGTAAAATTGCCAAAGTCCAATTACTTTTAATCAAGAGGCCACAAGTGATGAGAGCCTGTCCCATAAGCATAAAGGAGAAAAAAGTCTCAAGAACAGTAGTCTGCAAATTTCCTCAGCTCCATTTGGGAAAGCACTCTAGAAATTTTGGCACGAAGATGAGAAGTCAGTAGCAATTTAACTGAAATGTCAAATGTTACTGCCAAGTGTTGGTAGCTATTTCAAGGTATAAATCCAGGTTGCCCTAGAAGCCTGAACTGCTACCTTCTTCCCCACTATCACCACTAGTATTTTACAGGAACCATTTAGTCATGCCAGAGAGGTTCAGATTTTTAAACAAAACTAGAGAACTGCAAATTTAAAAGTTCTTTCCTTCACTCCTGTAGCCAGGCCAAGTTACGTTCTCTGAATCATCACATCTAGAAGTGACACACAAGGTGGGGTGCAATGTCCTGTGAGGACTAGTGAATTGCCATGGTGAAGAACGCAGCATGCCTCACTAAGGCAAATGCCCTAAATAATCACACTGAGAGAGAAATATTGCATAGAAGATGTCTTTTTTCCTCCTCTCCTTTCTCCTTGTCTCCCATAAATTTTGGTTTTCTAATTCAGAATATCCATGCACCTAAACAACAATTGCTGATGGAAACATACCGAGCTTTCACCAGTAAATTCTACCCTGGCCAGACAGAAATTTTGAGCCAAATCTAAGGTCAGAAACCTCAAATTTACACCTATCCTGGAGGTTATGGCACTAAGACAGAATGTGGGGGACAGAGATTCAAATTTCTGATTTATTTAATATGAAGCAAGAACATAACTTGGACTTTTCAGAAGAGAATCCTAACTACTGGGACACTGAATCAGTCCTTCTTGACAAAATTATTCCACTTTTTTTCAAAAAAGCAAATACTCGTTAGGACACAGTAAAAAGAAACAAACTCCATGGTCTAGTACCATGGGAGCTCTCTTTGGCTGAAAGAACCCCAAACTGATGCTCATGTTTTCCTTGAGAAAATGACTCATACTTGAGTGCCTGTCATGTCAGAGGCCTACTCAATAACTTGTTTGGTATGGATCACCCTCCTGCGTTCATTCATAATACATACTGAGAGCTCCTGTTTCTGTTATGTACTATGAAAAGCCTCACAAATCTTTGAAGTTATTAATAACAATGATTTTGGATAATTTTAATACTAGATTGCTGAACCTGTCTACCAGCAAAAGCAGTAGTAACTCTTATGCCTACTAAAGAAAACAATCTTCGCAACTGCTTCACAATGAGGGAAACAGAAAAAATAAAGTGGAGAAATAGTAACACAAAATGGCAACCAATTTTCCACTGGCCTCTCATGGGAGATCTTTATGAAACTTTATTTTAGCTCTAATAGTCTCTTCTCTGATATATACTTACAAATCTTTATTAATGTACCTCTACTAACCTCAAGAGACAATGACTTTAAGGAATCTAGAAAGATGGCTTTTTATTACATGATTTGCAAACAAAAAATTTAAATCTCCTACTGTGATTTAGAGTTGCATTTTTTGTTGCCAGACATGTAGTGGCTTCATTTGTGCCATTTACAGAAGTGTAAACCTTCAAGAGTCAGGCTAGAAAAGCTAAACCTTACAGTGGTGCTGATTTGATTTCTGTTTTTAAAGTAACCACTTTACTGCTTAAGAAATGCTTTATAAAATGATAGCACTTATTCTTTGAGAGACTGTTTTCTGGATGTTTACAAGTAAATCCCTTAATCGGCTGATGAAGTAAAAGTTCTAAAATTTGGCCTTTTAAGAAACAGAGAAGTCCTATAGCCTGAGATCAAATAATAGGAAGAAACCAGCATAAGCTGCTCAGTTTTATAAAGCTTCAATGTAAATGCAAATGTGTAGTTAAAAGAATTATCTTTCATCACCACCAACCTCTAAATTTGTCATTCTTACAGGCTTTTATCATGCTCCATCCCAGGGGTGACCTCTGTTTTCTCTATTAACAGATGACTGCCTAGTGAAACGGCAAGGACAAATATAGTTCCACTTTTCACAGCAGTTCAGGAAAAGGTAAACACTATTACACTAGCATAACAGGGCATCCAGTGCTAATTTGTAAATGAGATGAGAATCTAAAACACTCAATAAAAACCTGATGGTCTAGTAGCAATATTTGAATAGTCAGATTTTAGGCTTTCTAAAATGTATGTGTCATCAAGGTCACAGTAAGCACACATCTGTCTCACAGTGCTATACTTTTAGAACTCTCTTTAAAAAAAATTGAGGAGTCCTTCTATTCAAAGCTAGCACATATTAATAATATAGAGTGAATGTAATTGCAGGAGAACAGACCTTTTTCCATGCCAACTGCCAAACATTTATTAAGTCAGGATCATACTGGCATAAAAATTACTTTAAAAAATATAAAATAAATAATATCATTTGAAAATTTTCTAACACCCGAATATTTTGGCTAGCATGCAAGTACCCATAAATGAGTCAGACCTTGTTTTCCCCCCTAGGAGATATTGCTTTAACTTAATTGAAAACTGTAGCAAAAATTCCGTGAGGATATGTCATTTTGCTTAATTTCAATATAAGAAAGGGATATTTTAAATTAAGGACCTGAGTTTTCAAACACATAGTGTTTTTATAAAAACTGAAATTTCATAAAGGTCTTCTCACTGACAACTCTAATTCATTGTAGTTAAGCACAGAAACAAAAATGTATTCTCAGTGCTTCATTTTTTCCATCAAATTTGGAACAAAGATGTTGAACTATTTGGATTTCCTCTGGTAAAAATGTCCTCTTTCTTGCTCACCTCTAAATGAATCTAAAATTAAAACACTGCCAGGCAGAAACTAGCACTGACAATTATTTATCTGAGGTTGGTTTGAACCGTAAATCTTAAGCTAGACAGCTACCAACATAAGGTACCAATTCTTCAAAGCTTCTACTTGAATACTATTAAAAAGAACTATGAAGAAAAAAATCCTAGGAAATTGTTTTGTGTCCAAAGTTTATTCATTAAAAGGTCTTCCTGGCTACAGTTCTATTTCTTTTAGTAGCTGTGTCAGAATTCAGGCTCATATTTACTGGCTTGAACCAACAGTTTCCATGTCACTAAGCTTGATTTGTCTATAGTATCAGCTACACCCACATGGAGCAGGGCTCCATTTGCATTTACCACCTCTCTCTAACAGCTTTGTGCCTGTGTATGTCTACCATTTCCCAAAGGACTATAATGATATTAATGAAGAGGACTCTACTACATCATAGAAGTATGGGGGCCTTGTGTGGACAGTACAATGGGGTATATAAAAGATTGCCTTGTAATGAGAATTTGGGCCTCTTCATCCTTGGTCAGACTGCCATAGACAGCAACATTAGCAGGTAGCAATTTGAACTGGACCCAATATGCACATCCTCTTTCTGGAAACTGTCACACATCCCTGGCTAAACAAGAGTAACTCTCACAGGCTCTTTAACTAAGTTTCCAGTTCCTACAAAGCCGTCACAGCTTTTGGATTGTTAGAGGAAAAATGGAAAACTGCAACAGTTGCGCACCTGGGCACTGGTATCTCAAATGCTGTACGCATTCTCACAGTCTGTTTCATGTTCCCCTAGCACACTAGGCCATTTCACCAAAACTAGTACCAGTAGTACATTCCTAGGGCTACCTTCATGTAGTCCAATACCACTGGAGGCAGTGGTCTAGCTGCAAAGGAAGTGCAGTCCATGAGGCTGAACTTGTCTACATTGCCCCAGATAACTGCTACAGGTACCTAGGTAAAAAAACACATAGGCCATCGTGACCTGAGGCATTGCTCCCTGCCAGTCTTTAGTTATTTCCTTCTCTCTCTTCCTCAGTCATTCACCTCTGACATTCTTTCCTTCTGTTCCAGCTGCCATAAGCAGTGGTCTTTTTTCCTCTAGTTTCCCCAGAAACAGACAGTTGCTTTCACCAAACCTGAAGAAGGCAACTGCCTCTTGGTCATCTGGGAAGGCTTGGCTGCACCTACTAAGACTTAGTAGGTGTTCATGGTAGCATGAGCAAAGACCAACTTGTTTCTTCAGAGCTGTCGATCTTGCTTAATAATCTTTGGAAAATAAGGCAAGGCAGCTAACGATGCCAATTAGGTGTTCGTTATTTCCATACTGCTGCTAAGAGCAGAGTTAGGACTAGTTCTCCATCAGTGATTTCTCCCCATTTTAAAGTGAGTCAGAGTATGATCCAACATGAAAACATTGTGGACATTTGCAGTTCAGACTAAGTAACAGACATTGTTTTTTAATGGTGATCTTCCGTAGTTGTTAACACTTCTTTTCCTGCCACAGAGGCTACTACAGAATGAATCATTCAGCCTCCTTATCCACAAACTTAAAATTCATGTGCTTTCCACTACTTTTTGTGGTTGTTTTTTTTTTTAAATAACTTTCAGGTTAAAACTTTCTCTTGAACACTTACTGCCTGAAAAGGCAAAAATCATATGCCATCTTACAAAAAGGCTATTGACTGCTTTGCAGATAGTATAAGCTTACCTTAAAATAAGCTAGTGTGAGAACAGACAGCACTCCAAAAATGGCAGTAAAGGAATCAATCCAGGTTAATTTAGAATAATTCCAAGTATAGCATCATATTCAAGTTTGTCAGACATTCTACTCAGAAGAATCATGTGAACTTTCATAGTGTAAGAAGCTGTTCTTAGCACATAATTATTATAAAACACACAATCTTTGAAAATAAAGTTTTGATTAAAATGAATGTCTTGCTGGCTCTCAAGCTGCCTGAAAAATGATATCTTTTGGGGCTACATTAGTTGTATGGAAGCTTAGCTAAGGGACTGCAACTAATTTCTATCCTGCTTTAATAATGGTTTAACAAAAGAAGTACTTAGTTCCCACACTGCTTTTACAGTGAATATAATCCAAACATTTCCCTCCCTGGGCCCTGTCTTTTTTTGCAAACACACAGCAGTGGCTACAAAGCATAAATCAAAGTGCAAGTTCTCTTCTGAGCTTGGCTGCTCGATGTGTTTTTTCATTGCTAGAGCAGCCACTTTTGTTCCTTGCTCCCTTATTTAGGGTTTCCCCTATCTACCTTGACAAGATAGAAACACAGAAGTTCTTTTATACTCCCATATTAAAACAGTAGGCCTAGTTGGTCTAATGGTAGCGTGAGTTAGGAAAACCACCTTCACCTCTGGGTAGGGTCCTAGGTATACTTAGTATTCCTTAAATAATAATCTCTTTGTATTATTAAGCCAGTTTGATTGATTGCCCAGTGTTGATACTCATTATTTTATGGTATATTGTGTGGCCTGTCACAAAATCTGTTACTTGTCAACAAGTAGGCCACCAGCAGCAGCATGCCAAATGTTGTGGAATGACAAACGTAATTACAAATGGTATTCTGAAATGCATCTCACAGTTTCGATGTGGAGCAGGATTACTACTTTATTCAGTATTCTTAGAAAAGCCTAGCAATAGAAACACAGGGAAGGGATCTGGGAACATCTGAGTTCAACTCAGAATGTGAAAGGGAAGCCCATTACAGTTTATAATACTTACAATCACACTCTAAGATAATTCAAGAATCAGCTGGCACACGTGTGGTAAGGCATTTCATATAAAAGCACTGCATAGCTATTCATTAACATACGAATATGCTGAAATCCTGCGGAGGAAACAGTAGAGAGCAATGGGAAAGGACTAAGGGTATCTGAACAGTGGATGGAAAGCACATTGCTTTCAACTACTAGAAAGATGAAGCACATTACAGAAACAAATTGTGTGGGCAGCCAAAGACATGATGAAGGAGAAGGAACATCAAGAGCACAAAAGAAGAGGCAATAAGAGGTCATAAAACCAAGTGAGTCAGATGCAGAGGTTCAAGCTATTGGGGAAACCCAGAGGAGCGATTGGAATGTGCTTAATATATTCCATGTGAATATATGTCTGCCAGCTCCCTTTCACCATTCTCTGTTCCCACAACCCACCACACTTCTCCTGTGGAAGAACCTGCTTTGAAAGGCCTCAGACGGAGGACTTCCCACATACCCTGTGCATAACTCACTTCACATATCTAGGGCCTCTTTAAAGAAACTGAGATGAAGAAACAAAAATCTTTATTAAAAGAGAGGGAAAGTTGAACATATGTTTCAGTGAAGTCCACTAACTCCTGTAAACAAGTACTGTGTGTACTATTCCAAAACTATTGTCCTATGAAAACCCTTAAATTAGAAATATCTGGAATGCAACAGTAACAGGATCTGTTCCCTCTGGCCCGTATAATCCTTCCTAGCTTACACCACCCACTCAATTTAATGTTGCTCTGTCATAAAATTGGCAAAAGCATATGCAGAGGTCAAGATAATATATTGCTAGAAGATTGTTTGAATCACATTTCTTATTCAAGAGTCTCATTTCCTAATAAGTATCTTAGTGATCTGTGGTTTTGACTCTTGTATGTAGTTCTATGAATACTTACAAGAAATTGTCAAGTGCACAGTGAAAACTGGGTGGGCAATAATGAGTGATAATTCCTAGGTTTTCCTCATATTTGAGGTTTTAGAAGTGTAGATATTTTCAGTGTGTACATTGCTTTGGGTTGTTGGTAGGGGTCCATTAAAAAACTTCTGGTTTTGTCTGACCACCAACAACCACTGTTGTTCTCAGTGTTCTGTTGGCTGAGAGATGTCCCAAAAGGGGAAGTGCACAGTGCTCTTGGGGTGGTCAGTCAGAGAGATGACGAAAGGTACTCTGAGAACAACAGAAGCACATCATGGGGGATTGTTTCTGTTCACTAAAGATGATCAAATCCAGAACATGAATTTGATTGACTCTAGGTGTCATTAACCTCTTTTTTGTTCTTTTAGAGTTGTCTCATTGAATCTAAATTATTTTTCTCACAATTCCTACTCAATGTCTTGGTGGCAGTCATTATTACTTCATATGGAGGAAAATAACATCCACAATATCTGCCATCCACAATGAAGAAATAAGTTGTCATGATACGCCACGGCTTTTCAACTACATGACCTTGGACAGCATTCAGCCAGACCTCTTAACATTTAAGAGGTACATTGGTATATATCAGAGAGGAAAAGGAAGAGATCACCATGGTGTTGTTTGAAAGCAAAACCAACCCATCAATCTCTCACTAATGGATAATTTAACCTCTTGTCTCCAGCCAAATTTATGAGCCACAATTGTGGTGAATCTCATATTTTTTCCCCCACAGAAACAGCACAGTATATAACCCATTATTTCCTGTAAACAATACCTTATTGATATGTCATTTCATTTTCATTGTCCTCTCAATCTCAGCTAACTTGCCTTCTTTCCTAAGTGCTATTTTCGACCAGACCCCTCTTCAAAATTATATGAACAAAATTCAGAGTTCTTGTCCAAACCAGTCATTATTGCTGATTTCTTTGAGTGCTAAAGACTGCATTCAGTGATGTGAAATAATTCTTTTAGATAGCTGAGACATAGATCCAGACATCTCCTTTTTTCCCTGGTAGTTTGATATAGAAGTCAAGACTACAAAATATTTTCATCAAAACTTAATAAACACAATATCAATTACACAACTAGACTTCGAGTACACGATTGGAGGAAATTGGCATGTTCCTAATAAGAAGCAAGGAAGACTAATTTGAATAGTTTTCCTGTTATGTCACAGGTCTTGCATCAAAAACCTACTGTAATTAGTTGCAATGAACTGAACAAATAACACAAAGAAAGTCATAGGGCCTAGTCTTACTCCTATTTAATCATAGCCACTTTTGAAAACGGATGGGTTGCACAAACATGACAGTAAACTGAAAATAGATTACTGAGTCAGTCATGCTCCCTGCAACATGTTGCAACTGAGGACAACAGTCTATGCAAGGACATATGTAGTCCTTTGAAGAAAGCATTCTGGCAAGCTTCCAGCTACAGCCGCCTTTCCCTCTTTGAAAATCTCACCACTGCATGGCATTTCTTTTTTGTGCTTTTTTGGCAACCCTAGACCCCGTGTGTTGTAAAACTGCTGGCATGTCACTGATTTTAAATTGTTGTGTCAGCTCTATTTTTTGCATCATAGCAAATAATCTCTCAAAATAAGCACAAGTGAGATGCAAGATATGTTGTCCTAGCACTTGAAGAATTATGGGCACGTGGCCAATAAAAATAGAATTCCTCATATTAATATTTTTCATTGTGAAATTATTTACAATACATTGCAATTCTGCACAGACAATAGTGAGAGACAGTGGTTCTGTTTCAGTTATCACTAAAACTGGGATATAGAGCTAAATAATTTGTACAAGCTACACACTCTAAATAATTGTATGGAAATAGGCTGTTCCACAGTATCACAGTACAAAGACCTCAAAACCAGACTAAATCTAAATTGTCCAAATTCCAGATCAAAATATATCAGCATTATCTTAGAAGCCTGTTCTGTTAAGCAAGTAAATACAGGCTTGATTTTAGTTACATCAGTGGAGCTACTCCCATCCTTAAGTATACGCGTCATTAAATGGCCTTGGTCAGTGCTGAAGAGAGAACCTCAGGTATTTCTCCAGGAGATATTAAAACTAGTAGTTTTAATTCCGACCTTTGACACCTTTGGTTGATATACAACTATTTGACAGTCACAGGAAAGGCAGAGGCTGTATACTGCAAAGAAGAGGAAGTACTCCTCTAGGTCTTCAATCTTTTACTACTTTTTGGTGTTGAAATCCATATAGCCCAGTGCCTGATGGATATTAGAAATAAAAGTATTATGGGATTTGTAAGTCATGTGTTTCATTCCTATTTCATTCTCCAAAACATGCATCCCTGTTTTATATTTGATTGTAAATATTTCAGGTAAAGAATGTGTCTAGTACTGACACCAGTACTGAAAAAAATTAGCATCCTACACAAAGAAGCAGAAGTGCATGCTATAATTCTTTAAATAATAATCTGAAATCTTACTATTTTACTAAGTGTTCAGTGATACAAAACTCACAGTTAGGAATTTAAAAAGTTAGGAATTTAAAAAATAAACAAACTGGAAAATACTTCAAGATTTAGTTAAAAAGAAATTATTGATGAAACAGTAAAGTCTAAATCCTATAAAAACAAGGAAAACTTCCATTAAATTCAGCAGTGGGGTAAAAATTAGATGAGCAGGCTTTACTAACACCTTAAAAATTGATATTTTAAAATATATTTTCCTAGAGAAACACCACAGGGTAGTGCAGCAATCCAGGAGCTTCTGATTTCTGAGAGTACTTTTGCTTTACCTCTCACTTGGCCTGGATGTAGAATTGCAACAATGCTATACTGCTGCTCTGTAAATGTTTTATAGCCTTTTTCAAAGAATTGTTTTATAGCAACAGAATATTACCATAGAGCGGACAATTAGTACAGCCCATTAGAGAGTATCTTACACCATGCCTGTCACATCCTACTGTCCTTTTTTTCCCAAAAACAATTGCTTTTCATATGCATAACATATGTTTAAATGGTTTTTGGAGCATGACCAATTAATTAATAAATCTGAACTCCATCTGTGCAAATTCCAGAACCAGAATTCTTCAGGTTGCTAACTGTTTCTCCTTCATGAAAGGCTAGATCCTGCTCTTTTTCCAGCTCTGAGACTTGTCTGCTGAAAAACAAATGGACATTGAAATACGCCTATCATCTCACATGGTCCTGTTACTTGGAGAAACTCAGCAAAGGAGAAGAGGTGCTGCAATAGCAAACATGGCCTTTATAAATCAAAAGCAGTATATTACTTTCTTCTTTGAAACCCAGTGGTGTATTGCTTGCTTTTTTCTTAATTTAAATGGATGTATGGGCATTAGTTTGAATGAAATCATGCCCAGTACAAAATAAATTCGCATAATTCAGACACATGACATAATCTACATGATGGCTGTAGAATGGCATTCTGCTTTTTTCGTTTATACTTAAAAACAGTGGTAGAGCTACAGGCAAAGAAAGAGGTGATCACTGGATTCAGTAGCTATGATTTAGCAAAGAGAGTATAATTTTGTTCCATGTCTGTCTTCTGAGATGGAAAAACAGGCATGAAATGAGAAACAAACTGAAGACTAATAGGATGACTATGTCTTTCTACAGAATGAAAAGATAGTACAAAGTCTAGAAAAGGTGCATAGCCACATGACCAAAGACTGCAGATCCAAGAATATGAAGATGGAAATTTGAAAAAAGAGTACCTTTATTTTCTGAAGAAAGTTGTCCTGGTTTAACCAGGATAGGGTTAAGTTTCCCCAGCAGTGGGGGGGGAGCTCTAGCCGGGTTATTCAGATACCATGCCGATGTCACATCCTGGCAGGTCACATTTTCCTGGCGCGGGAGCGCGGTGCTCAAGGACCTGGGTGCACCTGGTGGGTGATGCAGAAGGATGGAGAGGTCCGATGCATGCCACAAGGGGACTTGATTGTGGGTGAAAACACACCGTGAGTTATACTGTGCTTTTGTTAATTTTTCTTTGTCAATGCTAATTGCTAAGTGGCAGCTGGATGTGACGCACATGGTATAGAATAAAGGGGTGGATTATGTCCTGGTTTAACCAGGATAGGGTTAAGTTTCCCCAGCAGTGGGGGGGGAGCTCTAGCCGGGTTATTCAGATACCATGCCGACGTCACATCCTGGCAGGTCACATTTTTCCTGGCGCGGGAGCACGGTGCACTCGTGGTCTTGTACATCGTGCTTCAAACTGCTGTATTTGGTAGCTATTTCGCTCTGTTCATTGCTGTCACTATTACTGTTATTGTTGTTGTTTGTTGTGTTGCTATTGCACTGTTGTATTAAACCTTTCCTTATTTCAGTCTTGGGGCTTTGTATTTCACTCCCTTTGTGGGGGAGGGGCAGCGGCCGCGTGGTCTCAGACCCTGGCAGGGGCTAAACCACCACAAAAGTTTAAAAAAATATTGTTTGGACAAACTCGTTCTCCAACTAAGTTTGGTTGGGAACAACTACATTATAATCCTGATTCAGCAAAATTGTTAACTTTGAACATATGTGTAAATTATTCAGCGACTTTTACTAAATATGTGATTAACTTAATATAAGAAGATTAGAATTAAACCTCACATAAGGTAGGGGGGGACACTATGATTCTTGACAAAGGCTATCTGATTAAATCAGCAATATATCAATATGCAGAAATAAAACCGAAAAACCTACCACTGATTATGTCATGGATGGAAAATCTTGCCCAGCAATGACACCTTAATTAGTACCACTGTCAGCTTCAAAAGGTCATCTATTTTCAACTGCAATAGCAGCATTGTACAAATTATGGTTGGCAGACTGGTATCTCCTCAATCAAAATAAAACATAAAGTGATCCTTAGTGGACCAACTGCAGCTGTCCAATCATAATAAACAAAATTCCTTAGTTGATTTCTTTTTCTCGATCTATGTTTTCTTCACCTTTTCCAAAAATTAAATGGATAGAACAGAGATGAAGGAAAAGACATTTTAGGCCGATTTGTATATGTGTTGGATTATCTGAGATACACAGATAAATCTGGGTGTTAGCCTGAAAATTGAGCAGTGTCAATTTCAAAATAAATAAAGTTAATGGTATTTTCAGGATCAGCTTTTTTTTTTTTTTTTTTTTCATGTTCATTGCAAAAGCATTTAGAGTACCCTGTTGTACTCATAACATCGTGTGGGTGGTGAAAAGAGTTACCTCTACACATCTGTTGTTTCTAGAAAACCTATTGCATGTTGCTTTAGAGCACTGAATGCAAAAATTCACATAATTAGCTTTGATGCTGCTATAATGCAAAAAAGCACATTAAGTAAGGAACTTAAAATAATGGAATTAGTAATTAAACATTGACTTTTAAATGTTTACAGTAACTGGCCCAAGGAAATGATGTAGAAAGAGCAAATAAAGTGTGTGTTTTTTCCAAACCAAATCTGTTTGGGCTAAAATCTGAAGGCCTTATTAATACAGTAGCAATTTACTCCACCAGTCCCATAAATTTTCCTGAAGAAAATATAACCCAACCATGACATATCATCAGTAGGCTTAAGTTTAAAGACAGTATCATAATTTCTCACTGGAAGGATCATTGCATGCTGAAGTTATGAACAGATGAAAAAGCTCTGAAGGTAGAGTATGCAAGCCCAGTTTGTTTTATCATGAAACAAATTATGGGTGTGCACAGTTAGTTCCTGTGTCATAGATCAATACCAGTAATTTTCAACTAATTTCATGTGACTTCTCAAGCTGTTCTATCAATTATTACATGTATTTGCCTGATTTTACTTATGGGTGATTTGTGTAAAACTAAGAAAGACACCTAAGGTATTACACAATGTAAGGTATCAGACTCAGTATTTATTAAATACCACCTATACATTTAGTAGTGAGTGTACAACAAAATACAAAAAATCCTGCCTCTAATGTCTCAGATCAGCAGAACATGATCTGGTCTACTGCAATCCAGAAAGTCGTAACAATAAACCTTTGATACCCATTAAAAATGTGTTATTACATTATGAATGGCATTCATCTCACCTAACTCTAGTAACTGCATCTAGACAAATTTACAAGCTAAACTCCATTTCTAGTAGATTCAGAGAGACGAGCACTTGCACAGGATGATTTATCCTAACTCAATTTGAGATCTTAGATAAGACTATAATTAACCTTAAAACATAGTCAAATTTTTGCTTCAATCCACAAAGGTCTGATCCCAACTTAAGCAGAATGAAAGCAGTGTAACTGAGAATAGAAAGAATGCCTATAGAATATTTGCTGCTTTTAAGAGTTTTAAAATTATGCTGTACCTTATTTCAAGACACAGTCTCCAGTCACAGTTTGTCATTGTGGACCTCTTTTAGAGTGATTTAATAAACTTTTACCTATTATTCACAGCTAAAAGTGATTACTAAATTAATATCATAGCAGAGGTCCCTTTAAACCTCTCAGACAGAGAAAAGTTTTATTGCAGATCTGTTTAAATCTCCTTCTCAGAAGCTACTGGGTTTTATGCTCTTTGATCTTTCCCTCAGAAGCACCTTCCCAGTAGTCCTGTGTCTAGCATCCTTAATGGATGAGCCTCAAGTGTTCTTAAAGTCCTTTCCTGTACCCTCCAATACAGATCAGTAAAATTTCCCCGTGAGTAGCAACTCTCTGCCATTCCTCAACCAAATGCTGGCAGTCAGACAAATATTCGTTCCATGGTGATTCCTAGCAACCAGCTGGGCTTTTATGGAAGCTTTTGATGATAAATACCAATCACAAGTTCATTTTCCACAGTCTTATATATAAAAATTTGATTAACTCACCACATTACCTAATGGTTTTCTCACCTTGCTTTCTAATGCACATTCTTTCAATTGATACACGCTCAGCAATGTATAGGCCAAGTAGCTGCCTGTCATTAACAAGGTTTGATAAAGATTAGCCAGAACTCAGAAAATAGGTAGGATATAGTGAAAAGATCCTAAAATCATGATTCAGCAGACTTACATTCTGATCCTAGCTCTATACCTGATTTGCTAGATAGCCCTTGTTTCTTGGCTGCCTCTTCCACAGTTTGGCTAGAGTGTAAGTTCTGTACCATGTCTTAAACAGAGAACTGTGATTTAACTGGCTTCTCAACTTTTCTGCTGTTTCCAGATTGCATCCAAAGTGGCAGAGCATAAACAGGTCACCAATGAGTGGTACAAACCACAGAATGAGGCAATAGTCATTGGAAGAGACTGGTACTGTCACAAGTGATCTGTTGCCCAAAAGCAAGGAAATTTTTCAAAGGGAAGCTGCTAGAGAAAGAATCATCAAGGTGAGGTAATTCCATAGGACTGATTAAGCCAGTGGAAAGAGTGCTGCACTAAATGTATTTCTCCATATATTCATCAAATTCCACAAACACAGACTTCTCCGGGTTAGGTAATGTCTGTGCAAGCCAATGGTTCTCAGTCATTTTAGATGTGCAACATACTTCAAATAAGCTTAAAATGCTAAGGCATGATTTTCCTGATTTAATAGTCTTACATCAGAAAGAATCTTATTTAAAAGCAAATGTCTTCTCTAATTTTCAGAAAGGCTGTAGGGAAAGCTACAAAACCACATAAGAAGTAAATGGATTTACGCTTCAGTCTGATATGTCTGTTGATCTTCTCCATACAAAAGACTCTCTTCATACTAGTGACTCAGGAACTGCTCCCAAAAAATCCGCATTTCTTCTGCATGGAGATCTCCCAGAAGCTTCTGCTATTTGTTTCATAGCACTTTCATAACTTATTCTCTTGATTATATTTTTTTCAATTAAAATTTATGTTTACACTAACATCTTGATCTGCTTTCAGAGGCAATCTTCATTAAATGTTATTTCATTTTTCTCTGAAATATCTCCTGAAAAAAGATCTAGTTAATGAAAATCTGAAGATAACTAATAATCTCTGTTGATGAAAGTGCACAAAGAAAGACAAAGAATCTTACATTTCAATTGCTGTTGTCCTCATGAGGGAGCCAATATTGGTGATACAATCCCTTAGGTGGTTTCAGAAAAGCTGAATCTTAGGAGGCTTTTTACAGTATTCTTTAATTCCACAATGATAAAATAAGCAATTTTAAAAATGTGAGAGCAGTTTTAGAGGAAAAAGATAAATTCCACAATTACCTCTAGATCCTGCTCCTGTAAATGGTTACAAGTTTTCGGTATTTACATTTATAAAAATTTTCTTTATACCAACCACAATAAGTGTTTTTGTGAAACAACTTCATTGGCGTAACAGAAGCTGAAGTCACGGTGGAGGTGATGCTAGATGTTTGGGAGGGAAAAAACAAGATTCCATTGCACTTGAGCATGACCTAGTGGCTGGTTCATCGAGTGGCATTTATGGTAGAAACAGAAAAGACTACTTGTCTGCTCTCCAAGCGTCAGGGTAATTAATGTGCATGTAGCTGCTCATTGAGGATTGGATAAAGGGAAAAAATAGTGGCCTGGAATGAGGTGTGTAGATGAAAGACCCACACTCCCACACAAATTAGCCAGTTGGGACTCATGTGCCTGGTCCTTGGACCCACCAAATGCACTCTATTTGGTGACTAAACAAAATGTTCTAACAGATTTGCATGGAGGATCAAAATCTGTAAACTTTCTCATTCTTTCCAAAGTATTTAGTATAAAGCCTATTTGAACTATATAAAGGATTAATGGGTTAAAAAAATAGACTTAGTAGCACACAGTATCACTATTAAAAGAGGTTAATATTTTTTATATTCTGTATTTAAATTATATACGATTCCAGTTAGACAACAAGTGAAACTCTGCTAGTAAAATAAATGGTTAAAAGTATATAATCTATATTGTTTACATGTTCAAATCATATCTATAGTTTCTCCAGAAAGACTGTATACTTATTCTTTAGACCTATGAAATAGTTTCCTCAAAGTTAGCCAAACTGTTATTTAACTTGAGTACCCTGGATAAACTATCTGGTATATGAAGCAACTGACATCTGCGCCTATTCAAGCTTTATTGATGCTACTTACATCATAAAAATTTAATGTGATTGCCTTCAATTTGGAAAACATTAGTTTGTCTTAACCATGAAATATCCCACTCATAGTGTACTCTACACATTCAAGGCAATAAAATACAAAGCTGTTTGACCCGTACCAGTCAAACCAAAATGGTAAATGGAAATATGTATTATGTTTTCATTACTAATTTTTAGCTAAATCCCTTGAAATTTAAAACAACCTCACATTACTGAAGCTGAAACAACTTCAATACTGCTGTGTCAACAGAATCTGAATGTCTGTTGATTATGACTGACAGATAAATATTTCCAACATAAAATGTTGGAAGCCCCCCCATCCTCTTTATCCATGTCTTCTGACATCAAACAGGCTTCTGTACTTCTTCATTTTAGTGGTCAAAACACTTAGATTTCCAATAATTTAAAAAATTACTTACATGGGCATTACATTGAGCTACTTAATCACCCCAGTTACTCCTTGACAGTCATTCAACCACAAAACATTTACCTTGCTATCCAGATCTGATCCACAATGAAGATTAAAATCTTGGCTCTGATCTACACTTTCATTCATTCTGCTGTCTTCTCCCTTAATAAATCAAGAGGACTCAAAAAAGGAATAAATTTAATGGTTCAGTCACACTTGTCTATGTTTCAGCAAGATATAGCTTGCCCTCATGTTGACCCTTAGTTCAAAAACTCACAAGCAAAGGGAGTAGGTATATAATTCTGCTTGTAAATCATTAAAGCCGGGACCTATTACTTTGACTGTGAGCTCAGATTTTAGTCTCAGAATTTTCTTTCAGGCTGCCAGAAGACACTTCATATTAAAGCAGAAAATATACAATTATAGTGATTGGTATACTCCTTTCTGAGTAAACACGTGTCACTTTAAGAAGGACAGAACACATTGGGAATGAGTAAATATATTCCAAAAAGAACTAAAATAACATTGTCTTTGGTCCTGATTCCTGAATGGGACATATTGAAAAGTCTGGAAAAAAAAATCATGCACTATGTCATCTCCTGTTTAACTAATGAAAAATTATTCTTAGTTGAGATAATTCTTCATAACACCACCCTACAGAGTTCATAAGTCAAATTTATATGCAGCCTGTTTGGATGAGCAAACTGCACAAGGCTACTTACTGTACACAGGCTACAAATACGTCAACCAAGGGAAAGGCAAGCCTACTGCACAAAGCCACATATGAAAGAGGAGAAACCTCCACAACAGGAAGTTGTGGAGCTGCCTGTGGGGTGGAAAGCACATGGAGCTAAGCTCCTTGCCACCCACACACTCAAATTTTACTGGAGCCAGGTACAATATCTAGTATGATTTCCTTCTGTGTCAGTGCTTCAGTAACTTTCCTGTACAGGCCTGCATGCATAAAGGACCGACTCTGTTAATTCGCTTAGGGGATGAAGAGAAAGTGAGGAACATTTTGTGGTAAGGAATAATGCCTCCCTTTCCCTTCCCTCCCTCCCTCCCTCCCTCCTTCCCCAACTATCATTTTGTTTTAGTTGGATTAGTTATAATGAAATGGACAATATTCTTCTGCACAGAACATCCACAGCTATGTAATCATCAGAAGTCTCCTGGTTTCATATGAACAGAATTAGATGGAACCAGCAAATCCATCTCAGAAAAGGAAGCCCTGGGTAACCGTAGTGACAGACCTATACTGACATTTAGTCATTACATAGCTGTTTCTAAGAGAGAGACACCTACATGCATGTTATGCATATAGTCCTCGTATTTTTGCCCAGTTCCTCCAGATCTTAAAGTATACGCTTCTTTGAACACACACTTATTTGCAGTTGGTGGCAGGACTTAAAGCCTACACTGTGCTTTTGATTGTGCTGGACCCCACATCTGCAGTAAGGACAGCCTTTCAACACCTTTTTCACACTTCTTACCAGAAGACATACAAGTTCTTCTGCAGCAGAGCTAAATAACTGCAAAAGAATCCCAGCGTGCCAGCACAAAATTGAAGACTTGTGTGGACTGCACAAATAAGAGCACATCAGTGCTCTTCTGTAAGTGGAAGAGGCCCAGCTAACTTGTTCTATAGACCCTCACGACTGATACTCGAGCAAGTGCTTAGCTAGGCAACTGTTGATGCCTTTTTGCTGTAAAAAGACAGTAGGAAAAGAAAGAGGGTGAGAAGAAAGCAACCACAAATGAGCAAAGAACTGATTCATGAATGAGAAAACACTGATCTTGGCAGTGTTACAAAAGTAATATTTTCACTAGAATGAACTGTTCTCGAACAATTTCTCCAATATGTTAGATACAAACAAGTTCTCCTTCAGTATTAGGCATGCATGTCTTCTCTTTCCACATCTTTTTTTTCAGTTCCAAACCCAAATTTATTGTGGCCAAAAGTTCTCAAAAAAATCCCAGTCTTTGTTTGTATTTTAGCTGTGTTTCTCTCTCATGGTATACCAGAGGAGTGACGCAGTATGGGATCTCGTTCCAGACCAATATTTCTTTTTCTCTATCCCTCTCTTTTAATAGTCCCTTGCCATAGAGAAACTACTAGCACTTAGTGAGTTTCTGTGCCAGTAGTACTCAGTTCTGGAAATGAATGAGATTTTCTTTGTCTCTCAATGATATTAGTAACTCAAAGAAATACTAATGCTTTGACAAACTCATAGTAACCAATAACATGTTATGGATTACTTAAACCACAAGTGAAACATAACTGCCTGTGGGAGGAAATGTGGCAATTGTTAAACAGTGGTTAGCTTCAGAAACACTTTTAAAAGTTTAGACAAAAAGCAAAGTAAAGAACCGAACTTAGCTGAGACTAAAAAGGGGATGCAGACAGGCAAATCAAACCTGGAGCTTGGCCACGTTAATCCCCGTGCTTTTGTAGATACAGTTTAGTAACTGCATATGATGAACACCACCAGTTTAGAGTTCTGATGAAATCCAAATCAGCTGTTATCTAAAGGGATGCAATTCCAGCCATTTTCAGGGGAAACTTCTAACTGCGAAAGCATTGTATTAAGGGACTTACTTTGCTATAGATTCAGACAAGAGACCTGAAATTAGCACTGCTGCTCATGAGGGCAGCCTGGGCGGATCTTCACTTTAAACATAGATTTTATATGTGAAAATTACCTACTATTTCTTCATTGCCCTGAGAAGACAGTGGCATTAGCAGCAAACAGCTTTCTGCTGGATATCATGAGTGCAGATTCTGATTAAATCTTGGCGCAGGGGCAGGACGAGTGGGGAAGTAAAAATCAGAATTCAAGTTGCATTAAGGTCTAGCACTGCAAACAGGGTTCAAATTCTTTTGTTATAGGGGAAAGCAATAGCTTTATCCTCCCTTCCCAGAGTGACAGCACTTATAACAGTACTTACTGTTACAATAGAAAATACATACCTTAGAAAGCTATCAATAAATAAACCCAGTAGTTTAATTTTATGTGCTCAAAGCGCTGAACTGACATCCCTGGCCTAGTATTGTTTTGTGTCACGACACCTTACAAACAGCTTTGTTTTAATACGAAGATTTTTGTTAGTTGAAACTCTAACCACACGAATGCATTACTTATTTTTAAGTAATAGCCCTGTTAGCATTTTTTACTGTGGGTAAGCTTTCTACAGTGTTTAAAAGACGGGGTAAATCCTGACACTGAAAAAAATTCTAAATATCAGAAGTATGACATTGAAAACTCGCACTCTTCTGAGATCACATAGAACCATCCTGAATTAGTTTCCTGATTTCCACATTTCTGAGATTCTTAGACATTCCATAAAGCAAGAACTTTTACTGAAAATGAATCTGATAATGTCCTAAAAAGTAAGACAAGAAATTTGCTATAACCCATTATATTATGCTGACTGCCAAAGTCTCTTTTCAGTGAATTTAATTCCTATTTATTACTTGGAAGTTAGAAACTAGGGAAAAGTCTTAAAACATCTCTTGAAAGAAGATGATATTTCTAACAATATTTTAGTATAGCATACTTGGTCTTCACTGCATCTTCAGTTCAGCTCTGTCCCTATCTTTCTCCATATAAATACTCTCTTTAACATGGAAGAAACTGGTGTGTGATGCTTTTGCAAGAAAAGAACATGTTTCAGCTATGAAAAGTTCATAGATTTAAGCCCAAATCATGTAATGATTTGGACCAAGAAAACCCTTACTCCAAAATACTCTGTGAAGTAACAGTGGGACTTTGTGTTTGAACGATGGTTTGTTACATCATGGATCTAAAGTAAATTTTTGAAGCTTTAAGAAATTTGAAGAGAACAGGGCAGGGTTATGGAAATATATGGCTATTAGAAAATTAGATGAAAATGGGAATAATGAGCTACTACACATATACAACTTGAGCAATTTTGTCTGTTTTTTACATAGGTATAAGTCTTTTAAGTATATTTATCCGAACAGCGTCAGGAAGTAAAACTTGGCAGAGGGCAGTTTTGGTGGCAGTGACTTCAGCACTGGGAGATTAAGTGAAAGGAGTAAAAGGTCAGAGAAAAAATCTGAGTGGATTAAGAATGCAAAGGAATGCGCAGTATGAAAATAGGATTTTAGATAGAGATGTCTGCTTGTCTGTCAGTGAATTTATGTTTTCCCTATCACCATAAGATCCCCAATGCTGGAAATCTCAGAGGTAAAAAATTGACAAAGCAGGTATTGCCTGCTGTGCCTCTGAGATAACACTACATCACCTAAATAACTACCTGTTGAAAATATGAGCTCTTTATATAGACTAATGAGGAAATGACTGAATGTTCTAATTGAAAATCATTATTGTCAGATCCATAAAGTATGGTTTCTCAGAATTTTGGCTAGAGTCTCACAATGTTGTATAACAGCGATCTACCACATATTTTTCTGGCGACATAATAGCAAAACAAATGGTAATACTTTACATCACGGCAATTTAGCATTTTGCATTGGTGAACAATAAACATAGGATAGAAAGTATGTCATAAGTTCAAAAAGGAATTTTGTTGTCTAGCTTCCATAGTATATTTGAAACAGGAACCTCACTGGAAATGTCTGAAGAGTAACAGAGTTAGTATCACTATGCACAGGAAGAGTATGTGAAGCGTGAGTAAATTTAATGAAGTAGAAGAATGCACACCCTCCCATGGGGTGCAGTCCCTCAGGAACAGATGGCTCCAGCGTGGGTCCCCCACGGGGTCACCAGTCCTGCCAGCAAACCTGCTCCAGCGTGGGCTCCTCTCCCCTCGGGGCCACAGGTCCTGCCAGGAGCCTGCTCCAGTGTGGGCTTCCCACGGGGTCACAGACTCCTTCAGGCACATCCCCCTGCTCTGGTGTGGGGCCCTCCCCGGGCTGCAGGTGGGTCTCTGCTCCATCACAACCTCCGTGGGTGCAGGGCACAGCTGCCTCACCACGGGCTGCACCACGGGCTGCAGGGGAATCTCTGCGCTGGCACCTGGAGCACCTCCTCCCCTCCTTCTGCACTGGCCTTGGGGTCTGCAGGGTTGTTGCTCTCACATATTCTCACTCTTCTCTCCCAGCTGCTGTTGCTGGTGTGCAGCAACTTTTTCCCCTTCTTACATACTTTATCCCAGAGGTGCTACCACCATCGCTGATGGGCTCGGCCTTGGCCAGTGGTGGGTCCATCTTGGAGCTGGCTGGCATTGGCTCCATCGGGCACTGGGGAAGCTTCTGGCAGTTTCTCACAGAAGCCACCCTGCAGTCCCCCCACTACCAAAAGCTTGCCACGCAAACCCAACACATCCATAGATCAAAATGCTGAACTTTTCACCTGCATGTATTATACAGTGTTCAGTCCTTATACAAAGTTCACTCCTGGCATCCCTTTTTGGCAAAGGTCCAGGAAGTATCCTAAGTCAAATTGTTATTTTGCATATATTTCTAGTCGTGCAATGGAATATGGACCAAGGGACACTCAGGAAATGCAATGGCTAGCTTGTACTTGCTCCTTGGAAGTTACCAAAAAATCACTAAGAGATGAGGTGGAAGGTATTTATATGAGTTATTCTGATACGGCAAGTCAAAGTCTGGTCATTCAGGAGACTAGTGAGACTCTCCAGGGACATTCTGAAGTATACATACTATCAGCTTTTGAGAAATGTCTAACATACTGCTGATGTAACAGCAGGTCAGCAATGTTCAACTCTTTCCAAGTAGTAACAGAAAAGACTGAAGACTGTAGCCCTAGACTATACATACAAATGTAGGAATAAATGTTCTCATCCAGAAGCTCTTTGGAACAAAAGAAACACTTTGACAAATGTAATAAAGACAGCAAAAGTATTCCAGTTTCAACCCTTCTGATGTGTCTACATCCCAGAAGACTTTTAATTACCAGCCTTTAAGGTCTGAATGTTTGTCAGCTCTCTTGCACTGAAGCTATTCCACCTTGCATTAACATTTAACTATTTATTAAAGTGGAAAAAGAACACTTCTACAATTCTAGAGACAATGGGCAACTCAACAAGGAAAGGATTCCAGTCCTACCATACCAACGACTGTGTCGGTTCTCAGGACCTGCACACAGGACAGAGAGAGCAATGCCTGTTTTACAAATCTTGATGGGATGTTAGCCTGAGCAATGTGGCTATTTATTTAGGACAGTCAAGACTAAGGCAATTCTAGACTTGAACAGAGCATATACCCAGAAGGGAAAATTCAAGCAGCTGCAGGCATTATACACTGTCAGCTGTAGCAAAAGCTAAGGGTTTTGCTTATAGAAACTTCACATCTAGTTAACAAAAGCAAGCTGCTAACACCATAAGAAAATAAATGCCTTACTGGGTCAGAGAATGGTCTACCTAGCCCACTGTTCTGTTTTCAACAGTGGCAATAGCAGATGGTATTTTGGGAGAGGACTCAAGCCTGGCCCTTGTCTACAGATACCTTTTTTTAAGGCCTTATTTTAATGACATTGCCAATATTGCATGCTGTTGCTACACATGCTTATTTATTAACTACCAAGAAGTTTGAAAGAAGCCATGCACGATTATAAAACACAGATCAATTTGGAATATAAAGCAAAAGGTGTTTCCATTGAAACTTAGTGTGAGCAAAAATTAGCCTTCTAAATATAAATATAAAAAATACAACCAAAGATTGATCTGGTAACACATACTTGAAAAGCAGCTATGTTAAAATATCAGGAGCAATTGAATAAATTCTGAGTCATAAATATATGTTTAAGTTCTGAATAAATAAATCAAAACATCAATTTACATCAGTATTTGAACACTGCTCAACAGCATTTTTATATGTTGCTTCCATTTTACAAATGCTGGTAAAATACAATGAAATTTCAGATGCTGTCCACATTGACTTAACTCATCTGTTACGGAAATCAATTGGGAATTCTTTTGAATGTCCCACTTACAAGAGAACAATTTCACCAGCCCATCCTTGTCTCCAAAAGCCAGAGTTCCAGTGCAGTAGTTTGCTGTTATGATTTAAATATTTCCATAACACCAAATGTCAGTGGATTTTCTGACAGTAGAATATGTAGTGAAAATTGAAAACATGTTATAAACAGACTGAATTACTGTATAATTAGGATTTCCAAGAAGGCAGCTTGCAATCCAGTCAGCATTTTAAAGATGCAGAAATAATAAATAATGGGATTATTCATGTAATCACTTCCCAATAAATACAAGCTTGTTAACACAGATTCAACAGACATGGATCCAACATTTTATGACTTTTCTAAATCAATATTTCTTAGTTTGTGATTCCATTTGCTTTATCAAAAAACAGTAAAATATGAAAATAGTCTATCAAGGTAAAGTTTTAAAATAGTATGAAATGAACAGAATACTGTGGAATGTCCTGCTGCACAGAGTAACAAGTGCAGGTGGCTAAGTATGGAGGTATAGAAAATTTTTCAAGTAATTCTCATTATATATTAATATAACCACTCACTTTTATGTTCTACCTCTGTAAAATACAGATGCACTCTTCCTGGCCTGATCATGCAAGTCCAAACTCAGTGAGCTCAGCTGAATCAGAAACCAGGAGTTGAAGAATACTATATGCTATGCGGTGTAATATATAGAGACACTTCAGGCTTCCTCACTATTTTTTGAGTTGCATTCTCCCCCTGAGAATCTTCGTCTACCTTGGTGGCAGTTTTCACTCAGCTGAAATGTAGCAAGATGATATTTTAGGTTTTGTTTGATCTGACTAATCTCACTATCTTGCTGTTGGCAATGAACTAGGATCATCCTTAAGAAGCTGGTAACAAATGGATTAATTAAATCATTTTAAATTTTATTTCTACATCTGCACTTTAATAAATCAAAGTTCTAGTGGAATGGTAGGAATGGAAAATAATGATCAAAGTTTACAAATATAAATTAACTTCCTGTTTTAACCTGGCTAAGGAGTAGAGCCCACCCTCACACCTTTGCTTGGTTTATCTGGACAACAGCTGTCAGTCAATGCAGTGAAACTATATAAGAACTTAATTTATTGCTGATATAAACTATCGAATAATGTTTTGTCACTAGAATAAAAAGTGATATATGCAGGGTACTCCAGGGATGAACTGACTGCAAATTCTAAAAACTAATGACTTCCTTGAAAATGCTCCTGTAATTTCAGTGAACATAAACCTTGGAACAATTTAAAAATCCTTGTAGTATAATTCTAACTGTTTTAAGTTTATACATAAGAATAAACAATTACCAGTTCTCATGCTCTTACACATTAAAAAGAGGCAAGAGTTATGGTTATTATTTCATTGCACAGAATTTTAACTGATGGGGCTGATGTTGTTTGGGTGAGTAATTTGAACACATTACTATGTGTAGCACTTTGCTTTTAAAATAAGGAAAGAAATGAAAAGCACAGAAGAGCTTAATCCTGCCATTTTATTAAGGCCATGAAATACCACAAAAATTATGACTGCAAGCTGTTGCAAGAGCAGGCCGTAAAATGCCTGTCATCTCACCATACTATTTACCACACATCTCAGGAGATGCATTATACTCACAATAACCTGTCCCTAGCAGTACAACCTCCTTATATCAATCCTCCTCCAGAGCAATGTCTGATCCAGTGCAATTGCTATTTCTTTCTGTGAGGTGATTTGGAATGGGATAGTCCTGTACTTAAATGTGGAGTCACTAGAGTAAATAGGAGTGTTTGCATCAAAAGGTTCATGTACTGAATGTATTAATCACAGAATTCATGGGAGTTTTGTAAATCAAACTCCTAAACCGTGCCATGTATGTCTCTTAGGGATGTTGTAAAGCTGGCCACTTTTGTCTATCTATCTGCCTCTGACAAATAAGCAGCAACTTGTCACTTTGTAGGCCTAGAACCTTATCTGTTATCATTCTTCACACCCAGGACCATTACCATATTAACCATGACTGTATCTGCTGAAGCAGCATGTTCCTATGACTATTCTTACTGTGTCTGGCACTTCAGAAGGTATTTCATCAAATGATATTTATTATCAGATATGTATGCAGCAATCATGTAAATACAGCTGATTTTCTTTGTTTATTCCAACTTTAATTCTTCTTACTTTAATAGTTTATAGAAGTAATCATGTACAGGATCTGTTTTTTACTTGGTAACCATGTGGTCGATAGCTCGAAACTGTAAGCAAAACTTGCCCTTTGCAAGCAAACAAATGTGCAGGTACATATTGCTATTAAAAATGGCTTTGTGCAAAACATGAAAATATATAACAAAGCACGTAGTAGAAAAATACAGTGCCTAGCCAGAGCCAAGAAACACCGAAAGTACTCTGAAATACCTACCTTAAGTACTTATACATGGACCACCCATTTAAGTATTTCTCACATGTTTTTGAAAATGGGTTGGTGGAGAATCAAAGGAAACTTATCCTATTAACCATCAGATAACAGGAAAGAATGCTGTCATGAACAGTGATACACTTTTGAAAGATGAGCGAGGAAAGGAAGAAGAAACTACAATAAGTCTACGTTGCAAGCTGAAAGCAGTGCGGATGTTGTATTTTCTCTTGCTACTGAGCAATGAAGAACAAGAATTTCTTCATCTTCTGGACCTTTCTGAGGATCCGAAGAACAAGACCAGAGCACCTGAGCTGTGTGCTTTTCCTCATTTGCATGTATTCTTTCAAGTTACCTGTTAAATTACTGCTCTGTGAGTAGTAAAGAGGGGGAAAACCTTGTTTCATCTCCTTGGCATGACAAAAGCCAAATACAAAATGCAGTATCAGTAAAAGATACTCAGTTCTACCAAACTGTGCTGACACAAGGAAATAAAATGTAACGTGTTATTTTTAAAAACTACTTTCCTACTTATGTTCAATGCTTTCACAACTTGTTTCTAAAAACAACAGTACGGATCAGCAAGAACCCTTTTTCTACAGTGGTCATCCATTAGATAAACTGACACAAAAATTGGAACGATTTATTACCAACATCGCCTTGATATTTAGTCAGAGTGATATCATACTTTTAATAACATTTTCCTTCAGTTCAAAACTCTAATTATTCATTATAAAGGCATTCCAACAGAGATTAACATCACACTCCATATCAATTCCCAATCTAGACTGCCTGACAGTGATTGGCTCAGTATTTCAAAACTCTTCTTAATAGTGGATACTAAACATACTGAGGTCATGATTTTTTTTTCTTACAAGATAATTATTCAAAGAGTATCTCCTTTATCAACACAATGGAACAGATGAAAAGAGTTCTACATGTTGGTAAATATTAATTGATTTAGGCTTCTAATTATATTTATGTCTCTTCAGAAGTGCTTCATTATGAAATAATTACTAAGATTTGGTGTAGTGAAGACCAGTATCTCCTAGTACCATGTATCCTGGTTAAGACTTATAATTTTTCAGAACTATTTTTAAGTAGTTTTCTGTCTCCCCAAAGAATCAGTTGTCAGTAATGAATTCAATACCCAAAATTTAAGTGTTTGTTCTAATGTAAAAGTTATTTCATCTCTAATTTGCCTATTTTGTTATGTCTTTTTAGCTGCCAAATTTATAACAAAGTGATAAATAGAGCCTCCTAAGGGATTTATTTCAATTAAGCTTGGCTTCAGGGTGGTCCTTATTTCAGTCAAAACTAGAAAATTGATGCTTGATTTCCAAAGCAAAAGCCACACCAAGCTGCACAAAAATAATTCATTCTAACATTTTCCAGAGTTTCACTGATGTGCATTCATGGTATGTTCCACATTTTATTAATTGTTTATGTATTTTAGTACTGTATTTCCAACAGTCTATAAAAAAAATCTTTAAATGTGGCTATAAGATACAGTTGTAAGGTACAGCTGATACATCCTTTATTTTTTTCCTAACATAAATTCTTTCAGTGATACTTCTTCTAAGCTAATATGACTTCTTTTTCAAAAAGAAACTATTACAGAATACTATAAAACATTCAGATAATTAATGTAAATACAATGAGAATAAACCATCAAAACTTTTTTTCAGTCAAGTATCACCAGGAAAAGAATAAGCATACAGAATCAAACTGGAAAATTTAAGACATCAGAATACAGGAAATATGATTTAGTGTTTAAATGCAAATGAAAATCACAAGATTTTTCCAGCTTATCTTAAAAGGCAACATGACATTTCATGAAAATGTTTCTGAGCAAACGTGATGGGTTTCACATGAGTTGTGATGTTTCTGAATACTTTATTTACTTCATATTTGTCATAGAGGTAGATAGCAAAAGTCACCCTCCCCACTTCTTTCCAGTACAATATGTACAAATTTTTGGAATGTCTACCTCTCACCGGAAAACATCAATACAATAAAAATTACATTTGATTGGCCTCTCCATTTACAATTGCATTGCAAGTGTATTGTAATACCTCTTCTTATGTCAAGTACACATATTTAATAATCTCAGCCATTAAATTTGCAAATGAGTCTCTTTTGTCACCTGCAACCATTTGGTGCAAGAAATCCATCTTAAAATATAAATTTGTCCTTCTTTAAGAAATAGTCAAGTCACTTCTTCCTCAAAACAAAGAAGACTAACTTGCCGCTGGATTTCTTCCATGTTTTGATACGTATCGCATGTGTTGCTGAAGTCTACCTTTCACCTACTCTGGTAGGTCTGTATATACATTTTATTTGTATGTTTGAAGTTGCATGTATATTTCTATTTGAGCTCAGAGGTTGTACATTATTTTGGGCCAACTTTCCTAATATGAATTAAAGATGTTCAGTACTTTCAGAAAACTATTCCTAGCTCCCTCATAGACATCTCCAAAACGCTAGCAGATATGATGAGGCTAAGACAATAGCATACAAAACTATAATTTACATGAAGAGCCATTCCTGTGGCCATATATAGCTGGTTCATAGCTTTAGCAGATCATAGAAAATACTCAGCAGAGTGGCAGAAATACGTTTGAAGATATACATAGGCATATACTGTGTATGTACATACTCATTTTGGACATAATATATTTGCTTTTTGGCAGTTGTGTCTCTGGCTATCAATTCATAGCTTAATGCTCTGCTTACTGGCACAATTGCTGTAGACCCTGGGGAAGGAGGAAAGCAATTTCAGTCTCCTGCACAACTACATCTGTACATATCTAGAGGTGACTTTCAGAAGTAACAGTGATTCCCATGTAGGTCACAGAACATAACAAAACAGAGAGGCCATTTCTGTTCCTGTGATGACAACCCTTCATTCTTTGTGGTAAAGAAATTTAATTCTATAGCTTTAATATTCTACTTCCTTTGAACAACTGCACTGGCTTCTGTAGGAGGCTTGACAACATGATTGAAGTTAAGGTGATCAAAATCTTTTTTCTCTTTTTTTCTTACACTTTTAGATTAAATTTGTTGAGGTTAGCAACATATTGCATACTGGAAACACCTGGGTACAAATGCTCCTATTTGGACTAAAGACTAAAACTGTAGAGGTACAGTCAGATAATTACGCTGATGAATGTCATCATTCACGAAAACAACTGTTTTTACTTCCAAGTTGCCATCCACAAAAGTACATGTTGTATTTCAAAGAAATCACATCCTTTGTGTTTAAATGCCAGTGTTCTAGAAAGTAATGTTAAGTTTTCAGGGACACGACTAAAATAGAATTGCAGCATTCACTGATGTCAAAGACATGGTACTATCAGTTTATGTCTTGCCACAGTTTGGGGAGCAATAAGCCCATTTGTTTATAATGTAGCCAAATAAACATTTATCTTAATTTTTGTCAATTGAAATAGTGTCTCCAACTATCTTAAATAATTTGGCTTATCATATAATACTGAAAGCAAGCATTAAAGATTTTCTTATCCACACTAAAATAGCATTCTTAGTGAAATGAAGGAAACAGAAATTGTAAGTCATTTTCTGTTACTCCAATTTACTTAAAAATCATAACATGAAAATTTAGAGTAAAAGATTAAAAACTCCTGGATGTTGTAATGCTATTGCTTTAGCAAGTGTCTTACTCAAAATAATCAAATCTGCTAGTCATGAATAGAGAAACAGACTTCAAGAATTATTACTTACTGTTTGACATGACTATACATCAAGCTCCTGAACACTGGAGAAATGTTGTCTCATCATCTACACCAGTAATTAGTAATTGCATGACATTATAAGCAGTAATAATCAGTTCAATTTCAGCCAAAAGAAACAAGAAACGTTTCCAGATAAAAATTAAAACAGTACTAGTGCGTCCTATGATATAAACAGAGAAGTTCCAGGCATACGCCAAAGAATGGAAGACATTACATTCATGTCTCAGAACTAATTCTGAACAAAATAAGCCCTTTACAGTTCTTAGTTCCCATCTCGGAGCCCAGCCCTAATAGGACTGAAGTAAATTTTCCTAATCATCAGCTTAACTGGGAGAAGCATCATGCCTAAAATATGACTTAAAATATTTTTCACGCCCTAGTCCCAAATAAACCATATGGGATGTTCAATGCTAGGATAAATACATCAGAGGCAGAAAGAACCCCAAACATACTACAGATAACTGCAATGAAGGAGAGCAACATTCTTTTGGTACTTTCAGTGCCTGTGCCAGAAACATTGGTCACGCACATTAACTTTTACTCTACAAGTGTTTCTGTTCCAACATTTAACAGAGATGAGCCAGTCATGAATGGCTGTAGTGAGCTTTCTTCTTACTTCAGTTCCTACCAGCATTGCTGCAGTGTGTGTTATGAGATATTAATGGTTGGCAGAGTTACAAGGTCACCTCATCCAGCCCTTGTCCATTCAGAATTGTTTTTTCCCTTTCACTTATACTCTGTCATGAGTAGACTGACTTATACTCCACCATGAGTAGGATTTCTCCTAATTCCTACGGAAATTTATTCTATACGCTCCTAGGAATCATTTTATTTTCTCCTTGATATTTTTACCTTTCACGCATTCTGTCCTATCAGACATTGTCACATTAACTTTCTGTTCATTCTTCTTGAGATTCTGCTCATCATTACAGCATTGTGTGTTATGATAAACTTCTATATTTAACTGTTAATTTTACTGAAAGTGCTAAAAAACATCTTCTCTAAATATGTGTCCATGTTTTAAGATAGTTAATTTGCATCACATGCAAATTCTACTGAATGCAACCACATTCGGATTCTCTCTCTTGATGATCAGGGTGTTAGGGAAGCGGGTAGGCACAACTCTCTGTATAACTCTCTCACTACACTCTACATGTGTAGCCTATAACAAGAATGTTGACCTTATGAACTCTACCAAGTATCTGCCTCATCAATATCCCAGACTGCATCAAACCAGTTACAACAGCTTGTTATATAGGAGAGATAATGGGTTGTCCTGACTCTTAGGTCACCATGCCTAAAGTACCGTAACTGAAAAGTATGCTGCATTCTAATTGTACAGTTAGGATTTGAGGATTCAAGACAATCTGAATCAATGATTTTAACAGAATACTGATTTATGTACTCAGACAGCCTTTCAAGATAAGACAGTAGGTCATTTCTTAACTGCTCTGTTTTCTCCATCCACAATTATTTCCCATTCTTTCAGTTCCAAGATGAATCACCACCAGAATCTGATACTCAGGCTGTTTCATCAGTCAACTCAGAGAGTCATGGCCCGCCACTACTTCTGAGCAGAGCTGGGGACACCGTTTCTTCTCCCTAGCCCTTCTTCACATCTGTACAATGCACAGTTCTTATACACATCTTTGTCTTGCTCTGGTTTCTGCTGTTCAATCCCTGTAGTAATTCTGTGTGAACCGGGCGTTTAGGCTGTGAGCTCTGAGAGGAAACCAGCAGATGTCTGGTGTACATGGATCCATTCTCCTAAGAGGTTTCGAACTTCCTAATACACAAACTCCACAAACACCACTGATAAGATGACCAAAATGAAGATCTATATAGGAGTCTTTACAATAGCGACGACAGCAAACTGAGATTATTCACTTCACAGAGAAATAAGCCACTTTGCTGATTACTCCAGGTCACAAAAGTCACGTAGGAGAGCCAAATATTTAGGGCCTGCTGGTCCAGTTAATTACACGCTGTATGGCAATCATCAGAAAGGTGAAGGACTTCAAAAGATGCCATAGCAACTTAGGCTACTTGGCCAGGTGCCATAGGACACAGTATGCTAGAAAGGATTAAATAGCGTAGCCTGACTGGAATGAGGTAACTGTCTTTGAACCAGAAATTTTCAGAGCTGTGTAAAGTCCACTGTGATGACTAGACTCTGGAAATGGGACTCTTCATACCACAGAATTGAAGACTGCACAAGAAGAAGATTGAGGCTATAGATCTGGGGGTCCCCTATGTTTTATATGCCTTCTCTCTCCAGTAACAACAGAAATATCTGCAAAACAACATGGGTGCAGGTAGGCACATAGTTTGGCCTATTTTATGTAATCCAAAAAGATTTAAGTTAACAAATAATGACAGCTTCCCCAGCATGACCATTGGCTCCTCCCATTAACTTCCAGGAAGGTAGATGTTTAGCAACTTATTGTGCAGAATAGTTCTAGTGGATGATAAATTGAGACTACGTTCAGAATAAGCCACAGAAGCTACCGTCTAGTAAAATGTGCCTAAAATGATACCACTATGCATAACACATTTTTGTTACCTGAGAGCAGATAAACAGGGTAGCAGAGTAGTTGGAAATGTCTGCTGCCTGAAGAGCATTAACAAAGATGTCAGCTATTAGAAAACTGTCTTTGATACAAAAAGCCTGTCTGGAACCAGATCATACACAGATCCCAGAAACTTGACACAGGTATGTAAAATAAAGGTTGGTATCAGAGATGGTAATTACATTCCTACCGTATGCCCACTATTATCTGATGAAGGCACAGCTGGGATTAATGGAGTTTTCTAATATTTATTCAGGTCTTGCTACATGTCCGTGCCATCCTCAAAATGTTGCCTTTCCTGAAAATTCTTGTACAGTCAGTTTTCATGTTTTCCAAATGC
This sequence comes from Strix aluco, assembly GCF_031877795.1. NCBI lineage: Eukaryota > Metazoa > Chordata > Aves > Strigiformes > Strigidae > Strix > Strix aluco. Next base: position 79,879,808 of record NC_133934.1, read on the forward strand.
CCAATGAACTTGATTTGTTCCTCATATTATTTACTAGCTTTTTTAATTCTCCAAGTATCCTACAGGCCATGGATTGGTCAATGGACTGAGAGGCTGTGCAGTTAAAGAAGCCAGTGGACCAAGGGCAATACTCATCAAAGACTTGGATGGAGGTGGCCAAAGGCATCACAGAACTGAGGGTGGGCCTGTTCCACAACTAAGTACTGCATAGCCTCAGTCTGCTCAGTAATTCTTTTCAATTCAAGCCTCCCCCATGGGGCTGAGAAAGCTGGAGTAGGTGGCCTGCTGGTCCTCTGCCAAGCTTATTTCCCCAGCTCCTCCAAATGTCCAGACATAACTAAGGGAAAACATACTGTCTAACTTACCAAGTCTGCTTTCCCCCACACTCTTCACCCACTGACCCTCCCCATCCTATACCTCTAACCTCAGTTTAGTTGCTCTTGTATCCAGTCTCATACTCAGTCTTACCACCCCACTTGTCCCTTGCATGGTCCCTCTCGTGTCCCTGATAAATCTGTTGCTATTTCCCAGTCTATTCCATCTCTCCTAACACATACCTCCTGTGCCTCTGCTCAAACTGTCTGCTAACCCAAAGGCCTGGATGAGCATGAGGGAATAATGGCTTTTATACTGGTGGGCAAGCCTTGTTCCCAGTTTGGGAGCCTTGGTTCTGATCTTCCTGGGTGGGCTAGTCATGACCCTGTCTTGACAAGAATTAAGGACTTTCCACATGGGTTGGGCAATATTTAGGCACGCGGCATGAGGCAAATGAATCAAAACAGGGATGGGTGGAGGACAGAAGGCTAAGTTGGCAGGAGAGAATCGTATGAATGTGAGAAAAGCAACTTAGAAGGCCAGAGAACTTTATAAACCTAATTCTGGAAGCCTATCTGACTTAGATGAGTAGTGCATCCTTGGGAGGTGGTGTTAAGGAAAAGAGAGAAAAAGACAGATGACATGGACAGGAAGTCTTAGCTACTGACCTTCACCTAACTAGCTAAATGAGAAAGAGAATCTTAATATTAATGTCAAGAATCTTTGCCAGGAAAACAAATTACTCACTCAACTATACAGAAAATATATAATCTTATCTTTTAAAACATTTCTGTAGCCTAGTCTCTTTACTGCACTCCAAGGTTTCTGGAAATTTGACCCCTAGAAGTTCATGAACATACATTCAATGTAGAAATTAACTATTTGTGATAACATTCATATTGCATTCATTCAGCAAGTACTTCCATTACAATCAAGGAACTAATTTTAAACTTAAGTATCAGTGAAAAGCAAAATTAAGCATTTGCATCAGAAATTGCACTTTAAGAGAATTACAGCATGTATTTGACCAGGACACAGTAGTAATACTGTATATATTTTCTGACCACTAGTAGCCAAATAAACTTTTAAAATATTTTTTTCAAACAGAAAGCCATATTAATACTCCATATTTATTAAATATTTTATAATAGCTTCAGTTTCAAATAGCAATATTTAAAATCATTTCACTGGCTTATGGATATTCTGTGAAGATTTTTTTCCCTTGGCAAACTTCTCACTACTATTTTTCTTTTAGCAATTCAATTTGAATCATGTTGGCATCAAACAGGAATTGATCAATCTTACACTGAAAACATGATAGTTTTTCTATGGACTCTTAAGAGAACTGGATTAGGTCCACAGAGAAAAAATATTCCCTCTTCACTCCATGATACAGTCTATAAACTTCAAAACTGAATTTTCTGTTTCCTACAAGCACTTCCACTGATTATGCAGTACTCATTTACAACTTGTTAGTTCATTTTTTATTTCTCCATCCTCTCTAGAGCATGCTGTTCATCACAATTCAGGCACAGTTTCACAACTAGTTTATTTCACAATCCACGTCCACGTTGCCACCAAAAGGGAAAGTTCTCCCTATTTCCTTAAGCCCTTGGCCCCTCCTTTGTGCCAGCACTGGATTGCTGGGATCAGATGGATTGACTCTATTCAGCTGAAAACTACCAAAATTAATTAATTAGTTTTCAGGCAGATCAGCTCTCTCATCCAACCAATTACACAGCTGCATGAATGTTGGTGCCAGCAGAAGAAAGGCATTATAACCCATTGCCTGGAGCAGAAAAGTGGTGGGACAGTAGCAGAATAGACTTAAACTGGTTTACACCAATTGTGAAACTGCAGTCTTAAAATCACATTTAACTTAACTGAACATACTGATCACCATCTTCTTCAGTAAAGGGGATAATAAATAAAATGGGAGCGAACACTGATCCAAACAAAAGAGCACTTTGAATACTAAATAGTCAACAGTTGTTAATGTGACAGGGCGAATCTGTACAAACTAGATGCTCACATATGACTTTATGAAGCACTATATCACTTGTTTATTACAATGCATACTATTCTATATTCATCTTTACTTTAGGATCTTACTGAAAAAGGGACCTTTTAGATTAATTTTTGCCCCTCAGCTATTTTTACTGCTTCACAAATATAATATTTATACCTTATTATTAATACCTACCTTACAAAAATGCCAGGATCGCCCTTTCATTACATAATGAAAATGTTAAATAATTTTATGCTTGTCTTATGTCAAGCCAATTCCCTTAAAAATAATTGTTACTATACACATACCAGCTATATCTTTTTAAAAAAATTGGATACATATTATTTTGATCTGTCCAATAATAATGAATATATTCATGAATAAGTTTCATCTACCTCCTCACTGTTCATATGTTTTGCTTTATTTGTTTCCATAGTTTTTAGCCCCACTGAAGATCCTAATGGGTAAACAAAAATGGATGTTGCATATGTGAAACAAGAAAGACATATCGAGTAATGTAATTGACTAGGATACATGGCAGTAACTTTCTAGAAATATACTATTCCTATCTGTTGAAACTATGTTGCTTCTAAAAGAAAAAAAAATAGCTTCAAACTTTCTTTTTTATCCCTTTCATCTTAACTATAAGATGCTCAACTTCACAGAGCATTTCCTGGGATTCACTACTGGCTGTTGTTAATGACCCTCAGCTCAGCTCTGGACCATCAATTTTAGCCAGTCAATAATTTTAAGTCAGCACTGCAAAACGTTATTGCAGAGCTCTGTTGAAAAATCAAAGCGAGTTTTCTCAAAGAATATTGAAGACTACTGTCAGCTATTATATATTACTAGGGAGAAGTTTGTCCCAATATACTGATGTGATTAAGAAATCACTAGCTTCCTTCTCTCAAATACCATATTCCTAGCTATTCCAGCAAGAACTTCATCTTGCTTATTCCATGGACCCTCTAGACCACACTACCTAAAATACTTAAAATCACAAAACTATTTTACTGTAACTTACATTCTTCTGCTCTACCTAATTCCTGTACAGACCCATAAAACTTGCACTGATATCAGCATATTGCAGTTAGGAATTAAAAAAACAGCCAAGAAAAAAAAAAAAAACAAACCAGAAAAGAGTCAGGTATTCTGGCTGTAGTTTTTCCATTTCACCTTAAAATGCCAGAAGTCATTTGTCACTCTTACTGAATTACCTCATATATGTTCAAAGTCCGCCAAGTCCTTTTCACTATTATTTCCATCAACCTTTTGATGTGATGACTAATCTGCTGCAGAACTACATAACACAATGGTTAAAAATAGTAAGGAGCATCTTTGCTTTCTTTTATTGCTAATCATTTCTAGAGTTCTTCATACCCTCACATAACTTTCTGTCCTTGTAAAATTTTAAGCAGCTTTATGTCCTTCAGTAGCACTTATACAGCAGTTTGTTTGCTCACACTACATTGTATATTTATTAATGCATACATACAATTATACACATGAAAATTTAAAAGAATATTAAGACTACAACTTCAAGCACTGAAAAGTTAGGAAATACTGGAATTAATGTTGTTGGTGCAACCCTACTTAAAATGTTAAGAGTGACAGAGGCCTTACAAAAATCTCTGAAACAAATTAATAATTCTGCCTTTGGACAAGGATTTGAAATGTCTGCAGTAAGTATGGCTCAGGGCCATGCATGATAAGGGCAAAGCAATATATTTAATAGCTGTTCATTAAGTGTATCCTGCGTGAGGTAGGCATTCTGTGGAAAAACAGTGTAATCTCATAATTAAATGTAAACATATGAGGGACCAAGTTTACTCCATCAAAACTTCCCAGGCTTTTTCTCCTTCCTCCTCCCTATCTGTTATTGCAGCTCTGTTATCCCCACTGTCCACACCTCTCTTGTTCTTGTCCCAATTCACTCCTTTTATTTATATATGTTTGTGGTTTTCCCCCCTGCATTCCACAATGACAACTCCTCCTCTATGTTTCCATGGGGGTAACAAACAGCACGTCCAAAATAGATTCCCTGATCTGTTCCAGTGACAGAACCTAGATCCAATCCAGTTTAAAACAGTGCAGGAACGTGTGTCTACAATGCAAGAGTTCAGTTCAAGGTTATTGTACCTAAAGAAGAACACAACTGAGAACTTGATTTTGTCATAGGTTGAACTGAGCAACTTCAGTAATATGCAATATTATCAGCTTGCCTTCAACAGCAGAAGTCATGCCTTATGTGTTTGTCCTGAGCACTATCAAATAAAATGTGTGAGGTCATGAAATTAAACATTGTGCATACATAAAAGCTCAAATCAAGCTGCACAGGTCATGCTAATATATTAAGTCCTATTACTTGACTGCTGAACTTGACAACACTAACAGTGTTCTTTTAATACAGTCTATGTGTCTATGTGCCTGTGTTTGTATGTGATTTATTTTACAATAAAATTGAATTTGATCTGTGCCCTTGCTATACAGGAGGTTTGATTCTCTTCTCACACTGCTTTACACTGCAAAACTACTTCGATTTCAGTGAAGTTATTATATATGATGCATATTAATCTGACAGTAAGTTATTGCTTTCTTTTCATACAGATAAATACCTGCACACATACATCGGGTTTTATACATGCGGTTGTATACGTACATGTACCTGCACACTCAAACATGATAACAAAGAGAGTGTGCAGAGCAATTTATGTCTACTACATTTTGTGTATGGCCATGTTTCACTACGTTTGTTCTATTGTGTTTTCTGGAAGATTATCCCTACTAAGATCCTACTCAAGCTTGCTGCCAGAAAATTTCAGTTTAGCACTAAACTGAAAGCTAAACTAAGGCAATAAACTAAACTTACCCCCTACTCCCGGAGGGGGTCCAACAAAAAAAAGAACATAAAAGCTGCTTGTTCAGCTGTGGCACTCCTCTTTTAAAGCTATTGTATGACTGCCTTTATTTCAATGACACATGCTGCCTGTCAGAAGGTGATAGTCTCTGTCATATTTATTAAAAGGCATTTTGGTACTAAGCAGCCCTAAGTAGCTAACTAAAGACTGTGACATAAATCATGTATGACATTAGAAGACATGAAAAATGGTTCCCAGAGTAGTTACCATCTAGTGACCCTACTGCACAATATTTTTAGCAACACAAAATGAGCAGAAAAATATTGACTTACAGAGCAGGAGCTTCAAAACTTTGGAATGTCAAAAGCCATCCTTCACAGAAGTTGAATTTGGTTTTGCCTCTCTTTCATAACTGAAAAGCTATACAATCTTGGAAGCTAGAAGCCTTCTGCTAGTTATGCCTTTTGAGGGACTCATGAGAATTGTTTTATCTAACAGTTTCTGCATCTGATTAACTCTGTTCTTTAAAGTGTTCCCAACTGCTGACCAAACCATGCAATAAATTATGCTTTGTTTTAGAAGTACTTATCTGCTATACCTTTTCTGGAGGTAATCTTCTAATGCATTATTTTTTACACAGCAATAAAGTAACATTTAAGACTAGTATGACGCTGCTAATTTACATCACAGAAAAGTCTGTACAAAAGACTGGAGTGCAGAGATGTCCAAGCTCACTTTAAGCCAGCTACAAAAAGCCAGCCTGTTGTACGGCCATGGAGGAACATACCAGCTTATTTTCATCAGAAAAATTCCATATTTCCCCAGCAAGATTTCTTCTGCTGGCTAAACTTTCTTATTTATACAGGTATTTGGGTACGTCTACATTGCACTGAATGTGCAGGTTACATTTACACATCTCTGGCCCTGCCTGAATTTAACAAGATTTCTTGATTTGGCAGCACTTGCCATGTTGCTGCTACTATAAACTTGGACAGTGGATTCCTTTTTCACTTGGAGATACCTAGTATGCAATCCTGATACAAGGATCGCATATGTAATTAAGGTTTATAAACACACTAAGCATTATTTTCCCCCCTATGGTACCTAGCACTGGTGCATTACTGGGCTATCACCATTAAAACTGGGGCAGGTTTCTCACATCTCTTCCTTTGAACAAGGCCATGTCTTTACTTTGTAGTGTCCCTTTGACAGTATAATTCAGAATATTTTATGAAGCTAAATATTAAACATGATTTTGGTTATAAGAAAGCTGAACAATTGCTTTGTAAAGAAAGGAAAAGTTGGGTTTGGCTGCATAAGAAAACAGCAGGTGAAGAAGAGACTGCAGAAGTCCTCCTTACACTATTTACAGTAAAGCAAACTTGAAGCTATGTGGCTTGACTGCATGACAGAACAGAAGGACCTGATATCTGCTTGGCTAAAGGAGGAGGACATGAAGAAAGTCAAGGAGGGCTGATAGGGGTAGTGCAGAGGTTGAAGTGAAGTCCTAAAACAAGCTATATTCAAGTTCTTCTATTGCAGAACTTGAATATAATGGCTGTGAGATGTAGTGCTGCTAATTTCTCTCTGCAAGGGGGTAGGTAGCAATGTTCGACACATATTGAAGTATAGCAATATTAGGTCTTTGAATTATGCAGAAACAAAATAGATGGGTCTAAGAAAAAAAAACAGATAAAAGCTTAATGTACTGTCTGTACTACCTAACAGTTTTCACGTTAAACTCCATTTCTTATTCCTAAAGATTCCATTATCATTAGACTAAATGGCTCCATTTCTGCAAAGCAATCAGAAGCACCTTCCTATTAATAACCTGAGTATTTTGTGGGCAAGAACCTGGAATTTTAAACCTGGACAAGAAATTACTTAGAGTGATTGCTGCTGACAATTGTTTTGCTTCATGCTGTTTCTTGACATTGTAGCTGGGTGGTAAATAGTTCCTTTCCCGTGAAACTTTGAAATCTCAGAAATATTTCTTCCCCACATTAGACTTAACCCCAGAAGTTTAAAAGTTTTTCCACATAAAAGCAAGGAAGAGAGACTCCAGAACAGCAAAAAGGCATCATTGTCAGTGCCTTTATTTTAAAGTCAGAGCAGGGATGTGAAACTCAGACTTCTTCAACCCAGTCACAGTGTCCCCTTCATTTTTCATATTTTTCATTTATTTTTTTCTTTCTTCTTCATTCCTCATAAAAGTGTTCGTGAATTAGCATTTCCAGACAAAAAAAAAAACAGAAATAAAAAAGAAATAATCTACGGATTTCATAGAAACAAAGAGGAAAATAGCCAGGCATTTTGCTTGCTCTTACTGCACAAAGCAAAAACAGGTATGTCAAGAAACATTATCATTGATTGATAAAAATGTATTTATTTTAAGCAGCTTGAGAATATTAATCTAATCAGTTCTAAGGTGTGAGTATAAGGATGCAAACCATTCTGTTGAATAAGACATTCAAATAAATCAACATACTATTAACAAGTCCTCCAAATATTCTAGATTAAATTGGAAGTGAAGAAATCAGGCTAACATTATTAGCCAAAGAATTTTCACCACTCATATGAATTTAAATTATTTAAGCCAGTTTCAACATTTGAAGAACTTTTCTACTCTCAAGGGAGACATTAAATGTATACGTCAGTAATTCACAGATTGCTGCTGCTGCTAGTCATCAGAATTTGGCTTTAATTCCATCCAGTAAAAACTTCTCCTCAAATCAAGAGTGTTTAATTCACTAAAAACATCTCAAAATCAGATGGAGAATAAATAATCTTATCAATGATAGACAATCTAAAATGATACCTTTCCTTTAGGACCTAAGAAAGGGAGTTACCTGATTATTCAAATTATCTGGAGCACACGCTGTGAGCTGATTTACATGGTTGTAATGAGCACATAGCTTTCATATGACTTCCTGAACCATTTGCACACTGAGCTGATTGAACCTGGAGTCTAGAGAGCAAAGAATATGACACTATAGGGAAAAGAAAATAGGCCAAGCAAAAGGCGGTAATAATAAACATTTGGATGCGATTTACATGGGTGTGAGGAAAAAAAACAGGGTCATACTGTGGCAAAGAGTTCAGTAATCTTCATTTCCCACCCTTCATACATTTTAGGGCTACTGTAATGCTGTACTGTTCCCAGAAGAAACAGAAGATGAGGTAGCGGTCTTGCCATTTCAGCCTGCGTTAGGCAGGGCTCTTGTTTGCTGTCTCTTCTTGAATGACAGTTTGGTTTCAGAATGGCCAGCAGAAGATGTTAGACTATTAATTTGTCCTTTCACTCTCCCCAGCTATTAATCAGATAGGCAGGGACTTGCTCTTCTGTTCTCTCTGAAATTCTTCCGTACCATTCTTCAATAAACCTAGCTATCAAAGATAGCTTTCAGAACAGTCGCCAACCATGGAAGGGATTAACAAATCATTTAAGTGCTGCATGGCTCTCTTGAGGAAAGAGGGGCTTTATACTCAAGATCTAATACATTCTCAGCAGATACTGGAGCTGACCACACTATGAATCGCCAAAGAGTTTTCAAGGAATGCAAAGTGGTCCCATTGCTATGTAAGAATTAATTTACAGTTGTATTTATTGAACAGCAGGGTAAGTCATTCCTTTTCGATTTCTTTCTTGAAATGAGACCAAGTGTCAGCTAGTATTTAGCGGAACTATGTTACTTTTACACCAGATGGAGAGCTGGCCTGACAGCCTTTATTTCATGTAGTCAGATACACATGTTAAAAACTCCCACTCGTTTTTGTTTTTTTTTTTTTTTTTCCAGAAAAAAGTTTTTTCCTAGAAACTCCTGTGCTATGGATGAATCTGAAACCTTCTGTAATGTTAAGCAAATAATGCTGTCTCTAGGAGTTTTCTAAACCAGTGTGTGTGATTACATACTTTGTTTTTATGGATTTAACCCCATTTCTGTAGAAGAACCAATAAAGAAGCTTAATTACATACTTCTGCTTGTGTTAAAAAATTGTTATAGCTGTTTCACTGAGAGGGTCTTCAACATTCCTTCTTTGAAGAAAGGACTTAAAATCTGGCAGGATGCTCTTCACTGTCACTATGCAGTTTCACCCTGTTTGGACAAGCTATAAACGTCTGACAAAAATCAAGAGTTTGCACATGCTCAATGAAAGCTCGTTAGAGGGTATCAAGCAACGTTCTATACAGAGTCTCTTTTCACATTTTGTCTTCCAGAACTGAACAGAGCTTTTCCTTGCAACAGCTCCTCATGGCTGCCAGAAACAGTTATGGCACTGGGCACTGGAACAGAAAAGAGGCAAGTCTTCCTGTGTTCTCAATGTTCCTCTTGTTATACACACAGCTCAGAGAAAGAACCACTTGGGTTGGGACACAGTGCTCATAAAAAAGTGAGTGAAAAGTGGATGGGAAGACTTGACAGGAGAAGAAGGACTACCAGAAAATACTGATGGTTGTGTGAGATATGCTAATGGATAAGAGCAGAGGGGGCAAACTGGTGGGAAAAGTGTGCAAAAAATTAATTAGTACTACTAATCACAACTTAATTCTACTATGTACAACTACTTCCCACAACAACCTAGAATAGGACACACAGTTCTCAATTTTTAAGATTCCTCTGCTGTAGGAGGAAAGTCACTGCTTAACTGCATGTACCTTCTCCACACTGTGGCCAACCCACAAAAGAGATGATAGCTTATTGGCTGTTGCCAAATACTTCCTTTGGAGACATGCAAGAGTCTGTGCTATAGGTCTCTAACATCTCTATTTAATATCAATGTAGCTGCATCTAATGAAGATTCTGTTTTCAGGAAGGTCTTATTCTGTTTACTGTATCCTACCTTGTAAGATAGGGTGGTACATTAGAATCTGGATAAAATATGATACATGCTGCAAAGTCTTATTCAAAATTTAGAACACATCAGTATTAAGTTCACCTGTGCAATCTTTAATTGCTTCCTGTGTGCATAATGATTGTATTTCATTTTTTTTACATGAATATATTCTGTCCTGGATCCCTACTTCATTCAATAGCCAGGAAGTGCAGTGTTTAGGGAATGATTAACGCTTAGGCTTTGGATAGGATGTTGTCATTAGACTTTTGTCTCATTTGCTCCAGAAGGCAGACAGTGCCCTGGGAGGTCCAAGCAAAATCAAAGATTGGTTTTCTCTTCTGACTGTGAATTCAAAAGTCTGTGTTGAACTGAATAGGAGGAGATCCAGAGTGAAGGATCAGTACTACAGCCCTTGAGGGAGTAGACTGTGTCAAGAGAAAGGTGAGGAAAGTGAGGTCTCACTAATGCAATGGAAGGCTGCTTTATTGAAACTGTATTCTGCCTCTGAAGTCTGCCAGAAGACCTGAATTCTTACAACAGCAGCCTAAGTCAAGAAGAGCTCTAATTTTCACACTTCAAGCTCTATAAGCAGCTCCAAACCCTACAAGCAATCAGGCCTAATGTCTCCTACATTCTGAGAATTAGGCATTTTTGACAAAACAGGATTTGCTTTCTCAGTGTTTCAAGCACACAGATAATTCTGTGGGGGTATAGAAAGTAGCTCATTTCACAAAATAAATTATTTCTTGCTCATTTTGTATGGCAATAATTGCATAGAAAATCCCACACGAAAATCAGTTACCCAAAGCAGGGTTTGGTTAGAGGTCACAAACAAAGCAGAAGGGAAAAACATTGATTATGCAACCATGAAACTATGCTGTGTTGTCAACTCAATTGAGGTATATTTAACTGGAGCAACACAGTACCATATACGGATAGACAAGCTGGCTCTGAATGACAGACACTGCTCCCTCTGGGCCAAAACACCCTACTGCTCAATAGGGCTATAAAGATAAAAGATTCCTGAATTAATTAAAATGAACTCATTGCCTAGAATTTATTGATATTCCTGTAACTAACAGGTGCATGCCAGGAACTAGGATGTAGGGCTACAGGAACCCAAAAGGACTAAAACGTCCACAGTTCCCATGTCAGTTCAGAAGTAGCCAAGAGAATAGTGTCCTCAAATACTACTGCTCTTCTGAACATTTAGTTGGGAAGCAGATGAACCCTTAGAGCTTTGCCCTCCACTATAATCTGTTGCAGCACAACATAAAACTGCAACATGTTTTACTTACACCTTGAATAATTTTGGAGACACAGTATAGATTACAATTCTGTCTCCTTTGGAGAGCTGCAATTACATGTAATTTCCTCACAGGAGTTACAAAACCAGAGACTGATTTGGTAACCTATGTTACTTGGACGGGAGTAAATTCTGCTTATTGCAAAGACTTCTGAATTCACAGAATGTTAAACTTATGAAGGGCTGTCTTCATGTCTGAGAGTCTGATTCTTAAGGTCGAGTTTGCGCAAAAGTTGCTTACATGGCTCTTGGCTCAACTGAGGGACCACAAACGTTGTATACTATGGAGCCACTCAACATAATCTGAAGAGAATATTTCCTTCAGTGCAGCTGCAAAATACCATAAATAGGCATTGTCTCTGTTTCCTTACAGAGAACAAAATCTCGGGCTTGGCTCAATAAAACATCTGCTTCACTTGGGGGAAAGAATCCCCTTCATATCTTTCCTACAACTATGACTATGTAATAGAATCAATATTTAAAAAAGGCACATCTAAAGAGAGGGTCTAAATTTTGCTCATCTTCTCTGTCTTCACTTACAACTGTAAAAAGGATTACAACTCCATGCTGGAGTAATTTTCATTCCCTGTCTACCCTCAAAGAAAAGTTAATGCACAGCAAGGAAGGGGACAGAATAGCATGGAAATCCAAGGGCTGTTGCAACCATTCTCTATCCTACTCACCGCAATCACTTTATGGCTAAGGAAGGTTTTTTTCTTTTCTGTCAAGTGGCTATTGACTTGAACAGATGAACTGGTCGGTGAAAATTGTTTAGGTATATACATTATAACAACAAGGGACATACATGCATGGTTCAATCGGATGCAGAAACTACTGCAGCTGACAAGACTGGAGATAGAGTGCCCATAACCATTCAAAGTACAGTACTGCCTGTTCTTTTCCCCTGTTGTCTCTAAATGGCTATAAAAATTAATCATTCACATGTTAAAATAACACTACTGTAATGAACCTGTAATATGCAGTCTTTTCCCAGGTAAAATGTTCCTTTGTTTTTTAATAAAGAAAACATTTTTATCTATTTTATTTTTCTCTTCCTTGAGACAACAGTTGAAAACAATTACCATATAAAACATTTCTTACTCTTCATTCTTGATGTGTAAACCCCCATGGACACAATGAGCATAGGCTACAGTATTTTGTGATGTCTTCCTTTCTATCTGTCTTTGTCTGTAAGTTGGGTTTTCATAGAATCCTAGAATGGTTTGTGTTCAAAGGGACCTTTTAAAGATCACCTAGTCCCAACCCCCCTGCCACGGGCAGGGACACCTTCCACTAGACCAGGTTGCTCCAAGCCCCATCCAACCTGGCCTTGAACCCTTCCAGGGAGGGGGCAGCCACAGCTTCTCTGGGCAATCTGTGCCAGTGTCTCACCACTGTCACAGGAAAGAATTTCTTCCATACATCCAATCTAAATCTATCCTCTTTCAGTTCAAAACTGTTACCCCTTATCCTGTCACTACAGGCCGTGGTAAAATGTCCCTCTCTCTGTCTTTCTTATAAGCTCCCTTAAAGTATTGAAAGGCCACAATAAGATCTTCCTGGAGCCTTCTCTTCTACAAGCTGCAAAACCCCAACTTTCTCAGCCTTTCTTCATAGGAGAGGTGTTCCAGCCCTCTGATAATTTTTGCTACCCTCCTTTGGACCTGCTCTAACAGGTCCCTGTCCTTCTTACACTGGGGACCCCAGAATTGGACGCAGCACTCCAGGTAGGGTCTCATGAGAGTGGAGTAGAGGGAGAGAGCCACCTCCCTCGACCTACTGGCCATGCTTCTCTTTATGTAGCTCAGAACACAATCAGCTTTCTGGGCTGCAAGTGCACACTGCCAGCTCATACCTCATTTTTCATCCACTGCTATCCCCAAGTCCTTCTCTTCAGGGCTGCTCTCAGTCAGTTCATCACCCAGTCTGTACTGATACTGGGGATTGCCCCAACCCAGGGGCAGGACCTTGCACTTGGTTTTATTGAACTTTGTGAGGTTCATATGGGCTCAACCCTCAAGTGTGACAAAGTCCCTCTGAATGGCATCCTCTCCCTCTAGCATATCAACTGCACCACTCAGCTTTGTGTCATCCACAAACTTCCTGAGGACACACTCAATCATTCTATCTATGTCACTAATGAAGATATTAAACAATATTGGTCCCAGTACAGACCCTTGAGGAACACCACTCATTGATGGTTCCCATGTGGACATTGAGCCATTGACTGTAACTCTCTGGATGCAGCCAGTCAATTCCTTACCCATCTAATAGTCCATCCATCAAATCCGTATCTCTCCAATTTAGAGGCAAGAATACTGTGGGAGACTATGTTAAAGGACTTACAGAAGTCCAGATAGATGACACTGATAGCTCTTCCTTTGTCCACTGATGCAGTTACTCCATCATTGAAGGCCACAAGATTAGTCATGCACAATTTGTCCTTGGTGAAGATTTGCCCTTGTTGAAGCCATGTTGGCCATCTCTAATCTAATTTCTGTAAAAGGTTGCATACCTTGATGTTTCAGCTGAGAATATGCTTCCTTCACCTTAATGTAACAAAACTCATGGTACTCGGGAGTATGATACCATTTCCTAGCATAATGCTTCCAGGAAATGTGACTTTCAAGCAGAAAAATGTTCTGGCCACAAAGGCTACGCTAGCCAATTATTCACTGTGCTAGGAAACTACAGAGGGTTCACTGGTATCACTATCAGGCTTTCAGCAAGCAATATAATGTTATAATACACATCACCATATCATAATCTTTGATAGCCAATGAGGGGTGACTAGCATTTTAGAAATGCTGACAAAGGTACTAAAATGACCTTTATTTTGGAAATTGAGTCCTTGCACATATTGCAATTGAAAAGCTTGTGACATTTTTACAGGACTGTTACTTCAGTTATGCCACTGACCGACTAGATTTTGCCTGTGGCTGTGATTTCACTAAATCAGGGTAACAACTCTGAGAATAAATTTCTGTTAGAAAACATGAATACAAGTAGCAAAATCTAGGCAAAAACTTTGGATACTAACACCAATAAAATGTGAAAATTTTGACAAACCACTGTGCAAGGCGTAACTGTGACCTAAATTCCACTAGCTGATCACTTTCTGCCATCCAAACAAGGAAGAATTTAATCAGTATGAACCATATCCTCTTTCAAACCTTTTGGCATCCTAGCACTTCATTGTCTTATCCAGAAAGTTTTGCATCCTGCTTGAAATTACTTTAATGAATAGTGTGTGTTTGGTACCCTCAGTAAACTGGTTCTACTGCCATTTCCACTGCTCCTGTTTTTTCCATCTTGTGTAACAGAATAATCACTGCTTGTTCTCTTTCTGTGCTACTTTTTCTGTTTTTCAACCTGCTCCAAATACTTGATGCAGGTCTTTATTGCCTCTGATTCACCATCTTTTCATACTTCATGTATGACTGCATAGTTTCCTCATCTTACTTCTCTATTTATTTCTTTTACTAGACTCTCCTTACCCTCCAGTGCCATTTCTTTCTCCATGAACATTTCCAGAGACATGGACCCTACAACTGTTTAATAAGTATATTTAATAACTATAACTATGCTTTGCCTCTACGTAAGTTTTATCTATTTTTAAGTATGCTGTCACATAGTCCTACAACATTGCTGACTGTCATTTTCAAGTAAAATTCAGTTTCACTATGAAATAATTAGCCATAAATAATCAGGCCTTTTTGTTGCTGTTCCTGTTTGATGCTTCCATTTGATTATTTATTCCTGAACAGAAGTCTTCTCTGAAAGTTAGTCTATATCTTAATTCCTTCAGCTGTTGTCTTCCCTTCCTCTTTTCTGTCATCATCAGTTATCTCCCAGATGTAAGACAACATTAGGGAAGGGAAAGGAAAACAAAGAGGGGTGTAGGATAGTGCAGTAAAGTGAACAGAGCAGAAAGAAAAGGGAAGAGACAGACTGAAGGATATGGGGAGAAAACTGGGGAGGGGGGAGGAACACCAAAAGAAGACGGGGTAAACCAGTGTGAAAAAAAGAGCTGAGCATGAAAGGGGAAAAGGAAAACTAAAGACTTGGGGAAAACATCATAGCTATAGATAGCATAAAGACTAGACAATAAGAAAGAACAGACAAAGAGAACACAGAAAACAAAGGAGATTAATCAAGACTAAAAAAAAGCCCTGGGGAGATGATCTGTATCAGAAATAAGGGGTGTTTTTAACCAAAATTGGAGATGCACAGTATAATAGGGAACACTACAGACCATAGTAGAAGGCCTAGGACAATAAACAGAAGAAACATTTTAAAATAAATGAGCACAGAGTGAATAGAGCAGTTGTGCTGCTGTACACCCTAAACAGGAAAGGTTTATAAGTTATGAACATTAATCTGGTGTTTCTCTACAATTAAAAAGGTAAGCAGGATGCTAAAAGGCATCAGCATAAAACTAGGAAGTTGTATTATGATGGGTTTTTTTCTACTATATGTTCTTTCATAACTCTGTGTGCTCCAGTATATTGAATAAGGATAGTAAAACTAGCAGAGCTCTGCTGTCATCACACAATGATACATGGTAACAGTAAACCTACATTTAGGTATATTGCTCCTGATCGCTCATTTCAGCCTTTTGCCAAACTGTATTCTGCCCCATTCCTGCTAAACATTATAAATATTTTCAATGGAATACACATCAAAAGATGAGATATTATTGTTTTATGAGGCACTGGTTAGACCTCATGCTTAGTTGGGCTCCTTTTCCTACAGAAAGGCTATTATTGTACAACATAATGGAGTACATGGGATAAATTCAGCTTTTGAGATAATTTCTCATGAGGAATTGCATGTTGGCAGATGCACTGATTTCAAGTGAGGTACCCATGCGCATCTGAAGGTAGAATATTCTCCAACAACAAGAAAAGTGCAAAGTAGCCAAATGAAATCCTTTGAAATGATATTGTCAATTTGACAAAATATATTTGGTTCTTAGGGTGCTTTCAATGCATGGTGCTTGGTTATTATCATTATACTCATCTTGTGTAAGGGAAAAATGTATAGTGACTTGACAGAGGGCACTTACAGAAGTCAGATGCAAAGCCAGCACCAACAGCATGAATTAATAACATCAGCTTTGGTGAACTTGGTATTAAAATTCTAATTAGCTCAAACCGTCCTGGGGCTTAAGCACCATTTTCCTGCCCCTCTGTCTATTAATTTATCAATCGAACCAGGAAAAACAACAGTGGCCTTGCTTTTTTAGGGACAGGTGCTAGCTTCCACTTGTAGCACCCTCTTTGAAGATTGTTTTGAAAGGACACTTTGCCCCTCTCAACACCTGGCTGTGCTCGGGAGAAGGGATGACTAGTGCCAATCCCTTTTTCCGTGTGGACATGGCACAACAGTTGGGCTTTAAGCATGGTAAGCAAGGTAGCATTTGCTTGTGAGGGCAGTGCATGCCCTTACAGGCATTTCCTAGCTCCTCCTTGGCAAATGCAGCAGGCCAGATGGAACTGTTCCTTGGGCTGCCAGTTGGACCACCCTGGTTTATACCAAACAGGATTTTAAAAAAACCCAAGGGGATGGAAAAAGTCTGAAAATTAGCAACTAAAAATAAACAGGAAATGAAGGCAGAACTGTTTCACATGAAGTGCCATAAGTACATGAAATAGAATTGTCCAGTTAAAATTATCAAAATGATGAATTTAAGTAAAAACACTGGGAATAGTGAAAATAATGCCAGGGCAGAAGAGAAAGGAGGACTTATATTCAAACAAAACAACTTAAACAATCACAGCTACAACAATGCTATCACTAGAACCACACATGGATAGCTTCAATGTGAGGTAAGGGAATTTGTCCAGAAGTATGGAACTTTGAAGGTTAACATGTTAACTTTAACAAGGTTCCCGTAACCTCCTCTGGAATTCCTTATTTGTCGCAGCAGCGATGGTCAGTAGCTTGATTTTTTTTCTCCCTTCAATAATAGCTCTGAGATATTAACTCAGGCCAAGTACATAATAGAAGTTTGTATTCTATCATTTATACTGCATAAACATGAGCAATTAGATAGGAGAAAGTTACTGCATAATAATAATAACAACAATACTTTACTAGTCATCCAGGATCAATTTTTAAGATTTAATGCACATTTTTTTTCCAGATGGATATAAGATGCTGTCGGTCTGTGAGGACACATTATTTTCAATATACATTACTTAATGGAAACATAATGCTAAAAAGAAATAGCACCACCTACAATTTGATAGCACTGTTTAAAGCTGGAAAAGTCAGAAGAATCACTCAAAAAATAGAGGGCACAATCCTCTCTTGCCAAGATAAAACCTAGATGATCTACACGTGACCTTTTCCTTCTGCAGGTTCTGTGACTGCAAAGAGCTATGAAACTGCTTTCTGACCATTCAATTTAACACTCACACCGATGTAATACAGAAAATGAGGTATAAACAGACATTATTTACAGAATATATCATGTATGCTAATGTTGAGATATTGAGTAAAATACTCCAATATGCAATTCCTCTTGGTATTTCACTCATCTGAGACCTTGAGACAGTAAAGGCTGTGTTTTCTAATTTTGGAGTTTTACACAAATGCGGGCACTGGAGCACTTTCATTATCTAAACAGTTCCCAAAAAAATTTAAACACAGTGAAGCACAATCAAGCTTTATCAGATAGATTATTAAGTAGGACTTGCTAGGATACTTAAACTGCTAACCAAAACAACATATGCAGCACATGTTTGTGCAGCAGACTGGGAGCCTTAAAAAGTCTTCCTGTTCTGCAAGGTGAATTCTACTGGATAACACTTGGGGGGCGGGGGGGGAGGGGAGGGAACAACAACAAAACAGAGATACTCCTTTCCTGCAGGACATACAGAATGCGAAGCATCCAGGACAGCAAACTGGAGAAGTATCACTTCAGAGTTCTTTGCATTTGGTGAAGTCTCCCTACAGTTAAGGCCAGCAACACAGTCAGAATCTTAGGTATTTCCATAGCATCTCTAAGTCAGAACTTTCTCTCCCGGTGTACCAAAGCTCTGAAGCTTGCAGGTGAATCAGCACTAGGTTTCTTTTTTTAAGTCCTGATGCTACAAGTATAATCTGAAAATGGTACTACATTTTTCTGGTTCACTTTGCCTTACGACTACTAACAATATTTCTATATTTGGAATTTAAAGTAATGAGAGGACAGTAATTCAATACAAGGGAGGCTGGTTAGCAAAGAGGACATCATAAACCCACCTAAAATGGTGGGTAGAAACTGCATCCTGCCTTAGTTGGCAAGCCACCTTCCCTTTTTTTGCTACTGAAGTGCCACTACACTTTAATATTCTAAAATGATAATGCACGAGATAGAGGACAAGGCACTTTGTTGTTGTTTTGTGGGGGTTTTTGCCTTTCAAAGAAAATTACGTAGAAGGGTTTTTACAGAAAGACTGTGGCACATGTTCTTACATAGTAGAAATTATCATAACTGAAATCAAGAGAGACATGACAGTTCCAGACATCTGATGAGCCTCCTCTTCTCTTTTACGAATGGGTCTTGAATGTTACCAGAAAAGGATCACAGAAAGTCCCATCACAGAATTTCCATGCCTCAGACAGCAAGGATAAAAATCTGTCTCTGGTACAGGTTTTAGCAAATGTGCTACTGGTTTTAATGAAGCTCAGCTATTTTTGCTTCTTTAATTGTTAGAGCATGAACACTTCAAAAGCTTAGAATTTTTCAATTTTTCTGTAACTTAGAAATTTTCAGTCTCTTAGAGAAGCAATGGGCTGTGTGCAGGGCAACATATAAGTACATGTAAAATACACATGGAAAATTAACTTCCAAGGGGCTTAAAAGACTAGCGATATATTAAACTAAATTAAATAATAAAGGTTCTTAAAATAATTGTATTCAGCTTTCTGATTTATTATGTGTCTCATTCCAGTATCATCACTGTAGTCAGTACATTTCCAAAAGCTAGGTGATTCAGACCCTGTTTTTACCCATGCCACCATGTGAAAATAAAATGATTTTTGATGCACATTGTACCAGAAACTGAATATGGGTCCTGCAAATGGTGTTCTGTAGCAATATCTGTATTTTTTAGTGTCAGCTAAAGTTTTTTACTGAAAACTAATTACCCATTCTCAGTATGAAACATCGATGGAGTTGGCGGTAGAATCATACTTGGGTTGCAGCACTCCTTGCCATCTCAGCCAAAATCCACACAGCCAAGGGTGTTGGCTACCTGTAAACAGTGATATCATCATTTCCAATTGTCTCCTTTCTAAAGATATGTAAACAAAATCATAGTATCAACCAATATGGCTCTTTGCAAAGATGTATTTCCATGAGCAAAGCAAATTCAAGAAATTGCAGCTCCAGAGTATTTGACATGTTTTGAAAATGGAAAACTGTAACTGTGAAAATTTATCATTCACTTGAACAGGAATATTTGAGCATTCACATGCTTCTGACATATATTGATCCAACAGAACCTCAGTTCTTTTCCATCAGGTCAGTAATAAATATTCCACAATGTTTATGAATATGCAGGCTCATAAAGGATTAAACCTATATGACAAAGCATAAGACATCTTCATTTTTGTTGCTTTATGTTAAAACAGTTACTCAGAGCACCTGATACCAGTGAAAAATGTGTGTTTATCACATATAATAATTTAATAATATAAACTGCAGTGCTACAGTTCTTTTCTAGTTTGTGGATTGCCATACACAATGACTATATCTTACATGCCAAACGAAGCAATGGAACGTTCTTAGGTAATTTGGGAATGCAATAAAATTTTCCTATTATAAACAGTACTTAGCACTTAGGAAGTGCTTTGCATTTTCACAATACCCCTCAAACAAACATGTAAGTATTGTGGCGCATTGTACAAGCAAGGCAACTGAAATGGACATCTTTCTCTAAGAAAGATTTAAAAATAAATGTTTTATCAAATAAGAATCAGAATACATTGCAACGGTTTCTGTTTTAGATCTAACCAGAAACCATAACTTCCTCAAAAGTGGTACATGAACCAATTTTATTGTCCTATCGACACATGACTGAAAACATTCCATATTAATGTAATATTAATAACAGAAGTATAAAAATAAACATAAGTACATAAGTAAACAGATATTGTATACGTGACTAGCTAATATTTTTGCACTCATAAGAAATAAAGTATCAAGGTGTTGTAATGCTGAAGTTCAGGCCCAGGCTAGAAGGATGTACATAATATGGGGATGATCAAGAAAGAACTGATAAATTTAGGGAAACCTGTTCGATGGGCTCTAGATCAAGTCACAATGGAAAGGATAAAACATATCTGAAAGAACCTTGATTTCATTATTTACTTTTCCTTCTCTATTTTAATTGTTATCTATTTTTTTTCTATTTTTCAGTGACAGCCTCATTTTCCTTTCATACATAAATTTTTATATTCTTCAAATAAAAGGACGTTTACATAGCTCTACCCATCAATGGATGAATTGCTGCCAACTTTGAGAAAGGATGTAAAAAATCATAATTAACCCATTTAAATGTTACATCTTTTCAGAATTCCATCTCATCCTAATGGCTGTAGGTAGATGGGTCTCCAGATACAGTGTGGAATTCTATTTGAGAAATCTCTAAATTAAGGATCAGTAAGAAAGAAGAGAAGCACAGGACTGTTTCCCCATCAAGTTCTTTTTCTAAAAGTGTCCTATTTGTGTCCTATATGACTCCCTCCCTGCAGGAAACCAGAAAGATAAATAGCTCATAATTACTGTTATCTGCTTGAAATTACATTTATAACATCGTGTTAAAAATTATTATTAAAACTTTTTAAAACTCTGTCTCTGTCTACACAAAAATACTGGAAACTTTAGAATTATTACCTGTCCACTCAGCTCTGTCAAAACAATTTAATTCTGCAGACTTTCAGACTAGTTCATTGATTTCTTGGTACAACAGCACTCTCAGGGAACATACAGCTGTCACTCAGAAGTGTTTCCCAAAGTTTTGTCTGTACAGATTACCTACTCCTGAGACATATGAGTGCCCTTGATGTTAAAGTTCAAACCCTTTGGAAAGCCATGCTTGGTGGAGCGATACCCAAGCCTCCCAGAAGAACAGAACATTCAGTGTGAGGTTATATAAAAAACCATAGGTCCAGAGAGAGCAGCCCACACACTCCCTCTGCTCCTTCAAGCTGCCAGAGGCACAAGATTCGAATGTCCTCAGGGCCTTCCTCCATTACATGTATTCAGATAAGTTTATCATAAACAGTTCCACTGAAAGTACAGTGCTAGCATCTCAGACTTTATATTAGAAAAAAAAATGACTGCTGGAACAAAGTATTCCCTTGTGAACAACCAACTGACCCTTGAGTTTCCAAAAAATGTTGAATGGCAGTAGAAACTCATTTGACTCCCACCCATACTTTGCTGATTTGCTAGCAAAATTCAACAACTAGTCCATGATATACACATTGTCCTGCAAACAATGTATTTCCAAATTAAAAATCATTCAACATCATTATTCCAGTGGATGGGTCTGCAAAATTGATCCTGACTATCATCCTTTATGGAAGTCAACACTTAATCCATCAATCGCTATAACATATCTGAGTGGTGACCTACTAATCTTGTCCAGAAAGTAGTCTGTAACCTTGTACCATCCCTGGAACGCTACAATTCTTGTCTTAAAGAATAATTTAGGCCCTACTCTAAAAAATCATATGGGGAGTAGGAAAGGTGAAAACTCTGGAATCATGACCAGTTCAAATCGTTTTTGCCAGAATCAGAACCGAACCTCTGCAGTAAGGGTTAAGTGCAGTCTGTTTACCTCATTCAAACAACATCTAGTCTTCAGTGACCATTCCTTGGGAAATTAGGGATTCCCTCACATCTGTAACAAATTACATGGAGCAGTACAGCTCATCCTTAAAGTTCATTTGATAGTGATTGTAATACATGCCTTAAGGTTAGGATGGAGTGCTTAACTCAATCACTTGATTATACACAGAATTTCAATTGTTGTAGAAGCCAGGTTGCATATAAAAATTCTGGGATTGAGGAGATCTCACCTGGAGATCAGGGCCGTTATTGTTCATATCTCACCACAGGCAGACCACATTCATACAGAGAATACTACAACTAATGGGGAAACATACAATAGACTAGAAGAAGTTTTCTATTAGAGCTGTCCAGGAACAGATGGTTCCAGCATCTGCTATTGTGTCTCCTTATCCTGGGTTATTTACTTATTTTTTTAAATATGGTTTGGCCTTAAGTTCAGTCAAAGTTCATCTGGCATCCACATCAGTTTACATCTTTATCCAAGGATCTTCTTTGTTCATACATCTCACGGTCAAATGAAAGAAATGATTCACACATTGCCACCTGTGTGCGAACCTAACACCTACTTAGATTTATTTCTCACCAAAGTTAATGGACTCTTCATCTCAAGGTTTAGAAGAACATACATGGTCCTATCTGTCTTTGAAGACCACATTCCCAGCAAAATAGTATCAGCCTGCAGAACCAGGGAGTCCCAAAACCTGATGGTCTGACAGTGCTCCATGCAGATAAAGTAGCCTTATGACCAGATCCTAAACTCCTAGCCAAACCGGTGTCTACATTCCATTTTAATTACAGTGAAGTTGAAGCACTGTCTTTTAGTTAAAGATTGACTATTGTAAAGAATCTAAGATCCACATACTGGGAATTTGCCGTGCATCACAGGAATGTGAGGGAGGGCAAGCAGGCCAAACTCAGTCACTTCAATGATGGGCTCCCAAAGAACAGCCTCTGTAAGAATTAGCTGTTTACAAAATCACTTGCTTCTTCCAAATTTTTCTTTGCGTGACTGGGACTATAGCTTTAATCTTCTCCAGACTGATCTCATTCGGTCAGGATTTAGGCTGCTAACACAAGGCTCCCAATGCCCCTTCAGGGAAGCAGGACAGAAAAAGTTACTAAGGGTAAAATTTGTAACTGCAGGTCAGTGGAGGCTAACAGACACCTCAGAAAGATGGTGCTATGTATGCTTTACACTGGCACACAGAAGACAGCCTAGAAGTTCCCATGAGCCTGTAGAAGCATGTGTGATGCCGGAAACGTGAGGCAGCTTTCGACATAATTTTCAGCATGCTGCTAGCATGTGTCTGAGAATGATTGTTAGGTACTCTTCTCCATATGCCAGGGCACTGGGTAGTTCTGAGAACGATGTGTTGAGGAGTGTATGTATTTGAGATGAACTCCCTGCTTTCCAAAAGATAAATTATACTACTGAATTAGATACATCTTTCTGAAAGCTACATTACACATATGAATTGGACACATGCTGTCCTAGGAAAATATATGACAATGGTTGCTGACTCCATTGTTATCTTCTACCTGTGGAAGAAAAGTTTTTTTACTGTTTGGAAAGTAGTCTCGAATAGCACAGTGAATATAGCATATATGCTCTATATGCAGCGATGCTGTATGTGGTGCCTTAGCATGTATTGTATGAAAGCTAATATGAAGAACTTCCCAAAGCTTCTGTATCAAATATGAATTGACTCACACTGATTTATGTAACAGAGTGAAGTGCACATGCGCTACATCAACACAGAGAAAATCCATGGAATCCTATCTGGCATCCCAGTCATTGAGCAGCTCAGAGCAGAGCTTCCTGACTGCTTAGTTTTAATGCTGCCAGGCTACAGTTTCCATTCCCACACTTAGCAGGCAACAAAGAATACTAGGCACAAATATTTAGGCCCATTATTTAGTTCTGGCATGCACAATATCACTTATTCAGAAAGACCTTTAATCCTTTGATAACTGTTACAAGCATTTCAGTTTCCTTGATGACATCTTACACAAATTGTTCCTACAGCAAGTTAAGGATGCTTCAAACACTGGAGCAAGAGATAGCATACACGTGGCTGGTAAACTGCACCAGGCAGTGGGATTCCTACAGTCCCTGGTAGGAAAGACAGATTTTCCCACAGCAGCTTCTTTTGTCTCTTTGTAACACACATAAATAGAGACCCGCTGTTGAGGTGAATTACAGCAGGTAGTGAAAGTACACAGACCATAGGCAAGAGGGCCTCTTGAGTCTTCATTCCCTCACAAAATGGTTTGCTTTATCTGCCTTCCAGTCAGCCTAGCCTATGTTGCAAAACCGAACACACGTAATTGAAGGTTTGTGTTAGCAGCTGACGTGATGTGCTAAAATAATCTGTAGTTCATATTCCCTGATGGGCCAATCAAGTGGAGTTAACATCAGCCCAATACTGCTTTTGTACCCAGACGGGACTCAGATTTTTTTGAAGTCATGTTTAGAGAGTAGACGCATTACTTTACAGTCCCAAATGGTCCAGGTGGCTTCAGCTGGTTTAGAGGATTTCTAAGAGCCATGGGGAACTCTGTGGTAAAGACATACCCTAAAAACCTGTCTGTGACTGTCTGGGCACCAATTTTCCCATAAAAAATATCCTAACAAGTCCTGTTCATTCATGTTATACCAGCTTTCACACCTCGTATTTGTGGTATGCAAAGACAAGCAACATGTTATTCTCAACCCCATGAAATGATGTGGGCTATAGTATATGGTGGATAGAACCAACCAGAAATGTTCTGACCAAACTGAAAAAATTCTGTTACATCACAAACAGAAACATAAGCAAAAATATAATGGTTTTATAAACTTCTGACTAACCACAAGATGCTTTAATAAAACCATTCCAGCAGTTTTCCTTCTTCATTACCAGAGGAGTTGCTACAGCGAATGGACTTGCAGAGTTCACAGCTGTGAGGAACTCCTGCCATAAAGACTGTCCCAGAGTCAGGGTTTCCTGATATTCCAGTTCTCTGCCTTGAACCCACAGGAACCCTAGCCCCAATGATGCAGCAGAGAGCCAGAAAAAACTCTCAACTTCACTTCTAATGGGACTCTCAGGACAGTCGGGCTTTCACCCAAAAAAAGCCAGAAGCACAGGAGCCCAGACTGCCAAACCTTGAGATTCCTGCCCAAGTCCTCATTCCAAATTTCCAGATTTCTGGGTCTCTCTCCACCTAGCTGTCAGAAAACAGGGAGATGGGACCTTTAAGTTTCAGGAGCCACAGCTGAGGCAGTAGCCTCAGAGCTTGGACTTCAAGCTCAGTTCTGTTTCAAAGTAATTTAAACAACCTATCTGACTACTTTAGACAGATTTGTCTCCCTTCTAAATTAAAAATTAAAGGCTTTTTTTCAGAATTGAATCTGGAAATGGAACTCTAGTTTCGAGCTTCTACAGCGGAGAACCCATGATTGAATGTTTCTCACTGGTCTATGACATAGAGTGATCCCCACAAGAACACAAAATCACAGAATATCTCAAGTTGGAAGGGACCCATAAGGATCATCAAGTCCAACTCCCTGCTTCTCACAGGACTACCTAAAACTAAGAAATAAAGTAGAATCATTGGCTTTACAACACATCCCACAGTTTAGGGAGAGTGCTCAAAATAACAACTATGATGTTACAATGGTCTAAGTGATGAGATATGGTTTCCACCCTCATTTCATCTGACAAAGAAGTGGTTCTGAAAAAAAAAAGCTTTTTTCTCGTAACAAATGTCAAGACAAAAGTGTGTTTCAGAATTTCATCTCAAATGACAGCTAAAACAAAAGCAGAGCCACTCTCCAAGAGCTGAAGTCCACCTGATTCACCTAGTGAAGTGTCCCTGACATGGAGGGGTGATCTTCCTGTACTAGCGTCTTCAATACCATAATTTCTCAGATGTAAACCAAGGTGAGTGTTGGTTTGCCTCCTAGCCTGCTCCAACACTGCAACATTCCTTCCTCGTGGCATGCCCAGGTATTTGCCACCAGTGTGGAAGGATGGAGTTTAGCCTGGTGTCACTAAGAAGACCCATCTCGTATTCCATGAGCTTAGCTGTAAAAGTAAGGTGACCACAGGTGAAGTTCTTCCGTGGATCACAAGAATATGTAAAGATGTGCCATCAGAAAACATCCGTTGGGAGTTTAGGAATAATCCGATGCTACTGTTTGCTTCCATCAAACCTGATGCCGTGAGATCACTTTGTCCAGCTTCTGCTCCTATCTGCAAACTCGTGTGGTAACTGTATTTCCCAAAACCGACACTAGCTGCTACACGTAACTACACATTTCCTATTCTGTTCAGACTACTGAGGAACTCACTAATGTAAACAAACCTTAAAGCAGGTTTCTTGGTGCAATTAACTTTCCTTGCAAAATATGTACGACTGTCTGAAAAGAAACATTAAACAATCTGAGAAATAATAAGTTCAAGTGCATGCCACAATCAGCCTTACGCCCTTTGAAGAGCATTCTGACACATTTAATTCACATGATACAGGTACCATGACATATCATGATACTAATAATAATATAGTTAATGCAGGTAATGGCATAAATAAGCACAGTCTGCTTATCTCCTAGGCAAAACTAGAAGAAAATCTAACTACATTCAAAGACTGTAGCAGCAACAGCTTCCTTTTATTTTATAAGTTTCTAACCCTTTCACGCATAATTTTATTGTAACCTACATCCTACATACTCCGAACAGATTACAGAATTTATGCAGCTCACTTATGGCATTATCATGTTTAATCATTTCTAGTAATGAGCTTCATATGACAGAATCCAGGTTGTCTTGAAAAACTGATGTGTTTATTAACCGTATTTCCTATGTATATGTTTTTACTTCATAAGTATTCCTTTATCTCTGTTTATCAGAGGCTGGAAGTCACCTGAAGTTGACACTCCGAACTGGCATATACTAATACTGACCTTGACTTTGCATTATTAAAAAGGTTTATAAATAAAATCTTGTATTAACCAGCTTGAAAATATACTTTGTTAAAGAAGCCATCATGTACTTTTAAAGTGTGGAAAGGAACATAAGATTAAATCAGGTCTTCTTGCACAAAACCGCAAGAATCAGCAATTTCTATTCAGAGGTTTTAAAGAACATTCAACCTTCTTCAAGTCTTGCTTATACATCTTTGTATCACTCTATCACTAGAGCTTGAAGTTTTGAGCACTTTATATTATACAAGGTCAACAGTACATTCCACAGAATTTCTGGGAAATGTCTCCATCATAGATCTGTGTAAAAATTCTGTGTAGAAACTGACCTTCACAAACTGTCAGCTCTTTCTTAGTTTGGCAACTCGATCTAAATCCCATTTCGGGAAATCATTATTTAATTAATACACCTCAAACTCACCTCCTCCGAGAACTGGTACAGGTATACATAGAAACGGATATTTATGCAGGCAGCACTTGAAGGAGGAAGAAAGGTTATTTACTAATAGCTATATTACTTTGATCATATAGATTTATATTCCTCACTTCCTCTCTCCTTCAGCAAGACAGGAACTGTGAGGACCAGGCCACAACTGCTCAACAGAAATTTTCACTGAACATTTGTTTTTTCAAGCAGGTATCTGTCCCACAGTCATTTCTTTCCACTGAGTTCCAGTCTGCCACTCCAGTAAGGGAGATGCAGGGCAGAAGTACGCAATCTACTTCAAAAGTATGAGCGCCTGCCTACACAGGGCAAGAGACATACAGAACCCCTCCTGTGTCCTTTTGCCACTACAATTCTGCCAGTGTAACCCTCCGTAAGGATTCTGCTTGGGAATAAATGTGACTTTATTCTGATACCGTTATTCTGCTTTATACCAGAATCACTTTTATTTCAGAATAATCTACGTAATAATCCAGAGTAATAAAAATGGCATAGCTGTTGTAGTATAATTACATTGCTACGGTTTTGCCAGTCAGGTTGCTCATGGAACACGGTCACATACTGCAAAGCAGTACTTTTTTTCTAAAACTACAAAGGAAGGATGCTGTCTCACCAGTGCTGTTGATATCCTAAGGGTGTCATCCTGATTTCACTCATCGACGCGAGCGCTGGGGCCCATGCTGTACCACAGGCCTCCCTCATTCATGTTGTAGCTCAAGCCTTGGTTGGGAACGCTTTCAGCCAAATGAGAGTCAGTGGTAAGACAAGTGGTGGTCATGAGTTTAGGAACCCCGAGCCTTCAAGAAATGCACTTAAAGGGAGAGGAAGCAGTCTTTATGTCTCCTCAAT
This sequence comes from Strix aluco, assembly GCF_031877795.1. NCBI lineage: Eukaryota > Metazoa > Chordata > Aves > Strigiformes > Strigidae > Strix > Strix aluco. The sequence goes on from NC_133934.1 coordinate 79,908,243, forward strand.
GATTTATCTGATGTACTGTTTGTCCATGCCGAATTCCTACTTAGTTCAGTGAGGACTGTTTTAAGAGTTCAAACGTAAATCTGAAGAGACTCATTTTCTTTGGTTAAAAATAAACATCAGGAGAACAGTAACCGGCCCTAGTTGCTTTAGAAACAACTCTACCGTACATCAGGAGCTCCATGCAACGCTTCTCCCCCTTTCTCCCTCCTAAGTGGGGTCTTTGGGTACAAGCCATTTCTTCCCCTCTCTCAGGGATTAGCAGCAAGTCCTCAGTAAAAACACCTCGGAGCTGTATTTGTCCAGCTGCCCCTCACCCCCGGGTCAGTGGCCGTAGCTACAGCCGCACTACAGCTGCCTCTGAGGACTTCCACTCCCTCCTCTGCCCCACGGGGAGAAGCCAACACCTCGCTGTGCTCCAGCACCCTGTTCCCACCTTCAGGGCTCTGCAGCACCGCCTCCCCAGCACCTCTGCCTCTACCCTGGGCTGGCATCCTTCCCCTTCCCAAATTCACTTCACCCCCCCGTTCACACTGGGTTGGTCCTGACCTCCCAGGTGCTTTCTTCCCGCCAAGTGTCAGGTACTCAGTTGGTCCCACTCTTCCCACATCCTGGTCTCCCCGTTGCCAGCACACCGGGAGGACGCTCGTCCCTCTGCACCCCACTCCCTCCCACCACCAGCAACATTTGCCACGTCCACTGCCGCAGTTACCACTTGGTTGTGCTTCGAGCTCCGCTTAGCAAGGCCAGAACGAAGGCGCGAGGGTCACCGCACCCACCAACCCCACAGAGCCCGCCCGCTGCACCTTCGGTAGAAGGAACGATGCTGGAGCTCCGCTAAAAAGCCACCGGGGAGCTCGACGGCACCTCCCGCCGCTCCCTCTCCCCCTGTGGCCGTCGGCGCGTCTGGAACCTTCCCTAGCATGTGGGGACGGGCCGGGGGGCAGCGGGCGGGCACGGCCACGCCAGACCCCGAGCTGCGCCTCCGCCGGGCCGCCCCAGCGGTGGCTGCGCCGCGCCGAGGGGGTTCTGCGGGCACCGCAGCTGTCAGGGGAGCTGCACCCACCTTCCGCCGGGCACCGACGCGGATCCACCGGGTCCCGCCGAGTCACGGCCGGCCGGGAGAGGGAAGCGGCCCCCCGGGAGACCCCGGTTCCTGTTTCACCGTGGAGGGGGGGAAGGAAGGAAAGGGGGGGGGGGGGGGGGGGAAGGCGGGGGCGACCCTCGGGCCGCCGCCGGGAGCCCGCCACAGGGCGGGGCGCCGCCGCCGCCGCTTCCCGCCGGGTCCACCCCCCCGCCCCTTTTCCCCGCTCCGCGGGCGGCGCGCGCGCGCGGCCGGTGCCGCCGGGTGACGTGCAGGGCGCGCGGTGGCAGCACCTCCCCGCGCGCGGCTTAAAAAGAAGAAGAAAAGAGGGAGCGAAACATGAGAGCCCTGGTGAGCCGCCGCCGCCGCCGCCGCCGGCAGCAGCAGCAGCAACAGCAGCAGCAGCGGAGGGGGGCATCGCCCGGCCCGGCCGCCGCCGCCGTCCCACCGCGGGGACACCCTTCCTATGGGCCGGCAAGGGACGGGCTGCCGCCGCCCGCTGCCCGGCCCGCCCCGAGCCTCGGCGCCTCGGCGCGGCAGCCGCTAAACCTGGTGTGTCCCCTTCGCACAACTTCGCCCGGCTTCGAGCATCCCCCCGCCGGGGCGCGGGGGGCTCCTTTCCCCCGCTCCTGCCTTGCGCCCGCCTTTTTGGACAGCGGGGCTGAGCGAGGCGCTTTCCCCCCCCCACCCCCCCCCACCCCCCCCGTTGAGCTTTTTGATTGCCGCTGTTACCGTTCTCCTCCAGACTTTCCCCCCTTCTGGGGGAGGGAGGTGGTTTCCTGATCTGAAGTGCAAAGCAAAGTCAGTGGGATTCCCCTCCTTCTCCCCCCACCCCCCCTACCCCCCCACCCCCCCGGTTTTGGGTGCATTCACACGCTCCCTCAGGCATGATGCTCAAGATGCTGCCGTTTAAGCTGCTGCTGGTGGCCGTGGTCCTCTGCTTCTTCGAGGGGGATGCCAAGTTTGGGGAGAGCGGCGCCCGGAGGAGAAGGTGCCTCAACGGGACCCCGCCGAGGCGGCTGAAGAAGCGCGACCGGCGGGTGCTGTCCCCGGAGGCCCCGGGCGGCGGGGAGGCGATGTGCCGCGGCCTCTACCCCCGCCTGTCCTGCTGCTCCCGCACCGACGCGCAGGGGCTGCTGCACGCCGAGGCCAAGGTAGGCACTACCTGGGGCTGCTTCGGAGCTGGGGGGGGGGCGGGGGGGAGATTTTCGCCTTTTTTTTTTTTTAATTTTCCTTTCTTTTTTTTTTTTTTTTTTTTTTTGCGTGGAGCCCGCGCACCAGCCGCTAACCTGCTGCGTCCCCGGGCGGGGGGGATGCAGCGGCGGGGCGGGGGGGAAGGGTGTGGGTGACCGTTTCTGCCTTGGGGGGGGGGGGGGGGGGGCGTTGAGGGCGAAGCAGAAACATGACACTGGTGCTGATTTCTTTCCCCGGGAGCCGCGGCTGCGGATCTGCCGCCCTGGAGGGGACGGGCGCTCCGCGGGGGCAGCGCTTTGCTGAGCCGACGGGCTGTGCCTGGAAGTTTTTTCTTCGTCCGCAGCGCCGGAGTTTCTTGGCGGTGGCCACGGCCCCCCGGCCCCCCCAGCTCGCCGTCCGCCCAGCCCCGTCCCGCCGGCCGCAGGTACCCCGGGCGCGGCTCCGGGGAGAGGTGGCGGCAGCTCCGGGGCCGGATGTTCCCTTGGCGGTGGGGACCGGTTTGGTTTTCTGGGGTGAAAAAATCTTGTCCGATTTGCTCCACGTGTTCAGTCGGGAAGGTCTGTGGATAGTAGGTGGTGCCGGAGCACCGAACCCTCGGTGCTCTCCAGCCGCCTGGGGACCCATGTGCTGCTCCGGGTAATGTAGATGGGCTGCGGCAGAGACCCCAAATTAGACCCTGCTCCAATATTTCTCGCTGATAACCGGTTTCTCACACCAGGTCTTCCCTTTCGCAGCCCATCTACCTGGCAGCCCCTCTGCCCAATTTCAAGCTGCGGTCATGTGAAGGGAAGCACTTTCTCTGCTCACCGGGTTCTTGAAGTTGTCGGTTCTCTGCCTCCTTTGGCCAGTTAAATTCTGCTTATCAGCCTGTTGCTTCGGATTTCAAACGCGTCGGTACCTAACCCTGCGGGACCCTGCGCTTGATAAGCTCTGCCGGGATGACCAGGGTTGCACCCAGGGGTAGGCACAGGGAGGGAAGCTGCTGAATAATGTCATTAAGAATCACTGCACGTGAAATAAACAATCAGGTGTCTTTTAAAAATTTTTTTCTTTGCTTTTATTTCATCCCGGTTTAGGTTTAATTAAGAATTCCTCCGTTACAACTCTGTAGTTGTCAAGGTCTGAGAGACTCTTGGAAAACTTGCGTTTCAGTCTTGCTGGCCCAAGCATAATAAAAAAAAAAAAATACCCAGCCTGAATCGAATTTTTATGCTCAGTTCACGGTAGATTTCACTCCATTCTCATGTAAACAGCTTCTACGAATCAACATATGTGTCTGGGTGGTATCTCTCACTTTGTTTTGTAACAAAAAGCCATATTGCATCATTTAATTTGCTCAAGTCATGCAAATAGGAAAAAATCAATAGGACAAAAAGGGGTCGACTTATCCTCCTCCCCACTAAACTGCTGCCCACACACAGAGTCCTGTTGCTTATGGCAAAAGAATAACAACAACACCATTGTGTTTGTTAGTTGGTTCACTAATGGGTGAAACTGGAGAACATCATTCTCCTTCAGTCCCCAGCTCTGTCCAAATGTTCATGCCTTTTGAGGGAGCATTTGTCCTACCCCCTCTATTCCCAGATGAGTGAGAACTGTCTTACTGCAGGTTTTCAGCTGCAGATCTCTCTTTATTCATACCATATGCAGCAGCAGTTTGAGATTCAAGGCAGATATATTTCTTCATGTTGTCTAGAGACAGTGTCATTAAGCTCCTGTGTGATAATTGAATTAAACTATAAACTAACCACACACAGATAACCTGAAAGATCTAACTGGGAAAAAGAAAAAAGGAAAAGAAAAAAAAAAAAAAAGAAAGAATAAGGACTGGAAAATATGTCCTTAATTCACCCTGTTTGCAATGTCTCGGTGGCATATATGCTACTGAGATTATTCAGTGCTTGGAGACCCTTGTAGTAATTGGCTGAATGCAGTAAATTAGAAGTTGAATTTTGGTTAGTTTTCAATCTCCAGGCAGTTGAAGGGTTTATTCTCTTCTTACTATTCCTTGAAAATACCTTTTCATTCCCTTTGGATTTTTTTTTTTTTTTTTACTAACAGTACTAAACCCTAATATAAATGTGAGGAATTGACCATATATGCCGCATGAGCTATTTCTGAGCTGTTGAACCATTTTTTAAAAATATAAATTACATTTTTTAAGGAATATTTTTTTACAGGGTTTTAAAATCAGACTGTTTTTCACCAAAGATTAACGTTTATGAAACTCTCAAATCTGCTTTATCATATCAATATATATTTAGAAAAAATGTCAAAATATATGTCATTTATACTTGACAGAATGAGATGGTCATTCCATAAAAGACATGGCAAACTATTATGGAATACATTTGAATGGAACTTTTCTAAAGCATGTTTTTCTAAACTGTGTTCTACTACAGTTCCAAAACCTGCTTTTTCAAACTCCATCATACATCTGCACAATGGAACGGCTATGACATTAATAGAAATATGAACTCTAGCTTCTTTTTTTTAATAAAAAAAAAAAAAGGAGATTTGAGCATGCTCAGTAGACATTTTCATAAGAGTTTCTTGGTTAAGATGCTGGGTCTTTGAGAATTTTTGACCAAATTATTGATCTGTGTTTATAATGAAAACACTACCTTTGCCTGCAGTTTTAGGAACAAAAACGGAGCTACCTTAATGATCAGATACAACATTGCACTGGCTCAAGCAAGATTTCTGCATCAGTTGTTGACATTTAACTCTTTGTCTTCTAGTTTTCTGCAATATCCCCTTGTTTATGAAGGGCTGCTACATCCCAGTCAAACTCTGTAATACCAGTTTTTCTAAAAGTTTGCTTACAGCCTGACAGGCAAAGAAGTCTCTACCTTGGATGGTTTCACAGCCAAGGCTGTCAAGGAATGGGTGAAAAGTAATTGTTTTCAAGTGTGCCCTTTTACAATCATTTGTTTGCTCTGGCTCTTTCACGAACAAAGGCTATTGTTGAACACATCCAACTAAACAAATAACTCATCTTGGGGTCCCTTTAACAGCTGCCTTAGTACAATGATCTATTTACATATTACCCTAAAATTGAAACCGAACTCTTTAATGACATAATCCAGCACTATAATACAGAAGAAGCATATGTTCGACCCAACAGCTGAACAATCTCATAAGCATATGATTTTTAGACATAAATACTTGTATATCAAATACGACTTAATGCAATGACTTATTTTACTGGTTTTTTTTCTGTTAACATCAAAATTACACTGCCTTTCTCAAACAAGATATGACAAGAGCACACAAAACAGATGACAATATTCAACGTAAAGAATTTCTGTCTATTGTGTCATCTTATGTTTCTTCTTCTTTGCACTATTCTTCTTGTTGATAAACCAATGTAGTATGCTATGCTTTCCTGCACATTCCAGGATTTATCTTACCTTTAGTCTACCCATTTTACTTTCATGTGGCTAGAGATTAAAGGATGATCTTACAGATGTTGTAAATTAGTCAGCAGCAGGCATAATCATTATTAGGCATGTTGCAATAAATGTTTGGAAGTTTTACATATTTTCCAGAGCACAGTTAGTTTAAACCACTGCAGTTTGATGGTTTCACATACGACTTTAAAAATTGAAGCAGGAAATTAGTTTACATTTCTTCAAAACACCAAAGCCATTATCAACTTTAAGGTCATTTTCAAAGTAGAGATCCAACAGAAGAAGCTTCATTCAAATAAGTATTTCAGTTTTGGCTTCAAACTGGTTTAATATACTGCAGGATAAATACATTATTGATTTACTGAAATTCAGAATAGAATGGTTGTCCTATCTCCCAGCCAGGACAGAGTTATACATCAGACCTCACACAGAGCAAATGTTACCGCCCTGCTTTGCTTGAGCATTCTAAAAGTTAAATAACGTTGTACTTGATTTTCAGATAATTGATTGACTCTCATGCCCTAATCTTCCGATTAGCTATTATATGACCAAGATTCATTCCAGAAATGACATGAGGGGGTGAATTCCTGTGGTTAATTCCTGGATAGCAGCTGCTCAGGGGGATTAGGATCCTTTTGTCTTAACTTTGAGGACTGAAATGTTGGCAAGCATTACTTCTCCTGTATCACCAGGCAACGTCAATTACGTTTTCCACAAGAAACAGTAAATTATCTTTGCTATCCTGTAAGTTATTTATTTTTTTTCCCCTGTTCACAATGGGTTCTGGAGTCTTCCAGTAGAAGCACAGTTTTCTATCTGCATCACCGTGGAGTTAATTCAATAAACACAGTGAATATTTACCTAGTAATACCTCGTGTTTACTTGTACTTCTAAACACACCATCATACTGCTACCGCAAGAAAGCCTACTGCCAGAGATCAACTCCCTGATGAAAACATCTGAGACTTTTGCAAAGCAGGTGATAGTACTGAATGTAGGCAAGTACTTTGAAGAGTCTGTAGTCATGGTGCACTTTCCTTCGGCGGAAACACCAAAAAAGGTCATTTCATCCTTACTTTGGAGGTCCCAGCTTTTTGGTGATACAATGTTCTTAAAAAGTAGCATTTATGGATAGTGCTTTCGGTCATCCCCTATTGGCTTCAGACTTTGTTCTATTTGGCAGACAATGACTTGACTGAATTATACAGGCCGCTTCCCATCAGAACCACAGCAACGCGCAGTACCAAGGTCAGGATGCCACCATCCCGTAAGAAAGTCCAGCTAATGCAGAAGATTGCCTCAGCAGTGTGGATTACTGCAAGCATATAAAGTCTGTTCTCTACCACCTGGATTGCAATCCTAGGCAGTATTAAGTCCAGTTCAAAGTATTAGGTATTATGCATTTTGGTTACAGTTTATTGTAGTTATCTTTATATTTTTAGTTCTTCAAGGCATTTCCTCCCAGGTCTACCATATCTAGAGCGACATCTGAAACTCAAGAAAGAAGACTGAGGTTAACAGTTCTGCTCCTATGGCCCAAATGAGCAACCTGGCAAAAAGAATCTAAACTTGCTCAGCAGAGAAGGGGCTGGGGCTGTGGAAAGAATTCCCCAAAGAATTCAGGGCCAATGCAAACCTTTTGCCATACATGCAACATGCAATTAATTGATTACTGTCTTCAAGGGCTTTTTTTAAAAAAAAAAGAAGACAAACCCTTTCCAAAAAGAAGATGTGAGAGAATTATATTCCCAAGAAGGGTCTGAAGAGAGATAATAAACCATATGTGGCAGATGGTAATCACATTACCGGTTGGATTTGATGATCTTAAAGGTCTTTTCCAACCTAAACGATTCTATGAGTCTACTTAATTGCAGGTGCTATGAAGCCAAGGATAGTCTGAGAACAGATAGTCTAAAGAATAGAACATTTAATGCATTTAACGATCCTGGCAAATCTGGATGAATTCTTTGAAGCCAATGGCAGCTCTTCTGGAATAAGCGTAGAAGCCAAATGGTGTTCTAATCGGTGGTCCAACTTACACCACTAAACTTCAGTACATATTTCAGATGTCCTTTTGACAATATACATATGGTAAGACTAAATCTTCCTGGAAACGTTTGTCTTGTAAATTAAGGTTCCTTTAAATAGGATTTTGTGTAACCGTACAGGCCATATATTGTGTAATATTTTGAATATGTATCTCTTTAAAACAATGGAGAGTGCATTTCTCTCAAGTGTTTGAGGTTTATGTAATTATGATCTGTAAATAAAATGCTGAGTTCAGAACTGTGTTATCAAAGTACTGCATCCTAGAAGAGAGTTGACCTATGAGACAGCATACTCAAACATGTCAAGAGTCTTCATACACTGAGTAACTTATTTTATCAAAAGTAATTTAGATAATTCCCTTCAATGTTATGCTGCAAGGGAATGACATTGGAAAGTCCTTCTACAAATCAACTCAGAGATGTGAACTATAGCAAAACCGTGTCAATATTTTCAATGAGCTATTTACAAATATTTACAAATTGTACAGAACTCAAATATTTACTGCTTCAATATTTCTTAATATAAGTGTCTTGCAGTCTTTGTTTATAACTGTGTCAAACAAAGAGCAGAAAGAACCTGAGCTTTGTTTTTGCATTGGATCAGATTCAGTCCCTCTCAGCTGAGAACACATTTCCCACTACCCACCATTGGGATGAATGATCAAAAAACAATCCATGTGGTTAACAATAGATTAACAAAGCGCACTGCATTCAAAGACTAATAAAGACGACTATGCTGTTTTCCATTATTTTTCACGATTTGATGACATTGCGCTCCTTAGGCTCCCGTGTTTACTTAAACACATCATCAATCGTGGTTTCGTACTTCTTCAACTACTATGCATCATATATGCTCTTTTTTCAGGACAAAGTTACAGTTTCAATATCAAGACAAACAAGATGCTACCAACTTTTTCACTTATAAAAAGAAATGTCTGAAAACATACAGCTTTTCCCACCTCCAAGTAGTTTGCATTAGAGAGAGCAAAGAGCAGAGCAGCATTTAAAGCTTGAAAAATCCAAGGCACCTGCTGAACTTCGCAGCAGTCATTTCAGTAGCCAGACCGCGGTATTGTTCAAGATACACCTATTTAACAAATACCTAGATATGGGTTTTGATAGTAGAATTTTAATTTTTAGTCTCTAAATACTTGAATAGGTCACCTTACAAGTTAGGTTTCTAAGTATCTCTCATAAGAGAAGTGGGCAGAAGGCCTGCTGCCTGCTGCAGCTCCTCCTTATATAAATGATCCCTCTAGTTCTGAGATGGTCTATGTGATTACGAGATTGCAGGCATGGGTCCATAAAATAGCTTGAGTACTCTTATTCTTATCTGAGAAAGAGAGGCAAGTGCTTAAAATCCCACTGTACTAATGACATATTGCATATTTCATAGTAATAATTTTTCCACTTCCAGAACGGTGACATGAAACATGATGCATTTATACTAACTGTATTGGTTCTGCTAGCATTATTTATTACATTAGATCATGCAATCTTTTTTTGTGTAAGATGGGGAAACAGGTCATATATTTATTTGTCTCTGGTTTGTGGCTTGCAGATACTTTCTGTTACCAACAAGACAGAATGTGCGAAGCTACTGGAGGAAATCAAATGTGCACACTGCTCACCTCATGCTCAGAACCTATTCCACTCACCTGAGAAAGGGGAAACACCTGAAAGAGAACTAACTCTTCCCTACCTGTGCAAAGACTATTGTAAAGAATTCTATTATACTTGCAGAGGTCACATACCAGGTAAAACCTATAATAAAATACGGGGATAAAGGATGTCTGTTTTGAAATGTTGATGTTGCCTGAGTGGTTATAGATCCAGCTCTTCACTAGGTAAAATCCACATTGATACCCAGGGGATGTTGCCCAAGCAAAGACAGAATATCTCAGGGTCTTCACAGGGGTCTTATGTAGTGAGATAAATATTTTGAGTGCTTTCTCACCACCGTCCTATTAAACTCTCCATGAAACACAGCACTGCTTATTGTCAAAGGCACCTGAAACTATTACCTTTGCTGAAATACTAGCATGTTCATTCAAATCATGTAAACAAGCAGTTTGCCATCCAAAAGGCTACTCTAAATGATAGATAGCTTTAAACAGCAAGAAATAAAGGATGCTGGCTGTTTGCTGTAGACTCTAAAAGCTGATGAGTAAAGTGTTTTTTCTGGTTTTGTTACCCTAGAAACTGATGCTTTTTTTCACAGGGTTTAAAGCCCATTGAAATCAAAGGGGGCTATTTGATAGACTTCTGTGATCTTTGAATCACTTCCAACATGCTGTTAACAACCAATTTCTTAACTAACCTGACACTTCCTCACTGTAATCATTAGAGCCAGCTGGACATAACCAAAACCAGAATTTGACCTGTGCTGTCTAAGGTGGTCACCAAATGTGTGCTATCACTTGCAACTGTATCAACAAAATAACCACAGAAGATGGTTCTTTTAGAAATACTGTCTTAATACACTATTATATTAAATAACTTCTTTGGTATTCTCAATAGTAAATTATTTATATGTTTAAGACTGTCATTTTTAAACTATGCTTTTTTCCCTGTCCAAACACTACTTATAAATAATGCCACACAGAAGAAAATAATTAAACTGGTTAAGATGGTTTTTTTTTTACTAGCAACACAGACTGGAAAAAAGACTTGATAGCGATATGAAAAATGAATTTGTGAATAGTCATTTTTGACATATGAACACAGCTTTGTAATGTAATATAAACATGTTTGAGTAAAGGGGATAGTTTAAGTGGATGAGATTTGGAGGAGGGTTTTTTAATTGTGTATGTACAGTATGTACTTGTTTTCCCTGAAATCCCAAGAGTGCAGGGGTTTTTTTGCAGCATTCTTTTACTGACTTGAGAAAACATTTTGAATTGACTTACTTTTTCCCTTTACTGTGGTTTAACATGTATCTCAACCCATTCAAATATGAAAATATTATTATTGTCTTTATAAACTAAGAGATGTTTCTAGGGCTTTCTTAAACCAGCTGTTTCTTGCTCTTTATCACATTCCCCAAAGCAAAGCAGAATAGATCACAGTTGCCAAGACTGCCTGCTGAACAGTGATAACAGATTAGATATTCTAAATGTTTGGCCCATATAAGAAGTCAGCACAAAGACTTTTTTTGACATGAGTTTGTAGCTAGTGCAAATGATTAACATATTCTGCAGAGCAAGACCCTCATAGTTGTTTTGTAAAATTCTGTGTTTCTGAGGAAACAATTTGTTTAATTGGAAAAAGTGAAAGAGGAAAAAGGCAGAAAGAAGGAGGAGGCGGAGGGAGGGAGAGAGAATGAGAAAGTGCTGAGCAGCACAGGAGCTATAGCCACAGGAACCTCACTCCTCAGATCAACATATGTGGTGACGAATGACAAATTTATTTTTCTACAAAGTTTGTGTATATGTAAAACTGCTGAAGTGCATCAAGATGTCAAGTGCTTTTTGTGACCACCCAGGTTGCCTTGAAAGATAACCAGATGAAAGCATAACTTTAGCACTGGACAGAGCACTGTGCTTTGCAGGAAAAGAGCTTACATACTTTAGCGTCAGTTAAAATAGGATTTTTCCTACATCAATCAGATGCTAATAATCATTCTAAATACTTGTTCTGAAAGTGGGTTGTACTAACAAAAAGTTCTTGCATACTTACATCCACCAACAGGGTTAATTTGGTGACTTGACTGGTACCTATACTAGGATTTCCTGAACGTATTAATTAAGTAAGATTCAGGTCCCTCTTTTTGAGAAGATGGCCTATAGAGTTTTAGTTTAATAGTCTTATACATTCTAAAATAGAAATAATTAAAATAACAACTTATTTGGGGTTTCTATTTTACTTTACTGCAAAAGAAAGAATAAAACAGAAAATGTGGAAGCTATGTTTTCCTTGCTTAGCCTGGAGGATTAAACAAAGAGTTGGAAATTAACAGGCCCCTAAACCCAAGGTCTCTGGCAATGATTCACTGTGCATTTGTTAAAAAGTCAAATAATTACTCTTCCTCCATTAGGGAGTGCTAATTGTTTCTGAACACCAATACAAAGGAGGTTAAGGAAACTGCTGACTACAAGAATAATTTTATCCTTTAAATCCTGCGCAAATGAGAAATATTATTAGCAATTTAAGATAGCAAGCATCTTTTCTGGAATTGAAGTTTTAGTAGTACGTGTTAACCAAGAAAACTGGGAAACTCTACATGAGTTTTTTTCATGAGTTAGCTCCAGAAATTCATTTATTTTTCTGTCTCTTTTGCAAAAATGGAAACTCTAGCATATCCTTGGTTGACTCTTTTGAAGACAACAGTTTGCCCACCAATTATGACTGTATCAGAACTTCCACTGACTTCTTTAGGAATATCCAAAGAAAAAGTGGACCCGATTCTTTATTCAAACAGAATAATAACAACAGCTGTTAGGATCGTATGGATATGTTAATGCAGGGGGGTGTAATGTTTCACAAAGTCTATGAGATTAGAACTTCCCTGCTTCATCCCATGTGACTGTTCTCATTATTTCTCATCTGATCTTTACTGTAAAGCCTCAGTTTAAGTGATTACTCATGGAGACACTGGAGTTAAGTAACTTAATGAAGTATCTTCAATCAATATGAATTTTAAGTTTTCCAAGGTCATAAGAGAAGACTGTCTAATATTTATTATTAATATAGCTAGTAAAGAAAGGCACGGCTGATTCTCCCTTTAGGCATGAGCAGAAACTTGATCCATGCTAGTGGAAGTGACATATTCTAAGGAACCTACGTGTGCCACAGCCACGGTGTGTTCTGCCATCTAAGGACACTGGACGGATTTTGAACTATGTGCTCTCCTTCATTTTCATTTGAAGAAATGGGTTCCAGATGATTGTGGGTAAATTCAGATCCAGGCCCAGATCTGAATCCAGGCATTACCAGAACAGATGCTTGATATGAATGTTTTAACTCCAAACACGGGCACCCCAGCCCAAAATGCCGTAAATCTAAGATATTCTGCTACCCACACAACACTTCCAGAAGTTCTAACATAGTCAATTAATAGTCACAGTCAACACAGTCGACCTGCAGAAAAATAGTAGTGGCTCATAGTGCTGCTATTGCTAACAAGAGGATCAAGGGGATTAACCCTGGCACTATCTGTGTGCAGGTACGTGCAATGTGTGAGTATGAGAAGAGGGCCACTAGTCACTTGAAGACTACTAGGAAATGATGTGAGCTACCACTGAGCTTCCTACATTTTGAAACAATCAGTCTGGAATGACCTCTTTGATTTAGTTTCCACAGAGAGTTGAGAAGGGAGAGGAAAATGGGGGTTTGTGAACAAATTCACATCTAGCTGTCAAAAGTACAAATCAGGGAAAAAAAAAAAAAAAAACAAAAAAAAACAAACCAGGAAAATGCTTCTTTTACACAGTATAAAACTGTATGCTCGAGGTCATATCAGGAATGAAGCAGGTGAGCCTGATTTCCAGATGCTCTCTAAGCCAGTGTAGGTCTACTCAGATGAGTGGATAATATTCAATCCTGTGTGCAGTGCAATAGGAACTTGACTTGCTGTAAAGACCAGGACAAATGCTACCACGACATTTGAGGTGTGTATCAAAGAGAAGAGCGGGGCGGGGTGGATACGCAGGGAATCCAGTGAAGTGGAATGTGGTGAAGGTAGGACAGGAAGGAATATACAGTGTGAGGAATAACTGACCGCAAACACAAGTGGAGAGAGGAGGTGAGGATCAGCGGAGAGCAGTTTTCCTTTGAAAAGGCTTGAAATCATGCAACTTTTTCCCACAGTTTTTTATAAAGGCAAACACAGAAAGCCTTCACTGTAACTACTTTAACTGACAAGTCTGTAGTTTGATTCTTGTTTGCAAGACAGAAAGTTTTAAAAGCATAGAAATGCAAGCCTGTGCAAAATCTGACAGGTACAACACTAAAACATTACATTTAATCTTCCTTTGTGATTTCAGTTTTCTTTGTTAACACGGGCACTGCTCTCTCAACACATACACAGCTGGTAGGAAATTTGTAATGATATGTATGAGTCTTTTAAAATAAAGTAGTAAGTACAGAAATTCACACAGGACCAAATGTTGCAGTCCTTACGAGGCATGGTTGTCATACAGGACAGTGACAGAGCTGTATTTGAATAAACTCAGACTGAGCAAAATGGTCTTTTTTTTCCCCTCCAAACAATTCTAGTGCTTAGGGGCACTTGTGAAGGGCCAGTCTTCTGGACACTGTACAAACACTGAACAAAACACCCATCTCTACACTAAAGACCTTACAATCTAAGCATGATAAAGAAAACATTAAATGGCTACAAGCAGATCGGAGAGTAAAAGCAAACGATTTTCTGTCTTTAGTGAAGCTATTAGTATAGTGAATCTAGTATATATAACACAAGAAGATTTTTTTTTTGGTAAATTACTGGGTTTTATAGAGCAAAATTCCATCCCTAATACACAGGTGAAACTATATTTACAGAGGTTATATTCCTTCCAGTAATGCAACATTTTAGCAATTTACTGACTGATTTTCATAGTTTAATTCAAACCCCATTTTTTTACGAGCTCTTCTAAAGAAAATGGAACATAAGCCTTATCCTTTGTTGGAACCTGCTGATGGCTGATGGGTTTGCTAAATAGCAAAACGCAACTGCAGTGCAACATGTACTTAAGTGCATAATAAAATATTTCATAAGGAAAAGGGATTAGTCTTACATATAAGAAAAGGCATTGCATAAGGCATTAGTCAAGTGAGTTTGTATCTGATTGGTACCTAAAATGAACATGTACTGAGTAAACAATATGATCATAATATGCTCTCAGTTTTTCTGACTAAAGATGACATTCAAGACAAGAGTAGTTTATCTTTAGTAAATGGTAGATGGCATACTTGGATACTTCTATAAATTCTTAGAAATTGTACACCTCTAATTTGCTATTGCATTTTCTTGAATGATCCACTGTGCCTAGAGAAATAAATTCTTAAAGACAAAACTGTACATTCTTAAGTCAAATAATTCAACAGCAAGATTTCAGATTACCTTTGATTCTGGCATTATATCTACAAGCCTTGGAATACTACTCCGTGATTATATCAGAGTTCCTCTTCAGTTGTTCCACTTGAAATTTTATCTCTCATTTTCTCCAAATAACTACTATAAATTAAAACCAGCTCTTCAGAGATGATATTTCCTGAAGCTCCAAATCATGGTAATTAAACTTTTGCACCACAACACACTTCCATGTGTTTCCAGATATTATTTTATAGAAACCAAAGGCAGGCTTTGTCATGTTATTTTTCCAATATTTTTAAAGGAAGATGCATATGAAAAGAAGTATAGTTGGGTGGGAAAGGCTTTCCACTCCACAAAAATTCTGGGATCTAAAAAATTTTCCTATTCCACATAAGGAAGAAATTGAACTCTTTCGAAATTTTCCATGAAGAAAGCCACAGAGAGACCACCCCAGGATAGCTAATAAAGTCGTTGTTAGGACATTTACTTGGGAAATGGGAGACTTGGGGTCAAACTCTTGCCTGACAGATGAGGGGCATTGACCTGAATATTCCTCTTCCTAATGAAATGCCCTAATTACAAGACATTGGAGTATAGCGATACAAGGTTTGGTGTCTGTTTCTCTCTTTTTCATTTACACCAGAAGTTTGAGTTTGGACCAGAAACATCATGTTAACTAAAATTTTGTCAAAACTGATAATATTTCTGAAAAAGCTTTGCTTTTAAGAAATTGGCATTTTCCAATGAAACACAGCTGTCCCTCATCAGCCCTTTTTGTACATTGTAAGCCAGAGGTTTTATGGCCAAGATCTATGGATTACTGCATTATTCACAAGTGGTAAAGCCATGCATAAATTAGGCCTCTAATTCCAATTAAGTGCTAATTCTGTGTATCCTATGAGTTATGTCCTGGACCATAGTACCTCCTAGCACAGTACGCCAATAATGCAAAGAGGAATGAAGGTTAACTTAAGCCATATTATCTTAACAACGTTTTAGTAAAGAAGTACATGTATAACTAGCCAGTAATACTTATCATTTGATACTAATGATTAAAAACTGGATAGAAATGACTAGAAATAGGTTTGTGGACAGAAATAGATATTCTTCTTGTCATTAAATATAGTGTAATATCAGTAGGGGCAGAGTTTTTCCTCAGAGGCTCTCGTTTTACCAACTTCTTATTTCCCTGGGTCTTCAAACTCCTTCCCATTTTAACCTGAAACTTAAAGACCACCTATCATCCAAGCCAGCTAAAAGCCAGCTCCAATGCAGTACGAGACACACGGCCCTTTTCAGGGGATGGGAGCTGAGGAAGTAGATGCCACGATGGGACACTGTGTTCACCCACTCTAATGCTGGGAGTCAACTGCATGTCAACACGGTGCAACTTTCAGCAGTACTTCTTGCTTTCTGAGACAACTAATTATTCATCTCTCCAACTGATGTGCTTTGCTGCCACCATTCCACAAAGTTTTTGCTGCATGTCTTTTACCAAAGTCTTTACTGAAATTTTTACTACAACAAGCCACTTTAAAAAAAAAAAAAAAAAAAAGTTAAGTGAAAGCTGCTCAAGCTATTTTACAGCAGGTACTACACTTGATTAATAAGGTTAAAATGAGGGAAAAGTGTATCACAGCCTCAACTCTGAACTCTGTCTCTTAATTTTTTGAGTAAACCGTATTTTGAATGAACTGGTATTTTTATTCAAGCACACTGAAAATAAAGTTTAATATAAATACAGATGAATAAACTGTAAAAGGTAATACTCAGTTTATTCAGAGAAGGCTTTTTATGCAGATAGCACTTTGTTTAAAATGACTTCTTTTTCCATTCAATATATGATCTATTTAGAGATTAGTTTGATGGCACAAAACTGCAGACATGACAACACACTAAATATTTGCATGCTCTTTTGCATTTTTAAGGTTTTCTCCAAACTACAGCTGATGAGTTTTGCTTCTACTATGCAAGAAAAGATGGTGGTGTATGCTTTCCAGATTTTCCAAGAAAACAAGTGCGAGGGCCAGCTTCTAACTCCCTGGACCACATGGAAGAATATGACAAAGAGGAAGAGATCAGCAGGTTCATAAATATAAATGCTGTTTAATCTGAAAAAAAAACCCTAGCAAAGCCTGTGGTTTTCACAGTGAAACAGCTCAGTGTGTGCTTATGCTCAGCAGCTGTGTTTTCCAGATGTTACTTTCTTTTGCTGCTGCTAGTGTACGTCAAAAGAGAAAGTAACATTAGCTTCAATATTTCAGTACCATTTGATATTTGCGTTGCTGAAAAGGTGTTAGAATCCTGGTTTGATCCACCCTGTGGATCTTGGTTATGGTCCACCCTGTGGATCATACATAGTTCTAGAAAGCCATTTCTACCTGAATTTAGTATTACTAAACAAACCACGATAAGTTTATGTGTAAAATATTTATTTCATTATTTTAAATTTATCTAGTTAATATATTTTTCTTTGTGAAAATAATTAAATTAGATTGTCCCATCATAAGTCATTATTTTTAAATGCGTTTTACAAGTCAAATTGCTGGAATTTACTGTGTTTATTGTACAGTAGAAATTCTGTATTTATAAATCATTCTCTTCTTTTACCAACTTTTACCTCTCCTATTCCTCTACATTTCATATCTAAGCTGAACTAATTTTCTCTTCCCTGTATACAAATCAAATTTTGCTCAAGTGAAGTTCAAATTGATTTTCAGTATTATCTGCTTGCATATATTAAAGGAAATAATTTTTCTCTGGATTGTATAACTGTGGTTTTAATATCACTGCAGGACAATCATTTTATCTTTTAGGGACATTGTTGTGTCATGGTTACGAAAAAGAACAAATTTCTCACTATTTTTTAAAATTTTTTTAGAAAACACAAGCACAACTGCTTCTGTATTCAGGAGGTTGTGAGTGGACTAAGGCAGCCTGTTGGAGCAGTACATTGTGGGGATGGATCCCATCGTCTCTTTATTCTTGAGAAAGAAGGATATGTGAAGATTTTCAGTCCTGAAGGAGACATACTCAAGGAACCTTTTTTGGATATACACAAGCTTGTTCAAAGTGGAATAAAGGTTGGATTTTATACTTCTCTCTACCTCTTTATATTTTAGCCTGTATATGGGGAAAAAGGGAAGAAACTTTTTTCAGAAATTATTTTAATTTAAATAATAAAAAATAAGAGTAATGACAACAGATACTACAGTTCTGTCTGGCAGAGAAGTGAAAAATTCCTTGTTTCAGGAAGGGAAAACATAGCATCTTGTAACTGTCATCGTGTTTTGCTCTTTCCCTTCCTTTTATCCTCACTTTAAATTCAGAAGAAACTATCCAACACCAGCATCCCACAGCATTATCTTTGTATTTTCACCCTTTGGGCTCATTTCCATCCCACTGAATTCATCTGAGTTCTGCTGGGATTCCAGTGGGAGGAACTTTGACTCAGGGCCTCCCCTGACCTGGGGGTGCTCAGCGATGCCCCGGGAGCAGGACACAAGCAGGGGCCTGGGAGTACTCAGGGATGCCCAGGAGCAGGGCAGTGATGCTCACCCCCTCCTGGCTCATCCTCAAATGTGGCATAGGCTGCTTTAAAACGGCATGTATTGGAGATGCACCTAAAAAGTGACTGACCCTCTAAATTCAGACATGTGGGCAGGTTGGTGCAACAGCTTTCATTGTGTTTAATGGGAAGACTTCCATGGTCAGGGGAGTGAGTGGTGAGTGGGCACTGATAGGAGTACATTGGAGGGTGGACGTAAGAAATTACATCTAGGCATGGGGTAAGTACTAATGGAAAACTTGTAAATCTATTGGGGGATATTTCACTTTGGAAATATCGTGTTGTTCCATGTTGATTTCTTGTCACATGTTCAAGCGGTAATGCAAGTAAAATCCAAATATATAAAGCAACTTTAAATTGTAACCAGGTTTTGCCTAGAACAGTCAGGACTATATATCATAAAACCTTCATGGATGAAAGATGTATTGACATATTCTTGACAGAGTAATCTTAAATAATAATTGTGACAAACTATATCGATTTAAAATGCATAGCACATGCTAACTAATCATTTTGCGTTTCAGCTATAAGGGCAATAAGCCAATTAAGATAGTCTTCTTCTGAGAGGAAATCTCACAGATTTTTGGGTTGTGTTGAAAGAGAGAGAAAAATGAAATATATTACACCTTTTTCAGGAAAAGAACCAATTTATATGATTCTGTGATTTCCTGAACACTTCTGTCTCTGCCTCTGTAGGTAACCATTATGTTCAAAATACCAAACCAGAAGGGACTTACCAGGGGTATTTTTGAGCATCAGACTAAAGCTGTTTCATATTTCTTCACTGAAAATTCTGATAGTTTGTACTTGTGAAAAACTGAACTGAAACTTTCCACAGAACCGCTATTGGTCCCAAACAAACCTTCCTCAAGGAAACTTTTGCAGCTGGAACTTAGAGGCAAGGCTAAATGGAAAACTGATTTTCCATACTTCTGAATAGGCAATAGCCTGCTTGATAAGACTCAACAGCTACCCTCAGACTCAGATTCAACTTTTAGTTCTGTTTTAAATCAGTGACCTGACCTTTTTAGTCCTTACTAGCCTAACCATCATATAATAGTCTAAACTGGATCTGTTTCAACTATAACATTTTGTGTAAATAATTTGATGTTCTCTAAGCTAGAAAGTCTAATTCAATTCCCTGCGATAACAGTCCAGTGACTGAGGAAAATTGTATTGCAGTGTTTAATGCAGGCTGTCAAGAACGGAGGGTTTATTGTACTTCACAGGTAAGGAGAAAGTGAGTGTGCCTAGAAGCAATACTCCAGCTCTTAAATAGAAAGGGGAAAGAATTTGAGGAATGAGTACATTATATAAAATAATAAATAAATAGAATAAAACAAACCCCACATAATCCAAATAGTAGTTTTAAAACAAGGGTTCTTAAACATTTTTATGTTTATCCTCTGCAGTCTGATTCTTATAATCATTGTCCACGGTTCTTTACCTACAATGATGCAAGATCACTGTGACAATGGTAGCAATTATTCTGTCAAAATAGACTACTTGAAGGGTATTTGATTTTACTTATGGGTTATACATTTTAAAACTAGAAATCAGTAATGGAGAATACTATGTGGGTAGACAATTCTCCAGCAGGCAGTGCAGATAGTGTACAGCCAGCAATTAAAAAAAAACCCAGTACCTAAAACACTGCATCCATGTGCAGTGCAAGAATCACTGAATGTGTCCTCTGTGCTTACTCAAGAAATGCTTGTAGTGTCAGGTAGATTAGTTTGTATGTACACATTTTGCTCGATGTGCCTGATTCTTCTCATAGAGTGGTGTAAGTGAAAAAGTAAGATGAATGCAATGAATTTTTAGTTGTCCCCGATCAAACTTGGGCCCATATGTTCAAGTGAAGTGTTTTTGTTGCCTTTTTTGAGGCCTCTGTTCATTTACACAGATTCATAGATGTTAACCCAAACATCTACTCAATTTCTGTATAACATCATTCATATAATGTTATTCTTGAATTAACATACTCTTCATTGAAGTAAACAAAAACTGTTCACCTCTTTTCCAACCTTGGAGCAATGGTAGCAAGAAAAGGCAAACAGTTCTTTTTCCCCAAAAATAAGTGTAAAAATTTTCCCTCTTATACCCAAGTGTCCGAAAATAGCAGTTCTGTTAATTTTTGGTCTGTATCTGAAATACGAACAAATACATAATTCTAGTGACAATAGTAAAAATATTTTTTCAAACTTTCATAGATATATGTTGTATCCAGTAAATAATAATAATAATTATAATTATGCAGCTGTGGTTGAATGAAGGATGATTTAGATTGATGCCTCTGAAAAGCGTTTTGGACAGATATCCCAGTAAGATATTTTTAATGGTGATAGATGGAGTAAAATAGTGGTGGTTGATTTTGTCTTCTTTTTCTAATGTAAAGAGGATATTTAAGAGTGATAAAATCATTATATTGTCACAAAGCAGCAAATCTGTTGCATGATGACTTTCCAAAGAATATACTTTAAACTATCTTGAGGCTGATATAACCAAGAAACAGAAATTACATATTTCCTTCACAAAAATAATCCTGGACTTCAGTTCTGATCTCACTCACACCATTTCACTCATCACAGCATTGGATATCAGGAGGAAAACAATATACAAAAACAGAGGAGGAGAAGTGACTGCATTGTATAGCAATCAATCAGCCATGATACCCTCCTAAAAAGATGCTGTTTGGTTCCTCTAATGGAACTAATGGTCCCTGTGTTGATGAAATTCATTTGGAGCCCCTCATGTTGCTGTGAGCGAGCTTGCAGGGCTTCTTCACTGGTCCTGCTAACCTAAGCACATAAACAGGATTATCTGGAGTTGTTTCTTGTCGGTCACTCCTGTGAAGGTCTGTGGATATAAATGGAAATTAAGTGAGAAGAATGGTACAGCCTAATGGATATGTTTTATTGGTCCATTGGCTTTTAATGTTCACTGAAGTTATTGAGGTATCTGCTTGAAAACTGTTGCTGCGGTAAAATCTACTGACCGTTATGTGATTTAATTTTAAGGAGTTCAAATGAACAAGTGATAATTTTATATGCTGCCAGTATCTCAGAAGGAATTAGCACAAGCATGTAGATGTATTTCACAACAGAGAGAGGTGCCATGATGGTAGCTTGTGCTTCCTGCTAGCCCTACTCAATAGAAAAATAGAAGTAGGATTCCTGAAAAAAAGAAAAAAAGGCTCTGAAGGCTTAAGAAACAATTTTTCTCTGCACATCTCATAATTTCTAATCCTCTTTGACAGCAGAGTTAGCAGGAATGCATTTTTGATCTGCTATTTTTCAACTTAGTTGTTGGAAGCCATGAATGGATCTCAATGAAGAAGTTACTAATTCAACATCTGTGGCCCTCTCCCATGTATTTTATGTCACACTGGCTACATAACTACTGTAGTATGTGAGGATGGATTGGGCACTTGCCCAAGTCCCTCCTGTCACCCTTAGCCTTTTCTTCCCTATTTCAAGAATGTGGTGAAAAGAAGGATGCTGTGCACCCCAGTCTTGCTCCAAAGTTGAGTAAGAACATGAGTGAGACATGAACCTGTAACTCGAATCTAGGACATGCACCTGCACTCAACTATTTAGGAATATATAGCCCAGTGTAGTAGAGAAAATACTGACTCCATCACCTGTGCCCATTAATATTACAAAGTACCCTGAGTATGTGGCATGTATGTAGAAGAAAAGAATAAGCATGTACCAGAAACAGTCTGCTTCCCTGTTCTGGTGATTTATTGCTCCATTATGTTGCGGTGAAGAGAGTTGTTAGTTACAGAGCAACATTTTAAAGTTATGTGGCAAAGGCAATTCTTTAATGAAAATATTAGTACCCATTTTTTCTTTCAGACTGATTTTCACTACTGTTATTTTCTTTTTGTTTTAAACTGTTGCCAAGTAGAAGAGAAGCAGAAAGTTTGAATGAGAAGCTATTGAACTAATAATGGTAATACTTTGATTTCACTGGTGTTTAAGGAGACCTTAATCAATTATCAAGAAAAAATAGTCCTGATGTATCTGAATCTATTGTCAAAAAGTTAGGCAAAATAATTAAATGCTTTAAAAATATTGGGCAAATATGATTTTATCCTGCAATGCACTCAGCAGAAAAAAAAAAAAAAAAAAAGTATCAAAACATTCTAAATATTTGAATTTAATGATTTCTTGAGATGTAGCAGGGCTGAATATGTTATTATTACAAGATCAGTCACCTTGTATTCAAGGTTGTATCTAACTTGCAGAAAAATGCTGAATGCTCTAGCAGTTCTCCAAATTTCCTTACTCCTGTGGCTGTATTTTATCTTATTAACTATATTATTTCCTAAGATTTGGAAACTTTTAGATTAGTAGCAGCCACCATAAAAAGTAGCACAGCCTACTACATCAATTTTCACTCACTCTCATCTCCTGAGCCCAAAAACATGTATAGGTCTAAATTATGTTGCTCTAAAATACATTGTTCGTAAGGGAAGGCATCAAGTTATGATTTGGCAGCTACAAAAAAGGAAGAGCCTACCACTTCTCTTGGGAGTTAAATGCTATAATCACCTTTCAAAATCCTTTCTGAAAAGCTAAGTAGCTCTAGGGCAGCAACTGTTAGTCCTTAAATCATGTCTGCGGTCCTTCCCCATAATCATTCAACTTCCCAACATCCTTTTAAAATGAAGGACCTCAGAACTGTACAAAGTAGCCAAGTTGTGGCTTACTACTGCCAATGGTAAAATCAAGTCCCTGTAGTTACATGGTATCTTTCTACTTACAAATCCACCAACTGAACTGACTGTTTAGGTATGGAATTGCAGTTGGGCTTCATGTTCAGTTGCTTGCTATCTCTGATCCTTAAGTTATTTTCAGGTCATTGCCCCTTTTTTTTTGATTGTGACCAAGCTCTGGTATAGCTCTGGTGTGTATCTGCTGACTATTATGACAGGGTCATAAATTTTGTAGCCAGCAAGAATGGCTCCATTCTGTTGCACTTTGCCTCACACAGTGCCTAGAACTCCTCCAAAATGGGTATCTTTAAAACTGCCGTTATGGAATTACCACTTGTACTTTTGTATAGATTTTTTTTTTTTTTTTGAGCTAGTAATAAAATATTCTTAGTACATCTCATGGGAATATTATGATAAAGGGCAAAGCCTTTAAGGAAGGAAAGGGCAGGGCAGGGGAGGGAAGGGAAGGGAAAAGGGACAGATAATCTCAATGACATGGTATTGGAGATCACTGTTAAGAATATATGAGTTAGACTTCTTGACCTCCAACACCCTCTTCTCTACTCTAAGACTAAGGTTTTCCTTGTCAGAAACACTTAAATTTTAACAGAAACATCCCCTAAATCCTAAGTCATAATCACCTTTTTATTTTATCTTACTTTCAAATTAATTCAGTAAGACTATACTTCTTTTAATTCCCAAAGTTTTTTAAATGCTATATTCCTACATAATTCCCTGTAAATATTTTAACAGCCAATTCTCTTTGCAGTGAAAAAAATACAGAAATATCTGTCAAGAATTATTTTAAGTGTATGCTCAGCAAATTTCCAAGTAATAGTCTTAAGAAGAGTTAAAAAATTAGATATATTCCTTACTGTATGTCAGTTAGTTTTTATATCAGAGCACAAGTACTTTCAGTGCTGCAAAGTCATATTCACGAGTGATCCAGTGATTGAAGTAGGAATCTTCTGTGATGCCATGAAGAGTGCTGTGGAACATAGCAATTCGTATATTCAGTATAAGAATATGAAGGTAGACTGTCAGGTATTAAATATGCTAACTGTGCTGCTATGAGCTAATTATTCCAGAGCTTCTCAGGGTCAAATGAGCACCTTGTCACCATAGGCACCTTTTTGCCAGAATGCAGGATTAGTAGGGAAAATTATACTACGTCTTCATGTTTGTATCACGACATAACATTTAATCACATGACTACATATTACACATTATTCAATATAAAATACAAATGAAATTTTTTTAAAATGCCACTACCTCCAGCACTGGCACAGCATGTTTCAAGGTTGTGCAGCCTTTGCAGTGAGGAGTGCTGCTACAGAAAGCTACAATAAACCAGTCATGAAATCTATTTAGAACTCAGCATGTGAATAGAATCAGATTGTTTGTGTCAGTATGATCAGTTCTATCATTGATAAAACGTCTCACCATTCCTCTTGACAGGGGATACGTATATTTGTTTTTGCATCACGTTGATGTACAGTCCTAAGTTAACATATATACTGTTCATCAATACCCACAGGACTTATGTTACTGAGAAAAGACCCACAATTCACACAGTTCATCCTTCCATCCAAGTCCAGTAATTTCCCTCAATTTATTTTCCTCTGAATTCTTACATGAATGAGGGTGAAATCAATGAACTTTGCTTGAACTTCTTTGCTTTGACATCACAGAGCAAGCTGGGCTCTCTTCCACTAAGCACTAATTTATACTCTCGGCAAAGGTTATCCTCTTGCTCTCTGCTCCCTAGAAAGCCAAACTTAGAGTGGCTACTAAATTTGTGACCAATTTCTCCCAAACAGGGGGTTATTTTCATACATGGAGAGAAAGGGGAGCAGTGGAAGGATGTACTTCTCTCCAGGCTTTAGGACTGGAAGGAGAATTGGGAGATCCTATCTAAATCTCTTTCTTCTTCAACCTAACGGGCCTGCAACTCTTCTTAAGTACTCAGAAACACTGTCTGTGAAAACCCTGGAAAGTAAACCTTCTTTGTTCTACCAGACCAACCTCTCATCCCTCTATGAAGAATAGGGATAGTCCTCTAAAATAACAATGTTAAAGTATAGAATATAAATATGACATTTCCTATTATAAACAGCATAAGATTTCATTTTTGTTTCATTCTACAACTAATTCCACCAATACTGAGTGCAAATTCTATTTTCTGTCTTGCTCCTGTACTTCAAAGTCTAATTAAATGGTAAGTCCATTTAAGATATGTGCATAGGCCCAGACAGAGTGGTAAGGGAAATAAGAGCTGCAGTCAGACTTGTAGCACAACAGACATCATTTCCGAGGCCACACCTCACCTGTGACCTGCCCACAAGGAATCACATTTAAGTGGTTTTGAATGTCTTGACATAACTGGGGCAGAAAACTAGGAAAGAAATAATGGTTAAGGTGTGCAAATGGCGAAATGTGAAAGTAGAGGACATTTTAAAGATAAACCAAGTAGAATGTCCGTGTTTATAATGACCTGAAACATTAATGAAATAGACATGATGCACACAGCACAACAGCCTGCATGAGAATTCAGCCTCCTTCATGAAAAGGAAGGTTTATTTCTTTATTAGTGATAAGTTTTTTATGATTTTTGAGAGGGTGATAATGCTCTTGTGAGGACTTAATATGCTTCAACTGTGTTCAGAAACTGTAAAATACAATCAGTTTTCTGTAAAATACAATCAGTTTTAACCGAGACTATATAATGACAGTGAAATGTGCCTGGATTTCCCATTAACCATTTGCAGATTTTGGTTCTAATCCTAATAGGGGAACAACAGTCCTTTGAAAGAGGCTGTCTCTTACCACTATATAGGTCTGTTGCTTGCACAGAAAATAAAGATTCTTACAATTCTGAAAAGCATGTGCCAAAAGCTCTAGAGACCTCTATTTTTGTGTGAGAGCCTGCACTAGATAACCATACCCAAGCTAGCAGTTGTGGAACAGTGCAGTGACTCTTAGGTTGTAAGCTGACCAGATGAAGAATTGCCAGTTTATTCTAAGGAAATTTGAATCAACAAAACATAATAGTTTCTGTTGATTTTGGGTAGCGTGTCTTAGATTTGAGGAGCTGAGAGGGGAAAGAAGATAATACTTTATCATTTTACATGCACATGTGTAGATTTTAATGTTCTGTGTTTCCTTGAGAGGAATCCCATGGTGCCAATTAACCTAACTTATTCCAAAACAATTCTCTGTTTGGAAAGAATAATTTTCATTGTGGGTGTTCCATGAAATTGTATGCCTCATACCCTGTTATTACTGAGATGTGTGCAGTGCAATTGAGAATGCCAGTTTCTTTTCCATGCACTGTATAGATTATAGCTGTATCCCACACACAGTGCTAGATAATCCCTACTTTAATTTTGTTATGTGTACAAATCCTTTCTGAACATTTAGCGGTTTTAAAAATGTAAAAATCCATCATCTTCTAACTGCATTTGTTAAAACCAAAAGCTGAATTTAGAAGTGATCAAAACCAATGAATAACATGGTAATTATCTAATTAAAAGGAAATTATTGTGTTCGCTGAAATATAACAGGCAGATCATGATATCCAACACAAAATGGCAAAGAAGGAATAAAGTTACGCAGAAAATTCCATGGTTTTTAGCCAACACAGTTTCAACCACATGTTTTTCTTTAATGGGAGGAGGTTTAACAGTCCTCTAAGGCTCCAAGATTCATCATCCCTTTAAGCTCTTGGACACCCCAAAATCTGTAATGAGGTCCTAGAATACTTCAGGGAACACATGAAGTACTGGAGCTATCAAAAACAGTACCATGTCCTTGAGACTTCTTCTATGTACTTTCCTGTCCATCACAGCTATATGATTTCCTCTGGTATATTATCCCTTGTACTATGCCATACAGAAAATGGGTCATGTCTTTGTCTTGAAAGCGATTAAAATTTGAATGACATATATACTTTCATAGTTAATACAGTCCAACTGCTATTCCTATACATACTTCCCCCAGATGTCACAGAACAATTTTCCTCTATATCCTCTTACACACATTTTCTCACAAGCTCTTAAGTCCTATTCCTTAGACAGAATCAGCAAGTTGGATTGAGGGAGGAACACTTCCTCCAACGGAGCACTGGTATATTATCATGTTTTCCACCCATTTTATCCCCTTTGCAGTTAAAATTGGGCAAATGATCTGTCCCTAATTTAATGGTTTATATATAATTTTAGTTTTAAAAACCAGCCCCATTTTTCCCATTACCAGAAAAAAACCCTCCAAAAGATGAAACCACTTAGTAGCTGACACTTATTTTTGTTCACTGTCAGTGTCTGCCTGCATTCTCATATTGCTGGAATTTTTAAAGAAATTATTTCATAAATCTCAATAAAGTAATATTCTCTCTTAGATTTAATTTGGAAAATGGAATATACAATCTGTGGGAGAGAGGTCTGCAAAATACTTTCAACCATTTGTTTTTAATTTACAGTAGATACTTTTTAAAACCTTGATCTATCTTCACTGGCATTGAATCGCAATCCCTACAGCTGAATTGCAACAACTTTAATTTATGTAATAATCATTATTTTTATGCTAACTGAATGTCTTGAAAAGAAATAAAACAGGGAGTAAATCACCAAAAACTTTTATATTTTGACATTCCTAAAATTCTGTGAATCTCTATCAGCTAGCTTCTCAATCACTGTAAAGGCCCGGAGACAACATACCAGAAGTGCTAGTAGATGAATGGATCTGAGTCACACTGCAGTGTGAAGGAGAAGAAAATTTTTTTTATATCAGACTACATAAGAAAATTACTTAGTTAAAATTGAAGTATCCATATCATTTTTTGGACCTATGATCTGTTTTCACGAGGAACCACATTAGAAGGAAGTTAGCTCCTCTCAGGACATCATTTCAAGCTCTTCCTTAAAGAAAACACATGCCTTTCCATTATAAATTGGAAGCTTATTTGTGACTAATGAATGTAAAATAATGTTGTACACCTTGTAGGAGCCTAGTTGAAGATGTGACTAAGCACTATTGACTCTCCTTTTCAAGTATCAGACAATGTTTAGGTATGTTAATGCATGCACTAAACCACTTTAAAGATCTAGTAAAATAAATAGAATTTCAGATTAGAAGAAAGGCAATACAAAGTGTTGGCAGCTTCCCTTACTGCTATTTTTTCCTTCCCCATAACTGCCTTACAGGATATGACAGGACAATATTATCAGGACACTATTGCTATAGTGATTTTTTTGAGGGAAGGAGCAAGTCAGTGTTCTCATCTAACAAGCATGTGTGTGTGTGTGTGTAAATAAGTCAGTAAGATCAAGTAAAATTTAATAAGCCACCTATGAGATTACTCAAATTTGCCCCTACAGTTACAGATCACAGTCCTGCCAAATACAGTGAAGTTCTAAATGTCATGTCAAAAGTTTGAAGCAACAGACAAATCCAAAAGTAGAGAATATTAGGGAACTGCCTGGGAGAAACTAGCCTCGATCAGGTTTTACCCCCTCTTCTAGGTTGCCCCTCACTGGGACAAATCAAAACTATTTCGCAGACAGTATCCATGTTTTTGCAAAGGCCTGCGGGCCTGGGAAGGCCACAGATAAAATTGGATCAAACCCTTTATTTACAAGTGCTTGGTAAAAAATGTGTAATTGATTACTTAATTTAAAAGTAATTTCAGTTCTTGAAGCAGAAGCATTCAAAACTGTGTTTTTGCTGTAGTTTAATGAGTCAGCATTTTGCAACCTGCAACATTTTGCACTTCTTACAAATTATATGGACCTTTTAATAATTTTTCCTTTGAAATAGTATGTTAAATATGTAAGTGGCAAAAATAAAAGAGGAACATAGTTCAAAACAATTCATATAATCCTCTATTTTGTGTAAAATTTATACACATTTTATCAATGTGTATAAATTTTATTATATTTTACTATCTGCATAAATATTTCAACTTCCAGGAGTACGTATTTGAAGGAAAAACAGTGGCAAATGACTAAGGGAAATGAACTTAATTAGCTACTTACTAACTAGTAACTTCTGAAATCACTTCATATGAATGGTCAAAAAAACCTCAAGCAAATTGCATAAAAGAAACTACTACTCTATTCTCAATCTGAGCACTGCTAAAATTATATTTTAATAAGGCCTGAGAATTTCCACCTTTGTTCAATAAAACAAAAATGTGCCTTCAACAACCAGTGAATAATTTAGAAGGTGAAATGAAATGTAATGAACTAGAATCTGTAGTACTGAATTCGATTTCTTTGATTTCTGAAGTGCTGCAATTCATCAATTACAGATGTTTTCATAGAAAATGAAGAGAATATCTTATTCATGTGTTTGATGTAATACATATGCAGTGAAGGAGAGGTATTTGGAAAAAAATAGCTTCAAAAATGAAGCACCAGATTTCAAAACAGGCTCTGCAATGTGCCAATTTGGTTAGCTGTATTATCACTTAACAGTAATCAGTGATAAAATAGAAAGTGCAAGGGATATTGCTTCTATTATACTATCACTCTGTCTGGAGTATTTAGAGAAGCTCTCAAGGCTGGACTGCGTAAAACTTACACTTCTTCCATTATGTTTCCTTGTTTTCTGTGTTAAATCTGCCCATTTGCAAAAAGGTAGAATAGTCTCCTCAGTGCTGTCCTCAACTACACAATTCTTCATTTGATCAAAAACTAGTGGAGTTAGGATTTGTGTTTAACTGATTAAAGGTCTGAGTCCATGATACTCTGTGTTTCAGTTCTAGCTGTTTGAAATTTTATCGTCTTAATTCTGAGACTGAACATACACTGTGTTGTTCTAATTGCACTGGCTTTTTGCAAAGAACTTTGTACTGGATTCAGCCAAGTTACAGGGTTTCCAAGATCATGGTCTTGGCTCAGGATAAATGGAGCCAATGAGCTAAACAAATTCCTGCTTTCTTGGTTCTTATAGTACGAGAAAAATGGAAAGAGCAGAATACTTTTACTGCTTTATACAAGTGAAACAATTCTGGAAACTGCAAAAATATAAGTTAACTGTGTGTCAGCAAGACACACTATTTCAGAAACCATTTTTAGCTTTGTTTCGAAATGTGAACCACAAATTATAACAATAATGAAGCAAACATTTCGCACTTGGCAAATTTAAGAAAAAGTTAGATTTAAGGGTAATCACTTTGGGGTTTAAAATAATAAAGAAATTTAGTCTAGTACAGACAAATATTAGTGTTCTTATAACATGTAGTAGTAATAGCTGTCTTGTACTGTGCTGAACGAGGATACACATGTCTATATTTGTTTCAACTTCTGTTACTGAAAATGCTTTTCTAATGAGCTAGATTTTAAAATTGGGATTGAAATAAATGAGTAATGGAAAAAAAAAGAAAAGGGACTTCTAATCAGGAAAACAGTGTACATTCTTTCAAAGTCATGTTTATAAGTTCAGAGAAGCAGTGGATCTAGTTCAAAGACAAACCATATTTCAATCTGCTTTTCAAAAGTACCATATAGTTCATTACTAAAGTTTGTTTCCAGCTGAATCTTAGCCTAATGACAACTGATTACTTGAGATACATTACTGTACATC
Source organism: Strix aluco (assembly GCF_031877795.1). Lineage (NCBI taxonomy): Eukaryota > Metazoa > Chordata > Aves > Strigiformes > Strigidae > Strix > Strix aluco. Next base: position 79,938,890 of record NC_133934.1, read on the forward strand.
ATAATGTGTTTACACTTGTAAGGTGTCACAATTTCTATTTACTACAGGTCACAAAATAATTAATTTACATTTTGGGTTTCAGTTTGGGTTTTTTTGTAATTTAAGGAACCAACTGCTGTTTCATTGGGCTTAGGCTCTCAAGCCATGGGAGAAATTTGCATTTGCTGATTTTAAATAACCATAGAATATTTAACCTTCAAGAATTCATGCTGCACAAACATGAATTTCAGCACACACGGAGTTAGATGTGTAACTGACCTCCTGAACATACGGTTTGATTCATGCACAGAGAAGGAATATTTGAATTTATAAAACTCCATGTGGTTTCACTGACAATTAAGCCCTTTAGACTTTAGGCACTCTTAAAAGTGCACTGAATAAACAAGTATTTCCTGGTGACTTTTTCACGTATATCACAGGCACGTATTTTTAAGCCTTCTCGGTATAATACTGAAATAGTGTGTAGACACCAAAGACAATAATTTGTTACAAGAATTCTGGAATATGGAATGGGCGAATCTAGTCTTGATGCAGGCCTTGAGTTAAATATATGAGTTGATTCAGGAAGTTAACATGGTTGAACCACTAAATAAAAGTGACCATAATATAATTAAGTTCAACATCCTCCCATGGGATCCTACCATGAGGTAATAATATTACAGTACCTTTCAAAAAAGGAAGATTTTTATATTGAGGAAGTTAGAAATAGCCTGAAGGGGAAAGTTAGGAAATTAAAATCCATAGAAGCAGCATGGAGGTTCTTTAAAAGTACCTTATTAGACTCAGAGAAAGTATGTATATACTGGAACAATTAGGAATCAAGAAGGTGAGAAATATAGCAAGGTACGAGGGAATGTTCAGGCCCCAAAAAAATAATAATCCTATAATAAAATGGAAATCCAACTCAAGTGACACTAATAGAGCTGAATATAAATTCAGAACACCAGAGTAAGGGTTATATCCTGCCATTGTTTCACTGGCAAAGTAAGTAGGAGTTTCCCATAAACATTTATGGTAGAACAACATTCTGAGGTTTAAGAGGAAATTTAAAGGACAAATAGGAAAAAATACAGACACATTTTTATACGTTGTGATAAAAGAAGAACTTCCTCAAGCTAGGTGATGGTCTTTGGCAGAGGCCAGATAGCTAGACCAATGGAGCTTGATTTCTTTGCATAAGAGAGACTGGGAAAGACACACCCTATAGTTGGTGTTTAAGTTTTCTGTTTCTCCACCTGTAGGCTGAGAAAAAGAAAGAGGGTTTGAAGTACTTTGGGGAATTAACACTGTCACTATATAAGCCAGCAGCATCCTCAGGAGTTCAGCAAGACAGATTAAATGGTGTTGAAAAGGGGTTTTGTTTGGTGGCATCTAAAAAATAGATTTAATTTGGAAAAAATAAGATGTAGCAGAAATAGGTGAAGTAATAAATTTCAGAGAAGGCAATATTGCCTTTTCATTCTCTTGTTCTTTGATGAAAAAATTTAACAAATTGAATTGTCACACATAAAAGGAATGACATTTGAGCAACATAATCACTTGTCCGTTACATGCTGCTGCTTTGATAGTTTTGATTCAACACCAATTAATGAAGGATTTGCCTGTAGCTTTCCTACTGTTATAATTTATTATCCAGTTGTTTACAAAAATTACAGCAGCCATGTAGCTTTCCTGATAGGGAATGGGGTCATATGTCAATAAAACTGGGTGCAGGTACATTCTAGCTCTGCTGGTGTTGGAGGCTATATAACTATCACCTTTAATCTTTGCTTCAGATTTCTTGTCCAGAAATATCTTAGTGTTAATGTTTGTTTCTTTCTTTCCTCTATGGAGCAGAACCAAGACATCTCAAAATTATCTTTTATGTGAGACTCTGAATAAACTGCAAAGCTAGGTGGCTTGGGAACTCATTTAGGCTATCAGACTCATATGTAAAGTCTGCTTTATATCAGGGCTGGATGCAATATTAAGTATTTCCAAGGCTGTCAACAGTGACTAAGGCCTGCCAAGATCTACTTCCGGGGACAGTTACAAAATTATAAACTATTGGACACAATATACAATAAGACAGATGAAATTCAGAGAAGCAGCTCCAAAGGCACATATAAAGTCAATGGTACTTACTCATAAAGGGACCTGCTCTGCTACTCTGTGTAATTAAATACTGTTTGGCAAAAGAGACTCATTGCTGTATATAGATGATCAAGGAAGTTATTCAGGATGTGCAAGTTACAGATTGTAGTCCCTGCCATGAATCAAGTGCAGAATTCCTCATCTGATTTTAAGGAAACTGTTGTTTGGAAACCTTCTCAGGTCAAGACTAAAAATTCTAGTAAAAACAGAAAAAGAAAATGAGAGAAATTCCATAACAACATAACCAATAGCTTGATAGGTTAGGCCTTTATGTGGAATGTGTGAACTGGGTTTTTTACTGATTAGGATTTTCCAACAATAACTGCTACAGGAATGTTTTTCCAAAAATCCTAGACCAGCATTAGTGATGTAATTCTCTGTATTCATTGCCACACTTAACTGCCCCACTTGCTGAACAAGCTCCTGAAGCCTTCTCTTCTCCAGGCTGAACAAGCCCCGCTCTTGGCCTCTCCACACAGGGCAAGTGCTCCAGTCCCCAACCACCCTTCACTCTGGTGTCTCCATATCATTCTGGTACCAAGGGGCCTATAAAACCAGATGCAATATTCTAGATGCAGCCCGATGAGTGCAGAGTAAAGGGGGGAGGATCACTTGCCCTGCTGCCTGTGCTCTTGTTCTTGCAGCCCAGGATGCTGTTGGTCGTCTCTGCTGCCAGGGCACACTGCTGGCTCGTGCTCAGTTTGCTGTCTACCGAGACCCCAAGGTCCCTTTCAGCAGAACTGTCCCCAGCCAGTCAGTCCCCTGACCGTATTGTTGCAAATGTAATAGGATTTGAAAAAGTCTGCAATACTGTACCTCTGTAGTTCCAACCCATTCCTTCTGACTGTGGCTACCCAGCCAGATGTAGTTCTTCCCCAATTCAATGAAGATCAAGTTTTCTCATTAAAACCTTAATCTAGACATAGCCTTTCCTGAGATATCTTTCTTATCCTTCTGTTCCTCTTCCCACCATAAAACCCATCCAGTTACTTTAACCACTGTCAGTTATAGAGCTTCATATCAGGCCGGCTCCTCTCTCTCTTAAGAATTTTTTAAATTTCTCAAAAAACGATATTCAAATGAGATTTGCAAGTGCATAGACAAGCACAACACTTCAGAAATAACAGGTGCTGTCACGTTGTTAACTTAATAGATGTGAACTGTACATGTGCATAGAAGGGGGTGAAAGAAGCCTCACCACTAACAGCATTTCCATTGAAGAGCGTCTTTTAAGGGGTTGATTTTCAGAATTCTTAATCACTGGTGTAACCAGATACTTAAACTTGAATATTTATTATATACATAAGGCATTAAATACTTATCATGATTTATAGCTTGGGTTAGGATGTTATTTTTAAATAAGCCATATAAAGTACCTTCAATCCTGTCCATTCAGACACTCATGAGGCAGACTCCAAAATCATGAAATGGGCTTAAAAGCCATGTGCTTTAAAAATCCATTTGGAAACAGGGGGAGTGGAAATTCACTGCCTCCTTACTTTTTAGCTTGATTTGTGTTCCCAAACTTCTTTCTGCAATCATGAAGTCTAAAGGTTTCAGATTAAAAAGCTGAAAACCTACTGCAATGTTTTATTCTATTAATTTCAGCTTTCAATACACCTCTTATACTTTGTAAGGCTTGTAATATAATTGCAAGCATTGGCTACACGATATACTAAGACGTGTACACACATCTATGTAGCTGAAAATTCCACAACATAATGAAATATTAGTTGTAATTAACAAGAGACTGGATTGCTGAGGTTCTGTGGCATGCCTTCAAATGTTTGAGTCCACATTCCTTCCGTACAGTCAGCTCTGACAAAGTTCGTAAGTCCTTCATGCAGTGAGACTGTGGGAAGAGCCCATATGAGCAGAAAATAGGAGAACCTGATGGTTTTCTGGAGAATATATGTTTTGTTTTAATCTTCATATGAGAAAGGGCAATTTTCATATTACACTTATTGCATTTTGTGTGTCCCTGGGAGATTTTCCTCTATCAGTTCCAAGAACAATTGCAAGGAAACATTTGTGAGTTTATGAATTTGTAGAGGAAGTGAATTTACCACGTTTTAAATATGTTTAAGCAGTTATATTTGTATTCTTCAGATAGAACAAATTGTGTATAGCCTGTCACTTTTCAGTAGTTATTGTTCTTTTTCTCCTAAGGGAATATGGTTTTCGTAGCTCAGTGAGGCTCTGCTAATTATTACATACCTCATATTTCTAAAGAAATTATGTTTATGTTAGCTATTTTTCTTTCAGAAAATGTTCCGTTCAGTAGTTAAGTATAGATTTTAAATGGGTGAATTCCTTATTCCTCTTTTTGTGAGGGAAGGTAATAGAAAATTTTGGCATTTACCAAGGAATACTGAATCAATGTATCACAACATTCTGACAACTCTAGTCATTTTTTCTGCTTTGAATTGGAATAGCTGTCACATTTAGCTAATGTCCATTCAAATGCAGAAGTCACCATGTGTAAATAATTACGCCATTTAAAACAGATGCCCAAGTCTTACAACAACAACAACAAAAATCAGAATAATGAATATTTACTTAAATTTCAAGTTTATATTAAGTAATGCAATATATTATCTGAAAAAGTTATCAGGGGTTTTAGGATTAAATTGGTCTAAATTATCTGTGTACTGCATATCTTTGAAAGATGACTAGAAATGAAAGATATAATTCCAGTTGATAATTTCATTAAAAATGAACTCAATTGGTACATATTTGTCTAGATCAAAAGTATGTTAAGGATGCTGATGAACCAGTCATGCTGTGGAGCAGAACAGCACAGATGGTCTGGGGAAGGCAATGAGGATCACATCTCACCACCATCTCTTCTGCTCCTTTGCTCCTTTCTGGGAGTGGAGAGGCGGCTCAGATGTCATTGGCCTACATCTGGGAAAGGACACAGGGCACAATAGACAGAAAAAGCAAGACTCTGTATTCCACAAGTGGAACAAGACTTGTTTCATGTGAAATACAACTTTCTCATCTTCTACATAATGTTATTAGCATATACTATTGCATAGAATTGTGATAATATTGTGGTACTGACATGTCTCCTGTCACTAATAAAGAGCAAGGATTAAATGGAATTACCATTTTAAAAATTGTAGAAAACTTTAGAGTGAAAAAAAAAAGGAAGATGAAAGGCAGTGGCTGGCCATTCTATATGCGTAAATTATCACCTAATAGACAGTATTCTAATTAATGTAAATATAAGACTAAGATTTTCAAATGTGAGTTAGTGCTTGTGGTCAATCTGAGACTAGTTTTCAGGAAACACTGATCACTCTTTCTGTGATTCCTATACACTTTATAGCTGTTTCAAGTTAAACCTTGAAAACAAGGAATCACTTTTAGAAATGCCCTTTAATGCCTAACATCTCAAAGCAGAAGCAACAAAAAATGCGTCAATGGCTATTCTAAAATATTTTTTAAAGTCTGAGTGATTCTAAGAAGCCTTTGCAGGTCAAACTATGATAAATTGGCATATATCACATGGAAGGGAGTACTGTTCCCTGAGTGAAACAACTACAATGATGCTTCTTTCTTTTTAAAGAGCACATAACTGAAAATCATGGTTCCTTTTTTCATGTGAGCGCTCAGACTCAGGACTGGAACCTTGGTTCTTACAGGTGATCACATTTTCGACAAATTGCTACTCCTGTACTCCTATCATTCCTGGCCTGTTTGGGTTTTGTTTTGTTTCAAACAAGTTACAAAGATGGCTTAACTTCAGAAAGATTTTCTTAATGGAATCCATTCCACCCAGAAGGTGTTCTCTCTAACAAATGGGAAACATCACTAAATTTAACCCAAAGTCTGAGCAATGGAAAGCTACATAGATGATGTCAGACATTACAAATATTATTTGTACTTGCTAGTTTACTTCAAGGGAAATTATGAGAATGACATCATAATGATGACTGACTAATTTTTATTAGTGTTTTCTCTCTGAAACTCTAGACTTACAGTTATAAAGAAAAACAGTTTTTAAAATGCTGTACCTGTTATTCTTTTCTAACACTTTGTGATTTTCTTATTTGAAAAGATATTAATATTTTAAAATATCATAGATACTATCAGCTCTTATTCTAGTCATTTGACATGTCAAATATTTTTTTGTCCAAAAGAAAAAAAAAAGTATTATTTAATGCTCATAAAAGATAGGAAATGATCACATCTTCTTTTAAATTAATTGCTGCTTGGGTTGGCCTATGAACCTATAAACTCTGCTGGAACAGTTGCAGCCAAATTTCTTTACAACAGTTTCTTACTATGGAAATGAATTATGCTGATGAAGGGGTGATGACCAGCTTAGGAATAGTGATATGTTTCTTCAATCAGCAAAGGCAAATCGCAGTGTGCCACAACTTTAGAAACATCCAAAATCCGCAGAACTAGTATAACTCTATTTTAAAGCAAAAAACGCAGTAATCCAAGGTTGCACAAGTACTTTTTGCAAAGGTCTATTGGGTAATTTTGCTGAGGACCCCTTACCAAGAAGTACTGGATCATCTCCAGCTCTGAAGGGCTGCCCAGGAATCTGTTATCTTCAGAGCTGGAGATAGCAGTAGCCAAGGAGACCAATAGAACAGTACCTCCCACAGCAAGGCAAGAAACATTTTTGAAGCCCAGACAAAGGGTATCCCTAAAGGAATACTGTGAGAATCATCAAGGGACTAGATATCACGATTCAAGTCAGTAGAGACTCCGTAACTAAAATCTGGTGGGTGGCACAGCAACCCAGAGTCTGTCTCTTGTGGATAATTTCCCTCCCTATTTTTAGGAACTCTACCACCAACAGACTGCATTCTTATGGTCTTTAATGAGGACAAGATTAGGCCACAGTACCAGGTAGAGACAAATCTCCATGACCATATTAGTACCTTTCTCCAAATGCTGTTGTCCCATTCAGCACTGTGTTTATATTTGACCTCAAAGGCAATGGAATTATCAAAGTGTTTATGGTTGAGCATGTTCATGGGTGTTTCACATACTAGGACCGTTGTTTATCTATGAAGACTTGTTCTCATGAGAAATTAATATTTATGGTGTCAAAGTGCTTACACATATTAGGGTACTTAAATACTGTGCCCTAATGGGGCCTTTATATTCATGCATTATTTTAATATGCAAAATTGAGGGATGAATTTAGCATCAATAATCACTGCCAGATCTGTGTATACGGCTCTGACTCATGGCATAAAATGATGCATTTGCAGTCTTAAGTCCCCGACCTAAATATACATAAGTATATGGTTTAAGTGTGCAAAGGCAAGGTCAAAAATGGGACTCCTATGGCTGAGGTCAAACCCTACTGGTAAAGCAGCTCTAGTGATGTGAGAAAATACCCCCTCTCAAGTCTTCTTTGTCATTCTCTTGCCTCAGCTAAGGCTGAGCAACTGTGTAACTGCTCCCACTTTATTTCAGAGGAAAGCAAATGAAGTTCAGCAAATAACTAAGGGGCGTACCCTCATATAGTGCTACAAATTTTTAATTCCAGAGAATCCAACATAGTCTTCTGTAAAGGATAAGTATTTGAGTTCAAAGATATCCCAAAACAAGAGGTCTAGGTAGTATCAATGGCATCATTCATCTCATCACTGAAAGAAAGTTAGTTCTGAGACTGATTTGCAGAGCTCTTCTAAAGAGAGTTACACCACCATGTAACACGGGCCTATGTGACAAAGTATGCTCCCCCTAATCAACCCTATTTGCAAATGATTTTCAGGATAAAAATGAACAAATTATCTGTAATAGATAATAAACAGCTAAGCATTGCATCACACATACCACATCAATTAATATAGATACATCTATTAAACTCTTTTATATGTGACTTATATTAGAACATTCTATTTTATCAAGGATTCAAAGGGATTAGACTTTAATTTGTTATTTTAGTATACTATACCTTTAAATTGTTGACATATAAGTTGTATAAATAGAAACACTATAAATCTCTTAAAAAATGTACCATAAATTTTTTTATGTATGACCTTTAAGTAACAGCAGTCTGTTGCATAACTCTGCAGGGGAAGTCACATGGTGGAAACCTCATATTTCCTTAAATTTATGGTTGTTTCTTGGTGGTCTAAAAGACTTTTTTTTTTTTTTAAGTTCCCTTTCAAAGTTGTAATCTTAGTAAATTGTTTAATGTTTGGTCTAATGCAGGTCAATGTAAGTTCTTATTTAGATTTATAATAGGAAATATATAACATCAGATACCAATGAAGCCTGGCTAATAAAGTCAAGGATACCAGTGTTATGTTTCATTATAATGATGTGAAGATAATGCCTTTAGCTGCATAACCACCACGTTAGCTACAGACCATAAAAAAATCTTTATGAAATCTCAGGGTCAGATTCATTAAGAGGTAAAGTCTCAGTTTTTTTCCAGTAATGTTTTCCCCCTCAAGGAGAAGCATTTTTGATTGATAAATTCCCTCATCACCATAGTATCAGATCTCATTTGCTGACACCAGAAGTCATGTAAACTGAAATGGAGAGAATCAGCTGCCTCGTGATATCCTGTTTTGCACTAGGGAAAAAAAAAAAAACAAAACAGTGGAGTTTGGGCATGTGCCTAAATACTTGCTGAATTAAGGCCTTATGAAACAAAATTTTATATTAAGGTAATTATCATTGCCATTACTTAGAGGAAATTTTATTCGTTCCTACTCCAAAGGCGCTTCATTTATACTCAGAACAGTATTATCAGCATCAACAGAAAAGGTCTGCTTCAAGTTAAAACATGCAAGTGAATATAAGTTGCGTGAACAAGAAGAAATTATTAGTGGTTTTCCACCTCCACCGAAATCCTCAGGATTCAAAACAGGAATTTACAACACTTGGCAGAATAAAAATTAAACCCCACTCAGAAATGTCAATATTTAAAATACGTAGTACAACCATAATTTAATGAGTTCTTTAAAAAACACAGGCACATACATGAAATGCACATTTTTCAAAACCCTTCTTCCCCAACACTGGAGCTGAACATTGTAGGCATAACAATATTAACTTATTTTATACTATAAAATAAATTATCCTAGGTAGTTCAAGCACCATTTGTTTAAGGCTTAAGATATGCAAATCAAGCATGTGTGCACTGCTTATATCCACTCATGTTTCACTTTTGGGACTACAAAAAAGAATTAAATTTGATGATAATTTAAACTACAGGGACAAGGAAATCTGTGTTCACCTGAATGCTGGATGCATGTTCATGTTTACATGTGTATGTAGTGAGTATCGATATAACATATAAGCATAAACAGCTTGGAAAATTGAAGCCTTGCACAGTCATAAACTCTCTCCTGAAAGGCAGATGTGCACGTTCCACAGTAGATGCAAATGAAAGCAATGCTTTGTATGTACAGCCTAGCAAAGGAGGAACTAATATCACACAATTCTATAATGAAGCTGAAAGGGGTACTAATAATTCATTTTCAAAGAGCAAGGAATGGATTTACCATCAAGTCATATATTCATAGTCCATTAGCTAGCAAGCACAGAACTCGACCCTGATGACGTGCTCAAACTTGCAGTTGCAAAGGACTCTCTAATGGGCTGCTGTTCGTACCTCCAGCCCGCGGGCTTCTTCAGACAGCCCATGTCATCCTGAATGTAATCCATCAATCAAAGACAGGTGATGGTGTGCCGTTAGTGTATTAAAAACATTTGATTCAATAGACTTTGATCATCCTGTCCAAACATCTCAGGTGCTATGCAGGCTCAATGTGTACTAAAAAAGAACAGAAAATAAAATAATCAAAATGGCCACTTTAATTTTCCATCTTTCTTTGCATTGTGCCTTCTGGGTAAGCACTAAACCAATTAATACATGTTAAATCAGTGTCTCCAGCAGTGTTTAGCAGTGATAACAATAATGCTGCTCAGGTGTGTCAAAAATCAGCTGAAAACCAAATGAAGACCAAGGTACAATAAAAGACAGTTTACTGTCACTGTATGAGCATTGTTCAGTTAAGGAACAGGTAATTTGTAGAATGAGTGTCTTCTTGAGCCTGGAACGGGGTTAATCCAGGATCTTGACAGACATGAAAGACTAGCAAAACTTCTAACTTCTCAATAATTTTCTTTAAACAGAGCATTTAGACCCTGAACTTAGAGAATGGAGGGTAGTCTAAGGGCTAGTCTGGAGAATAACTCAAATGTGCACCAAAAAGAGAGTCTGGAACTTTTTCCTGTCCATGCAAGGCATTCATTAGCCTCACAAATAACAGAAAAATCAGCACTGCTGGGGCTTTCACAAGTAGATGAGGGTGTCAAGGGAGAGGCAAAAATCCATCCCGCAGGCAGCGAGTCTCAGGAACCTCAGAATGCTGGCAATGGCTTCGTTAGAAACCAGAGAGCCTTCCTATGCCAAGAACAGACACTAAAATCTCAGACAGTTAATGCAAGAACAGGATAGAGAGGAGTGAGAATATTCTGAGATTTTGAAAACATACTCTCACCAAGTGTGGACTGAAAGGTTCTCAGGAAGGGCCAAATGAAATATTCCATTTCAGTGTTGACATTCTTTTAACTAAAACTAATTTCTAAACTGAAAACAACTTACTGAAATAATCAAAATTCCCAATTATAGAAATATTAGAACTGGATGTTTTAACAATTTCAAAACTATTTTACTTTTCTCCCCAAAATACAACATGTGTCACAAGCAATCCTCCCTTTCTATCAGGGAACGTGGTGGCTTAGACAAATCAGCATTTTCGAATACTGTCTTTATTCAGAAAGCTCCTGGCCATTTATACTGAAGACATTTTTCATAGTAATTTACTGGTTGTCTTAGGACAAATGAATTCTGAAGTTCTAAGTCTGCATCAGCTATTGACGCACACAAACATATTCCTCTAATTATTCCATATGCATGCAATGCCTCACCCTATTTCATTTTTATAACTGTGCATGCTTAACGCATTCCTTCTTTGCAATGTCCAAAACTATCTTTGCATTCTCAACAAGAAACATACTTCTCATTCACACATCTTGGGCCAAACCCAGATGGTATTAGTTTCCTACAAGGGTATTTCCTGTATGTCTGAATTGTCAACACGGCTGTGGATTGCCATCATTCTACTCTTATATACAGATTCTAGTCATGAAGAGCAAACCGTATATCCTCCACCACCCTGGTTTTTCCACTTGGCACATTTCATAAAAATATTCATGTCTCTCTTCAAATTATTAATATTTTTTCACTATTTCAGTTGAGAGGTAAAGACGAGATCTATATGAGTGATGCACAAAAATGCTTGATTATTTTAGCTTCCTCTGGTGTTTGCAAAACGAAAAAATCTGGATTTCTCTGGATTTATTTACTCCTTGTTTTCAGGTAGCTGGCAAATTACGTATATTTTTTAAGACTTACTGAAAGAACTCAAATTCTTTGATTACTCGAGTAAGTATTTGAAATCCAAGCTGTTGCTTTACTGCAGCAGTGCAGGTAAATTGCAGACAAGCCTTTCTGCCCTCAGGCTACACAGCTCCCGAGGCACCATGAGGCTGGTGGGATTGGCAAAGTACCAGTGAGAAAAATGCTTGGGCAGTATCAGAGAATTCAAACACTTTTTTCTTCCCAGCTCCCATTCAGTGCTTTTTCAGAAATGTGAGGGTGCAGTGCAGAAATATATTTCTGACCCACATAGAAACATGATGCACATGCACAGTTTTTGCTGAAAAAATAATGCAATAATAGCATTTTCTGTATTTTCTAGCTGCCTTTGTATCATGACTCCAGCAAGTGCAGTCCTCATATTTCAAACAGTTGGATTTTGGATAACAAATACACTTCCAATGCTCATGCTCACATGTGGAAGCTCAAAACTCAGTAGCAGATGCTGGACCTCTAAATTGATTTTCTGTTTGCATTTGTGCCAATAAGACAAGACTGTTTACTTTTTGGAACAACTGCATGGACAAAGAACATAGGTATAAACAATTTTAATATTGGAGTAAACAGACATAACATAGTTGTCTAGCCTTCATCCAGTAGGTTTGTTGTATGTCTACTGGTAAAATGTTGAAGAATACTTACAAAACTTCTCAGAATACAAATTCCGATTTTACCTATTATGTTTAGCGTAATCATCTACTGAGAAAACAAGCAACATATGCAACCAGCATTTGCTTTGAAGATACGACGCATCATTATCAAAACTATGCTGAAAGCTGATGCTAAATATAGGCTGAAATATGCCTCTCCATGCATCCAGATTTCACAGTCCAAAAGTTCTTTGGATATTAGGGAATAGAATAGCATTTGCTTTATCTCTAGAATTTGCACACACATTCTTTGACAACAGGAAAATAGTGACGTGTTCCCATCGTTTGCTGCCTGCAGACAGGCCTCACACTCTACATGGTGGCTCTGCCTTCAGGAGAGAATCCCAGACAAAATGATAGGTGGAATATAAGCACCAATTACAGTTAACCTTTCATATGCTTCCTGTCTCTGTCCTGTGTTTTTATGTCACCTAAACGTCTATCCTTCAAATTCTCTCCAACTCCCCTACCAAAAACCATTCAGATAATATGATTTTCCAGTTTCTTAAAATAAGAAGAAAAGGTGATTTGAAATATAGACTCATAGAATCATTGAATCATTTAGGTTGGAAAAGACCTTCAAGATCATCGAGTCCAACTGTTAACTCAGCACTGCCAAGTGCCACATCCCTCAGTGCCACATCCACACGTCTTTTAAATACCTCCTGGGATGGTGACTCAGCCACTTCCCTGGGCAGCCTGTTCCAATGCTTGACAACCCTTTCAGTGAAGAAATTTTTCCTAATATCTAATCTAAACCTCCCCTAGTGCAACTTGAGGCCATTTCCTCTTGACCTGTTGCTTGTTACTTGGGAAAAGTAACCTTGCTTTCAGGTAGTTGTAGGGAGTGCTAAGGTCTCCCCTGAGACTCCTTTTCTCCAGACTAAACAACCCCAGTTCCCTCAGCTGCTCCTCACAGGACTTGTTCTCTGGACCCTTCACCAGTTTTGTTGCCCTTCTTTGGACATGCTCCAGCACCTCAATGTCTTTCCTGTAGTGAGGGGTCCAAAACTAAATCCAGGTATTCAAGGTGCAGTCCCACCAGTGTCGAGTACAGGGGGACAATCCCTTCCCTAGTCCTGCTGGCCACAATATTCCTGATACAAGTCAGGATGCCACTGGCCTTCTTGGCCACCTGGGCACACTGCCAGCTCATATTCAAGTGGCTGTCGACCAACACGCCCAGGTCCTTTTCTGCTGGACAGCTTTCCAGCCACTCTTCCCCAAGCCTGTAGCATTGTAGGGCATTGTTGTGACTCAAGTGCAGGACCCAGCACTGAGCCTTGTTGAACCTCATACAATTGGCCTTGGCCCATCGATCCAGCCTGTCCAGATCTCTCTGTAGAGCCTTCCTACCCTCCAGCAGATCAACACTCCTGCCCAACTTGGTGTTGTCTGCAAACTTACTGAGGGTGCACTCGATTCCCTCATCCAGATCACTGATAAAGACATTAAACAGAACTGGCCCCAGTACTGAGCCCTGGGAACACCGTTTGTGACTGACCACCAACTGGATTTAACTCCATTCACCACCACTCTTTGGGCCCAGTCATCCAGCCAGTTTTTTACCCAGCGAAGAGTGAGTGCACCAGATTAAGTTTTAGTTGGGCTTTGGTCCTTCTAATTTTCTCCCTGCATGACCTCACAATGCCCTTATAGTCCTTCTGAGTTGCCTGCCCCTTCTTCCAAAGGTCATAAACTCTCCTTTTTTTCCCTAGTTCCAGCCAAAGCTCTCTGTTCAGCCAGTTTGATCTTCCCCACCAGCTTGTCTTTTAGCACATGGGGACAGGTAGCTCCTGCACCTTTAAGATTTCCTTCTTGAAGAACGTCCAGTCTTCTTGGAATCCTCTGCCCTTCAGGACGGCCTCCCAAGGGACTCTGTCAACCAGGATCCTAAACAGGCCAAAGTCTGCCCTCTGGAAGTCTAAGGTAGCAGTTCTGCTGACCTGCTCCTTACTTCTCCAAGAATCAAAACCTATCATTTCATGATCGCTGTGCCCAAGATGGACTCCAACCATCACATCACCCACAAGTCCTTCTCTTTTCACAAACAGAAGGTCCAGCGGGACACCTTCCCTAGTTGGCCCACTCACCAGCTGTCTCAGGAAGTTATCTTACACACACTCCAGGAACCTCCTGGACTGTTTCCTCTCTGCTGTATTGTATTTCCAGCAGACATCTGGTAAATTGAAGTCCCCCATGAGAACAAGGGCTAGCGATTATGAGACTTCTCCCAGCTGCTTATAGAATATTTCATTTGCCTCTTCATCCTGGTTGGGTGGTCTATAACAGACTCCCACCATGATATCTGCCTTCTTGGAATTTCCCCTGATTTTTACCCATAAACACCCAACCCTATCATCACCATCATTAAGCTCTAGACTATCAAAACACTCCCTAGCATACAGGGCTACCGCACTACCCCTCCTTCCATGCTTATCCCTTCTGAAGAGTTTATAGCCATCCATTGCAGCACTCCATCCATTGCAACACTTGTACAAGTCATCCCACCATGTTTTCCTGATGGCAACTATGTCATAGTTTTCCTGCTGCACAATGACTTCCAGCTCCCCCTGTTTGTTGCCCATGCTGCATGTATTGGTGTAGATGCTCTTCAGTTGGGCTATTGATCCCACCACCATTCTGAGGGGAGAAGCCCTAATTCCTATGTGACCATTCTCAGGTGCTTCAGTGGTTTCTAACACATCAATAACCCTTGAGTCTTTGCTGCCACATGGATCCTCATCCCCTACCCCCACTGAGACAGCAGATCGAAGGACCTCACTAGCACACTGTCCCTCAAACATTGGCATGTCACCGCCAGGCTTATTGCTAATGAGCCTGGTTTTATCCCTTTCCACCTTCAAATCTAGTTTAAAGCTCTTTCAATGAGCCCTGCTAACTTCTGCACTAAGATCCTTTTCCCCCTTTGAGATAGGTGTACCCTGTCTGTCACCAGCAGGCCTGGTGTCCTGTAGACCAACCCATGATCAAAAAACCCAAAATTCTGCTGGTGACATGAGGCTCAGAGCCAAGTCTTGATGTTTCTCCTGTTTCTTCCCTCATCATTCTCTGCAACTGGAAGGATAGAGTAGAACACTACTTGTGCTCCTGATTCCTTCACCAGTCATCCCAAGGCCCTGAAGTCTCTCTTGGTTGCCCTCGGACTTCCTGTTGCAACTTCATCTCTGCCTACCTGAAAAATCAATAATGGATAATAATCTGAGGGTACCAGGGTAGGGAGTTTTCTCTTCACATCACAACCCAGGCCCCAGGGAGGCAGTAGAATTCCCTAAGAAGAGGGTCCAGTCAGCATATTGGGCCTTCTGTTCCCTTTGAAGGGAGTCTCCTATGATAATGACCCGTCTTTTTTTTCTTTATGGAAGCAGTTTTACACAAGGCATAGACTGACTTAACCTCGGTGACATCTCCATGCTAGATGAACCATTGTCCTTGTTATTGTTTGGTTCCACTTACCTATGTATGACTAAAGCTAGAAATCTGCTGAAGTGAACATCACCTTCAGTGAACAAAAGTACCTTTATATTTTACAGTGAAGATTAGCATCATTTTGATAAGCCACTGAACTCACTCTTCTCTTAAAACAGTGACAGAGCCAGGCTCATAAAGGCTACAGTTTAATCCAGTTTATGTTGCAAACATGAATGATCACCATAGTAATGCTTGGGGAAAAACACAAATGGTGTGGACTGAATGAAGTGCCTCTAGTCCTTTATTACCTTCTGGCAAAAGGTATCCTGTTTAAGGTGTGCATTTATTTCTTTTCTGCAAGATGCAGACTGCTAGCAACTTACTTTCATCACTTGCTGAGCAAGTTTTAATATCCATTAATATACAGACAACAGTAGAGACATGGGGACCAATCTAAGTGGAAATCTGTAGGTTTTTTCCTTCAAGCTGGGTGTGGTTTGTTGCTTTCTCCCCCTGCCCCACAATATTTAAATACATAGCTCATGTCAATGTAACATTTGCCTTGCAACCAGAAAAAGCAACTATCTGCTTTAATAGACAACAGTTCATTACTGAGAGCCAAAGGAGAAAGGCAGAATTGTTTGTCAGACAGAGTAATGTCATCAGGGCATCTTTCCATTTGCATCTCTCTTTTTTGAAACTAGTTATTTTTTAATGCCTACAATTAGACAGATCAACATTTCTGGTTTTAATTTAATGCAGAGAGTATGATAATTACTGTTATTCTGTTCTGAATTATATCCCTAAATTTCCATATAAAGTGGTCACGGTAAAACAGCATGAATTTGTTTTCAATTATCGGAGTATAGAATTTGTTGTAGGTTGGTTCATTTTACATAAGCACTGTCAAATTTGCTATGTGTCACCATACATCCTCTTTTTTTCCCTCTCAGCACAAAAAAAAAAGTCTTACAGTTCATTTGAAAGTGCTGTAGACTTTTTGTGGACATTTATGAAAAGTCTTAATTTATCAGCCCAGAGAGATATTTGTACCACAGTAAGATTTTTATTTTTTTACATAGCATATTTTTACCTTTAGCAATGAGAAAAGCAGGAGTGATTGACTAAAATGTCATGCAATATAAAAGCAACTTATACATTGAATTATAATTCTTAAACTCTTTTGACAACTCTCTGCCATTAGATCTGTATTTTAATCAAAAAGAAAAATTTTATGAAACAGGCCACTGAAAAATAAAGATGTTTTATATATATAAGTGAAGGAATGAGAGCATGAGAAAACCAGAGTAGCTGCCTGAGAGGACCACAGTCGAATTAGAGTGTTGGTAGAACAGTAAATCACTAATAAGATTAATTTGTATTGTTTGTGTGTTTACAGAAGAATACTGCTAGATAGCATTAAAACAGGGTCTAAGTTAAAAAAGAAATCATTCTTGATTGGAAGAGGTTAAGTCATGGTTTTGGTGAATGAAATGGGATTATTAGTCTCTTGTCATCATGTCATCTATTTGTGAATGTTAATGTAATGTAGTCTATTCTTTCTGGGGTATCATCTGAGCCAATTTTATTGGACTGCCCACTGAAAGAGAGTTGTAAAATTTGCCTTTATCACAGAAGTGGGATGAAAAGGTGGGTAAAGCTTAAAAGCAACAGAAAGAAGGAGAAATAATACAAAGGTCATCAAGTCTATTCTCCCTACTAATGAAGGATTTTCATGGTCAGTAAATTTCTTAACACTTACTGCATTCTTGTTCACTTGAGGGAATCTTTCTCACTTTCCTAGTAGGCTAATTCTACAACACAATAGACTCAAACCAATATAGCTGAAAAGCTGTCAGGAGAAGACAGTCTGTAGTGGAAGAATGAATTCTGAAGAGGAAAAGTATAGGAGAGCAGATATGTCAAATAAATAAATAAATAAATACCAGAAAGTGGAAGCATGCCAGGGAAATAAGAAGGAACGTGCTTATTTTTTACCTTCCCTTAGTGGCCTCCGCTGGTGAACCACTCATTGAATTGCTGGTGGAATGTAAAGCTTCCTTGAAAATAAATCCAGCTGGGGACAGAGGTGGAATCACCACCTGTGTTCCCAGAGGATAAATGCTGCTTACAGCTCAAGAGGCCTCTGTGGTGCAGGAAAGTGTGTAATTCACACCTTCTTGAGCCAGCTTTACTGAATGAAATAATCATCTGGTCTTTATTTGAATCTCCCTCTTCCGGGACTGATTTCCACTGTCTTCTGTTATTCCAATTCTCCTAAAGTAGTGCAGTACATAAAGTTTCGCAGTCCAGATGCAGACCTCACATGGGCTCATGGCCACCTCCTTGCAAGCACACTCACAGTCGTATGTCACTCTGCCCAAAACCACTCAATTATTGGCTGGCTCTTGGCAGTCTCAAAGCTTTTAGCTGCTTCTAACCAATAATTGGGAGAGTTGTCAAAGCAGGATTCATGTCTTACTAGAAGAGTGTGAAGGAGGCAAGCTGTGGGTTTGTGTTGGGTTGGTATCTGCATTTATAAGTTTCATATACTTTCTTTAGGAGAACGGGAAGAAAGAATTGTATTATCAGGGGACGAGGATTGTCATTTGGATTAAACTAAAGACTTGCCCAGCAGAACAGCAAAATCTGGAGTTGAGGAATTAAAAAAATAAGTACAGAGGACTAGGACTAGAAGTGAAAGGTCCTGCATTTAGTGACTGGTATCTTCAAAGGACTATGAAGGTAAGGAAAAGAAAAAATTATCAAGGCCACATCAAAATTTTGTCTTTGCTGCAACAGAAGTAAGAAGGAAAAAAGAATTGGGTTTCATGTTCCAGTGCAATCTTTAGCTCTCATACGATTTTTAATTATTTCTGCTCAAGTTATGGCCACTCCAGAATTCTTTTGCTGTCAAATTATGTTGCATAATAAATATGTGTGTGTAATTCCTGTGAATAGGTACTCTGACTTCTCCCTAAGTGCAGAGAAGCCCCATTCAAAATCCATGCAGAACTGGTCTTATGAATCACCTTCTTACTACCTTTTGATAGTCTGACTTTTGGACTCACTGAGCACTAAAGGAGTGGGATGTCATTACTTTATTGTGAGTTCAGTTGTCCTGTAAAGAAAACGAGCATTTAAATATCACTGCAAACATCAGAGCAGACAACTTTGTGTCGGGTGCACTTTGGCCATCAATGATTTTCAGCCAAATTCTGCCCTGCAGCTAACTGAACAAAAACCACCTCCAACTTCAGTAAGATTTATGCTTAAATTCCAAGGAAGAGTATGGTCTTCTAAGTATTTTTCCTGCATAAATGTAATTGTAAAGCATTCCTGTATCTAAAGTTATTTTTAAGTCAAGTATTAAAATAGTGCTTTTGTTAAAATCAGTAAAAAATATTGAAAAAGTTTTAAAAAAAATCCTTAGATAACTGAAAAGCCATTTATAAATGAGAAAAATAATGAAGCTTTGCAGCACAACAGGAAAAAGGAAATGCTTGGGAGATAGGGTCTAGTATATATACTATACTGAGCCATGACATCAGTGTAAGTATTTTTCCCTAAGGTAAATGTCTTATGTTACAAATTCTTCCCTTGCCAGAGGCCTCAGGCCCCACAGATGTTCAGATAGCAAAACACTTGAGTTCTCAACACCCAAGAGGTCTATAGGAGCTCTATTCCTACACCATACCTACAGCCCAATCAATTTCTGTTTTTTTCATCTTGTATTTGTTGTCCCCTTTCACCTGTCAGAGGCACCTCCCCCTTGTGTTTCTCAAAATAGTTGATGCAGCTTTGAAAAGCAAGGTGTGCCCTTGCAGCAGACCTTTTGCTGGCATCTATTTCTGCTGTAGTCAAGTTTCTATCCTGTGCTGGGGCCAAATTTCCAAAATATGTTGATTAAGCAAACACTTCCCACTGAGAAAAATATCTGATATTGATCTTCAGTCCCACAGAAAGATCCAGTAAAGGAAGGTTCAAATAAACTGAGATTCTTTTGGGATCTCCTTAATTAGAAATCCCTTTCTGAAGGGTCCTTATGGTACTGCCTGATAAGAGATTTTAGATGTTCCATGACCCCTTCCCCCATTTTTTTTACAAATAAAACTCCTTAAGATCAAACACATAGTAATGCATATTAGTTATGTTATTTATTACATAGGAAATAAACTAAATTAAGAGTGATCATACCACCTCAACAAGTTACCCAGCTTCTGCTCTATAATAGATGAAAAGAAATGATATAAAGACATTAGAGTTAATATTTTGCCACAAAGGACCGTTGAATATACATATTTTAAGCACAACCCCTTTTAAAAAAAGGTTGTTATTCATTTCCAACATGAGTGACATTGGCCAGATAAATACCTCTATTTTATTTAAGTGAGCGAATTGTAAAATCAATTTTAAAAGAAAATTCAGAATCTGCTACCTATATTGTTTACTATTAAGCCACACAGGGTAATGGAAATAAATGGTCATGTCTTATTTTGCTTACTAAAATTAATTACTATATAAGTTACATGATTAAGGGTCATGTTTACAATATGATCTATTTTAAATGAAATAGTTAACAGTACCAGTTAAGCCATGTATTTCACTATTTTTACTACAGGAAATAATACATATATTGACATAATGAAATGGTAGCATGTCTTAAAAATAACTGCAGCATATGTTTCTGTATGACAGAAAAAGTATAATACCTTAATAATATAATAATATTTCCATATATAATGTCAGAGATATACCAGAGTACGTTTGGAAACACATAGATTGAAAGTACAGACCACTTCTGAGGAGTCCTTATGCAAAAATAGCATCTTTCTATAAAAATCCAGTATTCATGTGCAACAATCACTCCTCTTAGCGTTAGTCAGAATACAAAGTGGATCGTGCTGTGCAGTTACTTCAGATTTTTACAAGTGTAAATATATTACAACAGATATTACAATGCAAAAAGAAATATTAAAAATATACTTCAGTTGAGAACACTTACTGGTGTAATATACTTTCAGAACTGACATAATGTACCTAACCAACCACTTAAAAATGAAAAGTAAAGAAACACTTTAATGCATACAATTAATCTTTACTTGGCTTTGTACTGACTTAAGATAATATAATTCTGATTAAATTATTGTGATGTTTGTGGTCCTAAACTAGACCAAACTGGTTTTTAAAGGAATGTTTTTCCTTTCACAGAACTCCTTAACCGAAGCTTATAATCTGGCCCAAGGAAAATCAGTTTTGAAACAAGTGTGGTATTGGTGCAAAACATGCAATAACTGTGAGTAGAAGACAGGAGCATTCATAGCTGCGCAGGCAGACATTGGAAGTGTGAGCTTCCAGGCTTAGTCACGATAGAGATTTCATGCTGGCCCCAGTCCACAGTATGTTTAGGTAATTAATACTCATGTCAGCCAACCATCATTCTTTGTCTTCAACAGACATCCCAATGGAATACAAAGATTTGTCTCATTCTTCTTGCCCTTCCCTATACAACTGACAAACGTTAATGGTTATTCCATCAAATAGTGTAGTGCAGAACCTTATACAAGCTACTATGTCATCTACAGTTTGTTGGTGCTAGTTTCATTTGAGGGGAAACTTAGAAAGAAAAGATGTCAATAAGTTATTAAACTGCCAAGAGAAATATAGAGATATTTGACACATGGTAACTACAAGACAAGACTATAAATCCTGGGATGCTGGTTTCACAGTAGACATCAAAAGTCCGTTGATAAAAAATAAAAGGAAGGATTACTTTATAGGGAAAATCTGAAAATTTTACACTTGGTACATAATTATTCAGCTTGACAGTACCAAAATGACTGCTTGTAAGGGATTTTGGTGGCTATCTCTCAAATTACCCCACAACATACAAGACACAACACTACAGAAAACTATATACTTTCTGGCACCACAGAGATCACTTCAAAAGCTGTGGAAATTGTGGCAGTGATTTAACTGGAAACAACAGGTTTGCCAGTTAGTGATAAAGCTGAAAGTACACATGAACAATTGTTTTCCAAAACCAGAAAAAGTAAGTATGGAAAAACTCAGCTGGATTTCTAATTGACCATAAGCCAACTAATGGCTTGATACTGCACTGATTTCAGTATCTTAGAGCGATATTTCCAAAGTTTTTATTAAGTGCACAAGTAAATAGACTTTTCAGAACATAATGTGTCTGGCTCACTTTGAAAAACAGAAAGCAGCATGACGTTTCAGAAAGCAATAGATACATTCTACAAACAAAGAACGTAATATATTACAGTCTAATAGAATCATGCAAGACAGCAATTAGTAGAAATATTGGCCTAATCCTATGAATACAACCTGCCATACTTAACTACCTTGCACGTCCCGTGTTTCATTCGTTTGTCAAATTCTTGCTTCATGTATACTTCATTAGAAGCTCTTAATTTAATTTTCACCTGTTTACGGTTTCAACAACTTCACTTTCACACTGAGACTGCTCCCATGACATCAAGTGCTAAATAAAATCTTCAGCTTAGTAACAGAAAGATCTTTTCTTACTTATACTTTCAATAGCTCACCTTGAATGGCAGGCCTAGTGTGACTCACTGACATTCCTGGGCCCTTAAATGAGTTGAACTCATCTCTCAGGAGAAAAAATAGGACTGTCTTTGTCTGGGCACAACAGATAGAATCATTCATCAGGAATCTTTGAAATATGCCTTTCTGTTCCCAAAGCAACTGATTTGCCTCCCTTTGCTTCAGACTTTATCAGAGCAACTTGGTCAAAACTCTTAGAAACTCATACAATAGTATCTACAATCAGTTCAGACTCAGCTGCAGAATTATTTTTGGCTCATAAAGGAGAAAGACCTAGATTACCAGTCCCTTCATCCGTGATGGCTGCAACTGATTTGGCAGCGCTAACTAGACTTTCAAAACTAACCTCTCTGATAACCCCCTGAAACTAAATTTTTCTAGCAAACAAACCAGCAAATTTTGGCTGCCTATAAATTAGCAGGATCCATATTTCATTGTACAAATCTCTTTGTATGGAAATTTCTCGACCTATTTACATCTCCATTTCTGACTCAGGTTTCTCTTTGGTGGTTGTGATTAAAAAGGAAGTATGGCAATCATGCTGAATTAAAATAAATTAAAGCTGTGCACTTTCCCAATTAGGTCTTTTGTGGGATGTCTTTCAACGGGAAGACAGGCCCATCCATCACTCTGAATTGCAAATACAGTTTAAAAGCTTCATTCTCTCTTATAATTTAAAATTTCATAATTAGTTATCATGGGTGTGGTTAGAGTTGCAAAACGTTGTCTCCTTATGGGTGCAGAGCTGGAGCACTTGAATCTACAAGAGAGTCACTAGTTTTGAAAGGCTGGCAAACCCTGAGTTAAACTTCAAAACAACTATCAGCTTGTGATTAATCACATGTATGAATTTAAGTTGAATTGTTAATTATGTGCTCTGTTTACTTCTATGTCTCAACTTCTCTCCCCTGTATTACCTCAAGAGCAACAAATGAATCTAAGTTTTATTTTTCATTTATACAAATACAATTTTAGGCATAGCAATATTACATACATTTTTAGAAGCCAAAGAGAAAATTGCCTTCTATTTCAGTACACAGGGTATTTGCATTGTCACAGTACATTACATGGATTTGATGCTTAACATATAACTGTACAGATCTTTGTGGCAAACATAATAACAAAAGAAAGTTGTTCGGAGATTCTTCTATTTTTATTTTAAAAATAACAAAAACATTTCCATTGAAGGACCACATGTAAAACTATGGTTTCTCTGCATAGAGACCAAGGCTGCTTATTACCTACAGTATACTAGCAATGATGAACAGACCACCATAGTTGTGACAACTGATGTTGCTGCCTCCAGGGTAAAACAAAGGTTTACATATTACACAAGCAATTTAACTGTTTTCTAAACATATTGCCAAGACAGTGGGAGCTGGCAGCCAGCACTGTGTTTTAGGTTTTGGATACTTGGATTAGAAGTGACTGCTGATTATAGACCTTTTTATTTGTCTTCTACGAATTACAAGCAACCTAGTAACCCAGCAAAGAATCCTTCACAGCACTTAAACTTGTCTTCATGGCTTCCCAAAGATTACATACACAAATCACTCCACAAAAGTGGCGTAAGAGACTTGTGCATAGATAACTGCATAAGGCAATTGTCTTGTTCTAACTTTTAAAGACTTCCCCAAAGTGAAATGTTTTATAATCCTTTTTGTGCAGTAGTCAGGAAAGAAATAAAAGAGTTTGGGCAAAGATTATCCACAAGAAAGAAACTTTTTTTTTTTTGGGTTCCAGCTGAAACACAATAAAGAACATAATTAACTTCACAATTCTTTGTGTTTTTCATTTGACTGCAGGGAGGAGATGAAAGAGGACTGTTAAGCCTTGCATTCCATCCCAATTACAAGAAAAATGGAAAGCTGTATGTGTCTTATACCACCAACCAAGAACGGTGGGCTATTGGACCTCATGACCACATCCTTAGGGTCGTAGAATACACAGTATCCAGGTATCAGTAGAAGTCTAAAATTCACAAATTCTGTATTTCTCAACAACCTTTTCATTTTAGTATTTCCCATTTCTAAAATGAACTATCAGATTTACATTGTGTATACTGGGGCACTTGCAGAAAAATTATTGCTGATTTTATTTCAAGCAGTAGTTTTGGAATGCCAGTAAGTTCACTGTTTATTCTTTTTAAGACTTTTTTCAGTTACTCTGTCATTTTTAAATTATAATTATTTCCTACTTATTGCGTATAGGCAGCAAAATATTATTTTGTGAATGTTGGAAAACTGAAATTTCTCAGAAATAATTGTTTGACATTTTTCACCAAGTTACAATATCCACATCTTAAAGTATCATTTGAATGACTCAAGTTTATTTTTAAAAAGAAGAACTGTGAAAACTGTGTTCATATCTTTATATTGCAGGAAAAATCCACATCAAGTTGATATGAGAACAGCAAGAGTGTTTTTAGAAGTAGCAGAACTACATAGAAAACACCTAGGAGGACAGCTTCTGTTTGGCCCAGATGGTTACCTATACATTTTTCTTGGAGATGGCATGATCACCCTAGATGATATGGAGGAGATGGATGGTTTAAGGTACAAAAACTACCAATGGATAGACTTCTATTATTGTCTTCTGGTTTTGCACAGTATTTGGCGTCTGAATCAAAAGTGATCAGAATTTGCTAGGACAAATCTTCCTTTACTACATAATCCAAATATTTTCCATGGTTGGGTTTAGCAAACTGCTGACTTTCAGAACAGTCTTACTGCTTAAATACATCTTGTAGTTGTGTGCTATCCAATCATTTAAATATTGGAGCCCTCATCAGTAGATGCCATTGTATTTAAGCACAGGTTAGACTTCTTTTTTCCAAGCTATTATTCTATGAACAAGACAACTGTATTGAGCAAACATTCTAGAAAAGTGTCTACAAACACATACCAGAGTCAGTAACAACACTGTATCACTTAGGAAAATGTCTAGAGAGCATAAGAAGCAATCCTACTTTGGTTCTACCTATACAATTTTCTCAGCCTGCTTTTTCCCTCTGTTTCATTATGTTCTGTAAGAGTTGCAATATTTGCCTTAATTTAGAGAAAGTGTCCACACAGACCTGAAAGGAGTTGCTATGCACAAAGGCCTCTTTGGTTCAGCAGAACAGCAGGTGCTCCTGCCCTTTGCAGTGAGGATATACTTAAAACCAAGGCCAGAGAGCAATTCCAATACGATTTTAAATTAATGTAAAACAAGGGGAGACTGAAATGGATTCATGATGAAGATAGAAAGGAATCAATTTAAATATCACATTTTTCATGTTTGTGAAAAAATTTTGATGCTTTTCTACTCCTTCTACATTCTTGTCCTTGCTTCCTCCATCAGAGTCACGAATGTAAGGCAAAACATTTTACTCTGTCCTGTTTCATGAAACAAGAAAGTTCTGATTCTTTAAAAAAAAAAAAAAACACCACATCTCCTTCAACCAATATAATTATTTACTTTTTTTAATTAATGTATAATTAATCTTTAGATTGTACTGTGACTAGAAATCACTGAAATCAAGAGTAGCATTCAAAGTGTTAACAAAAAGCATTATGTGACTACATAGTGATTATATCTGCAGTTACTCTAGAGGAGATACAGTATAAAAGAGTTAATAGCCTTATGTTTGAAGCCATAAAACAATATCGATGTATGCAAAGCTGTTCTTATTATCAAGTTGCTTCCCAACAGCATGGTCAGAGGCATTCTAGTGTGCACATAACAAGGCAACATATTGGCCAAACTGAATCTTTGACAGGGTCTGCTACTATTCTTTGGACTTGCATGTACCGTAAAACCAATCTATATGTGATTATTCAGTAAAGTGGGTGGTTTATTTTGCTGGTTCACTGTAGTATTATATGGATTAAATCTACCAGTAAAATACTTTTAAAAAAATAATTATTTCATCCTTCAACTTTCTCAGTGATTTTACAGGTTCTGTATTGCGCCTTGACGTAAATACTGACCTGTGCAATGTCCCTTATTCCATACCACGGAGCAACCCACATTTTAATAGCACAAACCAACCTCCTGAGATTTTTGCACATGGACTCCACAATCCAGGCCGGTAAGTAAGTTTCAATTAAACTCAATTATTCTGGAGCAGATATTGTTTTTAACCAGAAGTCTTTTATAAATTGGGTAACAAAATTTTAATAACAAAGGCACTCGTGAACTTTTTAAAACTTCCACTCCTCCACCTCCACACATATGTTACAGTTAGAAATAAATGTACATTGGCAAAGGGGAAGGAGAAGAGCATACACAACTATTACAAGTCAAGACTGAAATGACAGAAGCAAAGTACAGGATTTTGGGGTTTAGTGAATAATAAAATCATTACTTTTATGAAAGAAGAGAACTTAAAGAAGAGAGTTGGTAAAATACAGCTGAGATGGGAATCTTGACTGAAAAAAAAGGAACGTGGAAAACAAATGAGAACATCTGGTGATATCTAAACAATAACAAGGAGGAGAACAATGCTTTAACTAAACAACACATAATTCAGCAAATTAGGTGGGTGGTAGTACTGAAGTGAATTTAAAGTCATGGTTTGAAAAAATTCAGAAAGTCAAGTTGATCAGATAAGGAGTTTATTCTTGGACTTTTTAACAGTCCAAAATTCCTATAACATGTAAGTCAACTCATTTTAGCTTGATTAAAGCACTATTCATTTCAGGTGCTATTGAGCAAAGTACATTTTAGCACGAGGAAAAAATAGTTTTACTTCACATTATATAAAAAATGGTGCAGGGATGGGAAAAGTGTATTATTTCTTGTATACAAATATGACGCACTTCTCATATTTTGACTAGGTATGACGTGCTCAAATGAGTAGGCACCACAGAGAAACACTAATCCTTCAAAATATGATGCATCATACTACTTATAGTGAATTATACACTATGAACTCATCTATCTCATGGATTTTCTTATATTTTTTGTTCTACAGATGTGCTGTGGACCGCCACCCAACAGACATAAACATCAATTTAACTATACTTTGCTCAGATTCAAATGGAAAGAACAGATCTTCAGCAAGAATCTTACAAATAATAAAGGGTAAAGACTATGGTAAGTTCTATCCAGGGTAAAGCTACTGGGAATAGTCGGTTTCTATGCCTATGGAAGAATAAATAAAAAGCAGAAGAAAATAGATAAGGGACTGTATAGTCATGATAGGTAATTTACAGCATAGACAGGATAGGTAACCTACAAAAAGATAGAACTTATGAAAAGTATGGTACGAGCAGATAAAAAATGCAAGACAAAACAAAATTTAAATGACTCAACTTTGTTTTTGTTGGTGTAGAATATCATGTAAGTCAGACTTAAGAAATATGCCGGTTGCTAGTCTGTCAAAGATCTCACTGTTGCTGCATATGATGGCTCATAAAGAAAAGATTTTGGAATATCAGGAAGTGATGAAAATGTATTCTTAGCCATTCACAGATACAGAATGGAAACCTCACGTAATGTGCCTCCTATAATGGAAAAAGTGAGATAAACAACAGACCACAACCAAACAGGGAAACAACTGAGTTCTGTTTAAATGTTACCAAACATAAAAAACTTAGAAAAATGCACTATGCTACTACTTCAAAATAAATGACTAGGTTAGATTAGATTGCAAAAAGATAAACGTAATCAATTAGGGACTTAATTTTAAAGTGTTTCATATTCTCTCTGAATCAGTATGATTGTCAGTCACAATTTTAGTTTAATGTTTAACTCTGATACTCCCTAAGATCACTTGCTAGTTCAGGCAAGCCAGGTGACAGTTACTCTGAGCTATCATCTACCTTGGTTGACCATTTAGCAGCTTGTAAATTCAGTGGTGGTAAAAGGTGATAAATGCCAAAGGGGTGTAAAGGCATCAGGAACTAGTCTGTCTCCTGGAACGTAGCATTTTTCTGGTTTTATTCATATCCCTAGTTCTCCCACCTGCGCTCTTCTTAAAAGCAAAGCAGCTGTGCTGGCTAGTACAATAGTATACAATAGTGCAATGCAATTGTTCTACTTCAGTTATTGCATGTATTTTCTGTATTCATTTTATAAAAGCCAAACCAAAGAATAATAGTTGGTAAACCACTGCTCCATTGGAATTTTGACTGCATCTTTACTGCAGAGTAAACTAAGCAATATTGTGTCTATCCATAACAGCTTGCCAATATGAATACTAGGCTGTGGGTCAATTGCTTCAATAAAAAGAGCTCATCATCCTTTTCTCCCACATAAAATTTCTGCTCTTATTCTTGTAGAATAATCTGGGAAATTCATTTATCAAAGACTTGCAGATAGCCCTCTGACTAAAAAAACAAAAAAGCTCCTATAAAACAAAAAGGTCTATTGGCTCTGTCTTTAAAGTTATGCAGTTAGCATGTCAAGCTGAGCAGTATTTAATTGCATGAATAGGAACATTTACACTGAAACTTCCTTGAAGACATTATTTGATATGACTAAACTATGCAATTTTGTAAAAAAAGAAAAAAATTAGAATGTGTAGGAACTGCAGCTACAACAGCAGCATGAATTAAATTACCACAGGAATCTATGGCCAGCAATACTAGTGTTTTATGGGACATAACACACATACCATGTTTAAAGCTGTGATTTTGAAAGAGTTTCTCAAACCATTGAAAGGCTTTGAAAACAAGTTCTGCTGAAAATCACTGGAATTTCTGTGTGTAGATACCGGAAGGACTTTACAGTGAAAGGGGTTTAATTGTATTCCTGAAGTTCAGAACATCCATTCTGCAGACTGTATTGACACGGAAAAGTTAATAGCAGTAATCACATCAACTTCAATGAAAGTCTGACCTAATCCTTACATGGTTTTATTCTCCCAGCCTGTGCACATGGAAGAAAGCAATTATAGCCTCTCCCATCTAAATCCCTAATCGATTGTTTCACAAACAGCCTTTGTTGTATTTTCTGATTGTTTTTAATGTTTCATTTCCAGAAACACATCTTGACTTTTGAGGAGTGTTTAAATGGAATTAACCTCTTTTCTTGAAGGAATAACATTTTCATAAATGTGAATCAAAATATGAAACTGCATATGATCTAATGCTACGGTAGTTCCTTTTTAGAAAGTGAGCCTTCACTTTTAGAATTCAAACCATTCAGCAGTGGATCCTTGGTTGGTGGATTTGTCTATCGAGGCTGCCAGTCTGAAAGACTCTATGGAAGTTATGTATTTGGAGACCGCAATGGGTAGGTTTCTTCTAACTCACTCTTAAACAAAAATGCGTATAAGGTATATTTAGTTGTTGAGCTTCCTGTATAAAGGAACACCAAAAGTCTTGTATATTGAGTCACTTTGCCGATTTAGCGGTGTGACAATGCAGATTCAGTTCTAGATTTGGAAATAAAATAGCACAGCATTCTAATGAATGGTGACATATGTAACATATACGATCCTTGGAAAAAAAGTACAGACAAAGACACATCACGGCGCTCTTAAGATTTAAGTCCTACAAACACTTACAAACATCATTTACATTACAGTGGGAATAAATGTTAATTGTGGAACTGTTTCCCAAACAGGTCTAACTGGTAAGACATTGAAAACCTTTGGGGTTTTATGGAAACATCACTGATGGAGCAAAATGAATGTTTTTCATGGGCATGGTTTTCTCATGCCAAAGAGCTCAGTGTTCACAAATGCCTATATAGTATAGCTTGAACCCAATTTTGCAATGTTGGAATGACAGGAATGGAAATGCTGTGCTTTTTAAGCATCTAAAAAATAACAGGCAGGAAATCATAAGGTGCTGAACTGCACAGATGTATCTGTGAAGCTACTTGCAGCAAGTGTTTACTTATTTTTCTGGACAGTGAAAACTCTCTATTCAAAATGTAATATAACAATTTGCTTTATGTGTTTTTGAATATAGAAATTTTTTAACACTGCAACAGAGTCCTGCAACCAAACAGTGGCAAGAGAAACCCCTCTGTCTTGGCAACACTGGTTCATGTAGAGGTTTCTTTTCAGGCCCTGTCTTGGGATTTGGTGAAGACGAATTAGGTAAATAGCAAAAAAATATGTTATTAAATCATAAGCCTTATCGGTAATGCCTGCTGAACTGTGCAAGATTATAGTAAATGTTTAAAAAGAAGAAACCTAAAGGCTATCTTTGCCAAAGCTGTCTACACTGATCTCAGCTACACCTTAGCAGCCTTGTAAGAAGAACCGAGAAGAGAATGGGTTGTTGGAAGGGGCAAAGTTCCTTACTGTCTCTCACATTCTGCGAACTGTGTCACTCATTATGACATAATGTGTCATATACTTGCTTTCATTCCCAATTTTACAGACTTAAGGGCCAAAGAAATTGCATGAGCAGACCAATACCCCTCTTCTCCCTTCCTCTCCCATTTTATTTTTTTAACTAATTCTATACAATACGAAACAAAAAATGTTCATTATAAAGTATCTTTCACATTTAGCATCAATTTGGGGAAAGTGCTCATCTAAATTTTCAAATAACAACGATTCCATTGTATATTTCAGTGATGAGTGTTTCTCCTGGAGTTTTTTTAATCTCATCTTGCAAATACAGCTAGATCACAAAAATCACGTATTTGACATCTTAGGAAAGGAGAACTAATTTATTGCATTGGTTTCTTTAACAGGTGAGATTTATATATTATCAAGCAGTAAAAGCATGACACAGCCTCACAGTGGAAAACTCTACAAGATCATTGACCCAAAAAGGTGAGCATTGTGTTTCTTACTAAGATCAGTCTTTCACTCAACAGGTTAAAAAATAAAAGGTAAATATAGTTCTTTCCATGTAGCTGAATTATGCAATACTGACATTCAATAAGAAGGGAAATTCTCAATGCAGGGGGCTTCCCAAAAGAAAATATACCATCAGCAGCATGCAGAATATAGTCACTGAAAGTAATCACTATCTCATAGAAAGTGAATGTCAGAAGAACAGAGGTGTAACCAACACTAACTTCTGGAAATTTGTACTCTGACATTATGTTAAATGCTGCCCACTTTCCCACCTAGATTCACATTCTTTGCATGTTTTCATAGAAGTGTAGACATATTTAATGTGGAACCATATGGACCAGTACAGGTAAAAGATGCTCCTGGTTGTTCTGAAGCCAAACGACTTGTAGGTACCACAGAGGTTACACAACATCAATGGAAGGCAGATGCTGGAATTCTCCCCAGCGCTACTGCTTCCTTACCTGCCACTGCGGTGGGACAGTGCACAGTGGATCTGGCTCAAAAGGTCAGTATTGGCTGACAATACCTACTCTGTATACTGAAAAGCTACTACAGAGAAAAAAAAAAAAAAAAATGGACAGTACTAGCTAGCATACAAGCCATCCCTGATCAGTTCCAGTCTCCTTAATTTCAGTTTTGCCATAAGTTAGCTCGAAGGGACAAATTCATCTTTCCCAAACATCTCCTCTGTTGTATAGGAGATACCACCAACGGAGAATAATACAGCAGACTGAATCCTCAGGGGGTGTGAATTGTCACTGCTTACTAGTTTTCAACATCCTTCCATACCCCTTCATTTACCCGTCTCTCCCCGGGGAGGTTTGGAGCATTCTGTCCTTGGACTCTGTGCCAAAAATACACTAAATTCTTTAAGAGTTCTTAAAGCACTGTGTCCAAAAGGCTTACAAATCCCACTCAAATGATTTATAAGACATGGAATTAATATGATTGGTTTAATAATTTAGACTAATTTACCGTTTGTAAAATGAGGATAAATGAAAATTATCAAACCAGAGTTTCTTTAGATGCGATCTTTGCAAAGCACCTAGAGGTATGAAAATATTAGGGAATCTGGAAAGACTACAAAAAGTCAGTTGCCAATGTGACCCAGGGGCCCCAGCAGCAATAAGAGCAGATGACTAGCAGGTACTCACTTTAGCTGGAGAAATACCGTTGTCTTCATGACGGATCTTGCTGCTCTATCAGACCAAGTCTGTGGCACGTAAAGATACCACATCCATCCTGCAAAAGCATCAGAAATTAACACAAAATGAAACCGCTAACAGAAATTAAGTTTATTGTATTAATTACTTTGACCTCATCATACTCTGCAAAAGCAACTGCCTATTTGTTCAGCATCTACTTCAGCATGTTTCCCCATTAGTATCAGATACAGTTAGCCTTGCATTTTTTGTTTTGCTTTTGACTGTTTAAGAGAGGAATTTATTTTATTGTCAGAATTTAAATTCTAAAAATTGTTATTGAGACAACAAGTGAATTCAATAATAGATTCATGAAATTGGATGCACGCTGTACTATAAGTTACAGTAGAGTTTCAGTGTTTTATAATTATACTATCCTGAACCTATAGTAAATAATTTGAAAGCAGATGTTACTGCAGGTTAGTGCAGTCTGTCAGTCAAGGTTATTATGTATGTTTTATTTATGCTTTCTGGTATTAAAAACATTTTTTTTAGAACAAAACTTGCCATTCTTACTGGGATTGTTTAGTCTGTTGGGGTATGGTTTTAAGTGAATTTTACACCCTAAATCCACTATTAGTATCTAATTACATGGGGCTGCCTTGTTTGACCTCGGCTTTTTGTTCTTGTTACCTCTTCCAGTAGGGTGGTCTTGAGCTGACATACCTGAAAGGCCAGACCTCCCATTGCTGCACTCACGGTTGGCTGTTTTCATGTATGGAAAAGGGTCAAGACTGTGTTTGGTTACTGGTGAAAGTAACCAGAAAACTATAAAATACTTTTGTAAATTGGCACACAGTTGAAATTAAACAGACTGTGGCAAAGGGATATGGTTTTTGGTAACACTTTTTAGAAACACGGGATAACTTTCATTCAGGCAAAGTTTTGAGTTTTGTTGTTTTTCAATTTCACACCATTGCAGGCTTTTAAGTGAAAGATAATGAGTTATTTCCACAAAAGAGCATTGCAGCTCTGTTTACCATTTTATGCTAATTCCACACGACACATGTAAACAATTTAAAAATTCCATGGCTTTGACAAATATTATTCACATGCTACTATTTTTTTGCATGCTAATATTTTGTTGCTCCTTTTAAAGTCTTCCTCATGGTATGCACCATACAAATACATCACATATAGTTGTAAACCCTAGCACACTAAGCTTTCTAGAACACAAAATAAAGATGCTACAGGTGGGCTAGGAGCATAAAGTCATCAAAGTACTGGTTTGTCACATTTTAGAAATTCGTTGCTTACTAAAAAACCTTGTGAGAGGTGGTCCCTGGCAGACTCATCAATTTGCAGAGAGCCTTCCATGCATTATCATTCCCTGTGGTAGCCCCTTGCTGGAAATTAGTAACTTGAAAAACCCAATCTTCTTCTGCTGGTGGTCATTCGTAAGCTGCTGCAAGATTATTAAATTATTATTTTATTCTAAATTATAAATGTTACATGAAGATGCAGGATTTTATTTCTTTTGATCTTTGTAGATCTCAAACATAACCATGACCCTCATTTGCTTGTCTCAAATATAGCTTAAGAAAGAAACCTGCTACTTGGATATGCTAGCAGTAGAAAAAAAATTCAAAAGAAATGGATAGGTTAAAAAATTAGAAGATCAGAGGATGAGGGTAACCCAGAGAACCCTTTGCATTAGTCTTCAATACTAAAAGCAATGGGAAAGTCTTATCCTAAAACAATCCTTCACATATAATAAAAATGAGGTGTTAAACTGAGGCGATAGATGACAAATTGATAATATGATCATCACAGAGGTTCTGAATCCTGCCATCACAAAGGCAGTTTGAAACATGGAATTCAAGGTACCACAGGAAACCTCTGTCCAGTTCCTCCAAATACTTCATGTCAACAACTAAATAGCCTCCCATCAAAAGCACAGCATTAAATAATCCTTCTCTTTGTAACAAGGTTGTTATAATGATGCATTAGTACTTGGGAGCTCTTAGAGAATGAAGTGATAAATCAGAAACAGAAAAGTTAAAAATGGTTGTAAAAACCAAGTATGTGAGGTGCTGCCAAATACACATATACTACCTATTACCCAAATTGAGTAGAGTGAGAAGTATAGGTAATAGCATATTTAGCTTTGAGATTGGAGGAGATGTGGGAAACCCTAAGAATTACAAACACATAAACCCAGCATTAGGTAAATTAGTTAAACTAGCAGACAAAACAAGAATGTCTTAAGTTACAATAGAGTCTCTGAAAGATATATCCATTTTTTGATGATTATCAAAAAAATTTTATCACAAGTGAACTACTTTCCAGGGTTAGGAACTAATGAGAAAATATAGGGAGAAAGACTTACACACTTCTCAACTAAAAGGTAGGGTTAGTCAGATGTCCTGAAGATTAGTGCAAATACCAGCATTTTATAAACTGTCTTTGTGACCAAAATAGAAAAACTTTCTATTTCCTATTTTTCTACTTTCTGTTTTATAATTTTTCTGTCTTGCTTTCTGTTTCTACAAATACATACTCATATCAGTCACAAAAACATTGATGAATGCATGGGAAAAATAACCAGCTAAACAGTGATATAGAAAATGTGTATAGGTCCAAATATTCTGATTAGTCAATGACAGAGAAAATATGAGACAAACCTATTAGAAAAGAAAAAGTAGTCATTTTCTAGCATGATGAATGGAGAAAATCAGCTGTGGACAGTATTAAAACTACATATTTAAATAAGAAAGATAGGTTCATATCAGCTGTAATTTAAACATTATTACCAGCTGTTCTTTGAAAACCGTAGACAGGGACAGACCAAGAAATAAGAAAATAAACTTTGGAAGGTGACAGAACAGCCATAATGTGGCTTTGTAAGTCTTCTCTCAGGATACTTATATTATGATTGGTTTTATCTCTTAGCAAATTATAGATAAAATGAAAGGGACTCAGGGAAGAGTACTCAAACTGACGGACAATGCAAAAGATTTCCATTTAAAAGATGTGGTCAAACCCAGAAAAGTTGATAGGGCAGTCACACAGTGCTGTATCCCCTGCCAAGTTTTGTTTGCCACTGTCAACACAGTGACTCCAAAGGTATGAATAATTCTTTTGACCAGGATGGCTCACTGCAGCCAGCAGGTGATTTTTACAAAAGAGTGCAGAGCTTAGGTAAGTGTCCTTGCACACATAAGAAGATTTCCTCTTCCTCTCCTTATAACACCTTATAGGTCTCGATTTCAATATGTTTCGTATCAACAGCCAGAATAGCTGCTTTCCATTGGATTGAAACTTGAACTTGATGCAAACCATCCACTCCTTTCTCATGCCCCTCCAGTGTATGTAATTCCACTTATCATCCTTTCCATCATCACCTTCTGGGATTTCCGCTATCGAAGAGTATTTCCGAACAGACTGATTTCATACACTAAGGGATGATATCTAGGTCATACCTCATTTTGACATTGTTCCAGCTCTTTACAAAAAAATTGGTGATTTTATTTTTTAGTATGAGTCAAGAGTGTTTGATGGTATAATAGAAGAATAGCATTTATGATAGCGTAGCCCTCTTGAAGACTTTAATTACTATGGAAATGGTAACTCAGAAACATACAGTATTAGACTAATCTGCATCAAGATACTCAGTTCTGATGGGTTATAGATATACTCTGAAGCTACTACTGGAAATTCTCTGTAGAATGAGCCAATTTTGTTGGTGAATGCTCTCACCAACCCAGGTGGGCCATATGATTTCTTTCTGTTCAGAAAGTTACTATCCCTTAAGTCATTTGAGGGAATGGAAAGCCAGAATTAATGTCTAATTATGTTTAGTTTAGCCGGAGCATGCAAAATTCTTATCTCATTTACCTACCCACATGCAGTTACTATTCCCATAAGAGACACTAAAGAGAAATTAGAGCTTTTTGTGAATACCAGTCTAGAGAGTTTCACTTTACAGAAGTACTTCACAAAAACTCCTTTGTAACCACGATGGAAAAACCTAAGGATTTTTTTCAATCACATCACAGCTCACTGACTGTAAAAGTTTTAGTTTTGGTTTGGGATTTTTTTTCCCCTTTTTTTTTCAGTCTTTCTAGCATTGGCTATTAAGGAGTTCTCACTTTCTATTGCTTTATAAGGAAAAAACAGCTCAGTTTATCTTTTGCTTATTTTCTGGAGCCTGCAGGAAGCCTCTGCCATCCTAAAGAAAGTCATACATAATAGAGCAGCTTTAGCCCAGTAAGCCAGTCTTTCCCAATTCATCAGTCAAAGTGTTATGCAAGTGGCCCCCTAAATTGATAAATTCCCACAGTGCCTGTTGACCCAGCTGCCAAGTGCTCATGCAGCAGGTGTTGTTTTCATGACCACCCTGACAGTAATACAAACTGTTTAGCAGTTGCATTGACCTCGTAGCTATTAACATTGATACAGGCTTCACTAGGGACTAGTTTTCAAACATGACAGAATTTCTTAAGACTAGAGGTCATGAACAAGTATACCATATAAGAATAAATTTGATATGCTGCTGAGTTTAAATCTTAAAAGCCGTGAGTTTTTTCCACATTATTCCCATGTAGTAAATCTGGAGACAAGTAACGAGCTTTTGGCATCTCTCCCAGGACTAAAGGTATACTTTTTAATTTTAGAAGCTGTACCTGAAGAGATGCTATATTTATTCTATGACAAGTAGTAAATTTAGTCTGTGACAAGCAGTGAAACAAAATTATTTTTTCTTGACATTTTCCCTTATAAAGGAAAAAACCCAAACAACTAATGCACAAATTTTGGTGATATACTTAAGCATCATTCTAAGACCTAATATCTTGTGTGCAGTTAATTGAAGCATAACATTCTTTCCGTGTATTTTGTACCACAATCTACAGCAGTGTCTCTCGTTCGAATTTGAACGTCCAGGAACTTTGTCTGGGTTTTTTCTCACTTTAGTGGGAAAGTAAAGATTTTTGATATTGTGTCAAAGGCACGATGGAGGAATTGTTTTCTGTTCAGTACCATTGTATTACTGCTGAATTTGACCCTCCATTTGCATTGATTTATGTATATCTGAGTTACAGGGTAGTGCATATAGTAACTAAATCACTCTGTGCATTTAGTGGAACTGTGAAGAGATGCGCTAAAGAAAGCATGAAATCCTAAGCAGTTCCAGGATGAGTTTTAATCTATTAAAGCATGTTAGACTTTTATATGCCACGAAACTGACAGTAGAGGCTACTTTCTTATACTAGCTACAGTAATGCAGTAAAAATTATTTTACACATTGTACAGTCAAGAATTCCCAGTGTGCTGCACACGTCAGAGAAGGCACCCAGCGAGGGCCCCAGCCCCCAGTACAAGTTTTCCTCCATGTTCCATACATTTAGAGTTGTTATACAGTTTCATGAAAGCATGTTTTAACAAGCAAGATATACTGTACTGTACTGTATATATGAACAGCTCTTTAAGATAACTAGAATTGTACAGACCATATAAATAGTCATTATCAGCTACATTTTTGGCTGACTTTCTGCGGACCAGATAGTGCTTACTGTAAGAGTAATCAAGCTGTACCCTTTAGAGCTTTATAGATTGAGGGAGACAAGGAAAAGAATTCTCTCCAGCCCACAGTATGGCTCCATCTACTCCCCTCCATCTTCCACGTCAAGAGACGCAGCGAAGCACTAGTTATATAAACAAAATCATAGACTTGTCTAAGTGCTGGAAAGATCAAGTCCCAACAGTCAGTTTCAAGACTTATGTTATCTCTGTCATATTCAGTTCAACTTATGCTGAGCCTGAAAATTTCCACCTCTTTAAAGCCTTAAGAATGCAAAATGTAAGTATTGTGGGGCGGAGACTTTCTCTTGATACGTTTTGGTACCATAATGGCATTCCAATCCTGAGAAAGAAGTATGGCTTTTCCCATAGTACAGCTAAGGAAAACCAGTAATTCTTCTCACACACAAGAAGGATTCTGCTGCAGCTGCATTTGTATTCCTCTTCTCCTAAGGCACTCTGCCAACCAGAATATTTTCCATCTTTGTTTCTACTCCACCCCACCATTAATAAATATTATCCAAGGCTGATGAGTGCAAGTTATTGATTGATGGTAGAATAAAAGGCAAGGTTATATTCACAAGTACCAAGAGCACTAGAAAACTTTAAATCATAAAAGTGACCAGCCATGCTTGGCTGGACGCAAAAAAGTATGATTTCTGCCTCCCTAATTAAATACAAATTAAAAAAGAACCACATATTCTAGCACTATCATAGATAAATACTTTACACCTATTCATAAAATAAGTCATTATTGTCACAAATAAAATATCTCTGTGACTTATGAGGTCATTCTCTGCTAAAGATATGCCACTGGACCTCTTTTCCAAGAGATGCTCCAGGAGCCTGAGGTTATGCTTCCTGCTAAACACAGTACTTGTGTTTGAGCAAGAAAAAGACTCCCATTTAAAGTAACTTGAAAGAAATGGGCTTTAACAGAGACAGATGAAGAAAGAATGTTGTCTCCTATGCAGCTGGCTATAAAGAAATCAACTCCAATTTAGACTTTTTCTTTTTTTCCAGAGGTAGAAATTAGAAGACAGATCTTTTTACTTTAAATCTGAACAAGTCTCCACTGAAAACCCTATAATTTTGTAGAACTGTTTCCAAAACAGCATTGCCTGTGAATCTCACATATAATTTTTAAGTGTAGGAACTTTCTTAACCAGATCATATGAAATGCACTCATTCCTACAGAACTGGAATTCCTTACAGGTCAAAAACAATAATGCATTATATTTAAAAGACAGCCGTGGAAATATGTAAACACAAAACCTGAAAGGGTTTCAAATATGCTGCACGAAAGGTGTCAAAACAAGTTTCAAAGCCCTTAAATAATACAGGACCTTAAGTTTGGTTCTCAGAAATGCTTTTGAAATCAGAACTTGGTGCTACACTAAAGATGCATCTACACATTCTTTCTGTCCTTAACATCTTTGGGGAACCAGTTCTTCTGTATGGATGTTTAAATAATCATGGTAGCAATTAAGACTAAGCAGAGAAAGTGCTACGGTGAAACAAACCAGTGAGCCTGTACTCTATTACTCTGTTTCAAAGAAAAATGCAAGAAACTCTGTAATGTACCATTAACAAGCCGTATGCCAAAACAAGGGGGAAATGTAAGCCCAGTCAGCCAGTGAGGGACTTCTATGACATTAGGTATGAGTGCTTATTTTTCTTAAAAATTATTTTTACCCTATCTAATATTACTCTGAATGGCTTCATTGTGCATAGAAATAACTTTCTAAAATCCTACTAGAACATGGGCTTCAATGATATCTTAGAAGCCATGAGTTCAACTAGTTAATTTTATTTTCTTTATTTTTCCCTTGATATTTCTTCTGATCTTGAAATTGGAGATAAACAAGAATGCCCAATCTTCCTCCTCTTTTTTTCTGTCACTATTTTCTGCACCTCCATCACACCCCTTCTTTCTCAGACTCCAAAGACCATCCTTTTCTCCACACAGAAGGATCAATCTAGGATTTTAATATTTGACAGGGTAATCAATACACAAGTTGCTATTCCAGCTATTTGTATATAACTGGGGGTTTAACACTGATGTCAGTATAATGAATAATGTTATTTTCTATTCTATCTCACAGGAATTTGTTTTGGTTTGTTTGGATTCTAGCTGGACACTTAGCCAAGGTTTCTCTGAGCTCTCCACAAAACTATTAGGATCTTTGTCCTGCAGATTTCAAGCTAAGGAATGTATGGCAGTAGTTCAATTTCCTTGAGAATGAATCATTCTGTATTTGTTACTAATTAACTTAATTTGCCACGATGCTCCCATTCAATTACTTGTTTAGATCTCTTGGGAGATCCTGACATTCTTTTCTAAACCCATTCCTGTGCAATCAAACCCACAGCAGAGACAAAACATGGTACCTCTACTGGGAACCTGTAGCCTTGTGATGATCCTATCAGTCTCTAGCTGGTGAACTCACAGAATCACAGAATTGTCTAGGTTGGAAAAGACCTTGAAGATCATCCAGTCCAACCATCAGACAGCAAATAAAATAAGTGGTCAGTATGATGACATACAGTTAAATTAAAAAAAAAACAAAACAAAACAAAACAATAAAGATCTGAAAAAGCATTGGAAGTCGTATCAACAGTTAGGGACCTTTTAAGTGAAAACACCTAAGCGTTTTACACACTTAACACTATAGAAGGAACACTGCCGTTCCTTCTTTGTTAAGATAATGCTGTGCTTTTGTAAATAAAAAAAGGCTACTGGACATCCAAAATATTTTGTAGAGACTGACAGAAAAAAATTGCACTGTGTAAGACTTGACACCAAGAAGCACAACAAAAAAACGGTATCAGAAATATTTTAAGTCAGCTGAACTAGAATATCCTTTATGCATACATTTCACAGAAACCCACAGAATGGCTGAGGCAGGAAGGGACCTCTGGAGATCATCTAGTACAACTCAAGCAGGGCCACCTACAGCCTGTTGCCCAGGACCATGTCCAGACAACTTCTGAATATCTCCAAGGATAGAGACTTCACAACCTCTCTGGGCAACCTGTGCCAGTTCTTGGTCACCCTCATAGTGAAAAAGGCTCTCCTGATGTTCAGATGCTTAAATAAGCATACAGAATGCATAATCCAAATATAATTTCATGAAAATATGCAAATAAGAATCTGCAATGTCAAACCAAATTCATAGACAGAGATAATACTTGCACAAAATTATTATGCAGGTCATAACGTGTGACATAAAACTAGCTGTTCAGATTACTCAGCATACAATCGGAAATACAAATCAGCTAGAAAAGCAAGACGACACCATCAGATTCTGGTCTGAACTATATGACTATTTGCACTCTCTGAAAAAAAGCCATACAATCAGTAGAATTTAGCACGTCTAATAATTATGTTATCTAGAGATATATGCTGCCTGTGGTATATACACTCTTCAGCAAGCTGGTTTTGCCAGGTTCAGGCTTCAAGAATTCTCAAGTACTATTGTTTAATCTTGTAGAAGATGTCTGAAGGCAGTTATGTGAAAGAATAGCAAATCACATTGTATTTTTCTGTAATGTAACACATCATCTCTATGTTTATTGGTATTTTTGAGAAAAAAAGCAATCCCCTTAGAACACAGATTTCTCTCATTAATAATACCATAAAAGAGAATCAGGCCTTTAATAAAAAACAAAGTTTTTCTCCTTGACCCCGACTTTTAAGTATCTGCTTGCTTTGTATATTTTTATTCAGGCCTTTAGTCCCTGAAGAATGCAAAAGAACAGCTCAGTCTGCACAGATACTGACATCTGAATGCTCAAGGCATTGTCGGAACGGGCACTGCACTCCCACAGGAAAATGCTGCTGTAATCAAGGCTGGGAAGGAGAGTTCTGCAGAACTGGTTTGTATACAGTCATAGCAACAAGTGAAAAAGCAGTGACATGTCATAATTTGCTTTTAATTATCTGCTGAGAGAAATTTTCAATATATGTTATTGACCATCAGTTCTAAGACAACATTAAAGAAATACTGATCTCATGAATTGTAGGAGAACAATAAGTCTTTAGAAGAGTGCAACAGTTAAAATATCTAATGCAATATGAACCATTACAGAATGCAATTAATAGCATAAATATGACAGACAACAGTATTCTTATATTTTCACCAAACTTGTAAAATGAAAGGAAAGGCAATTAATACATGTTCAGTGTTTGAACATTCAGCTTCCACCTGCAGCGTTATCATTGTCAGTGCCAAATCAAAGTATCTTGTCAGGAAAGATGATAAATCAGACCTGCAGGTCACTATTGCTTATTTTGCACTTCGCTAATTTAATGCAAATACTTTAGTTTTGGTACATTCTTACTTTTGATCCCACAAAAGAAAATGGCTCCAGTTTGTTAAAGAGAATTCTATGTACAACGTATTACAAAGCAGCTAATAATCAGAACATTATTGTAACCCATTTTTTATTAAGTCCTATCTTGTGGCAGTAGCGTATCTTTTAAAAGTCACCTGAAAAAGTGACTGTGATCAAACTAGATGTTGCGTATGCCACCAAAGGAGTGAGATGAGTGAACCTGGAGTGCCACAGCTGTGCTGTCACTGTCTCACAGAGGCTCTGGTTATGTCTGAGCTGTACAGCTCTGGCCTATGCAGATCTTCCAGAGCAAGCCAGGGTACCAGGGTACCAGGAGGTGCTAATAGTGCATCAGCACCGTCTTCTGACTGAGCTTATTTGCTCAGCGAGTTTGACCAGATGCCTATACAAAGAGATAAGGTTAATGTAATGGCAGTACAACTCAGAAGAGGAAAAGAATCACAGTGTAAGACAAAGCAAGGATCACACGATGGACCTGAGATAATCCAGGTTGGAAGGGCACTCAGGAAGGCTACGAGGTCCTTATAGCCTGGAGGGGTTTTTAGTGATGAGCAGGAGTCACTTCGTTTGGAATGAAATGAAATGAATGAAATCACTAATGATGTCTGGCAAGATCCATGAGCTGACCATCATAGAGCTCTGCAACAAAAGCAGGTTGGAGAAATGGATGAGGTAATCTGGCCAAATAGCCCAGCCTCAATTGTCCTCACTTGTCAGTCAGAGATTTCCTACATTTAGAGAATGAGGCTGGTTCTACAGCCCTTGTCCAAGTGGAATTTAAAGTAAAAAATGTCTCCAGTGTGAACATAAATAGGTCTTGAATAATCTCTTTTGTTTAAAAACTCACAGCTCTATGATAGATAATTTGATAGACGCAGTGTACAAGAAAGCTGCAGAAAATATGTAGACTAAGGATCTTTCGTTCCTGTATCCTGCACAGGACTTAACAGAGAGGTTCTAGGTTGGACCTCAAGATACTATTATAATTTAAATAAGAAAAATTACCTTACAAGGCACTAGTTCCCTCTTACTGTAATTAAGAAACTCATGAATAATCAAAAAAACTGGTTTTATCTAGTGTATTATAAATCTCTGTAAAGCAATATTATAGCTTTATTGTAATAGATAACATTAAACAGCAAAATGTCTGCAAAAAGAAAGATATATTACTTTTATCACAGTGCTGTGACTCTGCCCCAGAAGAAAATACTTCCACAACTAAAGTTATTGATTGTTAGTTTTGCTAACACTGGCTGCAATTTAAAATAGCATTTATATTTTAAAAACTTAAGGAAGCTGATTAGCCTAGAACTCCATAGGTAAAGCATCAGGCACCTGCTAAAGAGAGAGGGGAAAACTTCGACACTTAACTGATAACAGCTGTCAAAAAAATACTCCGGTTCTTTTTTTTCTAAAGGGAATTCAATTTTGTCCCAAGCATAAGTGATTCAAGAGCCAAAGGAGTGCATCTCTGTGGGCAATTGTAGCCTGCTCTGCTAAGGAAAGCATGTAGTGCAGAACTCTGCATGTACAAAGGAGTTTCCCTGAAGTTCAGTACTTGATAGCTTGGAGATGGCCAGGTGCTAAAATGTCTCACCAACTTCAAGAATTTTTTGGGTTGCCAGCATAAGAAATGGGATGAGGTAGACCACCGCTGTTTAAAGATCTAGGTGTGCTGTATGTCTTGTTTTCAAACGATAAGACATTTGGAGCCTAAAGTCTTTTGAGATGGGTCTTCTGTGCACTCCAAAATCAAGCATGAATAAGGGAATTGGACATTTTCAAAAATCTGCTATTTGAGTTTCACAGCCTATCGTGGGTGACGTCCTCTCAGACGCACAAAATTTCTTCATCCCCCTAATATTTTAAAACTTTAAAAAATACGGCTTCAAAACTTCCAATATTTCACCCTTTCTATTTGTTTTTAATTATGTGCTTTATCATTGTAAGTTTAGAAAAGCTCTTAATGAATGTGTACTTTATCTTTTCGGTTTGTGATGTTCTAAACAAATTAGCAAATCGCTGTTTTTTCACCCACAGCAAAATGTGACCCAGCCTGTCGACATGGAGGTGTCTGTGTAAGGCCTAATAAATGCTTATGTAAAAAAGGCTATCTTGGGCCCCAGTGTGAACAAGTGGATAGAAACATCCGAAGAGTGACAAGGGCAGGTATTCTTGATCAGATCCTAGACATGACATCCTATTTGCTGGATCTAACCAGCTATATTGTATAGTTTCTGGGACTATTTGGAAACTACACTTTCAACGGGCATTTGTTTTGAATCCTGTCATTTTTAAAAGACTGTTATC
The DNA here is from genome assembly GCF_031877795.1 of Strix aluco. Taxonomy (NCBI): domain Eukaryota; kingdom Metazoa; phylum Chordata; class Aves; order Strigiformes; family Strigidae; genus Strix; species Strix aluco. The sequence continues at coordinate 79,983,269 of NC_133934.1, forward strand.
CTGCAACAAATACCGGTGATTTGATTTACTTTATTAATTTAAGTATAATATCCACAAATGTGCAGATAGATTCTTTGTATGTGTGTAAATATTTCTGTACGTCTCCACAGACGTACCCAATACGTGCACACATACACATGCACGCACTATCACAACTACGGTTTTACAGCTAGTGGAATTTTTTTTTTATATTTATTTCTTCATGAGAAATAGTTTACAAAGTAATTCCACTGTAAACCAGATTTTCATCAAAGGACTTTCGTGATGTCTTAATGGATTCTTTGACATCCCAGAAATGTGTCTGTACCTATCTGATTATAGCAATAAGAGAGCAGTTTTCAAACATCGCTGTATAAACTGCTGGATTTAATAAAATCCAGTTGTAACAGTTTCTAAGGTGAACTGAACTACATCATGAGAAAATATTTCAAAACTCCTTAATGCATTCCTATCTAGGCAATTCATTGTAAGACTGTAACCTTCACCTTCATCAATGTAACTCTATTACAGAATGTTACGCATTTCTTTATCTAGCATAGATGCAAAAATCTGGTTATCGCAGCTTAATATCAAGACTGTTTCAAGTGTGTAATAATTAAATTATATTCGCATATTTCAAAACCAGTCATCCTAGAAGGTCTGCTTTTTATCATATATTTTATTTAACGATGGGCACTGGGTTCATGTTACATATTTATATTATTTTATTTTATTTTTATAATATAGACATCACCTAGATGAGACAGCTTTACCATGTCCTGTAAAATACTAAAGTTACATTTTTCACCAACTTAATTGGAAAGACGGGGAAAGAGAGAGCAAACACACTCTTTAATGTGTTGTGGATCTAATCTAGAAATGTATCCTTGTGCCAACTTGTATTCATTTACGACGGATGAAAAAAACAACCACCAACCAATCATAATAAAATTCCAGCATATGTTAAAAGTGTTCAAAAAGTGATTTTCACTGTAACAGGACAGGCCAGATTATACACAAGTAGACTGCTGCCGGTTTCACACTGAACGGAACGTCCCTGGATGAGAGCTCGCATGAGCACATGTTGGCTGTGTAAGATGTCACTTGTACAAAACGTATAAAGATTCTTGCCAAATGCGGTTCTAAATGTAAATGTTTCTTGAAGAGCTAACATAAAATTGAATCTTTGTAAATGTATCAATAAATATGGTGTACATGCTATAGTCAGATTTTCTAAAGTATTAATAGTCTAATTAGATACATCTCCAGAACTGGTGCCCTCTTATCTCCAGCTCTAGGGCATTACAGGCAGTTTCTTTGCTCACTACTTACTATCAGATTTCCTTTGCACTACCTGGCTTTTATAAAATCTTGCCTATGAAAAGAAAGCAGAGTAGCCACAGTGTGTACATCCTATGGTTCTTATAAGCAGCTGCTCATGCATCAATGATTTACAACACTTTAGGCAGTAAGATCTAAAAGACTTTAGCCATATTACACTCCAGTAGCAAAATTACCTCTCCAGGGCAGTGACATGCAACGAATTTTCCTTTATAGAAAGTTGTCAGTCTTCATTTAGTAAGCATTAAACCTGAAAGTGCAGCATGATTGATTCTTGCATTTCTCTGTCCTATGCATTCCAGCTCAGAGGAACAGAAAATTACATTTGCCGTCCATATATGTTTGCCTGGGTTTCGAGTGACCTCATGCCAAATGGAAATTGGTTGAGAAATCTTGGTTAAGTGCTCAGCGAACAATGGTCTGCATTAAAAAGTGCATGCATAATTTTGCACAATGTAGATTCCACTGACAGTCCATTGAAAGACGTCTTGGGATTAAATGAGCATGAAGACCAAATTGCCCTCTCACCCCAGAAAAGGGTGGTCCCTTATAGTCACACGAACACTTCATTGGCTAAGCAGTGTGACCAATCTTAAAATGAACCCTGCGGTAGCATCTGTAGGTTAATAGCAGCTCTTTGTCTCCGCTGCTTTCTGCCTTTAGTCTTTTCCCTGAATTCCATCACAAAAAGTTTTACAATTAAAAAATGTCCTGACAACCATTTTTGTAAATTGACCTTAGCATCTAATCTTTCCTTATTCAACGTGGGTGACAAAAATGTGAACTTCTCATGAATGAGCCAGCTGTCTAAATCTGTCAAATAGCACGGTTTTATTACACTCTTCATAATCGGTAAAGCAAGAAAGTCACTGAAGTATTTTAACAACATTTAAATATTTGACAGAGATAACATCTTTAACATTTTCTTTAATTAAATATATTTTAAAATAAACCCAACTTTAACTCCATTGTGACACATTATTTTCAACATCTAGCTGGGAAGATGCGATAGTTCTTTTCTCACTGCTTAGTTCCTGGAGACTTAAAAAATACCACAGATCGTACCTAAATTGAATAACTCCAGTAATATATATGCCATAGTCATGTAGAGAAGGGATAACAATGATCTTAGAGTTTTGATCTTAATAACAAAGACAATTTTGTTTTCTAATTAAATCAGAAAATAAAACTCCAGTAAAAGCTAAGAATTAAATCCAGGCCTCATTCAAATCAATGGCAAAACACTCACATCGGCTGTGCTGCACCCAGAAAATTGTTTTTAAAATTTAAACAATACTTCAGTTTATTTTATTTAAAAAAAATTCTGTTTGAATCATTCCATCAAAACTTCAAAACTAAGAAGTAATCTAAGTGAAGATTAGAGGGGGAGGGGAGATAGTTTGTGGAAAGTGTTTTGCTTCATTTTTAAATTATCTTTTATATCATGTGAAAGCAAGCATCTGCATTAAGCCCACATGGGTACATAGGAAGTCCCAGTGGAAAAGAAGTATTCTCAAAAAAAGACACAAAAAATCCTAGCTGCTTATTTATCAAAAGAAATTATACTATTAAAAAGAGTGAGTAAACCCCAGGCCTAGCCACCCAAGATGCTAATATAAAAAGGGCAACTGCAGTAATTGCCCTGAGAATTGGCATACAAAAAAAAAAAAAAAAAAAAAAAAGGGTCTGTAGAAAGCCTGTTGCCAGTTAGGTCATTCTGCAGCCATTCTCACACAACCTCCGAGAGTGTCCCAGAATAAAACTGAGCTTATAAATGAAACTAGATAAATGAGGCAATTAGATAAGGGCCTCCAGAAGGGATTTTATGTATGTGTTCAAGTTGTCTCTGTCTCTGTCTCTCTCTCTCCTAATCTTTTATGCCATTCATTTCTTCCTTTATTCAGAGATACCGCCTCTCTGTTCCCAACGCATTGTACATTTCAAGCATACTTTGAGGCTTTCTACTGTTAAAAGAGAACAAACATACCTGTTGCAAGAAACATAACTCTATTCCTGATGTCTGCTAGTTTTCAACCCTTGTCTTAGTATTCTGGGACAGAAAACCTTCATGTTTCTCTTTTTAAATGCCACTGATCAGAAAGAAGGCATATTATTGGAATATAAGGAGAAACGTCTTTACTCCATAGATAAGTAGGGAGACAAAAAGATATTATGTAAAATCAGCTCCAAATTGTTTCACTCCATTTCAGAAAAGCAGTAAACTAATTTTTCTAATGCATCCAATAAGAAATATTAACTCAACCTCCCCCCCCACAGAAATACATTTCTTCTGTTAACAGTCAGGGACACAAACACAAATGTTTTGTACCTTTAAATCCCCACAGGTTATTCTATGTCATGCAAACAAAGTGTAAGTTAGGTATAAATAAGAGTATAAACTCTATATCAAAACCTCTGTTTATCTCCTCCTTTCATTCACTTCACATTTTGGCTTTGCAGCTCCTTCCTTTCTAGAACCACAGCAAATAATCCTTGGTTGCTGCAGGTGATGCTTATTATTTTTGAAAGGGCCTAATAGAGAGTTTCAGTTTTCAGTGCATCAGAGAGGCTTCCCAGCAGGCTGAGGTTTTTATCTTTTGATCATCCCACAGAACTTGGTTATTTTATAGTGACTTTTAATACTGTATCTTAGCTGGACATTTACAGTTCAGAAGTATCAGCCTCAGGCAGCTCAGCCTCAGGCTGTGAAGCTCAGCCACAGATAGACTGAAGCTGAAGGAGGGGAGAAAGCACTTGGTCACTGTACAGTCACTATGCTTATCAGAAAGTTACCGATTTCAATCCAATAATCAGATGCCTCAAGTAAAAAGCAGAATAATATTCCTGGGATGATTAAATGTTGCTTTTCAGTGTACACATTCTCTAATTTGAGGTTAGAAACAAGGACCTTTCCATGTACAAATATGCAAAATGGAGATGCTGAAAACAATTTTTCACAGGTGTAAAGTCCCATTAAGGTGAAAATAAATATTCATACATGTAATTCTACTTGCATCCATGAAATAGGCATTTGTAAGATTGGGTCTACATGGAAAAAACAACTACGAGGACATCCTGCTCTGCTTATTTTTCCTTAATTATGCAAATCCTTTAAAAGCCATTCATGCATTTTAATTTACTATCCTTTATTTTAACTGTGTATCAGGTTAATTAGGAGTGATACCATTTTGATCTTCTGTCTAACTTAAAAGGTGGTCTTTGTCTCAGAAAAAATGGAAGGGAGTCATGAAGCAAATAAAAACTAATTTTTCCCATTTTGCAATATTAAAAATTGGCCAATATTTTATTTCTGTCATTTAAAAAAAAATTAACCAAGAATCTCACCAAAAAGGCAACCAGCCCTTTAAATTTATTCTAATCCAAATTTGCAGAAAATAGGTACCAAATAATCTGGGTTCTGGCTACAAAAAAATGGTAAATATTTCCACAAGTAGTTTCAGGGCAAAATGTTGTAGAAACATTGAAAAAAGCTAAGACCATTTTGCTAAAATGTTCATTGTTTTCAACAGCAGAGTAATTCAGTGAAATAAGACACGTGTACTTTTTAAGATGTAGGTGTGAAACAGCAGAAGCCGCCTGAAAGCTTAGTACAGGATTACTTTAATCTTTGAGGGCCTGACTCAAAGTCCATTGATGTCAACTGAAAATCTCCTATTGGCTTCATTAGTTATAGGATTAAGTCCTTAAAAGATATCCACTTAGCTGGCAGAAGATCTTAACTTCAGACATCAGTGCACACATGACCTCTCTGTGTCTGCATCTGCGGTCATTAGACACACTAAGGTTTTCTGGAATAAGCCTGCAGATTCGGCCCTGCATAAAGCTGTACGGAGCATATCCAGTCCTCTTGGGTTTCCTTATAGGTGTGGCCAACAGTTACACAAGGGGTCTATTAAATCTGCCAGACTTCTTGAAACTTCTTTATAAATGTTGAGCAATTAGATGTTTTCTTTTTCACACATATATGCTTATTTCAAATATTTAAGCATATGCCACTAAGCAGGAAAGTCATTAAAATACCAAGTCAGTAGCCCCATTTATGAAATAGCCATAGTAAGACAGGGCCCAGAGTTGCCCCCCACAGATGCTCCCAAATATCCACGGAAAAGTTCCCTCAACTGTTTTGAGTCCAGTATTACAAAAGCAGAATTCAGCAGCGTTAGCTGCATTTTCAAACCTTTCTTCCTGTACTTAATAGGAATGGTATAATATTTCAATCAAGACTATATCCTAATCCAAAAAGGTTGTTGTCACCCTTACTGATAAGACTAGTAAGACTGAAAGCGATGAGACTCCTCAGGGCTGTAAGCGATGCTGGGGTGGGACATGAGCAGGCACTTTATAGACATGTGCTAGGTAAAGGGGCAGCCGTTTGCCTTTGTACTCACCGATTTCAATTACAATTCTGCACACAGAATTTATCATGCTGTAAAACGCACAACATCCAAACAATCTTAGCACAGCAATTAATTCTGCATAGACTTACACTGGGCAGACTGACTAATCAGACAGTATTACTAATGCCTTATCTGGGAAAAGAGGAACATTACTATTTTAGAGCACTGTACAAGTGGTTCCACTGACACATCAACCTTTTTTCCTTCAGTTCACTCATCATTTATTAATAATTTCTAATTTGGTCTATATATTAGCAAAGGATTATCATGTTGTCCCATAACCCGAAGAAAACTCCCATGGGCTTCCATAGGAGATTTTCCTTCACATTACGCTGTACAGTTTGATTTGAAAGCCAAGTGACAGACTTGCTCACCAGAGCTCTCCATACCAAAAATATATCATTCTAGTGATCATTTCATGCTATAGGAATTCCCAAAAAAGAAAAAATATTCTGTGTTATATACATTTAATGTGTGTCTTTACCTATTGTCTAGTGTACACACACTGGCTTCCATAACCAAAAATGTCAGAAATTGTTGCTAAGAATGTGCACAAACAGCAAGCTGCATTGTTGGAGAATAGTTTTATTTCTACTGATGAAAAACAACTTCCCATCTGTTATAAGTGATCAATAGGATCCTATGTATCATATAGTTAACTTCCTTTTACAGTCTATCAGATTTTCCCATTTATTTTCTTTTTGCAATGAAAACAAAAGTGAAAAAATACTTACATGAAAAGTTGCTTAAATTCCCAGGGAATTTCAAAAAGAAGGCACTAGCTAAAGCATGTGAATATATGCAGTGGCCATGTTCACAATATTCTTGAGTGTGAAGAAGGCAGAGAGAGGTGGCTGTTTGGGGTGGGGGGAGAGTTAATGTAGGATGCATTTTGCTGTAGGATGAAAAGGTGGGTTGCATCACAAGGCAGTAACAAACAAATCCCATTTTCTGAATGTTCCTAGGAGTAGCCACAAGGAAAATGTTCTAGGCAGAGCCAAAACTGATGTGCAAAATAAATTTAATTCATATCAAGATATACTGAGACCAGAAACCATCTGGTATTAAGTCACCTGATGTATCTTGTAGTGATCTCCATTAATACCAGGAGCAGTAACCCTACCCTGTGAATTTTCCAGAAATGCTATTCACTGTCCCCCAGAAAATATACTGCAGAATTAAAACTTCAATTCCCTTTGGAGAACAATTAGATTGTAATGGGAGCCAAGCAGAAAAGGAAAAGGAAATAACAAATTTCTGTCACTTGAGAACATTACTGTTGTGATATTCCTCTGTTCAATTAGTTTTATAGTAGCTGTCAGGTACTGTATGTACATTTGAAATGTGGGAAAATAGCTTAGAAAATATCATTCAAACTATGTTTAAGTATCTTCTATAAACTGTATTATACTACTAAGCATATACAGGCACCAATCTAGCAGAGCACTGGAGCACACAAGTAATTTTAAGCATATGAGTCTCACTGAAGTCATGTGCTTAACTTTATTAATATAATTAAGTGCTTTCTTGGTTTGAGACCTTACAAGTCTTTGCAAGTCTACCTATGTAGACTACATATGCTATATGTGTATTTCTTTTTAGGGAGATGGCATGGCTGAAGTTCACAACAAGAGAATTCAGTTACTGTCTGTCACAAATTCTATATAACCTGAAATAATTGCATTTTTTGTGCCTCCACTTTCCATCTGAAAATCAGTGAAATCAATCCTTGTAAAGCGCTTTGAGCTCTTCAAATGAAAAGTGCTATAAAAAGTACAAATTATTATTATATTATTGATCACCATGTATGTATACACACTATTATGTAATATATAATATATGTATAATGCATATAAATTCTAACAAATGTATTTGTGTAATATCTGAGAAATGGAACAGTTGTATCTGGAAGTGATAAATGCATAGAGTTGGATTTATTGTTAATCTGTGGATTTAATGATTTTTTTAGACAAAAGGATGTTTAAGTGTATAATTGCTTTTCTTAATTTAATATATTTATGTAAATGCATGCCTGAAGTTCTGGATAGATAGCTATTCTGTGTCCCTTAAGCTAATAAAATATATTAAACTTTATCTTACTATATAAGGTACACCTGCTGCTTTAAATTTTTTTGGTTTTAATATTTTTGTTATGACTGAATGCATAATTTAAAATTCATGAAATTTTAATTTTAATCAGCTCTTTGATCTTTGCAGTAAAAGCAAAACACCAGCATTTTATATATTCTTTGAAATGTACACTAGTTTTATTTATATAAATTCTAAGATGCTTTCATAAAATGTGACTGAACACTGCTATTATTTTTGGAATGGGAAGTTTGGAGTGGGGTTTCCTGTTTGCTTCTGGATAAATGAGAGAAAAATTAAGGCCTCCATATTGAAAAGATACCTGTTTCATTGGAAGCAATACATGAACGCACATACGGCTTGAACAAGGGGATTTCATGTACAGGCTTTTCAAGTATCTTGGAGAATTAGTTCAATAACGATGTGAGAAACACTGGGGGTCATTTCTTTATTTCATTTATTTAATAGCTTCAGAGAAGCATGTCATCAAATCAACGTATGTTAAATTCAGATGTACCATTTCCAGTGACTTAAATAAGGGCCATAAAAAATGGATGCAGCGTAGAATTCTTTCCATTTCTCCCCATCTTAAGTAACAAGTTCTGTTCCATTGAAATCAATGCCTAAGCATATATGTGGGAGCAGGGCCAACTCAATATATCAACTCACTATATTTTTTTGATACAAAAGAACATTTAATCATGACATTTAAATGCAAACTACACTTGCAGCTTACATCTGTGAGAGTAAAAACCAGTTTGGACAGGGAGCACTAAAGAGCCAAGGGCTTCTTCACACACTAAGTTTACCTTAGTGGTTTTGAAATGCTGTTGAATTAGTCTTACACATTTAACTTACTTAAAGTGTTTAGCCTGTCCTGTGTTTATTTTTTAGACTAAAGAATGAAGCATTACTGACACTACGATATTGATGTTATCTCTACCTTTCAGATCTAAGCCAAAATAATCTTGAAATTTTCATGAAATTGTTTTTTCCATTTTTCAGCTAGTTATACCATTAGTGATATGGGCTGGTGGCCAGCCAGAGAACTAGGATCCAAGGAAAATTTGAACTTCACCCAAATTTGAGGATATTTGAAAACTGTATTTTACTTCAGCTTTTCAATGAATAAATATAGCACTTGTAGGAATGTTCTTTTAAATACATTTTCTTAAAAATTTTCTTCATCAGAAGAGCTCAAGAAAACAGCTGAAAGATAGCAAAGAAAAATGAATATAGAAATCATTGAGGATCGTTTTGATTTTTTAGTGGGACCTACATATTCATGTAGAAAGTAAAAGAATTCTGTGAGGTATAGTACATAATTACAATAAATACAGTGCAGCATGCAGTTCTGGTGACATCATGAGTCATTGAGTTTGTTCTTGTAATTTATTAAGACATTATGAAAACCCACTGACATATTTATAAGCCTTGGAATTAACAGCTACCTTTCATTTCTTTTACAACACATAAGACATGCATTTTACTTAAAGAATTATATACACTCAGCTGTGTACAGCAAGACTGTAATTCTATCTAGAGCTTCTGATGGCATCCTAAACCCGAAGGGCCAAATTCTGCTCTGCCTTTAGATGAATCAACGGAGGTATCCTTGGCTTCTTGAACAAGGCTTGTGTGGTTTGTCAAAGTCATCAGAACTTTCAGAAGGAATTCAAAGCCTAAATGTACAAATTCTGGAGCATTTCACTTTAGTAATATAGTTACTAATAATACCTTTGCTTCAGTAGTTAATCACTATTCCCAAAATACATATTTCAAATAAGCTCCTGCCCTTTGATTGCCTTCTCTTTACTTCCACATATAGCTCTGTTCTTCAAGTCTTCTGTTCTTTGTTTTCTTATAGAGATGCTGCTTCTCCATTCCAGTGCACTAAATTTACTACATATTTACAAGTTTTTAACAAGATTGATTATGGAACAAGTGGGTTTTTTTCTATTTTATTCTAACAAAAACACTAAGTAAGGCATCAGACCCTGGTTTAACTCTAAATTAAAAATGCACCACAAGTAAGTAGGGTAGAATCTTTAAAATGCCAAAGAATCATTTCGGTCTATGTGGTTGCATTTATTTATTTTGGGGGAAGGGTTGGTTTGAGTCATATTTGATGACATGTCTACAGATGACATACATCTCTGGCAGAATTGGGCAAAGTGGGACATAGCTTTGGTTTTGAAAAACCTCACTAAAAACCTCACTGAACAGTGGCTTTCTTGTTTGCTTGGTTTGGGGTGGTTTCTGGGGGTTTTTTTAAGGTTTTTTTTTAGTCTTTTTGTCTTTCAAGTCTGAATTCCAAAATCTTGGGCTGAAACAGTTGAATGAATGGCTTTTATACTGGTTCAACATTCAATATTTAAAATTTATCATTTATTATATTACTTAAGCTATTGCCAGTATCACAGCCTTCTTCAACTGTTGCTCATCTTACATTAGTAAGAATAGTAGATATCAGTGTTGTCAGGAGGTGAATCAGGTTACATTAAGTAGTTGCTTTTCCTTCTCACTCACTTTATGTCACTTTCAATACAGTACACTCAGAAGTGTTTGTCACATCTCTCCACAACGAAACCAGTGTCATCATACTAGCAGAGTTTGCTCCAGTTATACACACAGTTCTACATGTTTCACCTTTCACTATGTACGTTTGATTACTCAGAGATGGACTGACTGAGGGAGGGAATGTAGGAATTGTATGCCGGTCCCCCACTAGATCAAGTGGCATCTTCTCCCTTCAATATTACGAAATTGAAATTTGGTGATGTATATGCAAGCTATTTCTACTTCAGGGAAGGGGAACATATATGTGAATCAAAGGGTGGCATTTGGTTCAGGAGATTTATAAAGAAGAGATCCAAACTCTACAAACTCTCACGGAATTAGTGCTTTCCTGGTCAGATGAATAGAACAGGTGCAGATCTAGCCTTCAGCTCTTTAAACTACACCAGCCCAAATAAATTACAGCTATGGAGTATGTTTAGCAATTTCAAGCAAACATTAGAAATGCAATGCCCATGGCGCAGATAAAGTGCTTATGAAAAAGGTGGACGCAACATCTGTACTGGCACGGAATGCCTGTTCTAAAGTAATAGCTGCAAAATTCCTCCTATAAAGCATAAGACTGTTAGTACAGCTGCAGCTTTTAATAGCTATTGAATTTCTTGATTGGGGAGGCAGATCCAGAGCAAGGGAAATGGACAAGTGAAACTATAAACTGCTATTTTACACCTATGAATGTAATATCAAATAAATGTGGTCGAACCCACTTTTATTTTTTTAAGAAATTCATCCCTAAAGAGCCTTGTGCTAGATCTTACCTAGCAAGCCATCAAGGCACTAATGTCAGCCTAACCCTGAGGTTTCCAAGATTTGTAACTGTACAGTCTACATATACCTATTGCTTATTATATCTGTACCAGAAACCTGCAGCTACACACACATGCGCAATACTTCATGCATCATTTGTGTGCTTATTCAAAGTTATTTGATTCTAGATCAATGCAAACAAGGAATGCAAAAGTATACAATAGATTAGATAGTTTTTAAGATGGTTATGCAAGAGAAAAATTAGAGTGAAGTGGCTGGGTTACCCAGAGACTTGAATAAAGGCAACAGGATGCAACCAGTAAACTCATTACCATGTTAGCTTATTAAAATTACAGAATCACAGAATCACAGAATTGTCTAGGTTGGAAAAGACCTTGAAGATCCTCCAGTTCAACCATCAACCCAACATTAACAGTTCCCAACTCCACCAGATCCCTCAGCACTAAGTCAACCCTACTCTTCAACCCCTCCAGGGATGGGGACTCCACCACCTCCCTGGGCAGCCCATTCCAACACCCAACAACCCCTTCTGTAAAGAAATGCTTCCTAATATCCAGTCTAAACCTTCCCTGGCACAACTTGAGGCCATTCCCTCTTGTCTTATCGCTTATTAAATTATTAAATTAAATTATTCCAAATAATACAGTTGTCTGACATTGTCTGGGCTTTCTTATTTAAATACCTTATTAGTAAGATGACTTTGTGTCTAAGAGGCCCTCTGTGATTTACTAGAGTCATATTTACTTTCCATTTTTAATTACAGCTTTTTGTTCATGATGGAACTTCTATGGAATTATCAGATTTTCAGTATGCAGATAAACTGTCATTTTAATATTTTCTATATTTATTACTGTCTTGCAAATTTTTCACTTCTTTTATTAGCCTGAAAATAAAATACATCGCATAATACTGAGGTAGCAGTGACTGTTGAGACTGCAGATTGAACTGGTATAGAACATTACCCTAGATGGAACACTCTTAATATCTCACTTTTAATGTCTGTCGTACACAGATTGGACTGGATTCCTTTTGTTTTGTTTAGGACCACTTTTTCTTCCAAGAAGATAGCATGTTTCAAACTACGTGCTGTTGATGTCTACACGAAGTGTGACCCAGGCACGTAAATGTTTCTAAATTGCAAACAACAGTCCCGTCTGCCCAACTTCCAGTACTACTTAAATTTCTTGGCACCTGATCTCACTACGTACCTTTCAATCTGGCTAGAAATTTTTCTAGCTGGCATACGTCCTCAGAAGTACCTGAACAATACAGAGATAGATGTTTATCTCCTTCTAAAAGCAATCCAGGATAAGACATACAACTGCCAAAGCTTGCTTGAGACCCTGGAGAATCCTGAAAAGTTAGTCATAGTCAGCACCTCAATTAACTTCATGGGTGGTGGTGCCAGTTTAATGATAAGAACACTAGCACAATTCAGAAGGAGCTGGATCTAACTCTTCTGGTTACTTCCCAAGAAACTGCTTTGACTGCAGTACTTCTGGTTGGATCCAAGCTACAATGCAGCCAGAAATTATAAAAATCAGTGAGTCGAAAGAAGAGAGAGAAGAAAGGAGTCAGAATCTTCTGGCCTAGAAAGCCTAATTGAAAGTGGAAAGGCTCACTAAATTAGTTCTGCTTAACAATTTCATTATACACACTGCAGGAGGCAGGACGCAGTGCCTCAGTTCTTTTTCCTTTCAGGTGAGTCAAACTCCCTTTTCTGCCCCTGTGCTCTGCTTTTCCAACTGGTCTGTTTTCAACAGGCAGCACTAAGAATGCCTCTTCTTGTGCACTTCCCTTACCTCTCACTGTGGCAGAGGACCTCTGAAATTTCCAAGAAGTTTTGGAAAAGAATTTAGGGACAAGACACACAGTGTTTGTTTACAGAGAATAATCAGGGATTTTAAAATTATTATTATTCTACAAATGATAAAAGCCCCAGTTCATATCACATGCAGAGATTTACAAGGAAGACTAAACAGAAAAAGCAAAAAACCATCACATGAGCTGCTAAGAAAACAGCCCCAACATAAAATCACAACTTGACAGCTAGAAGTTATTTCTTTTGTTTTTCAAAATCCACCTGCTAAAAAAGATCACAGAGTAAATCCAGATCTGTTGATGTCCATAGGATATCTGCCTGTGACTTCAGCACTGCCAGCATATCAACCCAGAGAGAGATTAAAATCTGATTAAGTTTAACAGAGTTTTAGGAAGGCAAGTTCAGTGGAGTGTGTGGCTATCATTGTGAGTTTCAAGCTTCAACTCCCTGACAAATGAATACTCCTCCAGAAAGCTCAAAACGAAAGATTTGTCAGATTATGGCACTGAGACATTAAAAAACCCACAAGATTAAATTAATCCTTTCACGCGCCTTTTGAACAGGTAACAGAAAGTGCTGAAGAGTTTTCTATCTTAAAAAAGGAAATGAAAGTGAAGACATGTTTCCTGAAGCTTTTAGTGCCTCCTGAGTAGTACAGAGATCTGGGAGATACCTTTAAGGCAGTTCGAGTATGAGCAGCAGTCTTACTCAAGCTAGTAGTGGTATCACAAAGTCTAGGGAAGCAAAGAAATATCTCAGGTAAGCCTGTGAAGCTCTGCATGACTATTTTTAATGGCAACCAGTCTCCTAAAGTGCTTACTGACACCTCATTCAGAAATTTATGCTATGTGCTGAAGTCATTATTAACTGCAGAACAGGCACGGCCAAAGGCTCATCTTTAGTATCATTACTGATTTAAGTAAAAACTTCCACAGATCAGAAAATGATCATTCAAATTAGCAGGGTTTAATTAACAATTAATGTTAATCCTTTTAGAAGGGGTAAACGCATGCAAATCAGATTCCTTCCTCTGCCTATTTTGAAAGCTACCTGCTCAGAAAGAGCTTTCTATCAATTATCAAATGGGATTATTAGCACATTTTCCCCAGTAAATTTCTCTTCAGGAATAGGTAATGCTGATAAATTTTGCACAACAACTATAAGAGACAAACGATTTTAAACAAATGAATATTCACTGAATTGCAAACATCCAGATTAACATAGTCAGGGTAGTAATTAGCCCTCCTCTAAAATGACAGTGCAATATATGATAAAGTAAATAAACTGGATTTTGCCTGCGTAAAATATTTTCACTGATTTCAATTAAATATAAAATTCTCCTGCATTTTCTGCCTTGACAACTATCCTACATTTTCTACTATTATAAAACAAGTGCTACTTTGCATTTCAACCGCACAGGTAGGTTAGATATTATTACTCACCTCCTGCTTTTTAATGTGGTCATAAAAGCCTGAGGTTTGGCCTTCTTTCTGTTGATTCATGGTGACCAAATATTTCAAATATTATTTTGGCTACAGCACAGTTTTGCACATACAGCATGTAAACCACTTAGCACAAAAGAGAAAAGGGACCTGCAGGCCCATATCCTGCCACTAACAAGGGGAAAGAAACATGAAGTTTAGTCTGAAAAATCAAAGAATTAACTGAACTGTATCAGATGTGCACACTCATGTACACAAGTGTACTTAACTCTTAAAATTTTGCATTCATAAAAATTGTACTTATTTGTAATCTAGAAAATCCTTCAGCATCAGCTATATATGTATAAAACATACATCTATTAAAAACAACAAAGCAATGCCTCACTTGAATACAGACAGATCGACTTATTAAGTCACAGAATGTATCTGCAGAGGGTAGTCACATCAACCAAAAATTCTTCAAATAATCAGGGATGGAAACATCTGAGAGGTGCTATCCAAATTGAAAAATGACATGACATGCTGCAGAAGATGTTACCTACAATATCCCACTCTTAAGATCGAGTGGTCATTACATCACAGATATGAAATGAAAGAACATGTCCCAGGGGTTTTTTGCATCATAAAAAAAATTAAGGATCAAACTAATTTTTTCAGTTTGCTTCTATCAAGGAACCACCATAAGAATTTCCAAGCAATATGCAGGGGAATATGTTAATAACAGGAATGGATTCAAACTCTGAGAAAAGGAATTAGAACCTGATTTTTAAAATCATTTGCACCAAAAAATTGATGTCTAAACAACCTTGAAAGCCTGGATTTTATTTTCTGATCCTGCAAATTGTCCTACTCGCCAGCTTTAGAAGTATAAGCTGTTAGAATGAACACATAGCATCTGCTTATGGACTTAAAAGTTTCACATTATATATCATTTTCAGAATCATATCTTGAAAATAAAAAGCTTCTTTTCACTCATGATTACCTAGTGTGATATGATAATCTCTCCAATGTTTGAGATACAAGATGTAACTGTAAGAGTTACATGGCACAAAATGTGTTTACATTTTTTTTAGACATATTGGCCACTTATAGTAATTTTTTCTTCCCTTCTCTTGATTAGTATGTGTTCAAATGCCTCAGCAGCCCAAACATGAATGTGAATAGATAAGCTAAAATTTGAAAATTTCAGGAGTGGTGAAGTGCATGCTTTCACCTCTCCCCCTTTTAAAAGTGTCAAATGCTTCCTGACACGCTTAGGTCCATGGAAATGGAACATATTTTCTCATTACGTTAATTAATGGGTCTGCTTGGGTGGTATAATACAGTATAAATTTCCTTTAGTATTCTGTCATACCTAAAAAGGATCTTATTTTTGTGATGTCTTTAAATTTTTATGACTTCTACTCTGTTTAGTCTGTGTGTAATCCTTCTTTTGAAACCTAATGTCCTAGAAAATCTGCAGGTTTTTCTCAAAACTGGCATACTCTCTAGTTTATAGTCATTTCTTTTTCTTGCCTTCTTAGAACTCCATGCGAGTCCTTAAGGTGTAGTTCACAGCTCAGGGAATTTATGATTACATCGTCAATGTAAACTAAAGCACTGTGATATATTAAAACTGACAAGATGCTGTTCATTAATCTCTGAAATACGGCCAGGTGTGATGTAATGACGAGAGGCTTCCAACTCAGAGAAGCCTAGCACAGCTCCCAGCTCAGCTTGATGGTGGCTTCCTTTACCTCATCTGGGAGAAGGGCTGCCTGGGTGGGGACTCACACTGGAAGCGTAACTTCAGAAAAATGTGGTTTGGGGAAAATGAGACAGGGTAATCCCTTGCCATGCCAATGTTTCTCAAACAGCTCAGCTTCTGCTTTCCTTTCATTTCCAGGTTAGAACACTAACTTGGTCATGCTGTCATGAACCACAACTTCCCAAGGAAATAGTTTGATGGGCTGGAGGTACATTTTTATGTATGAAAAAGAGGAACATTTTAAGTAGTGGAGTCTCAGCTAGTGGAGAAAGCAACGGCAGGCTCAGAAGACAGAACAGCAAGTGCTACAATTTACCTGTGCATTGTATCTTGATCAAAACAAGCCTTTAATTTGGTCGTGACAGTTTTAGTCTCTCCCTTTTTTTTAATGAATAGTTGTACTGTTTCAACACAAAAAAAGGCAAGAGACCAAATATAAGGTAAAGCTCAACATTTCCACATCATTCATTCAAACCTTGAAATAAATTGATAAATGTTATTGCTTCATTTTTTTTCATTAACAGTGTATGTAGAACAAGTATTGAATGAAAACAAGACTTTGAAACTCATCCTTGCCACAGTAATGGAAGAGACTTTGTGAATGAAACTCATTCCTGAGTTGAAAAAGAAACAGACATTTTTCCAAGTATGGAAACAAAATGTGAAAATAAGTTTTTATACACTCCATGATTATGCATTTTGCGTCCATGCAACACTGAGGTCCACATCCTGAAACAACTTTTGGCCATTAAATGTCTTTGCTCTCTGCAAATCATAACCAAGACAGCTATTGCAACAGTGCAAAACTGGTTGGTTTTCACAGATTTTTCATCTGATCAATTTTATCCAGCTACAAATGATAGCTTTTGAGTATGAACATAAGTTCCTATACTACATCCACCCTGGGAACAAAAGACAGCTCTTCTCAGAAAAATAGGGTTTGG
The DNA here is from genome assembly GCF_031877795.1 of Strix aluco. Taxonomy (NCBI): domain Eukaryota; kingdom Metazoa; phylum Chordata; class Aves; order Strigiformes; family Strigidae; genus Strix; species Strix aluco. Next base: position 80,000,395 of record NC_133934.1, read on the forward strand.
GTAACATTTGTCCTGTCTTCTGAAATTTCTAGGAAAGAACGCAGAGGAAGACTAGCCCTTGCATTTTCTTCTGACCATGGAGAAGTTATAAGGAGAAGGCTCCTCTTTTTAATTCCTCTTTCTATTTGTTGCTATTGTTGGTGTTGTTGTTATTATTATATTAAAATCTATTTATTTCAGAAGATAATACTGCTAGCTCCTCCTAAGCTCCTTATCCATGGACAAAGTGAAAAGGACAGGATAGAATAGTAAGAGACTGTAGAACTGGAAGCAGAGAGGGGAAAGATAAGGGATGTGAAAAATGGCAAAGTGAAATGGAATGATGGATTATAAAGAAAGAAGGACTGATAGGATAATGAGCCCTGAAGAACAATAACAGTCTTCCTTATATTTCATTGTTGTGAACTATTTGTGAATATGATAAATGTAAATACTTTTTAATACATATCTCTACCCAGGCATCTTACAGACTTTTTTTGCTGATATCACTACTGGACGTGGCACTGGGTACTACCAGTAGCAGAACAGCAGTCAGGACCATTGGCAGTACAAACAATGTACTGCTGGAAGCCACTTTGTACACTACGGTGTCACAGTAGCAGCAATTGTGAGTCCTTTACCTAGCTTGCACAGAGCTATCCAGGCCCTTAGATAAGCCTGTCTATTCCTTCTTATCAGAATCCAAATCTTAGTAAAATATGACTCTTCTGTGTCAATTATTAGAATGTATGCCTTCCTCTCTCAACTGTTTCTATCCTACCATGCACGTCCCCAATCATTGAACACTACCTTTAAAAGAGAAATTACATAAGTAAATAGGTATGAATACACTGGAATTAGTCTGCATAATAATATTATACCTAAAATCTTAAACATCTAATAGATTTACTGTATCTGTGCTCAGGACTTTCAACCATTTTTTTGCAAATATTCTAGCACTTTACTTGAAGAGCGATTTAGAGGAAAAAAAAATGAAGCAAATACTGATGAACACTCCCAGAAAGTGAATCATGCATTTAATAAGAAACCAGATTCTCAGAATCATATTCAGCCATTAGATTAGAAATTTCTCTATTGGCTATGTTATCTATCAGAACTGAGTTTGAATATGATATCAAATAAGTACTGCACTGATTTGTTGGTTGATTATCTTTATTTTAACTATATATCTCTTCTTTAACTACATTGATTGAATTAAATGTATAAAAAAAATTAAATGACTCACTTCAACCACTAAGCTTGAGAATAACTTAAATCTTGAGAATTACTTTGAACTCATTCAGAAATAGACAAAAGGGTGATGTACATCAAATAAAATATCCCCTAATAAAAATTCACTTGGCAATGGTCAAAATAGTGTTGCAAGTTCCTAACATCACATTCTTGCCCTAAGTTAACTTTACATCCATTCTGGACCAATTCCTGCCTTGAAAGATAATTTGGCAGAAGAGTTCTTGCTTTTGCTAGAGGTATACCACTCGCGTGAAGTTAGCCCACAACACTTTATACAGAACCATCTCAGTCTTTCACCGGAGTGTTTTCTATTACAGAAAAGGCATTTAGCAAAGAAAGAAATATTTCTTGTTAGTTAAGTATTTGAGAAAGCAATAATTGTGAAAAAAAAGTATTCCAAAACTGAGACAGTATTCACCATATTTTGACATAGCATTTTTTTGGAACATTAGCCAGATTTATCACATTTCAAGACTAAGGATGAAATTTAAATTATCTTGTTGCCTAGCCAACAATCTTCATCAAACTACTGAACCTTGTAGGCCTTGTTCTATACTAATGCTACATCCATTAAAAAACGCATTAGACCAAAGCATGACAATAAAAATGTGGTCAATACTTTCAGGTAAAGGTGGATCCAAAACTATTAGTGAATTAGTTAACTAATCCCAGGCTCTGTAGAAACTTGGATCCAGCATAAAAGTAACTGGTAGGACAAATCTTTAGATTCGAGGATACATACTCATACTCTCCATCAGGAAAATATTAAACTGAAAATTTTGTCCACAAGAATGAAAATTATAGAAACTGGCTGTAGCTTTAGTTGCAATAACCAGGAACAACTTATTCCATTTCATTAGCTTTTATTTGATAGACTGTAGATTTTTTTAAGCTAATATGAGTCTGCTATGCTTCAAATATTAACCTGATTTCCAATAAAATGATAACAGAAGCCTATGAAGTTCATAACTGCATACAAGGTTGTTTTGTAATTCCTCATACAGGTTCATATCTATTAGAAGGGATTTAGTACAATTCCATTTACTCTAAATCACCATTATCAAATGATACTTCAGGAATTTGAAAGCTTAGGTACTACTATTTAAAGTATAATATTTTTAAAACATGAAGATTTATTTGGGTTTTGAGACACTAATCAAATATCAAATTACACACACAAGAAATAATGCAAGACTTATTCTGAGCCAGGTTTTACACTCAAAAGTTCACTGATTTATGGTGAATGAAATCTACCTCTTGTATTATGTATGTATTTCCACAGTCTTTATCCCTCCCCTGCAGCAAAATTACTGTGTTTTTAATATCAACTATCTAAAAATAAAGCATTAGGCAATAGCTCAGAATACAACAGATTACTGTACTATTTACGCTAGTATCACAGAATCACAGAATCATCTAGGTTGGAAAAGACCTTGAAGATCCTCCAGTCCAACCATGAACCTCACACTGACCGTTCCCAACTCCACCAAATCCCTCAGTGCTGGGTCAACCCGACTCTTCAACCCCTCCAGGGATGGGGACTCCACCACTGCCCTGGGCAGCCCATTCCAATGCCCAACAACCCCTTCTGGAAAGAAATACTTCCTAAGAGCCAGTCTAACCCTGCCCTGGCGCAGCTTGAGGCCATTCCCTCTTGTCCTGCTGCTTGTTCCTTGGGTCAAGAGACTCATCCCCCTCTCTGCACCGTCCTTTCAGGCAGTTGTAGAGGGCGATGAGGTCTCCCCTCAGCCTCCTCTTCTCCAGACTAAACAACCCCAGTTCCCTCAGCCGCTCCCCATCAGACCTGTGCTCCAGACCCTGCACCAGTTTTGTTGCCCTTCTTTGGACACGTTCGAGTAATTCAATGTCCTTTTTGTAGTGAGGGGCCCAAAACTGAACACAGTAATTGAGGTGCGGCCTCACCGGTGCCGAGTACAGGGGTAAGATCCCTTCCCTGTCCCTGCTGGCCACGCTATTTCTGATACAAGTCAGGATGCCATTGGCCTTCTTGGCCACCTGGGCACGCTGCTGGCTCATGTTCAGCCGGCTGTCAATCAACACCCCCAGGTCCCTCTCTGACTGGCAGCTCTCCAGCCACTCCTCCCCAAGCCTGTAGCGCTGCTGGGGGTTGTTGTGGCCCAGATGCAGCACCCGGCATTTGGGCTTATTGAAGCTCATACAGTTGGCCTTGGCCCATTGCTCCAGCCTGTCCAGATCTCTCTGCAGAGCCTCCCTACCCTTGAGCAGATCAACACTCCCACCCAACTTGGTGTTGTCTGCAAACTTACTGTGGGTGCACTTGATCCCCTCGTCTAGATCATCAATAAAGATGTTAAACAGGAGTGGCCCCACAACCGAGCCCTGGGGGACACCACTCGTGACCGGCCGCCAACGGGATTTAACTCCGTTCACCACAACTCTTTGGGCCCGGTCATCCAGCCAGTTTTTTACCGAGCAAAGCGTGCAATCATCCAAGCCTCGAGCAGCCAGTTGTGCCAGGAGAATGCTGTGGGAAACAGTGTCAAAGGCCTTACTAAAGTCAAGGTAAACAACATCCACAGCCTTTCCCTCATCCAATAAGCAGCTCACCCTGTGGTAGAAGGAGATCAGGTTTGTCAAGCAGGACCTGCCTTTCATAAACCCTTGTTGACTGGGCCTGATCATCTGGTTGTCCCGCATGTGTTGTATGATGGTACTCAGGATGAGCTGCTCCATCAGCTTCCCGGGCACCGAAGTCAAGCTGACAGGCCTGTAATTTCCCGGATCATCCTTCTGACCCTTCTTATATATGGGTGTCACATTGGCCAGTTTCCAATCTGTTGGGACCTCCCCGGTCAGCCAGGACTGCTGGTAAATGATGGAAAGCGGCTTGGCGAGCACCCCAGCCAGCTCCTTCAGCACCCTCGGGTGTATCCCATCCGGTCCCATAGACTTGTGTGTGTCTATGTGATGCAGTAGGTCAAAGATTATCTCCTCCTGGAATGCGGGGGGGTCATTCTCCCAGTCTCTGTCTTCTGGCTGAGGAGGCCGGATTCCCTCAATACAGCTAGTCTTGCTATTAAGGACTGAGGCAAAGGAAGGCATTAAGCACCTCAGCCTTCTCCTCATCACTTGTTACCATGTTTCCTCCTGTGTCTAGCAGGGTATGGAGGCTCTCTCTGGTCTTTCTTTTGCTGCTCACATACTTATAGAAACCTTTCTTGTTGTCTTTGATTGCTGAAGCCAGATTAATTTCTAGCTGGGCTTTAGACCTCCTGATTTCCACCCTGCATAGCCTCACAGCATCTTTGTAATCACTGTGAGTGGCTAGCCCCTTCTTCCAAAGGCTGTAAACTCTCCTTCTCTCCCTGAGTTCCAGCCAAAGCTCCCTGTTTAGCCAGGGTGGTCTTCTCTGTCGCCGGCTTCTCTTACAGCACCTGGTGACCGCCTGCTCCTGAGCCATTAACACTTCCTTCTTGAAGAGTGCCCAGCCTTCCTGGACCCCTATACCCTTCAGGATCATCTCCCAAGGGATCCTTTCAAGCAGGTGCCCAAACAAGACAAAGTCAGCCCTAGTAGTCAGGAAAGGGATTTACTCTTGATGGTCTTGGAGAGTCTTCATCTCTCAAAAATGTGACTGCTGTCCCTGATCCCAGATGGAAAAAACCTCTATGAATTCCAGGTCCCTTGCAAGTGCGAGTGACAGAGCTCTGTCAAAATCTTTTCAAGGCTACAGTGTTTTCAGTATCATTGGCCAACAAACCCAAATCTCAGCTACAGATGGAAATTAAGATTTAACTAATTACCTCTCAACAGCTACTACAGCTATTGTACAGATGCTTTATTCAGATAAATTAACAGCAAGTCAATACTGCCTCCTGCACATAAAATCTACTGTTAATACCAGAAATAAACAATATTACTCAACAGTATGGCCATTAAGACTAGCCTGTCTCTCTCCTATTTTCTCCTTTGTACTTGGCTACCAAAAAAATTCTGGGTCAGTTTTTATGTTCTAAAATTAAATATTCAGACTCATAATTTGTATCTCTATATCACCTTCCACCCAGGCTTCAGATAACTTTGAAAAGACTAATTAATTCTCTAAAGATATAACAAATTAGTTACATCTTACAGAAAATGAACAAAAAAGAAAGCTGGCACAACAAATTTGAACCTGATTTTCAATGCTGACCATTCTAACCTCTGAAAACACATCAATTCTGTTACTGAAAGAATATGAATATAGATACTGAATAACAACCTCTAAATTTGAAAAATATACACTAAAATTGTGCTCGATAGATCTGGAAAAAACATGATTGGCATTAATCAAAAACGTTTTCTTTCTCTGTGTTATCTTAATCATTACTCCATACTCAGTTCTGTATGAACTTCCACTGCTTACAGACAGATTTTGTGGTACAACCCCTCTTCATCTGGAAATAATCCATTTTCTCTGCAGAAGCCTGTCCTGCTCCAGTCTGCAGGTTCCCAGAGCACAGCTGCATGACTTATGGAAAAAGATTTGAGATATTTATTCATTTGTGCTTGCACACCTCACTAGTCTTCACAATAAGTTTAATATGAAACCTCAGGTGAACCAGAAGGCTTTTCTGAACATCTGTGGAAGTTTGTCATACCTGTGCCCACAAACTATTTGCCTGTTGAGATATCCAAAAGCTGTCATGGTCTGAAAAAAGCTAGCTTCTACTGAAACAGAATCCTTCTCTAAACAGAGTGGGAGGTTAACCAATTTCACTCTATCTGCTTCTATTCTTTGATTTTATCTTTTAATATTAATATTCTTAAGACCACCCATCAGCTAGCCTGCTTAACAAAACTTACTCCCCAGTTATCTGATCAGCAATTGCAGTGAGGTATAACTTCCTAAAAAGATGCATGCATTTTAAGGTAATTATTTAATTACGTTCTTACACCATGGATCATTATATTTGACTTTTTCATATAAATACTCAAAAGAATATAGTGGATATAAGTTCATGTTTAAGATGATGTGACACTTTAGAACTGAGACTTAGTTCAACAAGATGCTTAATACCAAGTACTTCTATTCAGATCAATTTGCAAATAGTAATCTCAAATTTCTCATCTTTAGAACTATCTAAAAAAATGTAATCCTCTCTAAAATTTGAAAACTTAACTTGATGTGGTAAAAAAAAATAATTCCTATGCAATATACAGGATTTACTGAATTATCTAAAGCTAAAGGAGTGTTAGAGGACTATTTGTGGCAAAATTCATAGTGTTAGGTTAATGGCTGAACTCGATGATCTTAAGGATCTTTTCCAACCTAAATGATTCTATGATTCTATTTTTAAAAATTCTGAGGGAAAAGAACCCCAAGAATAAGTGTATCTCTTTATCCTACATTGCACATGTTATTTGTTTCAAACAAATTCCAGATGAAGGAAAGCCAAAATGGAGCATTGCTAAAGTTCTGTGAGGCCTCAGAAGATTGTAAAGAAAAAGGTGTTCGCATTAAAGATCAGATATTAAAATAGCTGACATTGCAATCTGGATAGCGCATAACAGTCTAAAGCATACAAACACAGTCTGAATGTATTACTGCTCTGAAAACATGGCCTCCATTGCATGGAAGGAAAAACAGGATTTATACCATTAGCTCCCAGAGCAAAATTTACAACTTGTAAAAACATACAACGCATGCTATCCATTGATTAAAGAAAACATTTTCCAGACAATTTTATCGATGTATTGACACCACCATGTCACCAAGTCTCCTACAACGTGCCACCTAGTGGAGCAGAGGAATAAATTCTATCATATAGAAGCAGCCAGCTCCATGCCGGCACAGGAAAGCCTTCTGCTGACTTTCCAGCTCTCGTCTGGAAGAACACCTCTGCATCTGCCATTTCACACACTGCACATCACCCACTCTCCTTAGCCCACCCTGCAAACCTCACTCTGCTTAGAATTTAACTGAAAGACTTCTAAAATACCTAGTACTCGTTACTAAAAACGTGTACCCTAACCCAAGACCTAAATTAGTTGAGCACAGAAAATGCATAAACACATAACATGAAATCAGCACTTTCTCTGCTGTCTAGCTAAGAATGGAATCTGCATGAGATGCTATTCCAATATAGACATTCTTGATTTTTTTTTCCCCCTAACCAGCAGAAGCATACAATTGAGAGGATGAGAAAAGAGCTACCCACTGCTAAACAAGACAGACACATGCATAACTCACACGCCTTAGGAAACAGCTAGGAAAATTAATCTGGAGAGTGAGGAAGAGAGATGAGACCAAACAACACCCAATTTCAACTATCTAGAAAAGAGTAACTTCTGAGTCTAAAGACTATTCTAACATGAAATTTTCCAAAGGATTAATTTATTTTTAAAAAACCCCCAGCATTTCAGAGAGCAGTACTAGGTAATTGCTCCTATAAATTTACATCACAAACCCAACCACCTTCACCTTTCATCAAAAACTATTAGATTTTTTTTCTTGAATTTGAATACCAAAATATATGGATTCTTTCAATATTACATTATAAATTCAGAGTAGATTTTTTTAATAAAGTGTAATTGTATTAAGTTATAGGCATAGTCCATCATAGAAGGCAATATAGGAACAAACAAAATAACATGACTTCAAAAATATGCAAGTTATGAGCTGTATATAATATTCAGTTAAAAGTGTGGAGTTCTCACTGGTGAACCTCTCTTAGAAGCATACATATAAGGCATATAAGACTCTGAATGTTGTTATGCACCCTTACCTGTTTGCTAACTGCAACAGAACTTGAGGGTGCTAAAAATAGCTGATGATGAGGTATAATTTCACTGTACGCTTTTCTTTCCCATAAAATGTTCTGAGTTTAAGTATTATTTTGCATAGTGGAAAGTACAGTACACAGTAAACCTAAGGAATTTCAACAGAAGTAGAAAAAAGTGGAAAGAAATCTAAAATACCTATTGACATTCTCTGACAGCTGTTCCATCGTGCATTTGTAACAAGACAAGACCCATATACACCTTAGAAGAATCACTTATAGACCATTTCCCCCCTCTTCTGCAAAATTGCTTGTAAGTAAAAGCAACAGTGAAGAAGCAAAGGAACATAACCTACCCTCCACAAAGCACTGCCTGAAACCATCTGGGACTTTAGTCCCAACACATTATTGTTGCAACTGTGCCTTTTCAGAAGATACGGAAGTATGTACACATGTGAGTGTGTGGATGTGCCTTCTCACATGCATCTATACATTTACATAAGCAGACATTTGCTTTACCAGTCAGAGATTTATGTCAGTGCACAGGTTTTTAACACAGATCCAAGACAGGCCTCGTCAGTGCTCTGTTAAACTCTTCTTGTTTATGCTTTAAGGAGTAGTAGTTTGTCCAGAGAAAACAGACTAGGTTTGATGATAACAGGGAAAACCAGGCATTTGAGAAAACATCCATGTGTTAGGATCACAGGGATGGATATTAAGCATCTGCTGAGGAAAATTAACGTAAGTTAGATTTTTATCATCATGCTGTCTATTCTATGGTAGAGCCCAAACACTCCATTTGATTTGCAGCTGCATTATTCCAAACAAGCAGAAAAAAAAAAAAAAAAAAAAAATCCTTGCCATGCAGCCAGATAGTTTAAAAGACTCCACTGGGTGAAAAGCCAGGGAATGCTTTCATAGACTGAAGTAAAAGAAAACCCCTGCAAAAGTAGGTTGGTTTTGTTTGGTGTCCCCCCCACCAGGATACAGCATGTTCTGGGGAACAAAACCAGACTATCTTTGTCATTTCTTGTAAAAAATAAATTCAGATTTTTTTTTTCTCCTGTCTTTAAAAGCCTATGCACTTTTGTTGCCAGGATCCTAACTTGTAGATTGGAAAGGTAAATTGTTTTCACCTCAGGCAGATGCAGATATGAATAAGATATTCTATAATATCATGGCATCTGCAAAATTACCCAACTAGTCTCATAAGGAGATTTTCACTCAAAAGGTGATTTTCTATTCTTATAAGAATATTCAGTGTTTTGATAAGCATAAGCAGATCCACAGTATTCTGGGACTTCATGCATCTCAATTTTCTCCCATGACAAGTGACACATTCCTCAAGTTTGTGACAGCAGAAAAAAAAACTTCTAATCTAAAATGAAGAGTCAATTTTAATGAGAAAGAATCACCAATTATCACATCTCTAATGGTTTTGTCCATTTTATCCATTTCTCCAATACCATCAGTCCCCACAGCCAGCATGTGCTTTGAGATACCTGCATGTATGTGGCAGCAAAAGTGGACGAAAGCATCCATTAGTAATTAACAAGGGATGAGCAAAGCAACTGGTAACAGTTAAAGTGAGCATTTGCGGACCGCTTTGAATGGGTTGCTCTGCATTCTTTTGCAATGAACAGGGAGATCTGTGATTGGCTCCGTATGACTGGCAAAGGTGATGATAACATGACTTATGAGCAACCTGCCAAAAAAAGTATTTATCTAGTGATATATTACGTGTACCCAACCAAAGATGCTCCTCTAGAGGCACATCACACGGTAGTTAAACACATAGTTTAGTAAGGTGATTATAAAATCACCTCGATACTCATGTAAGGAAAGACCTTTTACAGCCACAAGGCAATCGCAGATAGCAGAACTCTGAAGAAAGTAGTGTAGTTTGCTCACTTCCCACCTTTGAAACAAAACTCTATTAATCTCAAACCTTGCAAGCAGCGCAACATGCCAAACCAATTACTCAGGTATCGTACCTAAAGTGATAGAACTTTCCAAGTCAAAAGGAACAATCCTGTTCATATCCTGCTGTGTGCCACTTTACAGCAAAGCTCTCCTCTTGGCTACTTCTGATCTTTTCCAATCTATTGTAGTCTGGATTCTCTCTTACTAGCTGCACTTTTAGTTGCTTCCTTTTTCAAGTCAGTTTCCAGATGTTGTTGCTTACCCATTTTTTCCCTGTCACACTGCATCCTTTGCCTGAACTTCTACACCATTCCCTCCTGTGTTTTCCCCCACTATTTAACTCACAATCTAAGTCAAGATTTTGAAACCTGTTGTAAATTATATTAATTGGCAGTTCTTTCCTGCAGCTGTGTGCATTTCTTAAGACCACATACTTACACAGCTTGGGGGTGTGTCTTTTTTACCTTCTTTGGACAAATTTTATACTGAACCAAATTGCATCTGGTTCTAACACCAGCTGAAGAGTCATGCTGGTACCTTTCAGGGGTCCTAGCAGGGTCAGGTTAATAATTATTTTGTACAGTGTTCAAGTGGAAGAGAGATCCACTGGAAACTTAAAAGGGAAATTGGTTTATGCATAACATGCTTGAGTACTTCATGCTATCATGGGTAGCTCACCAATTATTTCCTACTTGCTAAATGCAAAAATACACTAACAAATAAAGAGCTTTAAAAAAATCTGAGTCATGAGGTTGTCTGGAAAAAAATGAGGCTACATGAGCATGGGCAGTTTTATTAGCCCTGCAGGAAAGTTTCTCTTTTTATTTTAGAATCAATGCAAACTACAGAGTTTAGAAAATAATTATTTAGAAAATAATTTAGGTCACCTTAAAATTACAGTATTGATTTCCACAGTTCCCTTTTTAATATGACCTCATAAATTAAAAACAAAATCCTGAAAATATTCAAAGAAAATATGATTAAAATATAGAAGTCAGGCCACAGCATTGTATCAGGCTACAATAAAATCCTGAATCTGTTCAATATCTTTGAGTTCTAATAAGGTCATTCAGGAAAAGATCAGCAAGAAAGTAACTGGGAAAAGAGAATTAGAGGATAACACCTTTCAGCTTAGATATTGTAGTGACTTTTTCCCATTTAAAACTAGAAAATAACCCCTAGATTTCTTGGCAAATGATAAAGTGCCATAAAAATATTTTCATTTATACATAGGCCTGAACAGAAAGCTCAAAACCACTGTGGCAGAATGTCTGTAACTAGTAAGGTTGACTGTAGAAGACACGTTTACTCTGACCTCTAATTCATTTTCCCCAGTGAAGTTGAACAGTCTAAAATCTAGATTGCAAGTCCAGGAGACATCTATAGTCATGCAGGGAAACTAAAATTGTCTCCACTTGCTCTTCATGTCTCACATATTTTCCAAGAATGTCTTCCCAGAATAAAAACGGTTGCAGCCTTCTCCTGTCCTATATCCCTAAACCTGAAATAGCTGAAGACAAGGGAGTAAAAGATACGGAGAAGCTAAGGGTCTTACATATATGTGGTGGGTTGACCCTGGCTGGACACCAGGTGCCCACCAAAGCTGCTCTACCAATTCCCTCCTCAGCTGGACAGGGGAGAGAAAATATAACAAAAAGCTCATGGTTTGAGATAAGGATGGGGAGATCACTCACCAAGTACTGTCACAGGCAAAACAGACTCGACTTGGGGAAATTAGTTTAATTTATTACCAATCAAAATCAGAGTAGGATAATGAGAAAATAAAAACTAAATCCTTCCTCCCACCCTTCCCTTCTTCCTGGGCTTAACTTCACTCCTGATTTTCTCTACCTCCTACTCCACAGCAGCACAGGGGACAGGAATGGGGGTTGCAGTCAGTTAGTCACCCATTGTCTCTGCCGCTCCTTCCTCAGGGGGAGGACTCCTCACATTCTTACTCTGCTCCAGCGTGGGGTCCCTCCCACAAGAAACAGTCCTCCATTAACTTCTCCAACGTGAGTCTTTCCCATGGGCTGCAGCTCTTCATGAATTACTTCAGCATGGGTCCCTCCCATGGGGTGCCATCCTTCAGGAACAGACGGCTCCAGCGTGGGTCCCCCACGGGGTCACCAGTCCCGCCAGCAAACCTGCTCCAGCGTGGGCTCCTCTCCCCTCAGGGCCACAGGTCCTGCCAGGAGCCTGCTCCAGCGTGGGCTTCCCACGGGGTCACAGACTCCTTCGGGCACATCCCCCTGCTCTGGCGTGGGGCCCTCCCCGGGCTGCAGGTGGGTCTCTGCTCCATCACAACCTCCGTGGGTGCAGGGCACAGCTGCCTCACCATGGGCTGCACCACGGGCTGCAGGGGAATCTCTGCGCTGGCACCTGGAGCACCTCCTCCCCTCCTTCTGCACTGGCCTTGGGGTCTGCAGGGTTGTTGCTCTCACATATTCTCACTCCTCTCTCCAGCTGCAATTGCGTAGGTGTTATTTTTCCCTTTTTTAAATACATTATCCTAGAGGTGCTGCCACCATCGCTGATGGGCTCTGCCTTGGCCAGTGGTGGGTCCATCTTGGAGCCGGCTGGCGTTGGCTCCAGTGGACACTGGGGAAACTTCTGGCAGCTTCTCACAGAAGTCATCCCTGTAGCCCCCTCACTACCAAAACCTTGCCATGCATCCCAGTACAAGAAAGAAGCAGAGAATAAGCCCAGTGACAGACATATCTGAAGTTCCAGTCCCAATGTAGCCTACTGTATCCAGTGATCAGTGAGCCAAATGAAGCTTTGCTCATTGCAAGATCTGTGTCCCCTCTTCCTGCTTCCCTTCTCCACCCCTCTGTAGTACTCTGGGTCTCTCCTATACCCTTTCTCCCTCTTTCATTCATCACATTCATCTCATCTCTTCCCTGAACTTATTCTTCTGAACACTTCAGAACATTTTTCATAGCGTTTTTAAAATTTTCTCTCCTATCCCTCTCACCCACGTAACGTCACACCTCCCATGCAAACTTCCATTAGTCGCTGGTTGAACAGCAGCACATGCTACAGCTGGCTTGGAGGTGTGGATGTGCTGCCTGGCCAGTCAGTACATGTTTGCTGACTGACCAACCATGGAACAAATAATACAAATGACTGTTGAGCTCAAACAAATGCTCTTCCTTCAATGAAAGCACTAATGGATGTCTCCATCCAGATACCAATTTCCACAAAGATTGTAGGAACATAGTATCCTTCAAACCTCTATCCTTCTGACAAATCAAGTCTAAATTAGTTAGTGTTTTAATAAAATATCACATTTGTCAAATTGTGGAAATAGTGAAAAATGTAGTATGTACAAATGGTTGTCTCCATGCATAGAAAAATACATTTCATATACACTCTGGCTGCATTTTGCATTCTGTTGGCTTTTACTATACGTTTGAAGGTAAACAGGCTGACAAGTAGCTTTCTTTTCATAGCCAGTAGAAGAATGATGTCACTTACTCCAATTCTTACAGCTCTTTGAGCTGTGAGACTCTACTGGCAAACTTTTCACAACTTTTAAATGACAGTGTACTAACCAATTTATAGTTGAATACTAAAATGCATCCAAAATAAAAGTAAGTTAACCTCAATTGAATTAATCGGTTTTAACAGATTTTATTCACATTTTCTCCAATAACGTATATTATAATATTAGGCCAACGAATGCACTATCAAAATGAGTATATATGTCATTGATTTAAATTTTCCTACACCCTTTTCTTTAACTTGCTGTATTACCAGGTTTTGAAAACAAAGTTCCTGAAAACAAGGAGCTTGGACAGTGTCTTCAGTTTAAATTGATGAATGCTTGACTGCAATGAAGCTCCACTGTTTTACACCAGCAGATCTAACAGATGTTGTGCACAAAATATTGTGCTTTAAGAAGTAACGTTGTTATCATTAAATTAACATGTAATAATACAGAAATGATATGCATTTTTTATGTTTACACACAAAACCCTGACAAGCGCGACTTATCTGAGGCTTGTCATTGCCCCAACATGACTTTACAGTGATTCATCAGCCTGCTAGCCAATCTATAATAAATTAGAGAACCTCGGTTGCATCCAGTGTTCAAAAACACTTGGGTTCAATTATCATCAAACCAACTAATAAAAAAGATAAATATTTTTATTTTTGAAAAGAACTTGCATTATCGATTAGACTGTGTGGTTTAAATCAGCTTTGGAATTTGGACAAACAAATAAGAAGTGTTTTACATAGCCAGCTGCACATCAAAAGTAATTTTGCAACACAAAAATTTTCTGGCCAGACCTGCCTTTTAGACAGTTATAGATCCCAGTGGAGGCATGGGAAGACCAGAGTTCAAATTCAGTTTACTATGGCAGTTCTCCCAGCTCTGAATCTTAGCCATGTGACTGGCAATGCTTACTGTCACCACAGGGGAGTCTTAAAAGGGAAAAGTGGTAGCTCCGACATTCAAAGAAAAAGCAAATACTACCATACATAACTCATATAAGAGCAGAATGTTTCTCAGTAGAATTTCAAGCTATTTCTTAGCATTGTGCAGATATCTCATCGTTGCTTTAGAACGATAGCAGACATAGAATAAATATTACCACACAGGAAAGTGCATTTGTCAGCTTATCTGCCTCACTGAGCATACCCTGAATAAACTAGATACACCATGAGGAAAAGAGGAGAGATACTACAGCTACGTCTGCACTAGTGAGCAGTGTGGTACAGTAGAAGCGGGTCTACTGAAGTACCTAATGCTGAAGTATCTGTTGAAGTAGCAGTTACTATACTGACAGTATCAAGGACCTGACATCCCTGCATATATATGCCTTTTGAGGGCTTCTGTTTCAGAATTGCTCTAGTTTGGGGTTGTGGATGGAACACCAGTAAGAGCCTGGTGTGTATTAGGTGCACTCCTGGAGCACAAGTTTCGCTTGAAAGGAATCCAGTTTTTGTCCTCTGGGTCTTCACTGTGATACAAACCAAAAATGCAGCAAGTGGAGATGACTGTGAGGTTTGTTTCAAAAGCATACTCACAATCTGAACTCTAATATACATGTACCTGAGGTGGAAAAGCATGAAAAAGTGTTCCAGGGTAAACAAACCAGCACCTATTATGATAATTCTCAGATCATGGACATATACCATCACAGCAACGTATCCATGCAATGGGTTGAATACTTGTGTGCCTGTCTTAATGCCAATGCAGTATTTGGCATTTGCTTGAATAAGTGGCATTTTAAAATTTTTTTGGTGAACTTTTCAAGCCTTTTTTCCAAAATTTAACATTATTCAACCAGTCCTACCAATTGATGTTCTTTTGTATTTTTTACATTAATTATAATTTAGGGAGACTTCTTTCTTCTGTTAGCTTCTTTCAGTGAATTATTTATACTAAATTCAGCATCATGAACTTAAACATACAGTCTACATATTTATATCAATATAATTTGAATATTGTTAACCAATCTGGAGTCAAATAAGAAGAGGGAGCCCTGGCATTGCAACCTACTATTGCTCAGATTTACCCTTATAATATATGTCTTATATACACCAATAAGAACTGTAACACAGAGGTTAGCTATAGAGAATTTTAAGGGACCAGGCAAAGATGTAGCACCTCTCCATAATTGGGGAGTATCACAGATGAGGAGCGACAATAAATCTAAATTTAGGATGCTGCCATTATACTGTGCTGGATGTTTGTGAGATCAGCCAGTCTATACTAAATAAAGCAAGAGTGTCTAAATATGGTCAGTGCACAATAAAAGCCAAGATTAATATAAATGCTATTGTCATAGAAGCTTGTTGAGAAATCAAAATACAGCATAATAATGCAAACGGGGTAGTGTGATTTGTGAGGAAAAACTGTGCAATTCCCTAGTTGATTTCTATTTAAATTTTTGAGGGAGCTAAGTATACAGCTTTCTATGCCAAAAACAGACAAAATATAAGCAGATTGACAAGATACTTATTTTGTAGCAGTTTTTGGGAGCAGGCACCAGTACTGACCCAGTACTGACCCAAACAACCTCTCTTTAGATTCCTCGGTTTTACTCATTCATACAACTGGAAGTAATGACCTCTTCTCAGCTCTAGCATAGTGGTGGTTAAGCATTTAATCCAAACCTCTGGCAAGCTAGTAAGCACAGCTAATCACAAATTGGAAGAAATGATGTATTCACAGGCTGACCCTTCAAGAAGAAACATCATATACTACCCTCTTCTGTCACTTTAGAAACTCTACAAACTCAAAAATGCAAAATCATAAACTATGATAGAAGGTTACTGTTAATGAACAAGAGAGATGCTTTCCATCCAACAAATCATTGACAATTTGTACAGGTCTTTTCATAGTCAAATTTATCTAGATACTTTAAAAACAAATAGAAATAATGTTGTCATATGGCAGCCAATTTGTACAGCATAAGAATAGACTTGGAAAACTCTCCCTGCAACAATCTTCAGCTTCGGGATTTTTTAATAATCCAACATTCTTCTCAATAGCAATACAAATGCTATTGACACATCTCCTTGTAAAAACGCATCTTCAACTCTGCATCAATGCTGTCAGTCAGTGACAGCTATGACAATACATTTTTGGTATTTAAAGGTGTTTTCACTGTCAAGAGAAAAAAGTGTTAAGTTGGACAGAATGTTTCAAGAGTTTCAGAGAATACAGGAATTTTTCATCTTTAGGTCACTCCACCTCCAGTCAGGTCATCGCTCGCTGGTGTGACACTGACCCCTGTAGAACAGATTGGTGTTTTAATAGTAACTAGCAGGTGATCAACCATATCAATAAAATTATTGCTATTGCTGTCAGTATTTGCAAAAAAGCCAGCCAAGAGTTCAAAGACTGCATGGGCATAAAGAACCCCCAGAGATTATATTTCTTCAAATGACTTCTATAATATATTTCAAATCTACACTGCTGACGGCACTACAGTTTAAGAACATTTAAACTTGTTTCAACAAGCTAACTCCAGGACGAGAAACAATTCTGCTGAGGTATCAGCAAGCATGGTATTTGGTTAATTATCCTGCCAAAAAGCAGAGTGATTAACCTAGCTAAGTGCCAAATACGGGGAACATTGTACAAACACTGCTATGTGTATTGAACCTGTTCTGTATAATCACCAGATTACAGGGCTGTCAGTCTGCTACGTGCAGAACCTAAACTCATACGCAAAATGATGGAAAAGCTGGTCTACACAAGATACGTGCACAGAACAAAATCATGAACTTTGGCAGGACATAATTGTAATTGCTGAGTCAAAACTGTAGTCATATTTCTTAAAACAATTCAAGAGACATATTTCTGACATATAACTTATACATAAAATCGTAATTAGGCTATTGCTCCCAATGCACTACTGCCGCTTATTTTTAAAAGCGTTGCAAAATTTCTTTCCAAAGAGAAAAGCAGTGTGACATTTTTACCCCCCAGATCGATAAAGCTCACAAATCCTGAAGTTCTGAAAAAAATATTACGATCATTTCAAATGGTTTCTTTGCATGTTTTTCATCTAAATGAAATTTTCAACATTCCCAAATTGTAAAAGTTAGAAGGCAAGAGGTTCATAAGCAAGGCTACTTCAAGTGCTTCACAGCTCTCGCTATTTGGGTTCCATGCAGTACAAATTTTTCTCTGTGGTGAGATTATATTTCAATGACACAGTTTGGCAAGTGCACTAGAAAAAGCTATAAAGATGAGAAGATATGTCACAAGATCATAGTCCTTAAAGAACAGGACTATTACTCCACCACAGGTAGGCACCTACCAATCTGATGGCAAAATAAAGCATTTCTATTATTTTTAATAATGTCCCATTAAGGAAAATGCAACTGATTTTTTTTTTTTTTTCATTTCTTGTTAAGGTATTTTCTATAAAGAAAACATTACTGATAGAGAAACCAAATTTGTCATTCAGAAGACATAAGAAGAAGAATAGGTCATTTTCCACATATTTTAAATTCTATTTTCAGTGGGCAAAATATAGCTTACATATAGTGTACTTAATATTCTTCCAGATTAGGAAAATGCCTACTTGGAATCAGATCTTCATAATTCAATGGCAACAGTCAAACTGAGCCTTCATGTGAGCAAACAAGCTCACCAAGGTATTCATAAAGGAAGAAAAGACAAACTTGTTAAAAAGTTAACTAAGTTAAAAGGAGGCGAACATATTTTGATTCATTCCCCTGGTTGCACCACAGCCAAAGGCACTGCTGTCCTCATGAGGAGAGTGAAAAGACACCAGTTTTATAAAAGCCCAGAGGGCTAGAAGTGGATAACAACCAAAAGTGATGGCTTGAAGCCATCAGTACATTTCCTTCATTTCCAAAAAGAACTTCAATATGTCCTTGAAATGCGTTGTTTTAATTTGTTAGCTGTTCTGCAAAGATCTCTTGATAATACAGAATGTTTCCACAATAAATGTTGGCCAGAACAAGTTTACTCTAGAGTTTTACTCT
Source organism: Strix aluco (assembly GCF_031877795.1). Classification (NCBI taxonomy): domain Eukaryota; kingdom Metazoa; phylum Chordata; class Aves; order Strigiformes; family Strigidae; genus Strix; species Strix aluco. The sequence continues at coordinate 80,018,772 of NC_133934.1, forward strand.
ATCATTGAGCATTTACAAAATAAAATAAATTTAAATAAGTAAGGTTGGCCAAATTTAAACCACAAATCAGAAAACCACCAAGTAGGACCATCCTCCCTGCCAAAGCTTAATGTGACCTAATGGGAGAGCTGTAAGAGGTTAGAGTTGGTTTTTATGTAGCTTCATGTAATATTTGGCAAACCGAAGGGGCTGGGCCAGGACTCCTGATCCTTAAACAAACATTTGATGTAATTTTTTTTCACTTTTTCATCATAATAATACTCTGCGTTCTGCCCTCCTATGACCTCAGCCCCCTTTCCCCAGGGTGGGTCGGATTTAGAACCTCCTTCTTCACTTATGAGTGCCATTTGAATCAGCCCCTTCCAGATGTGTTTCACCTCCACCCACAACAGGCCCTGCAGGTCCAGCAAAGTGCAGAGAGGGAAAGGACCATGGGGAGAAGGAGCCGTGCCCTGGCAGCACATCAGTTGGCTTGCAACTTCTCCCTGAGTTTATTATTCATAGCACTGGTGGGAGGGCAGGGGGCAGGGTGACTCACACAACATCTTGTCTAAATTGAAAACCAATACCAACCCACACCCCTGCAACCGAGAAGCAGAGCTGCAGTGGGTCACTGTGGTCAGTTTTGCTTCCAGTGGATGTCTGGGCCCCAGGGGCTTGCTGCTCCAGGCTAAGCAGGTCACTCACTATCATTAAAACGAGAGAGAACAGCAAGTTTATCTTTCCCTCCAAACCCTTCAAAGAAACGATCTCCACTGCCTGTTCTCTCTGACAGAAGCTACATTAATTTTTGTGACAAAAGTGAGAGCCAATGTGAAGTCTCTCAAATTATTTTTTAATTTGTATGAAACAGAGAGAACTGTATAAAAAGCCACAGCATTCCAATTTAGTGCTACTCGAATAATATGTAAAAATTAAATAACCATCTTACCAGCATTGATCCAACTAGAAAAAGGAATGTTATTTAGCCTGAACTACACAATATTTCAAGTGCAAGTGAACAAGAAAATTATGGTCCTAACTACAGATTGGAAGAGTAATGTAGTAAGGCAGAAAGAGTGGTACTTTATTTCAGGTAGAGCTATAGAAAAAAACAATAATTTAACTATTGAATTTAGTAGTAATGCATTTGCCTAGCAAAGTAAGAGTTAACATGCTGTTCCAATCATATTTTAAACTAAAAACTCCAGTGATTTTGCCACCATCAGCAAACTTCACTACCTCAGGACCTTCAACAATGATTATGACTTTTCTAACTTCTCCCGCTGTCCTGGCTTTCTCTCACTGTTTAACAATTCTGTATAATCTTGTCTTCAGTTTGCCCCCCAGGGTGATTTTTGATGCCCAAATACCCAATGCTGTTGTCAGCACACCCTACCCTGAAGAGGGGTATGGGCAAAGTACAGAACGACACAACCCCGACACCTGGAATAGGCACTCCCAGCTGGATGAGGAACTGGGATGGGGATCCATCAGCACTAGTCCAGGGCTGCCCGGGAACCTGCCTAGCTGAGGAGGGATAGGAGGTTCCCAGGATGCTCGAGGTTGTTTCAGTCACCTGGAGCGAAGCAAAGGCAATGAGGACAATAGGAAATGGTCCTGCCTAGGTACTGCTGCAACTTGTACCTCCCAAGTGCTCCATCCTGCCTGGGATCCAACAGGGAGGAGACACTCTCTTTCCTGCTCAAGAGTGCCACAGTGGCCCCAAGTGGTAAATAAGGAAAACTTCAAGCAGAAACCTGCAAGTCTTCCTGTGGCAGAGCCAAATCCTAAATTAAAGGAATGTGTGACAAAGCTGCCAAAAGTGTGACACTTGGCAGCTCTCCCAGTTGCCTTCTACTACTTCCCTTCTAGTCCCCAAAGTATCTGTGATGTGAGTAAGGGGCACGCTTAAGTAGCTGCTGGCCCTTTCCCACTGCAACTGCTTGGAAGAGGACTCTTGGCTTCTTGAGGCGTCACTGGGTTAAGGTAGAGAATGTGGCTCCTGGGCCTTCTGCCCAATTCCCAGTCAGATGGTGGAAAGCAGCATAGGAGATGGCTGTCTCTTTCTGAATTGAGGAAAGCTTCTAACAAAATTAGGCTCCTTTCTTCACAAAGCTACCCAGAGGAAAATAAAGCATCAGCCAAAAATCTCTGCCCTTGCTTTCTTTCCCAACCCTTATGTCAATTGGAGTTAACTCCCACTGAACTATATACCAGCTATGGACAGGGATAACTCACTCCCTTCACATCTGTTTCACAAAGCAGTGCCCACCCCGAGGTACTGACTGTGCCTTCACAACCTTCTTTCCGTACCTTCAATCTCAACACCTTGGAAGTGAGATATGTAGGCTTTAGTGGTTTTCCCTGTAGGTAGCACACTCGCTCTTCACCCAAGTCACAAAAGTCATAATTAGAGAAAAATCTCTCCCACCTTGCTATAAACTGCTTCCATCTGTCTAAAATTGAGTTAAAATTCTTTCTTCTCAGCTTAGACTGATATTTCTAATATTTCATTTCCAGAGGGGGGAAAAAACAGCAAATTACCAAAGTGTTTCATATTATGTTACACTCTCCATTGAACAGAACATCTCACTGACTCCTTTCCACGTAAGGATAATTGTGTTTTATCCACTAACATTAAAAAAGTGTAAGTATATGCCATTTTTTACCCTAAAAGTAGACCACTGTACAAATATGCAGGTATTCAATCAACACAGCTAGCTACAAACCAGTGGAAAATTACTATTTACACACAAAAAAACCACCTCAGAGGAGCAGAATAAAAATGGAAATATACCTCAGTTATCAAAAGGATAATTTAATTATCAAAAATATAATTTTAGTTGACACAGATACATACACACAATATTTATAAAATGTTAAAAATGTGTGGGTAATGCTTTCATATCTTACTGATACCATGAGGGGCACAGGAATGCAATTATTGATCCAGAGAGAAAAGAAGTACCGCCTTATTTCATGTTAACTCTTGCAATTCTTTGGAACATCCCATCCTGCTACCGATCTGACATTACTCTGTTGAATTTGAGATATCTAACATATGAAATAGCACACCAAACAAACGGTAGCTCTTTATTTTGTAATTTTTTACAGACCAGAAGATACAGCTTGGTCTAGGGATTTAGGTTCTTATCTCCACTGAGTCATTGGCTAATTGTGTGAAATCAGCAAATTCTATTAATCCCTGCAGTAATCCCTATTAGTAAAAAGCTACCTTTTGTGACCTCTGAATGAAATGCAAGATATTGTAATTGCTGAGGTGGCCTGAGGAATTTACAAATAAGTTTAAAATTGACAGAGCTATGTTAGGGAAAGAACTTTTATATTTCTAAACAGTAGACAGATATTTATACAGACAATATAGATTAGATATATTGAGACCCAAATCCATTCTTTGAGTAGCCTATTATTACAAAGACCATTGAGAAAGCTGTAGGCCAAAGTAAGACCATTTGTTTTACATGACAGATGTCTTTGACAATTGGGCACTTCACAGATATATTTTAAATGTGTTTCAGTATGGAATTTTTCATTGCACCTTGTCGATGTATTTTTAATAGAAGTTGTCTTAACAGGCAAATGTACAGAATCTAGTTTAGTATGGAAGATAGCCATTTATTTGCTGGAATGTCCACTGAAGAGTGACTGTGGAAAACCACACATCTTTCCTTTTCTAGAATTTTGGGTCTCCATTTGGGTCGGAATGCTAGAAACCAAAGGTTTCTGTTCCTACCGGTCATCCCTAAAGAAGTAATCATACAAAGAAATTGTACAGAATTTTCATATTTCTCACAGTTCTGTAAATGCAGCCACTTTCTAGCTTCCTAAATTCGTAGACTTCATGCAAAAGTTAAAGCTGCTGTTTTCCAACAGTCTGTCTCTCACTTAGTGACACAAGTTCCTTAGGAGCATAACCCTGCTGAAATACTCAAGCTTCATTTGCCTGCTTCTGTACCATGGGAGCCATTCCTTTTTGAGAGGGATTTCAAAATAGAAAATTGGCCTTCTCAATCAAGATCTGACCATTGGCCCTCCATACCGTCTTCAGAGCCTAGCAGAAAACTGACTCCCTGAAACTAGAAATTGGAAACAGGGAATCACTTTCCTTATGCATTTATTTCTTCCCTTAGTATTCATTGAAATACTTAGTTAAAAAATATCATCTGCTTTTAAATTAAGTACATTTTTTAAGCATAGGGTTGGCTCTTTTTCTTTCAGAAAACAAATTTCCTCCCTTCCATGAAAATTTATAAAAGTTTTGAGAGAATGGGATACTGATGAGTAACGCTTTAATATAAAGTGAGGACTACACCAGCCTGTATTCAGGTCTCTCATGAATTGGTGTTTAATGTTCAGTGACCTCCAATGTAAACTTTATCGTATGGGTGAAAAGCAGCGTATCAGCATACAGCACAGATGCTTCCCATGAATTCAGTTTCAGGACCTTAAAAAACACCATAGCTGAGACTGCGACTTACATAACAAACCGCGCAGGCATTGCAACCCCAAATAGTATGAAAGCACTGGTTATTGTTACACAGCCTGCTATTGTATCACAGTACATGAAAGATAGGGACAGAGAACAGTAATTTTTTACAAGTGCACAGAACATTTAAATTGCTTAAACACAGGGATTTTGTAGAACAGGATCAGGGAATTATCCTACACATTCTACACATCCCAAACAAAAGTAGTTCAGCGACACAGCGGTACCATAACTGCATCAGGGGCCCTGTCAGAAAATTATTGAATAGCTGAAGCATTAGGTATTTTTAAATTTATTATATTTTGTGACCAAACTGGCAACTGCAGAGGGGTTGGGACTATATTACAGTGTAATAAAAACCTCATAAAACATTTAAACAAACTCACACATCTGCAGAGAGATGGGAGGTATTATGTAATGTAAGTCATTGCTAAAGTCACCTCTCACCCTACTAGCTGCTGCAGGAGCAACATTCAGTATAAAGTGCCTCTGTGGTTTCTCACTCTCTGTCTCATTCCCCCCCCCCCCCCCCCCCCCCCCACACACACACATACACTCATGCATGTGTGTTATTTACAAAAGTGGGCGTTTGGGGGGTGGTTTGGTGCTTTTTTCCAAAAAAAAAGTTGAAAGTTAAAAAAAAAATGAACAATTCTGAAATTATTTTAGTTTCAAACAAACAAGTGTAGAGACAAAGGAGATCCAAATCTCATTTTATCTTAGTCCCCATAGTAAGGAAGTCTTGGATACAGGTCTTTCCTTTAACTCGTATCTAACAACCTCTAGAGGATTTCACTGGATTTAATAAAGAATATTCCATGGACAAATTCTTGACCTACATCCTAGACTGACATTCTTATTGTTTGTTCTTCGAAAATTTAACAACAGCTCTACAGCATTCCTTTTGCAGTTTGCCAGAAAGCTTATGTCTCAATTATATGCAAATGTAGATGATAATGTGTGAGGTAGGATCCACAATTTCACTCAAGGGACTACCTCAAAACCAGTCCAACAATCAACAATCCTCTGTCCAAACCACAAAAGACAATGAGAGATGAGTGCTTGGAATGTTTTAAAAAATTATGGCCGCCAAATTGTTTGAAGGCAGTCAGGAATGTATACTGAGGACTCATTAGAGTTCCTCCCTGGCTGCTCTCTTCACTGCAGCATATTCAGATCAGCTCCCAGAAGGCCCTTGATGAAATATTAAGTTACTGAGCTGGAAAAAACAAATATCTTCAAAGTTTCATTTCTTTCATTCTTGATTTCATACTGACCTACTCTGAGACATGACACAACATGGGATATGGAACACTCTGCAATGCAAAACAGCATAACCACCACCTTTCCTACTATTGAAAATATGGTTATTTTTGCCAGCTGGAGGCTGAGCAGAAGCTTTGTAAAATTCTGAAATCCTTTGTAGCCTGGTGGTTTATGTGAACAGATACTATCTTAGCATACTGAAAACTTCCAAGCACTTTGTTGTTAATTCACTTCTTTTCGCCCCAGCTTTTATCTTCTAACTTAAAAATCACATTTTCACTTATAAAGGTGCAGACCAACAACACCAATAGCCCAAACTCTGTAAGCAGTAAAGCCACTCTGTAAGTGGCATTATATGCTTATTCCTCCTTTCTAGAAGGCTCTGGGGAGACCTTATAGTGGCCTTCCAGTACTTAAAGGGGGCCTACGGGAAAGGTGTGGAGGGACTCTTTATCAGGGAGTGTAGGGATAGGGCTAGGGGTAACAGCTCTAAACTGAAAGCGGGCAGATTTAGATTAGATGTAAGGAAGAAATTCTTTCCTGTGAGGGTGGTGAGACACTGGCACAGGTTTCCCAGAGAAGCTGTGGCTGCCCCCTCCCTGGAAGGGTTCAAGGCCAGGTTGGACGGGACTTTGGGCAACCTGGTCTAGTGGAAGGTGTCCCTGCCCGTGGCAGCGGGGTTGGGACTAGATGATCTTTAATGTCCCTTCCAACCCAAACCACTCTGTGATTCTATGATCTTGCTAGTAAGAGTATTACAGCACGGGATAAAGAGAAAGGGATGAATGCCTAATAAATTCTATATGTAATGGTGATTTCTAGGCTGGTAACTTGTTCCTGAAGAACAACTCAAACATAACAACCTCTTCCCAACTTAGAAAACATTTTTTAGGCTATCATGAGATAAAACAAGCCATGTATTTAAAAAAGCTGCTGAAGATATCTAAACTCTAAATAACTTACCTATGTCTCTCCCAGCTACGAAATCACTATGAAAGGATAAATTTACACAGTATCTCTTGTTTACCAACCTACTGTAAAAACACTTTGTGATCATGGATTGAAGGAGTTCTGAACTTTTTAATGATATTTTGAAAGACACCTTGAAAGAGGAGTTTCAGCTTTATCGGCTTATCTAATGAAACCAGTTTAGCTCTGCTTTGAGATTCTTCCTCTTAAATCCCCAATAGTTTGTTCTTTCCAAAGTCAAGTGAGTTCTGTGTTTCAGTGAACAGGTCTCCATTACACCATGTAGTGTAATGGATACAACTGGGTGCAGCAGTATTTGAGAATGAGTGGCATTCATGACATCTACTTTTGAGAGTTCAGACTGAAAACTTTTCAATGCCTGTGATTGATGCCTCAATTTCTCCTTCAGTGGTTTTGAAAGATCAGTGTGCACTTCAAAATTACAGTATAAGATCCCATAACATAAGCTCCTGGTTTTACAATGTTGGGAGCTAGCCTCTAGGGAATGTGTTGTCTCTGCTCAAACCTTAAGACAGATCGTTGCCAGTATGGTTCTCACAAGAATTAAAAATAGTTCTGGACTAGTCATAGCTTCACCAGTTTATAAAGGCATTCGAGGAACCAGTATGCTGGTTTGGGAGTACAAAAGCTTAGCACTGCTGTTGCCATCATACCTTCTTTCCTAATCACCTCTTGGTATGGCTGCTAAAAGAGTGATTTTTGTCAATATTTTATGATTGTCTCTCAGCAGTCCAGCAGTTCCAAGTTAAGCTTCTGTCCAAGACGAAGGCTACATATATAAAACAGTAGCTTTAAATTACCTTTGTTGACATTAAAAGATTTGAAATGCAAGTGATGAACAGACACTTCCTAGAGTCCATATCATTTATCTGTACTGAATATTTTAAATACATCATTGTTAGTCTTCTAATGTACAGAACAAAACAAGTCAAATAGACATGTATACATGGACATATATATAGCCCAGTACCCTATGTGAAACCAGTCATGGTGAATGTTTATGGAAAAAAAATAAAAGAAACAGGCAGGCATAAGTGATACTTCTCAGACACACTCTCCCATGCCTAGTTCCTGGGCTATTTATGTCATCCTCCTTCCCTTTCTAAAGGACCATTAAAAACAACTTGCAGCTCGTATACTACTTACAGTTCTATATAACAACTTACAGTGATCTATCCTCTGACTGGAAATAGGAGATTTACAGTTCATTATCATATATAAAAAAATCAACGTCAACAGATAATACAATACAAAAATCCCCCCTGAATTCAGGGGAGATCATGGATGTGTTATGGTCCTGTAAAGCAGAGAGGTTTGAATTAAATAAATACAAAATAATTGTGAGAAGTATAGTTCAAAACTTTTAACTCACAGCAACTTAATTTAAAACCTGATGTCAGCTGAGAAGTCTTGTGTTGGCTCCAGTGTGAGACAGATCAGGTTCTAAAGATTTGGGTAGTTGATGCATAACACAACTATTAGATCTTAATTAATTCTATAGTAATGTATGTTCAAGCTATCTCAAAGAATTGCTAACATTCCTAATAGACAACAATCACAGTGTTTTCTTATCACTGGATAAACTGGTATTTTTTTATTTAATTACAATGACGTTGAAGTAATTAGACATTGACTTCCACTTCCTGTTGGAAAGGCCACTTTTTTTAAAAGTTTCAGTGCAATCTCAGCAAGTACTTCATATCCCACATAAGTAAAATGGCATCTTTAGTAAAGCCTCTGATACTCCTTCAAGTAGGTATAAATTGATATTATCTAAATTAGCACATATAATATTAATATACTTCTGTAGGCATATAAAAGATAGAAGTGCGGACTAGAGTTGATAACTTAAAAGATGTCTTCAATTCTGTATTGTTGTCATTAACCCCCCCCCCCCCAAAAAAAGTTTCCATTACTATGATTGTCAAATGAAATTCTAAGTTAATATTTAATGATGGTTTGTTTGTGAGTTAGCAATAACGACAAGCAACAGGAACAAAATGAATTATGAATTCTAATTTAGGGTCCATCTGCTCAGTTGAGAACCAGACAATGGGAAGAATTCTACAATAATCTCTCTGAAATGGTATTTAAAATGGAGAATGCGATTCCTCCAGAGAGTATGGAAGCAGGATAAATACCCCACAGAACAATGTACTAGCCTATTAAATTAAATAAAGCTTTAAAAAATGCTGTAGAATATTAGATATTTCTATTAAAGGTTTGAGTTGTTTTTTTTAAAAAAAACCCAACTCTTTCTGCCTTCTTATTTCTAAGCAGTAGAAACATTAGAAATTATAGATTTAATGGCACTATCAGCTAATATTAGTTGAGGACATGCCCTCTTGGGAGAAAATTAGTTCTGGTAGCATCACCAGCTCAGTCTTGCAGTTTCAACAACTGTTCATTACTCCAGCTGATCCAGATCCCAAATTCAGAACTGTTAGAGAACAGCACTTCACACAACTGAAGAAAGGAAGGAAATGCAGGTTTAGATAGAAAGTGTTTGATCTCACTCCACCTACCACCAGTAATTGGAGCTGTTTGGCAGCTGGTGACTGCTGCGCCTGTATGCCACACCACCTCATTTTTCACCAGCAACAAATCTTACCAGAATTTGAGAAGAGGTGATGCAGGGGCCACTCTGGTACACACATAGGAGAATATCTACCTAGCTCTTATACCTGTATAAAGTATGCCACAGTAGTGTCCAGCAGCTTATTAGCAGGCCTCATGACTGCTGAGTATGTAAGGAAACCAACATTTAAAAACTCTCCACCTGTTAGTAATATTACTTCTCTATAAGATGAGACTCTGTCTAGAGATTTGGAACGATGGTATTGAAAGTGAGAACGAGAAAAATCTGCAACTACAGAAGCTCATCTAAATACCAATTTTGTTTAAAACTTTATTGATATTAAATAAACTTGTGAATGAAGAAAATGTAAGTCCATGCTCTGAATTCTTCATTCATATCAATTAGACTAAGTAGTAGTGATGCACCAAATTCTGTATGAGTGCAGCTAAATCTCCACGGATTCAAGCATAGAATCTCAGTCAGCTGGGTCTTCTACAGCAAGAAAGTAATTTTTTTAATTATTGAGAGATTTGTTCTATTTGTACACAAGAGAGTGAAGACAGTTAAGTTGGTAAATTCAAGCTTATTTAGCCCATATGGTCCAAGAAAAAACCCACCTGCATCAAAAACTCATATAACAAGGGACTTAAAAGACTCTTACTTGGTGATTAAATGGCTAACTGTATTCCCACTGCCCTTCAGAAGCATAAGAAATCCAGGAAAAGAGGGTGGAGTAAGCTGAAAAGAAGCTGTTAGTTGCTCAAGAACAGTTTATCCAACGTGAAAGAAAAATCAGAATTATTTCCAAAAAAAGGGAATATAAGTGAAAGTCACAATCTGTGCTTAAGCCGTTTGTGTGGGATTTCACATCAAGGAATGTACTGTTTGCCTTTCAGGAGAAGCAGCCATCATTACAGTAATCTCAGAAATATATGAACTCTATTAAAACATGTTTTAATAGCATGGCCCATAAATTACCACTCCAATTGACAGCACAGATTTGTACAGTCACATTATGATGGGACTTTCCTTCTTCCCTTTTAACATCTTTCTCCTACAAATAAGGCTGTGGGAACCATCCCCAAGATCCATCCTTGAGAAGGATCTTCTGTGCTTAGTCTTCTGCTCATTTATAGATGGAGGTCTCGCCTGCCACCCTTCCTCAGGGCTCTAAGCCAAAAAAGGGTCAAGAAAACTCAAATTGTTCTCCCTTTCACAGCTTACCAGAGCTTGCAATTCAGTGACATTGAGTCTGAGTCACAATAAACATGAAGATGCAACATCACAGAGCTTTCACAGAGGAACAGCTATATCACAGAAAGTACTCACTGAAACAGCTCCCAAAACTTTCCCTCTCCTTTCATCCTCACCCACCACCAAAGCACAACGCCAGAGTTCACTAACCTTTCTGATCCAGAGCGATTTGAATCCACATCTATCACTTGCACGGAAGATCAGAGAGCATGCAAGAATGAGGCGAGCAAAGGAAGGAAAATAGTTTATTGATTTTTCATGTTAAACTGATCTACTTGAAGGAAATATTCATTAAACCAGCACAGGGAAGAGAACACAATTTTTCTCTGTTCCTAGAGACATGCCCAACTAGAGTATTTTCTTATGCTCTTTTTCATAAACACACACCTGTGATTCATAATAATAGCCAATTAAAATCAGATGTGAGTGGTTCTACAGATATACAGAGGAAATGAACCAGTGAAAATACAGATCCTATGGTTTTTTGATACAGCCAGATAACAGAGCGGGCATTCTGGAGATCAAAAAAGTGTATTAGGAAACAGAGGATGGCTCTTAGATAGCATTTAAGCCTCCAAATTAACTCTGTGATCTAGGCCAGAGCTTTCACATAGCTATGGGAATAACTTAAGTTCCTGGGGCTTCACAGGGCTCAGATGAGCCCAGTGAAAAATCGTTGCAGGTGTTCTGGTACATGTATCTCTTGGAATTTTGCTCACTTAAACTACATTCCAAAAGATGGAGAAATTAATCCACTGTTGTTATACCTATTTTATACAGCATTTTGGCCAAGTTCTAAACTCTCACAGAAGAAGAGATAGTTTTAACTAAACTATCTGAATGGTCACCAGAAATCTAGAAGAACAGAGCATTTTTCTGGCATTCTTAGGTTCACCTCCCATGCACAATAAGCACATTGAGACAAGATGATCAACTGAACAAAACTGATTTGTCATTAATAGAAATTCTGGTTTTTTCTGTCTTCTGAAGCCAAAAAAGCATGGTCTTCTTTCTTTAAGACAGACTGTCGCAAGCTACACTGGTAATAGCCTGGCCTTCAGAGTATCTTACATTAAATATGTTAATATTACTTTTTGTATTATTTTTATAATTAATTACATTTCTATATTGCAGAAATTATTTTAGTTTTCTTTTAGCTTCTTATTTCCCATATGTAACTTCCTATAAGTGATATATAGCTTCATATGTGCTATCTACATTCAACTAAGGCAACAACAGGTGACTCACTCTTTTTCTATGATTAGATTTAAACTGATTAGGCATTTCATGTCAGGAAAGGAGTTGATACAGTGCAATTTACCAGCACCAAGCCCTTGCCTTTCTTGGAGTTTTCATCATAGCCCTTTCCTCACCTTACATGAGGATCAGGGAGATAGCAGGTATAAATGAAGGAAGATTTTGTTAGCTTTCTGCCACATAGGGAATATTTTTCCCATGAAAACTCCTCCTCCTAAGTGTTCTTGGTACTGTAAGCCCCCACAGCAGAATGGAAAAAATACAGTCTTGGTTTTGGTACAGACTGGTTTCTGCAAGTTTTGACAAGATTGTACATAAATGTCAAAGCTAAGCACCTGTAATGTTCTGCACATCTTACACTCTCTGAACATTTTGACTTCAGAAACTATGATGCCATTCTATGACCTGTACTCCTTAATCCCAGAACAATAAAAAGAACTTTCTACTCGATAGCCACACATTAAGTGAGTCTTGAGCAAAGGCTAGAAATTAAGTCTCCAATAAGTCAATACAATAAATTAAATACAGGTTAATGAGATTGACCTTAGTCTTTAAGTTAAATAATTGATGCACTTGCAACAGTCCTTTAAGACTGTTCTGACAAATATCGTCTGCACTATTTAATGTTAATTTTACTTGTACTACTGACTTTTATGAGACTGATTCTACTAAACATGTATGAGTAACAAAAAAAGCAAACTGTCATTATTTAGATTAATATGCCAAGACTAAGCAACTTTAAGCGTAAGCTGAAGCATGCAGTATCACAATGTCTTCTGTATGGTCCTGCAAAGTTCTTTGGAAGAATTAGACACAAAATAATCACACAAATCCTGAAGCTTTAATTTGTAATCAGTAGTGAAGTTCTACAGAAGCAGCAGCCTGCTTGATTTCCCCTCCCTATAATAACAAGAGGAAATGGTGTGTGTTTAGGGAAGATTAAAAAAACAAAAGTCTGCTGAGTTTCTCTAATGGTCACAAATGTATTTCAACAACTATTGTACTTTCTATTATTTTATATTACAATATAAATAATCTGGATAATGCTATGTTTGGAGACTTAATGAATAAACCATTGCAGAAATTGCAGTTCATCATCAAACATAATTTTTGTTACACGCATCCCTTGTATCTTCTTGTGTATCAGCCAGCACATCCTTTTACTATTATTGACACAGAATTCTTTGAGAATGATACCACACAATGATATCATGTTGTCTCATCCACTCATAGAGTTATTAAAAACATTTACATTACAGCAGTTTTAAAAAGACAAGTTTTGGTCCTAACCCTTTGAGTGGAAGTGTCCTCAAGCACACTACCACTGACAAAACCCCCTGATTTGGAAAGCTATTTTTTCAGCATTAGCAAAGTGTAGCCTAACAGTGCCTTTACTGTAGTCTTGCATGAAAGTAATCACTTTTCTGTACTTTTCCTATGACAAATTTATTTTTCCTATATGCTTTTACTGTCTGGTGCAGTTGGCATGGCTTGACTGACAATGAGCCAGAAAGATGTGAGTGTAGGGAAAACTCGCAGCTCTCAGCTGTTGGCACAGTGGAGGGTAAGAGCGCAGCAGAAGTGGTGCATTCAAGCACAGCCCTGTGAGTATTACCTGCCTGCCAGCTTCTGAACACTACTGGCAGTACATGTAAATACAGATTATTCACACCCTTGTAAACTAAGAGAAGGTGTTGGAAACTAACTGCATAGAAAAATGTAACAAAATGTTGTAAGTATTCACCAACTGTAGGAGCAAGTGAGCGCTGTTATTTGATCCCAGGATTTTAAGAGGTAAAGTAAGTAGATTTGCAAACTAAGAGGCATCCTGATTCATGCTTAAAACAAAAACTTTTGTTAATGATGTTAACAGCACCTCTAGTGTTTTACTGCACATTGTTACCAGAATAGAATTATAGCCCTATTAGGATGTCAATTTCCTGTGTTCTTATCATTTGGGAGATCAACTTTGAATCATGATACTATGGTTGAGCTTAAAGAAACCATCTTAATAATTCCATCTACCTACTCTGAAGATGATACAATGCCAAAGGAAATACCAAAGTTGGTGGCAACTGAATAATAAATTCATATGACAACTCGTCCTAAACCTCCAGAGTCCCAGTTCACTACTTGTTGGGCATTAGGGTTTGGAAGGTATCACTACCTACATTTTTGAGTTTTAAGACTACATTCAAAGAAATTTTGTGAGTTTTAATTCATGCATACAAAGCAGAAATTGTAAAATATTTCTCCACTAAACTGGTTCCTCTGCTTTCTAAACAAAACCTGCACTTGCCTTCAGAATAGTAACTTAGAAAAACCTCAGGAGTACTGAAAACACACATTAAAGAATTATTCTCATGCTTTATTAAAAAGGAGGGGAAATCCCATTGTCAGATGAAACAAAAAGTAGTTTTGAATCAAGGAAGTTGAATAAGAATACATTTGTGGGTTTTATGATTTAAGAAAGCCCAGCAGACATGATAATGACACATTATAGGAGATAGCAGAAACACACAAACAAGATAAGGTAATTATCCAGTCCAACAAACACCCATAAAGTTGAAGTCTCTTTACTTCAGTGGAGCTCAGTAAGCTATAAAATCCAGGAGGAAAAGAAAAAGCACACTGTAACCAGAAGAAGATACAATTCAAGAAGAATTTCTCTCAGTAAATGCTAAAGTAGATATGGACAGAAGAATACATACGTTAAGATCAAAAGCACTTTCTTTCTGGAATCAGTGATGATAGAAACCAAGATAAATATGACACTATCTGACTAGCCCAGGTTTAGCTGTAAGCAGCGTTGGCCAAAACCTGCATTTAATACAGTTTATTTAAGATCCAGTAATGTATGTGGTTGAAAAGGAATGGCAGGGAGGAATATAAAGGGATCTTCTGCAAATACAGTCAAGTCGATACCAAAGCTAGACGTGGAAAAGCTTTAGAAACTACACTACTTGTGATATTTTTGAGAAGCGGGAAATGACAAGTAAGTTCTGTGGCAAGGAGTTTATTTTAATGGAACAGCAGTAAAAGAAATGACACAGTGGAAGCATTCTGTGTGGTCCTGTTCATATTTTGACTGGATGGACAGAGTGCTGATTCCACCATAAGCTTTTATTAACAGCCAAATCCGACAAAATGTGATTTTAAGGTAAAATATATACATATATAAATTGTTTATTATTTAAATTTCAAAACAAGTGTAGCATTCAGACTAAGAACTAAGCTCTTGCCAATTTTATAGAACACAACACTACGAAGGTTATATATCAGTCTAAACATTTTCTCAGTGTACTGTGATGAGAAAACAGTTAAGGTCTCACCCCTCGCCCCTTCTTAAACATACTCCTCCCTCAAAAGTTTGCTTTTTGGGGTTAGAGAAATGCAACGCTTAATTCTCAAATCATAATGTTTCTACTCTCAGTTGGTTTCACATTCTAAGCAAATTTTGCCAACAGCTTAAACTGCTGAAGAATGTAGAAATAGCAGCATCAAGTACAAGGTCTGTTTAGTTCACCAATCTGTCCCTGATAGGAGCCCCTAGAAAATATCCACCAGGTCCTTAGATATTTCCAAGCATTTTCTAGTGCTATGGAGAGTGCTCTGAACAGCATCCCTTCCACTTCCTTGTTTTTCCATCTTTGATACTTTGAACTTAACACTCCTTCCTTTTATCACATTTGTTGTCCCCTGTAGTCACTTCGTTTCTCCAAGCTTTGGTTTCCCTTATCCCTTCCTCCTTTTCCAAGCAAAAGTTCTTTGGTGTTGCTAGGGCTTGACACTATCTTGTTCCTAAAAAGGCCCTGGTACAGACCAATGCCAGCAAACAAATGCTTATGGAAGAGTGTAGGAGGACAAGAATGTAATGGGATTTCACCCAGTACTACAGAAATCTCCAATTTATGGCCTCTGTATTTTGAATTTCATAATCATCAACTGATTTTTCTCCCATGAATTTGTTCAGTCATGTTTAAAAACCATGCAAGCTTTAAATGTCTACAACCTGCTGCAGTCAGGAGCTACACAGCTTAAATACAGCTTTGAGAACAATATTTTTTTATTTTCTCATCTGCTGATATAACTTGATATCCTCATTCTTGTACTGAAAAAGACACTGGGGGGGGGGGGTGTGTGTGTGTAAAATCAATCCCTACTCACTCCATGGTATTCATGATTTTAATCACTATATTTGACAGTGCTCAGTTTTTAGCAGGCTGCTTTTTAACAGGTGTGTGAAACAAGAAATTACATTCAATGGAGAGATTGTCTTGAAGTAACAGTCCTCTCTCCCAACTCACCCATCCAGATGGTAGTAGAAGCTAACATGAAGTAGATGGGGAAAGACTTTCTATACCTTATTTATCTTCCAGGGTGAACTGACATTTTCTGGGGTTTTTTGGATGCTTCAATTTTGGTTTGAGTGCTTCAGAACCACCAGAGCACAAAAAGGTTCCATATGATCAGATTTGTCTGTCAAGTACTGCTGAAGGCAAGGAAGAGCTTTTGGGTTTAAAAGGTTCAGAGTTTAGAAACTCCTGATAGCCCTAGTGTATCAAGTCTTGTATTTGAAGGCCAGGTAGATAAAGTATTTGAGTGATAAAGATGGTTGGAACATTTATTTAGCAAAGAGAACCTTGCATGACAGAAGATACGGCTTTTTAACAGTTTTGAACAGATTAGGCATGTCACAGCCAGGCACCAGGGATCAAGAACCATCAATTAGCCCAAAAAGGCCTGTAGTAACGAAGGTAAACCTGGGTTGAAAACCAGTTGAAAAGCTGGGGGGGTAAGAAAGAAAAGTTTAATAATGACAGAGCCTGAAAAACAAGAGTGTGAATAAGTCTGGCTCACACAAGTAGTTCAGGAGAACTGGGCAGGAAGAGTGTACTTTGCCTTTTTTATTACCATACGGACTGCACACTAGGGAAGCAGATTCACAGCATGGTGCTACAGACGGTGGTAGGTTACAACTGTCTAAAAGAGCTAGCTCTGTGACACTGCTACTCTCATGTAACCTATAAACAAGTATAAAAGAACTGAGATATTTCCAATACAAATGGCCCTGACAGACTATACCTATATAGAAAGCTACTTCAACTAGTCTGGGGAAGAGAATAAATTATTTTAGAAACACTTTGACTCTGTAAACCCCAAATAAAAACAGCTCTTCTACTGTATTGCTTAGCTAGTTATTATAGGGAACAAATTTTAAACCAAATGGGAAGGTCTAGCAAAGTAACTAAGCGTATTGCCCAGAAGATGATATTTGGTGAAACGCAAAACATTACCCAGGGTTAATTCCCTCACAAATCTCTTCTGAGTTTCTCAAAACTTAGCCAAATTGCAACTCTTAGCTGAAATTTCCCATACCAGCTGTCTGCCTCGGGCTGAATTTATTTTGGAAAACTCCAGCCAAAACTATTCAGCCATTTCTGAGAAATACTCTCACAATCTTTTATTTGGAAACTTTTAGCACTCTAATGCTTTAAAGTAGAGTTTCTGAAGTTAGATGGGAAAGGAGAGAGAATAGAAGCTATACCTATAACCATTTACGAAAGTCTGCCCAATTTTGGCCAAGCCTAAAGATGCAGACCCCACAGAACAATCCTGAACATGATCTGGTGTGAAGCTCTAGGGCAAAGTCATCCTTTTGCTGTAACAGCTGCCTGCAGGTATTGTGTCCTTGGGCTGGGTTGACTTAAGCAAAAGCAGAAAAACCTCTCCCCTGTGCTCTCAATAATCTCATCATCTTGCTGCTTCAGCTAGACAGGAAGGGAGCTGACAGGCAGAAAACGTACTATGCAATACAGGGAGGAAGACTGCGGTATCAGTTGGGACTAGCGGGGCAAGGACGGAAAATCTTCAGGATTGGGGTGGAATTGGAAGATTAGGTGATTTGAGGAGACAACTGAGGAAACCGGTATTGTGCGAGAAAAATTATGACTAAACAGGATACAAAATGCTGCAACATTGAATCTGGGAAAGGGATAGAGACAGACGAGAGGATAACTAAAGGCTGGGATGGGAAAGCACTCAGACTTGGAGATGAGTCTGGGCCCAGTTTGAAGACTGGGGAGGGAACAAGCACTGCACGTGGGTGAAGCAGGGTCCAGAGATGACAACTTCTAGAGCAAGAAATTTATGGCTGCCACCAGAAGCCAGAGAAATGGACTAAATGAATGCAAGCTTTTGACCCCAAAATAAGTGAATTACATTGTTTTTAATTCAAAGATTATTTTTTTTTTTTAAACAGGCCAGCTCTTTAGTGGAATAGAATGGATGATGCAAGCAAACCTCTGACTTCAGCAACATCTGAGAACACTAAGTACTTCAGAAAATCTGAACCAGGGGTTTCAGAGTAAATCCTCCAAGAAACAGACAATTAGTGATCAACTATAAAAATATTCACATGACTTTGCTAGAATCCTTGTGTGAGAAGCTAAAGATGGAGTCCAACTTTCCAGAATAGCAATCTGTCTTAATCAAAAAACCATGTCCTCCCTTTCCACAAGACTTCACCTCACTTGCTCTATACTTTTCAAATTTCCAGATGAGTCAGAGGTAACAGATTCCTTTCACTATGCTGTTTCAATTCATTTCTAATACAAGGTGGGGAAAAAAAGAATACGTAATTACATAAAGACCACATCATAATTTATGGGAACAAGAGGATTGCACAATGTAGATAATCCTAATTTTTGACAACATAGATAAAAGTAATTGTCATTGCAATCTTTGCAAGATACTTGTATCAATCTTTTTTTCATTTAATATGCAAGACCTGACTCTCCTCACTTGCACTGTTCCACTGGTTTAATGAGGTTGCCCTTACTTTATGTTAACACAAGAGCACAATTAATTCTTCTAACTAAAGTATCTGGAGGAAAGCTGTCTAAACAGATATTTGATGGCAATGATATACTCAGAAAATAGTATTTCTGAGAGTTCCGGGGATGACACAAACACTTTGTTGGTGAGCACCAAAGACAAATCATGTGCTATTTTTCAGGTATACCCAGATAAATTATCTCCTTTTAGAAGTACTACTATTTGATAACAACCTTCAGAAAATCTGAAAAAAGGTAAAGAAAAAAAAAATCAGACAGGAATAATCAAAAGCAAATTACTACTGGAGGTAGAAAAGAGAGGTTAGGGAAGACAAAAACTAAATAGAAAAAATGATTTTTGGATTACCTACGTTAACTGCTTTATTGTGGGGTTTTAAAAAACCACAGTGAATAAAAGTATGAAAATACAGTAGGACTGGGTATGTAGGATACGGCAAGAAGATGTGGTACATGTGCCTCCACTGAGGTTTAAATATCTACATACTAGGAAGATGTAGAATATAACTTGAGACTTTATTTTGTGCTGCTTCTCAATTAAGACTCTCTCATGGTTGTTCAATATGTTGAAGGATAGAATAATCAAACGTAATGAAGGTATACATAACTCATATTAAAAGATCAGCTAGCTCTGTTAGAAGATAAATACCCCATAAGCATTTCCACACACACTAAGATTTTGGTTTAAACTTTTGCCCCTTTAAACTTGCAATCACATTGGTGGTTTTCCAATGGAAAATGTACCTTTAGGAAGTGCTGTAATTCTCCACTGTCACCTGCCAAATAACGGGAAATATCATCTGCAACTGACAGAACGGATAAAGCATGATGTTGGAAATATTTAAGACTAGTCTGAATTAAAAGCAGGAGAATAAGATTTAATACTGAATGCGAGTTATCACAAGGTCCTGGCCTAGCAGTAGGTATTATAATAAACAGGACATTGGGTTTAAAGATAAAAAAATTTAAAAGACAAAAAAAATTAAAAAAAAAAAAAAATCACACCAAACAGATCATGAGGATTCATTTAAAGACAACTGAAGGATTAGATTGTATGGTTTTATTTATTCCTAAGAGTAGAAATCCTCTTCAGAGATACGGGGTCCAGGATTAAAGATTGTACCCTGCAGCACCAGAGTGAACACCTATTTATTTTACAACTGATTTTCAATGGCAGCAGGACAACAACCTGAAGCAGTTACACAGAAAAACAACAAATAATTCCTTTGTGAAAGGGCAGTAAGATTTTATAGTTCACCTTTTACTTGAAATTTCTAATCACTTTAAACAGAGTGAGAAACATTTTTAAAGGAAATGCACAAATGCAGAAAAACCAGACAATTCCTTTCATGAGGTGTTTTCTAATTAAAATGCTTAGACAATACTTTTTCATAAATTCACTGCTTGTCACGATAGTGCTTGTTCTAGGGTGAATGAGAATCAATTGTACAGACTGCTTTCTCCTCTGCTACTTCAGATTACAGATTATATGAAACTCCAGTAAAAAATATGATAAATATTGAAATGAAACAGCTATTGGTTATTTTGTTTGGCCAATTCTGTAAGCTACATATCCCCCAGGCAATACTACAGTCTTATACTCAAGAAACCTAGGTAATTCCTTTTGTTAAATATTCCTTTAAGGTTAGTAGCACCTTCAGTTAGAAGAACATGAGTTTTTCATTACAAATCTCATTTTGCTTCAATTGATTAATTAGCTAATTTTATATTAGCTTTAAATTTTTTACTCACGTTATAAACATTATTTCTCTGGGGAGTTATTTCCTTTAATTATGAAAGACTAAATTGATGAAAACTAGGGAATTTAATTGTTCTTACTAGCTTGGTTTCAGTAACCAAAATCAATTCCAGGAATTGCACAAATTTCCATGTAGTGCTCTCAGTGACCTTTTTACTGATATGTAATATCAGGCTGCCCGTAGAGCCCAAATCCAGTGCTTTTCCTTCTCAACTTGCGTTAGTTCAACTGCCAAGCTTCAGTTGTAGCAGTGAAAAGTTTAAGCACTACTAATGCTAAAAACACACCTCCTAGCTCTATACGCAGCAGCCGGCAAGACTACTGCATCCATGCCTGCCCTCCCCTCTAAGCGGAGTCACTCGTCACAACCAGCAGTTACTACCCTTCAAGTACACCAATTACACATGGGTGAATCATCCCATACATTGGAGATCAATTTCCAATTCAATCAAAAGGGTCATGATTTTTTATTTTAAAAAAATAAAAAATATCACACTGTTAGCTCAGCTGCCAGATCTAAGACCATCATTGGGCTTTCCTGAAGGTGGGAGAAGATAACCAGTCAACAGTGTGATGATGGTAGGCATCTTCAGACAACACCAGAACTGAATCTATGGCCATAAACTGCCTCAAAACTAAAAGTGTCACAGAGCTCTGATGCTCTCATCTTACACAAGGAATTTTTACCTTCCGATTTTAAAAGGACTTCAACAAATGACACGTTCAATGCTACATTGCATGTGTCTGGAATTTACTCCGAAAGGTGTTTTGTATACTAAAAGAAGCATTTGAGAAAAACTTTCAAAACTGCTCCAGATCAACCTGTTTTTATCTACGTAACTGCGAAGTCACTGATCCCATTTAATTTACTTGAATTAAAGTATTAAATATTGGCTTAACTGTTCCCTACTATAATTAACAGTGGTAATTCACTTCAGTGGGATCAGAGTTCAGATATTTAATGCTTTCAGCGATCCCAAACTTACTTTCTCATTTCATATGTAATTATGTCTGGATTATACCCTTTAGCAGCATCCAGTATTAGCATCATTTTCATTACTCGGGGTTTTTTTATCCTCTTCCATTAAACTAAACCACACTAATAGTGTTGACTGGCTGCAAGAAATGTTTATTCTTTGGTGCAAATGGAGAAACTGTCACAGGTAATTGTTAGGCTGACGTAAAACAGCTTGTTGAAATGTCAGCCTGGAACTACAGCAAATATGTCATGTGAAAGATTACTTAAAATTTACCTCAATGAACAATGTTTAATGATGGTTTACACAGTTTTATAAAAGCACCTTAACACCTTTCTGATCTAAAGCAGAACACTTAAGTATTCCAAACCAACAGCAGACCACCCAATACCTCTGCCTGGAAGCTTCAGCAGTCCAGTCTTTGGAGGGCAGTGTACATACTCTTAATACTATGAACATTTTAATTGCATTTAGATTGTCATCTCATGCTCCAGCAAAAAATTATTGCTTTTAATTAAGTAAAATAATGTGGTAGTGAAATATTAAATAAACCGCTATTTCTGTGTATACATGCAAAGGAATGCAAAGCATTCTTGTAATCAACCAATCACTGTTTATAACCATTTACATATAATGACAAAATTTAGGAATAAGAACCCAAAGTTTACCACCGATTCAACAAGTCAGGCTCTCAAAGCATAGCATTCTACTGCATGTTATAACCGTCTACTTTTCAGAGTCCCAAACCTGCATTTCCTCCAGGTAGGCAAGCTGGTGTCAACCCGGGCTCACTCCAATGATCGCAAAGAACTCTGATGCATTCTACTTAAGCTGCAGAGCTGGACGGTAAATTCAAGAAAAATAGCCACTAAAAATGGTCTCCATAATTCATTCACAGACCAAAACACAGTAACAGCAATGATGACCAATCACTCTTGCAGTTAGACCTGGCATAGTAACAAACTCCCGCTTTTTATATTACTAATCCAGATCCATCCTGAAAATGTGACTTCTAGAAAAAAACACTGGTCCTTTTGAAATAAAGACACATGTTTATGGTTGACAATGTCTAAAGTCTTCAGGACTTCCTGAGAAGTTTACCCACACTAGCTTCTGACTCTCCTTCTCTCTTTATAGGATGTAATGTGATTCAAACCCAACTACTAGGCCCAGTCGTCACCCTGACTTACTGCAAGTGGCACTCTGTTCTGTAGCGAGCCCAACTTACATCACAAGGCAGTGGTATAAATTGCCTGAGCACCTGTTTCACTTGCAGTTCTTGACTCAGGACAATTACAAATACTGCTGGCTACTGCTTTCTGAGAGGTGGGGATTCTTCACGCAATGGCCTGCTGGCTGGAGATGCAGCTCAGTCTGAGGCGATGCGATGATCCGCCTTCCCAAGAACCGGCAGCTCTCCATGGTCCTTCAGCCTCTTCAATCACTTAATTTATTACACACAAGTTCAGGCATTTTTGCTAATCAGTACTGGCAATCTGGACATCTGGTGTTCTCTCTAGTGTATGAACAGATTTCAAGCCCAAATCATGTTTCAATTACTTCCCTTAAACTATTATAACAGAGGTGAAGAAAAACAAGTCCCAAGACTCGCTTCAGTTCTTGATCTTTCACACTTTGTTCATGTCTGATCAAGCCTTTGATTCTCAGAAAACTACCCACATGCCAACTGTTCAGTAAACACCTCGTCTGATAGTCTTCATGTCGGGTTATCAATAACTTGAGCTTGAATCAGAGCTCCAAGCACCCCACAGCCTAGCAGCGCACCTATTTGTGAAGACTAGGGCGACTACAGAATCAAATAGCAAGTAATGTTTTAAGCAGGTCACTCATGTCTAAGTAAGGATCTGGGCAAGAGCCATCTCAAGTCTAACGTACAGGGCAGCTATAAAAAAAAAGTCAATAGAAGTCCAACATTCTACATTTACACCAAACAAAGCGTGGAAAATGACGTGTACACAGATCTTCGAGCCAGACTGCAAGCTCATATAAATCTCATGTCAAGTATCCCACATAAAACGTAAGGTAGCTTATCCCTCTTCCACTAAACAGTACGCTATGCGTTTTTGGTAAGGTACTAAGGCAGGCACTAAGGCAGCAACTGAAGAGCTTCAGTTGTGTACCTATGTTGGCAAAATTATTTCCCCTACAGATTGAACTAGAACAGCAAAACCCAAAATGCAGTTTAAACTTTAAAATGGAATTACATACAGAAATTGCATTACTGAAAAATTTACCTTTAAAACTGTATCATTTTCTGAAAATCTGCTTCACAGAATAAGAGAAGATAGACAAAGGAGATATGGCTTCAACTTCCAGCTCTGCCAGAGATTCCCTATGCTAGCTTAAGCAAAACATAAATGTTTTGATGTTCTCCATTTTAGAAACCAGGAGCAGCAAATACCTCTCTTCACCCTCTCCTGTCATCTGCCTTTTTTGTTTACACTGTGGTACCGAGCAGACACACAGACATGACTTCGCCAAAACACAGTTACTCTCAGTCATTTCAACAGAAGGTCCTCAAGATCCTGGTCACTCAGCTACCTCTCTCTTCTTAGTCTACAGAGAGAATTAAGCCAAGGTTTAATTTAAAGAAAGGCTTTTTCATTTATACTAGGAATCACATTTCTGTTCTGCGAGGCAGAAAGGCCTACTGTGGTATCTTTCAAAGGAGTTTTAAAAACCTTAAATTACCACTATTTGAAGTGATCTTTCAAGTCATTGCCAAGTCATGATTTCTTAGAACAAACACTCTTCATCTCTCGTTTATCAGACATTTCTTATACAATAGGAAAAGACTACTTAACAATGACATCTTAGATGACAAAATAAAAGGTATGGAAAACACAGTCTGATAATCAAGGACTGATATTTGCTATATAATACAGCTAATCATAGCAATTCACACATAATACGCTAATAGTCTGTTATTTATCCCTTTTTATGGTAGTTTTCCAGTGAGCCCATTTGGCATTATAAACTGCTGCCTGCTTCGACAGTGAGGGACGAAGCTACGGCTGTGGAGGGGGGGGAAATCCACATTGCACATGTTAAAACAAGATTATTCCTACCTTTCTTTTCTCATCTACCCTGTAATTCTGCTTTTGATACTGCAATTAAACATAAAAGTTCAGGATATACTTTTATACCTTGCTTGAAGTTAGAAAACTGCCAACTTTTCAGCCATGATGCAACTTGCAATTCTCTTTTTCTTTATTAGCAAGTGAAGATGTAAAAAACACAAAATTTAAAAGACTGCGGTAAAGTCATCATGAGATAACACTAGTCAGAGTACAAAAATTTGAAAACCTAAGACTCGGAAGCAACTATAATTCAATATGCAAAAGGACCTAACCCAATACTCTGTTGAAATTAATAAGCACTATTCCATCAACAGAAAACAAGTAAATTAAGTGCTCATCCACTTCTTAGAGAGTGTTTTCAAAAAAGCAAAGCAGGGTTTAGAGATAGTGTTCTGAGCCTTAACTTGGAATTTTTCTACAATTTGTCATCAAACAAGAGAAAAGTTCACACCTTACTAGCTTTTATAAATATTTCTGTAGTTCCCTCCAGTTTTCATATTAGTCATAAGGGACCATAAATTATCAAATATTTTAGTGTATGGCCACAACAGGCCATCACAGAATAATGGTGGCATCGTGGCTACCTCTCCTCTCCCTGACAGCATTATTCCCAGCACACAGCTCTGAAGAGTTTTATAATGCTTGAGAAACAAACAACTCCGAACTCCCTTGGTTCAGTTTCCTGGATTGTCGCTACTTGCTAAAGTAGCCAATTTTGATACTGCTACAGTAGTAACACAAAATCATCCACTATATTCTTGGTCTCCAGCTGGAGAAGAGCACCAGTGTGAAAAAGGTATCTGTCTTCAGAGACAAGGTTTGTAAAAACAAATCGGGAAATTACTTACAGGTCTGCGGGGAAAGTCTTGTGATTTGGGGTAAGGAAAAAGACCCAAAGCATAGGGACATACCTATAGTATACTGCTTAGATCATTGTTTTCCTAAAAACAGTTACTCAGGGAGTGTTTAACTGTTATTAGCCTAAAGTATTGGCCATTGCTGAATATAAAAACACACCTTCTTCCCCTCTCTAAAACCTTTAGATCGAACACGTCACTGATTTGAATTCAATTCCAAACTTTGAATATCTTCAGTTAGTAGTCAGCTTGCTAAAAAACAATGCTGAGATTGCATGTTTCTATTTGACAAATAGAAAAAAAGTATTTCCTGAGCATACAACTTGTAAAATTTGTAAAGTTTTATAAGAATTCTCTTTTTTCTATGGATCAAAATTATTTAAGATCAGTTGTCCTTGTAACCAGTACACCTTACACTCCCATATTTCTCATAAGCAAGCCAAAATACTCACATAAGTACCCTTAGTTTAGGCACAGAGTTATAATTCTTAGCAAGCCATGTTTGTGAAGATCTGATTATTTTTTCCACATCACTTTGAAAAAGCAGTCTTGTTTGCTCATCATTAAAAAAAGTATTCTTTAAGCTGGCAACAAGCTGACAACCTGTCTCTTTTTAGCATTCCCTGAAGTTAACATCTGTAGAACCAGCTCATAGGGCAAACAGGTCAATTGTTGACTTTATGCTTTTTAGAGATATAGCTCTGTATTAATTTCTACTGAGAACCTGACAACTCGGACATACCAAAGACTACAGATTCCCAGGACTCATCTCCTTCTAAACAGCAGCCAAAGTGTGCATGTGGGGAAAAAGAAAACAGAAGAGTTACGAATGTAAGATATGGTTAAAGGATGCAAAGGAAATTTCTTTTTCAGACTGAGTGGGAAACGTATATGAGACACAAGCATATAGAGCTGAAACATTATTCCCATTTTCACTAAAAACCTGCAAATTCATTATCAGCATCAAAATGGTTCTAGTATTCGCACTATTTACACATGAGTCTAAGAATGTTTATCTTTATGAATTTTCACTGCAAAGGTAACTCATTCTGGTTTTTCTTTAGGTTTGTAATTTTGGATCTCTAGCACACGTTAGCAGTTAACTGTAATTTACAGCACTTGTTGACACTTTCCAAAGCAGCATGTGGCTAGGCAAAATATAAGCTTTAACTAAATTAACATTACAGGAACTTTCTGTTCTCAAACTCAGTCTTTGGAAAGATCTGTATGCTCAGCAATTTTGGTGCTTAGTCACATTAAATTGCTCTTTCAAGTGATAAGATCCCAGATAATTGTGTGTCTGAAAAAAATGAGGAAAAAGTAGCAGTTAAACACAACATACGTGTAGTAGCTGCCTGCAATTGTTTGGCAGTCCAGTTTGTTTATCCCAATTCAAATAGCAAGTACTATATTAATACACAGAGACAGTAACTTGCTTTATTTTCAGACACAATCCTCTAGGATCTCATCATAAAAAGTCAGCAGCCTTATGTGACTAAGCTCCACAGATGTTAAAAAAAAAATGTCCTTGCACAGATGTTAAATACCAATGCAATATATCTACAATTGTTACAAAACAACATAGGAAAGACTTAAGATGGATTTAGAATGGCCACCGCACATGTTTTCAAGTAACACTGAATATCAAAGAGCAAGACACAAACTGTAGTAACGAGTTTGCATTTTTATACTGCCTTTCAGGCATGGTCATATATTATTTTCTCAGCAGCAGTTGAAGGAGTTACTAGTTGTACTCTCCCTTTTAATCCACTCCCACTCTCATCATCATAACTCACTATTCACTCCCACAGTTTCACCACAGAGATTACTTGCTTCCACCCAATACTAAGAATATACTTATTTTAAAGAGTCAAATAAGGACCAAGGATCTGTTTCACAGATGTAGGTTAGCGAACAGCCATGGAAGCATCTGAGAGGCTCCACCATGGAGATGGTAATTTCTGGCAATAAGGTAGAAAATAAAATATTGGAGTGTGCAGCTTCAGACTGGATCTGCTGTTGATAGAAGAATAAAGTGTAACTACAGCCTTAATCTCTAAAGAGCCATGTGCACCTTACTATCTACTAAAAGACTGCATTAAATTTAATTTCTAAGTACAGTTTCCCTCCCCAACAGTAAAGCTTCAGTTTAACATAGTATCAATCATCCAGTTTAACACAGGTATCATAGGTCCTTAAAACCATTTGAACACCATCTATGATTTCAGAGTAGCAGGATAAGTAGTCAAGCTACATTTGTCAAGAATAACGATTCCAAATTTGAGACATATACTGGCACCCATCCTGCATGGACATAGGAGGCCTGGGGGGGGGGTGCTAAAAAAAAAAAAAAAAAAAAAAAAAACCACAATAAAACAGGAATAGCTCTCTAAGGATCCAAAAATGATGCCTACTAAGGCAGGGCAGAAATAAGCAGAACAAGACTGCACTGACAGGCCTGTACCTGACTAGTCTACTGGATAATGTTCATCATACAGCAATATCACTTTGACTTCGTTAGCCCAAAGATAATGGGTGCTGCTTTGAAATACGTACACTTAACTTGGACCCATTTAATTGTTTATGCAACCCTTGAACTTTACCTGAACCACTCTTGGGGATGGTTCATGCAGAACATACTCCTGTCCTTTTCAAGGACTGGTCTTTTGTGAACTGATGAGAAAACAAATGCATATATTATTCAAGTATGTAATAAATAATGTAGTGTCATGTAACAGAAAACAATACTTCAAAGATTCTTCGAATCAAAATATTTTAAGCGTTAATGAACAGAGTTCAGAATTATCACAGAATTATTAGGGAACAGGGGCTTGACAACACAAAGGTAGGACTGATAACTACAATCTAACCTTCTTGGAGAAAAATAGGCAAATTGCATGCCTCCTTTCTTTAAAATCTATTAATAACTTACCAAAAGTAACTGGATAAATCCAATTTTTGGTGGGTTTTTTGTTTTGTTGAGTTTTTTGTTGGTTTTTTGTTTGTTTGTTTTTGGGTTTTTTTTACAGAAAAATATGAAGCAGTACATCAAAAGTACAAACTTTACTTCAAATAAGTGAATAGAAATGTACAACTCCTTGACACTATATAATAAAATCCATTGAACTGACAGACTTGGCAAAAATCACGAGTTCAACTAGCTTCTGCTGAACAGGAATTCTGCTGGTGATACATCCTTTACATGGAAAGGTAAAAGTACCATTAAGGTCCTCCCGAAATGACTGAATCCACATTTAAATAGAGAACTCAGGCTAGTCATAGACTTGTCTACAAGGTTCATTATCAGGAAATGCCCATTTTAAATACCCTCCTAAAGACTGTGGAACTCAGCCAGAGAAGAAAACTGTTCATTAAACAACAGCTTACTTCATTAAGGATACAAAGGGTTTCAACAGCTGAATCTTTATCCTTGACAGCCTCCCTGTTTTCCTCTATTTCACCTCCTTTCTGCTCTGGATGATGCTGTATCATTGCTTGATGAGCCTCCACTAGTATTAGCCTTTCCTTGCTCACAATTAAGAAGTGTCAGAAGTTTTCCTTGGTTGAGATTAGATCGGATTTACCATCAACTTTTATGGGGCTAGGAGGAAGAAGGGGTTTAATCAGTACTGAACATTTTAAAAAGAAACCCTTTACTTCAACAGCCTCTCTTTCCAAAATCTACTTAGTTTTTTTAAAAGTTAAAAGAACTAGTAATTCCATTACAAGAAGACATTAGTAAAGGTGTTATTCCTACTCACAGCAAGTACACAAAGCATACATTTTCCTTGCAATGTTCTTTACTTTAAAACTCTATGCTATGAGTCTGAGATTACCTTGTGTTATATACGTGAGTTCTCAGTACTTTAGGAGGTGCATTGGACCTTCAAGATTCATTCCTACTGTTATTGTATGATGTTGGAGCATTCCTAACTGTCCTCCTGTTTTGAACAGCTATCACATCTAGATGACCTATACTCAGTGTATCTATATTAAATTATATACTGTATTGAGTAATTTGGAAAGGTTCAGTTTTCTTCATGTCACTGTCAGCTTCATTGTGTTACTGGTCACTGGAAGAGGCTCCCCCAGAGAAGTGGTCACCGCACCAAGCTCAAGGAGCATGTGAACATCTCTTAGTCATACAGTTTAGCTTTAGGTAGTCCTGCAAGAAGCAGGGAGTTGGAATCTACGATCCTAATGGATCTCTTCCAACTTGAGATAGTCCATGATTTTATGATCTATGTCACAGTCATGAAGGCTGAATCCATGCAGACAGTCATTAAGCAGAAAAAACCTATACAGAAAAGGGTACAACACATTAACATAAGCAGTAAGGGGAAAACACTACTGGCAACGTCTTTAAACCATGTCTGTTCAAGAAGAATCTCTTTAAAAAGAGCAACTTCTAGGTAAAGGAATGAACATTAACAGCACAGAACAAACTATTTCCATGCATGATCAGTGGAGGAAGAGAAATCACCCAAAAAAAAGAACTGTAATATATCAATTATTGATTCCAAGTCACAAATACGTTAAAACACCCCTTTTTTTTTCCCTCCTCCTCTCAGACAGTACAAGAGCACTCAAAAGACTCCAAGCAAAAGCAATGCAGACTTACAGACTACAATATACTGTAAGACAAGATTATCTTTATTTCAAAACTGTACAAACTATAAGCATAAAGATACAATTATACTGAAGTAAACCCTGCTCTTTCAGTATCTGAACACTTAAGCAATGACACCACCATTAAAAAATGCCTTTATTATTTATCATTAAGAAATTTTATCTTATAGAGCGATACATCATGAAATCAATCGTTGTACATCTAGGAAATTTACCAATAGAGCTCTCTTCCACTGGGGTGTACACTTTGATTTGTCTCATGTGAGTGTCTCTTCCATTTTGGTGATTAGCTAGAACAGCAATCTGAATCATAAACGTGCGAATAGGCTTCTTATGAGTATCTGTTAAAGGAACATGAATCCAGCCGCTTGGTTCCACTAATTCAAGTTGCTGCCAAAAACAAGACAAAAAAAGGCAAAACATTCAGAAACAGTTAATTAATATAGGTGATCACTTATTAAACCTATTTAATAAAGCAGAGTCTTGCAAATCAGATTTTAGTTACTTTGTCAAATGAACAGTTGAATGCTCATAGCTAGTTTACTGCTGGTGTGACTGGACACAGTTGTGTTTGCTTTTGCCTTTCAGAATCTACCCTTCATTTTGTGCCTTAAGCTTAAACTAAAAATCAATATAAAAGAAATACAGACTTGAGTATAAATTCAAGAAAGTCAAAGCAGTACTATTTGGATCTTGTTACTGAAGTATGCTGCTCAAAGATGACAGAAAATACACATCTTAAACTGTTTTATCTAGGCACTCTGAACTAAAATATGCTAGAATGACTTACATAGGAAACTAAACCCACACAAAGTCTGGGTTTTCAGAAATTCCTTAGATTATTAGAGGGCCCGTGGAGGAGGAAAAGGAAGGTGACAGAGGAAAAAATACAGGATAGCTCACAGACTTTATCTCGCCTGTGTCAAGACAGATGCCTGGCCAACTAATAGTTGCTCCACAGCCATTTAATCACATTCTGAGGTCCATCTCGACTTGGCTTTTATACAACAAACCAAGTGTAATACGATTATTTTTTTCTTTTTTAATTTTAATCCTACAGAAACCAATGTCAAAGCAAGCGAAGAATGGCAATTCATTAACTAAACCACATCACTGACACATCAGCGTGCCGAAATCAAGCTAGATGCTATGCTGAAGTGTGGTTACAGCTTTTGTTTAAAGCTAGTTGCCCAACTTCAAAGCACAGATCAAAACACATATGGAAGAGCACACAAGTAAGCGGAACTCTTGGGGGAAAAGAAAAAAAAAACCCAAACTGTTGTCCACAAACAAGTGGATTTTACACAGCTAAGCAAATAAGACTGCTGTCCTTAGCAGCTGAGTTCCTCTAAGGAAGATCTATGCTTTGAGCAGCTCAAAATTCCCATCTTTCTCCTGTAAATACTGCATGACAAACATCTTGTCAAATACCTTGCCTGTGCTGAAGCTTTCAAAAGACCCATCTGAGATCTACTGTTTCAAATGCAGCAAACGCCCTGAGGGAATGACCCATGAAACAAAAAAGTTTGATGACTATTTTTAAAGAGACAAAATAACCTCTCACACCTCCACCTTGAAAAAAGAAAGAAAGAAAAAACAACAAACCACAATGCAAAACTCTCCAACAAATAATTTCCTAAGCATTAAATTCACTAAACCTTCGCAGCAAATCTTTTTCACGCTGGGAGCTAGACACTTCCACAAACACACATTCACTTATTTGTTGTAACCGTGTCCCTTTCGAAAAACCCTACAAAATCTTTTTTTACATGGGAAACTTCAGGTAACATTTGGCTTTACAAAGTGATAAAAATGACATATTGTTGAAGCAGCTTTACAAAGGGGAAGTTTATCACGGTGAGGTAGTAGTGAGCAGTTTGAGCAAATACACTTTCCATCTCCACAGTGAACAGAAAGAATGAGAGTCCCAGTAATATTTTACTCAACTAGCACTAAGGTAAAGTGGCTCTGATTTAGAGGAGAATTAAAAGGTTATTGCTAATTAAACTTGAATTATAATATTATTCTCATGGTTTACAAATTTTGACTGCTGATTGAAAGTAGAAAATTTAAGTTCTGGAGCTATGATATTGAGATTTTTATGCTTGGATCAGTATGAAACAGAGTAGCTGATACAGTAAAAAAAAAATTAACACTTTCTACAGGTTGACATCATTGGTTTCAGACAGATACGATGCAGTTCAGGTGTGCATGCTTTATTGGGAAAGAAATTGCAAGAGTGAAATAATGACTCCACCTTCAGAATCAAGAGAGCTACTAAGGGATTGGCAAAATTGAACTGTTTGTACAAAAGGAAGCTGGATGCTTATTAAATTCATGGAGAAAATCACATCTTATTTTTAAAAGAGTTATCAGGGTCAAAAAGGAAAGCATGGAAGAGTTAAGGGTTGCAACTAACATAATAATGTACTTGTATCTTATTACAGAAATAAGCTTTTGATCACATATTTATCAGTGCTTTGTTTCATCCCTGATCAATGGGAGGCGGTCATATGCTTTATTTACAGCATGGTATTTTTCAGTCCTGCTACAAAGGCAACCAACTTCTTCACAAGCCTTCCTACAGAGATGGGACAAGTCATTTCTACATCTGTAAAACAGGCAACTGCGGCGTTAGGTTAATTAGATTAAAATATTCCCTAGTTCCAGATGTCAAATTTCACATACTTTGAACCTGATTTTTACTGCCCTTAGTAACATACAGTATTTTACATGCGGCTTAGCTCCCACTGAGTTCACTTGCAGTTCTAAGTGTCTGCATTTCTGCAAACTGATAGAGTTCTCAAACCAGCCGGTAGAACACACAGTATGAGCAGCCACCTAGAAGAAGTTGAGTGCATCATGTAAAAACACCATGACTAAGCACAGATTGCACACAATTCATCAAGCAGCATTCAGCTGTCTTAGCCACAAAGCCTTTTTTTAATTCCTGAAATCTCTGCTTCGCTTACTCCACATGTTCCAACTTCTGCACCACACGAATACACATCCTTTACTATACAAATCCTGGACTCATCCTCAGAATAGACTTCTTTCCTCATTCCAATCAAATAGTTGCCTCTTGAACAAAGCATGTGACACTTGTGATGCAGTTGGAGGCTCTACTACAATGTATTAAGTGCAAGAACTCTGAGTTAGACTTAAATGTTTGAACTAAGTGAGCTCTTGATTTTTGCCCTCTAAATAACATCACTGTACTGTGACATTTTTTGAGTCTAACTTTTTTAAAAATTGATGCCTACATAGTTCAGTAAAATGATTAAAACCTCGAGACCCACTCAGCTACTGAAGTTTAAATACAACACAATGATTATTATCTAAATATCCACTAGAAAAGGAAATCATATTTTGATAGTATGATACACACATTTTCTGTGACCAAAGGAATGGTACAAATCAGACACACACACACGCTCCTAAATTCCTCTCCTCCACATCTGTCATGCTTTTTCAGATGAGCAAGACAGTTTCTTTTCCCAAAGGGCCCAGGTCCTTCACCAGGGAGAAGGAATAGGACATGGGAATAGGCGGTGGTGGTACAAGACAAAATGCTGCCCACTCTTAGTTCAATGTCAGCACTCAGATCCAGCCGTTACAACTCCTAGCAGAAGTGGGATGAAATATGCAGCTCTACTCTGCCTGGAGCATTCCCAGTGTGAACAGAATCTAAAGGAAACTTACTGTGAAGTTTTAAGAAATTCCTATTAAGCCCATGCAAATGGCAATCTTTCAAAGCCTTGTAAACCGGTCTGGAAATTTGGGTGGATTTTTACAGGGAGGCAAAAGGCACATCCTCAACACAAAGGCTGAACTATTGCCAAATTTCAAATCCTCGCTTCAGAGCTTGGGGGCACTGGAGCATCAAAGAAGTACACCAGAATATTCTCACACAAGCAAAATAGCATACTTTTCACTAGCCTTATTCTTGGAACAGAACACTTTGGCTGAAACTTTCAAAAAAATTCAACCCAAAGCAGACATCTGGCATGGAAAAATCCGTCTGAACTGAACTTTGGCAAAAGTTATAAAGTAACTAAGAGTTAAGCCTTAAAATGGAACACACAACCTTAAGTACAGGTGGCACTAGCAGCTCTACCTATAGTAAATACTATACTTTAAATCCATTTCAGTTGACTTTGGTGTCAACCCTGTTCGTCAAAAGCACTAGCCACTGTATATACATATACACACACACACGTTTCACCCCAACTCTACAGCCTAAGTCCACTATGAGAAAATATCAGGTTAATTTTCCACCTGTGTTTTTCCTCCTATGTAGGTCATTAAGAATTGGTCACAATTAACTGGCTTCCAGGAAAGTTTTAAAAATCAACTATATTATTAATTACCTGAGTGAAATTAAAAATTGGAAGTTTCCTTCTGTTACATATTACATGTTTTACCAGAAAAGGTTAATAAGGGAAACAAAGGAAAGAATCAATACAAGTTCAATATTAGTAACTCAGTGGCTCTAGACTAATCTTACATACAATATACTAAAAGCCTAGGGTTTGTAGTTTTTTGGTTTACTGGTTTTTGGGGGATTTTGGGGGGGGGGGTGTGAATTTGCTTCTAATAATATAAATTTTGTGACAATTGGTAAACAAGAAGAGCATGAAAGTCAAAATAAAGGAACAAAGCGATAAAAATTGAAATGGAAAAATCACACACTTGTCCTTTGCTGCTGTTACATACTCTTATCTATCTCTTCTGCTTTCTCTCCATTGCTTTCTCATTTTTGCAGTCCTCTGTGTGCTACAGCTTTACCTATGGATATATACTCCCACCCCAGTAATCCATGTTATTTTGAAAGCCAAAGCAGCAATAGTGTTCTCAACAGAAGTCTCCTCCCCAGACAATTTAATAGCCCTATTTCTTCACTTTTTTGTGTAGTCCAGAGGTTCTACAGAATTCCATACACATTTGGCAAGGCTACTATTGCAACTAATGGGTGTTTTACCCTAGAAGATGCAAACCACAAAACAAATAAAAAAAAATTCAAGGCCAAAGCAACTTGAGGCTACACTTCAAAAAGATGACTGAACACAAGACCAGAGGTTTTAAGAGGAAGCTTGTTCTACACTGGTATTGCTGGCCTCCTTGTAGGCTAGGAAATCATTCATCCAAAGAAGGCTTTTCTATTGTACTTAATCCTACTTAAATTAATATTGACCTCTTTTCCATACTCAGTGATATTCTGCTTAAATTCTGTGGTGTCTTCAAAGTGGCATATAACTCAAACTGCTACTTCTGCTAGGCTTATAAACCCAACCCAAGTTGTTTGCTATATTTACAGTAAGCTAACATCCTTGAAACAATACATGATTTTTGTTGCCCTGTGGAGATATCTTCTGTGAAAATACAGAAAGGAAAAACACCACTGCAAGTAGTTTCATATTCAGGATCATTACAAACACATCTGGAACGTGTGCTAGACAGGGCTCCCAGATTTCAGTGGAATAAGTTTTTCTGTGCATATCTAGGAAGTAAAAGCAGTCTGTTTTCTTACCCTGGAGAAAAAAAAAATCCTCTTCTGCACAGATGTACTGACAGAAAGCTAAGACCTACTGCTGCCACCACAGCTTCAGCATGTTACAACATGATTCCGAGATGTTGGTACCTCATCACATTTCCATTTCATCATCTGTACTACCAAATCTAAATGGCAACACATATTTCTAGTGGCTGTCCCTATAACAGGCTGTGAAACCAAACAGCATTTGATTCTACTCCTCCTACTTTTCTCATAAAGCTGTTAAAGTTGCTTCTTTTTATTGTAATGACTTAGCCACCTTTGAAATTAATAGTGGCTAGACTTTTGTTCACAAATATTGCCTATGTGCTTAATTAATTCTTACCATATAAAAACACTAAGCTTTTCAAAGCAGGTGTTATCAATAAATAATGTATTCTTCCAAGCAGAAGATTATAAAACTAAGTTCCAGAGGAAATAAATGATATTTTCAGAAATGAAGTATTTATCAATGCACAGGCTTTCTCCGAGCAAAGTGATCAAATATGGGAAAGGTTTTTCCCTGTTTAGCCATTGTTTTTTTACAACTATCCAAATACGTTTTCACAACTGGCAAAGAGAAAGAAGGCTAGCTAAATTTCCAAATTTCTCTTTCCATAGCTGCCATGTCCTACCATATAGCTACCAGGATTCAGAATCAGTAGGCCTCTGCGTAATTCCAAGTATTGGAACTGTCAACACATGAAGTAGCAGAGCTTGGGCTTCAGCCATCACTTCACTTAGGAAGGAAGAAAACCAGTTAATAGCAGTGATGCACCAGTTCCAGCAGAAAAATGAAGCATGTCCAAAAGAAACTTCACAAGTTCCAAGTGAGTCAAAGAAGGGACACCACATTAGCAGCTTAACAAGAAACACAGAAACATGCTCAAAGGACCCACTGTGAAAAGCGCACTTCTTTGCTCTAATGAAGCAACGACCACCTAAGGAGGTGGCTCTGTGGTCTTAATCAGTCACCTCCTTAAATGGTCAAGAAATCTAACTTCAGTCCATTAGCTAAGAGAAGTTTTCCATTCTTCCAAACAGCAGTTCCTGAAGAGTCTAGAGGAGCGCAATCCATCCCTTAGGAAGATTCAAGAGTCCATCCATCAGGAAGATTTAGGCAGGCAGGGGACTAGTTGCAGAATAAGATATATTAAGCAGCGAAAGAATAAGCATAAGAAAGAATAAGAATAAGCAGCAAAACCTGTAAATACTAAAAATCTCTATCATATATAAGCTTTTTGTTCAAACAAGCTGCAAGAAATAACTTTTGGGAAGATTGGGAAGGAGAAAGGTCAAAAAGATCCTTGAAAAAGTTTTATAGAACCTCCTTCTTCAGACTATTCTGCTCCAGATTGAAACAGTAAAATATTAACCAATGCCCAGGTGTTAGCAAGTTGTATCCAATTAAAATAAAGACAACTAAATACACAAGAAAGAGTAAGTAAATACACTAGAAAGAGTAAGTAAAGTTTGCTGATACAGATTACCAAAATAAATATTTGTCATAGAATATGTATCTGAGTCTAGAAGTAGCACAGAGATCAACTAGACCACAGAGACCCTGAAAACATACTAGAGAAGTGCTCAATCAGCTCAACCTAACAGGGAAACACTATGAAAAATGACGAAATATATTAGGCCAAGTTTTCATGAATGCACTAAATTTTACTTAATTTTACACAGAACAGTTTTCAACACATCTTGCCAAGCTTCTCTCAGAATCATTTGTACCCGTACAAATAATCAAATGCATCAAGTGTGCCAATTCAGTTTATGCAATTAAACTGTTTGTAAGTGACAGGGTATGTATGTCCAGAATCACCCATAGCTTGTCTTCACTTCACTCATTTCTGAACTGGTGAATGAAGTGGTAAGGGGTCTTGCAAAAATTAAATATTCTTTAAAAAATGCTCTGTAAAGTGACACTTTGCTTTATTATATCAAGCAGAAGCAGCTCACCATCATCTTGCGGATCTTTCACTGGGAATGCCTGGTAAAAGGCAGGCATCGAAAAACTGGAGCTATAGCCTCTGATGGGGAAGGAAACAACTAAGACAGTGTTATCCCACTATGAGGATCTCATCCTTTAAAATATGACCAGACAAGTTTTAAATACAGTCGACAAGTTGTGAAGGACCCATGGACTGAGGTGCAAAAAAGATTCAAACCACAAAAGATTTATTTTTTCTAAAAAATATGTGGTCAATAGAATAAACTCATTAAGGTGGAGGCTAGTGTAATGCTTGGAACTAAAAATATAATGCTTCTACACAGATACCACTGAAAACTTGCAAGTAGCTTTTACACAACACATGCAACTGGAGGGATGGACGGGTATCTGCAGATAGATCACTGATACAATTCAAAAAAAAAAAACACCAACTATTGACAAACCTGTCTGAAGTTATATCTGAAATTTAATCACACCATGCCCCTCCTCTCTCCCCCAGCTCATTGCCATCGTTACCAACCTGAATATCAGTATTTGTCATGGCTATCCAGAAGGAACTGTGATACAGAATTGCCAGTGGGCATCCCCTCATCCCATCATCCTCAGGAACACAAAAAATATGTTTGAAGAACTGGAATTCTACAAAACAGTGCCATGTGTAAGTCCTATACTGCCTAGTGGTCCCCTACATAAAAACCAGTCTTGATCTATTCTCATTTCCTTGTAACACCTACATGCTTATGGTTTCTTAATGCAGGCTCAATCATAGCAGCTAAACTACAACACCTCCTAGATTCACAGTTACTGGAGGTAAATAGCTGCTCTACAAAAGTGCATGGATAGGTTCTCTGGGTGGGTAACCAGCAAGCCCTATCCTCCTTGCATGGTGCGCCAAGGATTAGCATCTATGATGCTCAGAGATTCTTATACCACCTTTCTAAATTTCATGGTTGGATTACATAAGCAGTACAACACATGTTGAACAACGTCACTGGGTTCTATCACCTTGTAGATCACAAAACCAGGCATGTTTCTCAAGCAGATTATGCCAACTGAGCTATGATGAGCAGAAGTGATTCACCAGCCAACTCATGAAACAGTTTCATTGACTGGGCCATTTTGATATTCTTTAGAATGAGGTGTCCTGATTAGAATTTCCCCATATGGTAAAAAAAAATAATCAAGGAACCATCTGATTTGATTCTGCTGATCAAACCATGCAATCTCTTCCCAGATGTACTTCATTGTTTCAGAAAAATTTCAATACTACAACAGGTATAAACTTAGGAAGAATAAGGCATTGAAATTTAATCCATGAAGTGTTAAACAGGGAAAGTCAGGTTTTGCATTACTACTGCTATCATAGTTTGTCTTTGAAATCTTTGGAAATCAGATGAGGAGCATGTAAGAGGACAACAGTTAAGTCTTAGACATGAGGGGAGTCTCTGGTGAGTAAGTACACACATGGGACTATTGTCAAATGGGAGAAAATGGGGTACAATTGCACATGCCATGAAACACCAAGAATTTTATGACATGGACTCGCAGGAAAAACAGCTGTTTCAAAACTATCAAATGCTAAAGAATCATAAATACTGATGCCTACCAGAGGGTCAAGGCTGTGCTGAACTGCCCACGGAAGAAACTCCTGACAGATGAAGTCCCTTTGGTGGAAGTGCCACAGGTTGAGAGCGGGCTGGTCTGGACAGACATGGAGGGGCCCCTGTCCGTGGTACTTAAGCAACCACCACCCTGCCCATCGCACCCGCCTATCACAGCCGCTCGCACAACTGGTAACGTGTGTACTGTCAGGTACGTGCAACCCCAGACACAAATAAACAGCCTGCCAAATACTCGGCTATGGGGGGTTTGTCAGCCAAAACTGTCTTACTCAATTGTCATTTTGGGAAATATTGTCTGCCTAACTCTGGGTTGCAGAAAAAGTGCAAGAGAAAAGGAAAGGAAAAAAAAAAAGACAACAATCTTTGAATACTTCATCCTCTAGAATTTGGCTGAAAACAACTCTTCATTCTAGAAAATGTATCTGCAGAAAACATCAAGAATTTATCACAGATTGTTTCCTAGGAAAGTCTCTCTGGAAAGAAAGGAACACTGTTTACACTGTTTTCACATTTGTTGTGCCATATACTTTTTTTTTTTTAATATGTTTTGTGAGGGATGATGCACAAGCAGTTCAAAATTCATTACAAAAATATGTCTCAAGATATATGTATATGATTCAGAGAAAGCTGAAAGTGTTAAATAGGGTTGGACAGTCTGCTCTCAAGTCCCACATCTTTAAAATCCTTTTTTTTCTGTTGAGCAAGCTCACTTGAAATTTCACATAATAGAGTTTGTATTTGACACATCCATAAATAAAAATCTCATTAGAGAAGGGCTGCCTTGTCTATGTATGTTTTAAGTGCCAGCCATCCTGTCCACTGCAACTTAAGAAAAATACAAAAACCCTCTCCCTGTCCCTTTGGAAAGCAGAATGATCAAATCAGCAAATAGAGAGTGACAACGCAATCTAGCATGGAGTTTCATATGTGCGTGTATATGAATAAGGCCTAAAATCCCAAAGCAAACCTTCAACCCACAGCAGGAAGCCATCTAAGTTTAGTTTGGTTTCCGCTAAAACAGATTCCATCTTAACAGGAACCTGTTGCTCCAGAAGAAATACTGTCTCCAACTAAAATCATTCATAACAGCTGTGAAATTTTGGATCTCTAATTTAATAAAAAATTGTTTTCATAATTCATTTAAGGATCAGTCAAGAGTGGAGGAAGCGAAGGCAAACATATCCTAAGCTCATTCGCACTCTCCTGCCGGAACCTACGTCTCATTAACCAGCTGTCACAATACATGGGAACGCCATCCCTTTGCAGATGCACTGATGTTAAACTTTGAGAAGACTCCTGGTTATCAGGGGAAATCCTTCAGACCTACAGGGACTTGGCTCCAGTGTGAATCTCAGTTACTTCCCTTGAGCTTGGCAGATTGTACACTGAAGCTGAAACAGCAACAAAAAAATTCTTGAGCTTATGCTCTAGAGTGGTGGCCTGGCTGACAGTGTCAAAAATAGGTAATGCAGCCCAAAACAAACTTTCTGCTTCAGTTTGTCTGCTTCTGGTATCTAAGTTGTTTAAAGTCTAAGTTGCAGACACACTGGAACAGACTGCATCTGGACAGTCCGGTCTAAAAATTGATGATAGAAAAGCTATGGTTTGCTTTAAGTCTTTAAACTTACCAAAATTCCAGCATTCTGAAAGAGGGATGAAGGATTATTTTTTAAAAAAAAACAGGGTACTATCCAACTGAAACTATCAGTAGCTCAGATTATTACAGATGCAGATGTGAGAAAGGAAACAGTACATTTAAAAAAACCACAAAAATTATTAGAAAATATATAGCCTTCAAATCATAAAAGCTTATCTCACCGCAATGTTTTTTCATTTTATGGGCAAGTAACTAAGGAGGAGGCCCCCACATACACCAAGTAACAGGTAAGTATCCTACTAAGCAGGAGTCTGGCAGATGATGACCAGCTGACACAAGTCATTTTTGGTATGCTGTGTGACCATACAGAATAAAACCAGAAGATTCTTTAACAGTTACATGTTTAAAGCATCAACTGTTGTAAAAATGAAGCAAACAATGGCATAAACATGGCAAATGCGATTCACAGCACTGTTTCTTTGAAAACTCTTCCAGTTACTTTTACCTGATCAGAAGACAGGGAAAAATCAGGGAGACTGCTTTACAAAAAAAAAAAAAAAAAAAGTCAAACAAAACAAAAGAAAAAACCCCTACAATTTCCCAACTTCATTCCAACAAATGGCACTATCTGCATTCAAACTTTATAGTCACAACACAAAATACAAAATAGTGACAGAAGTCTCAAAATCACCCATCTGGTTAAGTATGTGCACTAAGGTTTTCATAACAAAGGAAACAGGACACAAAAGTTCTTAAAAATTACTTAAACTAGCCCTTTTAATTAAATTCTTATCATAGTCATGAATTTTGAGTTCCCTCCCCACCAAAAGCACTGAAAAACCCTGTGATTTTCTAATTCCTGTACTAAGATCTAAAACCCTTAGTCCCTCTTCAAAGCAGCATCCATTCAAAATAAGGACATCATCTCCTACACTTTCCAAGTGAGTCAGGTGCTCTCAGGGAAGACCGTAGCACTTCAGCCACCTACTGAATAAAGGTAGGGGAAACCACAAAGTATGATAGCAGAAAGTGAAGAGCAGAGAGATGTACAAAGAGAACAGAAAACAGATTGAACAAGAGCAGTGGAACACGCTACAAAGTAGTCTGAAAATATATAACCCACCTCCCTTTGAAGTTCAGGTGAAATTACATTACAAATGGGACTGCTGACTGAAGAAGGGGACAAAGCATTAATATCAGCAGCTGCCTCTTATCAAAGGTAACAGAACACCACAGAATCCTACAAGAAAGGAGAGAATAAGCAGAATTTCCTGTAAGCAAAGAAATGAGTGCTTTAAAAGAAAAATCCTACAATAGTTACTTGTTAAGCCATGGCCTTATACAAGATGACCTCAAGGCAAACAGAATTACAATATCAGAAAACTGGAGGTAGAAGAGCATAAAGGAAGAGGTCCTATCAATTTTTCCAAACCAGAACTGCTGGGTACAAGCAGAAACAATATAAATGGACTGTATGGATGCACTGCACAAATTTATTGCAAATGGAAGTGACTGAAAACACTACTGGGAAATAACTAATCTTACAAAGGTGCAGAGGTTTGCAAAATGGATGAAAACTGTACTTCCAATGTCTGCAGTTCCCATTTGTTCTAACATATCTAATGGAATGATACTATGTTTGTGTGAAAGTGGAAAAAAAAAAAATCAGCTCATAATTTACCTTCAAAATTGTTTAGCCATATCCAGGAAATATGTCTAGACATAGCTACAGTTAAATTATACAAAGAAAGTATTTGAAAAAAAATCAGATTATGCAATGAATATTAAAGATTTAAGTGTCTGAAAACTAGCCACAGAGTTAATCTTATATCAAATCATCTTGAATAACTTAGAGGAGATAGCCTAGTGATTACACTTCATGCCTTGCACTTTGCATTCCAGAGAATGCTGGAACGCTTCAGAAAATTAATATGGGAAATGAATAAATATAAGAAAATGTGATTAGCACAAGATTTTTTAAAAAGTCAGTAGTAGTAGTAGCAGCTGCTAGCATAGGTGAGGGGAAGAAAGTACATCTAAACCAAAAGAAAAACATTCTGCTCACTGAAAAGGGCACTTATTATACATTGACGTGAGCTCGATTTCTGATCTTCCACAAAAAGAGAGGCCCACAAAACTGCATGGCTCTAACATTTTATCAGTTACACGAAAATGTAGTTCCTGAGTGATTTTAATTGTTAGAGAAAGACTGCAATAAATTATGGAGTGCTATCAAATTTAAAAATCCTACTTATTCTTTACCAGCAAGAGGACAAGTTGTCGCTTAGTAAGACACAAAACCAATGGGGTTAAGTGAAAGGGTTTCTCCTGGTTCCACAGGAATGACTTGTTTCTGAGCAAGCAGAGAATGAAAGAGGGTTGCCTCTACTAAAATAAAGGAATTTAAAGACCCTAAACCTATGTAAATAATCACCGAATCCTGCAGAAGTATTAGTATACAAACGAGTAATCCAGATGCAAAAATGTTTAAGGACTCTGTGGATGCAGACACTCAGTAAAGGCAAGTGGGGCAAAACCCGGTAAGTGTAACATTACTCAAGTTCATTATAGCATGCCAGATTTCAATAAGCAAATG
This sequence comes from Strix aluco, assembly GCF_031877795.1. Classification (NCBI taxonomy): domain Eukaryota; kingdom Metazoa; phylum Chordata; class Aves; order Strigiformes; family Strigidae; genus Strix; species Strix aluco. The sequence continues at coordinate 80,062,085 of NC_133934.1, forward strand.
CAGAGTAACATTTCACAGGATCAGGAGCAGATGTAATGCTCAACTCAAGGAATATTTACTCATTGGAAACAAATGCAAGAGACTGTTGTGAAAACTATTTGCGTAAATTTAAAATGCAATGCCTCATCTGAGAACGATCCCAAATTCATAAACATGTCTCACTGGAGACATATTTCCTTACGAATGAACTTTAAAAGAGAAGAAATAGGAGTATATCTGTCAGAGGTTCAGCTGGGTAGTTTTATACGAGCCAGAATACACTTTCATAAATTTGCAGAGCTGGAATCAGGACTGTTGCCCAATGGAAGCATTTAATTTTACATCTACACACAATTTCTTTTTCTTTAACGTACTGGAATAAATGCAGTAGAGTTTTTACCTTTTGCTTGTGCTTTCTTACAAATCCATATGTAAGTGTGTCCAGAAAAATGCAAGGCTACATTTCACTGTTTAATGTGAAGCTCAGACTCTGGACTCTGCTCCTCTCAACCTAGGTGAATTCCATTTCTTGACTTCTTTCTAGGAGTCAAAGATTCCTCAAGTCATCATTCACTCCAAGAATGTACAGTTCAAAAAGATAACCAGATGGAGCTATACAGTGTTAGGCTAATGACTACCTTACTGCAACAGCATGTCTACTGTAAACAGCAGTCTGGAACAGCCTTAATGCTACATTCAACAGATGTAAGAATATCAGCTCTTCAGCATAAACTGTATGAGAACTGAAATAAAATTACATCATGTATGTTCCTGAAGAAGGAGAGGGCAGTGGAAAAAACAAAACACGAGAATCACATAATTGAAAACTTGATTACCAATAGGCCTACTAAGTCCTAAATCTATAGCTACTGTTGGATATCGTCTTACTGCTTAGAGATGTGAAGTCAGTAACAAGCTGACGGAATTGGATTACAAGGATATGTGACTTACTGTGTATCTTGAAGTCCTGTGGGCACATGTGCTCCTCTGCTTAATTCTGTTATGTGAGTAAATCTTTATCTCTTCATGACAGACAGCATAAATAAAAAGCAGAAAGTCCAATAATTCCACAATAGAAGTTCTTACCCCAGCAGTGCTGGATTTACCCAAAGCCGATTTATGAAAACTACTCCATTAAAACATTGTGACTGTCAGTCACAACAGACCTATTCAAACAGAGGGAAGCCTACTTGAAAATTTTACTGAATCATTTCTCCTGATATGGAACTGCAACTCTTTTTGCAACAATGAAAAAATAAAATATGACTTGATTTAACCTTACTAATTAGCCTCAGTAACATCATCTTGCTAAGAAGTAACAAATGAGTCTCAACATAAGACGAACAAATCAGGATTTTCTGCATTCGCTAGTAGAAATTACCCAAAAAAATCCTTCATACACACAGCTGAATTTGACCTTTGACAGATACAGAGGACAAAAACAAATTTTTTAAAAAAGGAGCATAATAAGTATTAGGGGCTAGACTCTCATGGTTCACTCAAAGACTGAGAACAGCGTTCATAAAAAGCCTCAATAAAAACTGTATTTGTTAACATTCCTTTAACATGAGACGTAAAACGTTCCAGAATTCATTCTGAAATAAAATAGGAGTGTGAGATAAACCTAGTTTAGGAATTGGACAAAGAAGGCTAGAGAGCACAGACACTCAAGCCAGACACACATGCTACATTATTACTCTCATTCCACCCTGTCTTGTGTGTTCCTGAAGAAAATGGGAAAATACTGGGAAAGGTTATTCCGATTCAGATGCATGGTCTCAGTTATCTTATGACAGAATAAGGCAGAGAATAGTCCTTAGAAAGAAATAAATTATACTTCAGATCTATATAAACTTTTCCATACGCTACTTGAGATAAGGAACAGGATAAAACTACATTCGATTCCCTTCCCATCTCTGAAATTTTAGCAAATATGATGTAGACACTGTCTAGCAGTGTCCTCCTCAAAGCTCCTAGCAGACACATGATCCCTGACCAAAATAACATTTCAGCAATCGAGGGAGCAAGACCTAACTCTAGAAAGGACTGTCATGATGACAGCTCAAGCAACTGAATTGCTTGCTCAAGAACTCTATATTTGTTCTAGATATCTATCACTTGCCAGGTAGCATTTTCTTCTGAACCTCAAGGATGGCTTTAACTTGTCATGTGAAAAGCATTTCTTACCATTAACTATTTTCTTAGTAGTTACAATCTCAGTTCTCCACTAAAATGTTGAGCTGCAGAAATTATAAAAAAAAAAATTACTTAATGACTTTCATGAAAAACACCCCACATATACCTACATGAAATACATTTGTTCATCTACTTTTATCCGACGAAAGAGTCTGTCTTTTAATTTTTAGAGATACAGAATAATATATTCTTACTACTGGTTTTGCATGCTAACACTGTTTGTGAATGTATGGAAATTTTTGGTTCTTTGTTTTGGTGCTGGCCTGACAAAGTAGGGCATATCCAGTGCATTTTATGGATTTGGTTTTGGGGGCTTTTTTTGAAATCTTACCTAGTAGAAGCACCTGCTAACTTAGCCACAAGACAACACCTACTACAAACAGTTAAATCTGACTGAATTTGTACTGATGCAAATAAAGATGCTTACAACATGGAAGTCACACATAGGCCAGAAAATAGTAAGCAGTGGAGCAACTGGCTCCTAATTTCTTCTACACTGGGGCCACTTCCTCCCCCCACCCCACTGCTAAACTGTTAAAGAAGAGTGGTTAAGATAGTCACAGGATGTTCCCAGCTGCTGTTGCCTTCAAGTTGCTTAAGTGAAACAGAAAATAAGGTGTGGTGTACCAGTTGACCAGCATCAGTTGAGATGACAGCACAAGACTTTCTTAGTTTTTGGGCATCTTAGAAAGTTCCCATTCCTTTTATATCTTCTTTTCTTATGCTTAACCCAAATTAAATGTCAACTGATGGATTTACTCCTTGAAGGATTTTCATGCTGTGTTAGGAGTAGCACCCAGAGGGATCAGAATCAATCTCTGATTTCAGCTTTCTGCATGTATTTAGCACTTCTCACTGTTTGAAATTATCGAGTACTCCCTCTAAGGATTACTTTTCACAATTAAGTCTGTGAAAACAATCGGGTAAATCAAAGCTGATTATCTATAATTCACTGACTCTATCCTCCCAATTCTGATTCACAGTTTGTGGAAAAAAATAGCTCAAATGCCACTGCAAGGTATTTCCAACTGGCTAGCAACCTCTCCAGAAAGAGAAAAGCAGGAGTGAACAAGCAATGTCTTACTATCATCTTTGACACAAAACAACTTGGTTTTAAATCTTTCAAGGAAGATGCTGGCATTCAGTATTGGACTCCTACGATGTTCTTTTACATATGGGATCCAAAACCAGAGCAGGTAACTCTGGATTTCTCAGGTCTGGGGATCTTCAAGGATGGGAAAAAGCATGGTTGTAGAATGTGGTAGGGGGAGAAGAAAAAGAAGAGGAGATAAGTAAACAGCCCTCTATTAAAGAGTTTCCATGCAGTATGCAGGACCCTTTATTACAGAAAAACATCATTTCCTTTTCAAATACAGGTCTGCTGAGATCAGAAAGCACTTTTCCAAGACCTTGTCCCTAGCATGCTGCTCCACAGAGATTAAAGAAAAGTCCCTTGGTCCAGACAGTTTCTTCAATGGCACCTACCTCCCTGCTCTGCTAAATAACTGGTAAAGTCAGGTGTTTGGATTCCTCCCAGAATACTCATCACTTCCCCCCTGCACTTCCCCAAAAGCCAGTAAAGGATACAGCAGGCAAACAAAGAAAACAAAGATTTTCAGCTTTCCTTAGCTCAAACCTTGAAGCCTTATGTGATTATGAGCCTCTTCAAACATCCAAGAAAAAAAAACTGACAAACACACAGCAAATTCCCCTTGGAGATACACGCAATTAAAATTGTTACCAGACATTTCCCTTCAAATCTTCACAAGAAAGGAAAACTAGAAGAGATACATGATGTTGTTACAGCAATTAACACTGTGCGGAAATCCAGAGTGCAGGCATTCCCCTTGTCCATGATCAAAAAAAAAAAAAAGTAATTCTGTACCCAAACAACCTGTTGACCTAATTTCTTCAATGGACTGTAGCGCATTTGTTTGCAAGAAGTTACAAAAACATTAAAATAAACTTTTAAGTAATTTGCTGTTTAACATAGAAGACCACACCTGAGTGGAAAAGCATTATCCTTTAATCTGAAAAAGAAATTAAGATAACATATAGCTAAGAACTAGCCCATTGCCATACCGATAACAGTAAGGAGAGACATGCACTTTTGCAATTACTCTGCCAAGGGAAAAAGGCATACATGTATATATAGTTCTGTGGTCATGTGACATGATCTTAACCACAGCTGAGGGGGGCAGGATCCAAAAAAAACCCACAAGTGAAGTCAGTCTGTAATATTTTTTGAGAGAGATAACCAAAAGCATGATTTCTCTACTGGCAAGCACACACTGACATCACTTGCCACTGGCAATTATACTAGTAGAAGGACTTTAGCAGTGTTTACTCAGTCAGATAAATAGATAATTATCCTAAGTATCAAAGTAAACTATCACACTTTACCTAGCTTGAACCTTATAATCTGATTTAGAATCACTTCCTTTTCTCTTAGCTCTTATAAATCTAGCAAAAGACTAGAAACTGTAATCATCTGTCCCTGCATTAAACAGTTTGCCTACCAGGGTGTCCAACAATATGCTCAAGTGCAGAGAGATTAAAAACAAATGAGAAATTAGATGTTGCTACGCACTACAGTTTGCAAGTGAATAGTATTACACGTGTTCTGTAAACTACAGCTGAAATTAATTCTGATCAACTGAGAGGGGTGATCTGGTTGAGCACCACAAAGACATTCTAGATGAGCCTGAAACCCAGTATAAACTGTAATGCGGATGCACTTGCACTGTTTTAAAATAACAACCTGACAACACGTTTGCATTAAAAAGGGGAGTGAAGGAGGAGAAGGGGTTAAAATACTGAACTAGGGAAACTAAATATTTGAGTCTCTTCTTTCATGCGATCATCTCCCCCTCCACCCACCCACCTTGTTCCTCACTCCGATGCTGAGTCTTCAAGCAGAATGCTTAATCGAAGGGAAGAGCATCAAGCTCCTCTTTGATAGTTTTTATGTGGCCAACCCCAAATCTCTGGTTGCTTCTCTTACTTCTTGCAGATAATCATTAATGCTTCAGAAGTATCTAGCTAGCCTACATTGGTAAACTGTAATTAGAAATCCCTACAAACTTTGAAAAACCATTGACCAACAAATATCCCAGTGCACCCTCCAAACACAGAACCTTTATTCCAACAGGAACTTTCAGTAAAAAATGATGTGTGAACAGCAGACACTGATGTTCACACAAGCATACTGCATACAACCCAGCAGGCGATTTTTCTGTTTTTTTTGGATTATGCCCTGGAGGTGCTGGCACAATGGAATTTCAATACCATAATTGCTTATTTCTCTGTGTGCCAGCCTCTGAAATAACAGGTAAAAAGAAAAAAATACACATAAAACAAACATTCTCTTTTTTAAATTACAGGAATCACAAAATAAAATGTTTTTAATTCTCTAGTTCAAACGATGTAATTTATAACCATGACACAAATAGAGAAGAAGCACAAAAGAAGGGAAAATACAGAAATAACATAACGTTCCCAAGGTTCAGTTTACAAGGACCTCACACAAAGTTTTTTTTTTTTGCAACTCTTACTAGAAACAGTATTATTTGCTAAAAATGCAGTAGCTGCCAAAAGCTATGATCCATCTAAAGCAAACATGTTTAAGATGGAAATAGAGTGTTAATGCTGAAGAAAGACAGAATTGAGTATACAAGTTTTCTTTTAAAAGTGTTGAAGCAACTGCAGGACAGCGTTAAGCTTGTTTTTCATCTTTCTGAGAAAAAATTGATTGCATTTGCAGATAAGCACCTAAATTAGAGAGAAGTACATTAAAACAATAACAGAAGTAATCAAATTTCAAACTTTCTAATTAAACCTCTTTTTCCTGCAGAAGGTTATTGGGAATTCAACACTAGCCTCGGTTCACATGATAGAACAATGGGAAAATTTTCCGAATGGTTGAACGCTAACCCTGACAAGTGTGGAGAGCCAACTACAATACATTATATGGTAGCATAACCTGCCACCCACGTTGCTGAGAGAACAGCTTTCAAACACATGCACCGAGCTGTAAAACCACAAAATCCCTTATTACACATTGTCCCTTACTTAAGGTGAAATACACTATCCCCCCCCTTTTACAAATCTTGGTGCTTTTTTTAAACCTTCATCTCTGAAGTTTATTTAGCAGCTAACTAGACTGTTTTTCAAACTTTTTTCCCAAATGCGATTTTTCCTGTTTTGTTTTCTAACCAAAATAAAATCATGTTTTTATAGCACACAGTGAAGCCTGTTATGTCTTGCACTGTCGCTTTTTTTTTTAGCACTACTTCCACCTGTGTGACATTATCCAACATTTTAAAAGGAAATGTCTGATATATGACTAATTCATTTGTGAAGATTTATTTCTGGAGTGAAGTGTTTTCCTTTTTTTTAATAAGAAGATACATGACTCATCATTGGTAAAGTAAAAAATGGTTCCATCACGCTTTTAATTGGAAGACCAGATCTTCTGTTATTTACTGTGATTCTTTTCTATTGTTACGCAATTTTAATATATTCAAAAAGATAAACTGCCACAGTATGTGTGGTTATGGACACTGGCATTCATGTAAGTCAACCACTGCTGTAGAATGACAAACATACTCCACCCTCATTACAACATGCTGCGGTTACTAGCCAAACATCTTTGCCTTTTCCGAAAAGGGTATGTTATAATAAAAGCAAAACAAATAATACAAGGGGACCTGAGATATGGTAAAAGTAATAACAATTGTTAGAAAACATAACTCTGAATATGGTAAGTGAGCTAATTAATGATTTTCGGAACGCATATAACCTCATGCTACAAAAAAAGATCACTGAAAAATGCTGGGATATAAAACTTTCTTCGTTAATGATTCCCCCCTCCTACCCCCCCACTGCACATGTCTGCTGCTTGAATCATTGCATTCCAAGATAGTTAGAGGATATACACAGTTTCTTCAGGGGTTTTCAGTTGCAACTTTGCTGGCAATGGGAATTTTATTTGCAAGTGTTTCTATTCTACTGACGAGGTCAATTAGTCCAAGGAACTATTGGTTGTTCTGTCTGATAGCTCAGTGTATTTATTCAAGCAAGCACTTTTATAACCCACAATTGAATGCAGACAGTTTCCCTTGTAAACACGACTGTCCACAGGGATTTTCACTACATTTTGGGCATGTAAAAGAAAAACATGCCTTTCTTCCCTCATCCTGATAGCACATAAGTGATTACAACTTGAATCGGGGGGGGGGGGGGGGCGCTACTGTTTTAAATATATGATCTATTGTACCTAAATATACATATTTGGACAAATTCATAAGAGCCATGGGACATTTTACTCATTTCTCTAGGAGCTCCAAAAATTTGGTAATGCTATCAGAGACAGCTCAGCATCTCTGCTCTATCCAGGCATTAAAAAGGAAAAAGCCATAGTTTAAAAGAAACAGAGATGCTATATGTAGCCCTAGGGGTTAAAGACTACATAAAATGCTTTCACAAAAGCCAGAAGCACAGGACTATTCCACAGCTCTAGCTAGAATTTTTGTAGGTCAGCAGCACAGCCATGCCACTGACAAAATGCCTGAAGAGGAAAAATGACAGACCCTAGTCTCACAGAACTTGTATTAAAACATGCATGTACTCCCTTCACACAAAGATCTTCTTGTAACGAAGAGATTCTCCATTTTTACTAATTAGGAATGGTAAAGGGGCTAGTGTACACTGCTCTTCATTATTCAAGTCTTCTCTGAACAAATCCTTCCGAGATACAAAGAAAGTAAGAAACTATAATGGAAAATCAGAAATCTTTCACAACTGTATTCTATCACTTTGGGTATTACACAGATACTAGAAAAACTGAAAAGCCTCCTGAAACCACCTGGGAAGTCTATAGTACAGGAGACAATCACAGAGATAATCAATAAGGAAACACGGATTCCACAGGCAATAAACTTGGTGAACACAGAAGTATTTAACACAGCATATTAAATCTCTAAAAACTATTTAATGAATATTAAAGCACCACTGAAAACAAACACTTTTTCTGAAAAATGTTACCAAGAAAAGTTGAGTCAGTATAACAAATTGATGCACAAATGGGAACAATAGGTTTTAAGGACTGGAAAGGGGAGTGCTTTATTTTGACTTAACTGAAGAAGCAGCTTTATACATAAGTATATATGGTGCTTTACCTTGATTTTGGGGGGTTTTTTAGGTAGATATAAATTACATCAGTGCAAACCAGGCCATTCTAGACAGAACAAAAGTGTCTGGCATTCACAACCTGGTACCAATGAACATCACAATTGAAAGTTTCAATTGGTCAGGTATAAACTGGACACAATCCAATGTGGACTTTGACTTGGGATATTGGTTCAACAGCACAGATCATCTGCACAGACTACAAACAAATCACTTCACCTTCCTACAAGATGATTAATACTGTTACTACTCTACAACAGTATTATCATTCTCCATGCTTCAAAAGAGTGTTGGAGAATACATCCATCTAAATTTGCAGTTGGTTTCCTACACTGTTCTATACTTGGTATAAGGCCACAATTCTAACCCTACTTTTTAAAAAAATACTAATACGAAAAGTTCAAGTATTTCACGCTCTTACTCACACACTATCTGCAACCTGCTCCTGTCCACTAGAGAAAGGACTGGAATTTGTTTATAGTATTGTAATTAGAATACACTAATGGAAGCTTGCATTAAAGCCTAGGAAAAATTCCCCCAATCATGTTGGGGGATAGTTTCCCTGCATTGAAAACACACTTTTTTTTTTTCCCATCTGAAGTTTTACACCATCCATACCAGAAAGATTTTTACAGAATATATAACGAACAAGCTTTTAAAGAAATCTCCTCATATCCCTCCTACTGGAACTTCATGCACAGCAACAAGATGAAACCATGTAACCAAACACTCGCTACAAAATAGGTATTACACACCATAACATAACAATTAGTGTCAAATCGATTCTAAGTTATCTCGCCTTTTCTCATTGGCAGTGGAGAGAGAAGCTCTTTCACTTTTAGATGAAAAATACATGTTTTCTAATTCCTTTCCCATGGTGGAACTTAGATCGAATAATCATGAAAAAGGTTATAATTCCAGGCAAGGCTTTTACATACATGTAATATTTTGTGCTTCGATCAGTTCCTCGCCTCTATATACTTGAGTTCCCTCGAGGAAAGCTCTGTACTTCATCAAGTTCCTGCCTTCCATGGAGCTGTTGCCACTTTCTTTCACCTGGCTTTTCCCCTGCTTCAGAAAGTAAAGTCGGACTGACAGTATTAAAAATACAGGGCCTCTCTAACGTATCCTTGCCTAATTTAGTCCCTCTGTGGCAAGAAAAGGTTCCTTCCTAGATTTGTGTCCCAGCAATCAAAAACAAAACAAGAACAAAGTATCTTTTTACATGCAACACATGCCACAGCATAAAAACAATGTTCCTCTCTCTTTCCTCTAAGTTCCAACAGGAAAGATGCTTATTTCTCTGAAAATGCCATTTCAGAACAAGATAAAAATGCTTAACAAATTTATGTGTGGACCAAAATAATCTCCCATTCTTCAGAATTGTTCTAGATCTAATGCGGCTCTTGGTATTTGTATGCACATATCTCATATGCACCAAAGGCTGTTTCCGTAACTGCATTTCTCATGACTGCATAGTAAGCTCTCTTCCAATGTATTACTATTCCAGGGTATAAATAGCAGGAAAACTGCAATCCTGTCCACAATTTACAGTTCGAAGCATATATTAGTTCATTACCATAAGCATAGGAATGATGAGCAGGTCATATCATCTACAGCGATGCTGACACTGGCAGGGAACAGCAATGTTATGTCATTAAATTAGCCTTTCTTTTGTAAAGAGAGGTCATGTGAACATCACAGTTGGTGACTCACAAAATAGCCTCTCTGCTGGAAGGCGGAAATATGGAGTACCAGCTGCATCAAATGGAAATAACCCTGCTTCCTAAACTTGACTCCTACCCTTGACATCAATCACAAGGCCTAATAACTAACCAACAGCAGTGGAATCTGCTTTACAGATTTCCAGTACTGGTAAATTTTAGATGTAAAGAACAGGTACGGTCTGCATGCTGATGAACTAAATCCATACCCAACTAGCATAACAGCAAGATAACAATTAAAATGAACAAGCTGATGGGATGGCCTCATCTGCAGAGCATCCTAGAGGCAGACAAGACTACAGTTTGAAATTCTATAAAATTAAAGCTTACTCCGTCTTTTCTTAGCATCAAGTGTAGTCTGCAAAAAGCAGACTGAATATTTTTAATTGACATTCTGAACCCAAGGAATAATTAGGGGACACAAATGCATCTTTTCTTGTACTGAAGAAAGAGCACAGAGGAATGGTTTCTAACCAGAGTACTTGAAGCTTAGTCAGGAATCTAAATAAAGGAGTAACAACTCAGTACTCCATCTTCAGAGGAAAGCAGTTTAAAAAGCACCTTAGAGATGTTTGGCCAGACTCAGAAGCAGTACATTTTCTTGATTCATTAGCTCACAACAGTTCTATGACAAGTTAGCATCTCCCTGTTCCTCAGTATCCAAGTTTACTCCACATACAGAAAACAGGCTGAGATTGCTAGCTGTTGAATTTCAGAAAATGGCTAGAAAAGCCCAGCCTCTTCACTACAGTCACTGGATACTGTAGGAGTGACGAGATTACAGTAGGGTCCGATTTCCTTAACTACCTGTCAGAAAGCTCCCCAGTTTGGGCATTCCTCTGGCTGCTTGCTCCCTGCTCCAGTGTGGAATCTCTTGGAGCAGTGAAGGAGCGGCCCTGTCCGTGGTGCTCAGTCACGTGGCCACCGGGGCCGCTGCTGCACTTGCCACGGCTCTGGAGCACCTGGCTACCAAACACCAAGACCAAAAGGGCTCAAAAACAAACTGAAAACAAAATAGACAGCAATTCAGCAAAAGACAACAAAAAGCTGAACGAAAGGTCTCGCACTGTCGCCGGCAAAGACGTGTTAAGATAACAAGGCTTTCACCTGAGTCTTCAAAGTCATCTTCAGAACCACATCTTGTTGAAAAGCTTAAGTAGGCTTTTGTTCCAGGAGGAAAACGTACAGCAACTGAGTTAAAGCGGACCTCTTCCAAAGCCGTGTTTAATACTTAACATCATTCTTTGATGCAAGACCTGCTACATAGGACCTCCAGTGAGAAAGTGTGGTTTTGCTACGTACGGGCTACGCATCGCTGCCCAGCGATAGAGCACTGCATGCCTATACAGGTTGTTAACCAGGGGAGTTACCGTGCTCCCACAGCATTGCTTCAGACCGAACGGCTTCCGAGAGAAGCCAAATGCAAACACCTTGCCTGTCTACATTACACAAAGCCATGATCTGTTTGCAAATTTGCCCTACTACATAAAGAGAGCACATTCACAGCCAGAGGTTTTCTCTCCCTGCCTTCAGCGGGGTATTTCTGACCATTTCCTTGTAGGCCTGAACACTAATACATCTTAGCTGCCATGTGGGTTACTCCCACCCTTAAGCAGTTTGAAAAGCAAAGTACCCATAGCTACGGTGTGCACTAGCAACAGTTTGGTCCTATCACAAAGCTTGCCAGTTTCTCTGAACTACTAAATGAAAAATATGTCATACACCAAATCAAAAATCATGAGGAAGTCCAAAAAGTATGCTGGAAGAACTAACTGCTACTGGAATAGGAAGGAAATTATACCTGTCCAGTTGCATCTTACCTAGCTACAGCCAAGACATATATGCCACATTTGGTTGTTGAGTACTCTACGGGACACAGCAGAATAGAAGACACTGTCTCTTTCCAGAGGTGTTATGCCTCTTAAAGCAACCTGAATTTTGGGATTAAAGACCAATGGCTTCTCAGATGTGAACTAACGTGAGAAGTAGCTATTTTCAGAAAGTCTGACCCACACCTTTCCAGTGTCTTTTATATCCAAAGGTGTAGAACTGGCGAATACAAGAGTTTACAGGTGTCTTGCTTTGCTGTGTGAAGTCCCTCCCCCGACATTACAGACAGCAGAATCCATTGAAACTACTAGGTGAATATAAACCAAAATCCTGCTTGCACTTCACATCACAACACTTAATCTTTCCATGGCAAGATGAACTGCTGATGACCTAAATGTCTTGGAGAGGTACAAGGGCAACAAGCAGGTGAGCATTATTTGAAGAGACCAGAGATCTCTTGCAGCCAACATTTCACTTGCATCCTTTGCAGCGGGTTACTTTCATATCATGAGAAAGTCTAACAACTTCAATCACATACTGAAGAGTCTAGATGCAGTTCCTAAAAGGCCTCTATAGACTATCTTGTCCATCCAACCTATTTGCACCATTATGTGGGAGACCTCTGAGACTGGGAATGAGAAAATATTTGCTCTCCAAGCTTGACAGTTGTGATAAACAGGCACTTAAGTCAGAGGAGAAAGCTTACTCATACATCTTCACCGTAGTTTCTCCAGCTGAGCAAGGGAATAAAACTGTCAGATCATGACGGCTGTTCTCACCCGTAGCATGGGGTACAAATTATTTGTTTCTCAGAGGGAAAACACACTTTTATTCAGAAAATAATTTCGTTTAAGTTCCAGAAAGGACATGCCTACATACTAGATCCCAAACTTAAGCTGATCTTATATAAGTGATAAAACCGAGCCTAACAGCACATTGCATTGTTTTGAAAATTAGACCATTAGGAAGAAAATGCATGGAGGCATCACAGGACTTTCATTAGACACTATGAGCTGGGCAGGGATCCATGGAAAAATATAAAATGATTTCGCTGGATTTTCCACCCAGTTAATCAGTCCCGAAGCCAATGGAATCATTGTATAATTAAGCAGATTTCTCTAAAGAGCTCATAACAGTTCACACTGCTTTAATAACCTGCCTATGTGTCAGGGAAGCTGAAGAAAAGAGAAATTTTCCTTCAGTCCTGAAACTTTAAGGAACACATTCTGAGTATCAAGCAGTTTAGGAAATATGAAAATTGATAAGAAATATTTAACATTACATTGGCAACAAAGTTAGTCACTAGTATATTACACCATCAAAGTATTATATCTCATTAGTAAGCAGCTCGACCATATTTTCATCTCAGCTTTGAAGTAAAAAACCATGGGTATGTGGTACGCATAGCATTACTGCTCTCATGAAACATATTACAGTCATATTAATATACTATAAAAGATACTAGTAACTTTTTTCATTTAGAAGTGACTTTAACTAAATACTAAACACAGGATTCTATACATAATGTAAAAAAAGCTAAAGAAATATTGCCTGAAAAACTGCATAAGACTAATACGCTGCTTATACATTTTATTGTTTCTATAGATCTTTAATGACACATATACCCTCAAAAGTGGAAGTTTACCACTGTATAAGAAACTTAAGTTATTGTAGTTATACATATAATGCTGTACTAAACATTTTTATAAAAGAATAATCATTTAGTTATTGGAAGAGTAGATGAGAGGCACAAAATCAAACTTCTAATTAAGGACAACAATGACATCTAGTGGACACTCGGAAAACAGACCCATAGCCTCACGCAAGGAAAAGATCCAACTGCTGGTATGTTACACAATGTGCAGCTCCCAAATTGCCACGATGCAGTTAAGAAGATCAAAGGACAATTTGCAGCTGATCAAAGTCAAAGCAATGTGACCATTCATTTATTTAAAAAAAAAATATTTAATTTTAAAAAAAGTCAAGACTCTTTCATTTAAGGTTCAGATAAAAGTCTAAACTTGAGAAACACCACAAACCTTGGAAACTATATAGCCACATAGCACCAACATAGAGGCATACATGTTTACACTTTCTATTCCCACTGCATCTACAACCTTCTACTTATAAGTTGCTCTTGTTGGGACTTCAAACACTGAAAAAACAAAGTGAAAACAATAAAAATCCCAAAAAGTAAAAATTCAAACCACTATTTAGCACCTGCCTTTTCTCATCATTCCAATCCTTCGGTTATTTTAATACCCGCCATATAAGGGAGGTAAGTTAAACCTTCCCAATATATCAGCCAGGAGCTGCTGAGCTCCAGAGGAAGCTGAAACATCAGGTTTCTGTAACTCAAAATTAGCAAAGAAACCTGGCTCATGAGTAACCTGATTAGTTTACAAGGTGGACTTCTACGAAGATCGTGGATTATTTTAAGTCTGCTTTTACTATTTACCAAAAGGCTAGCAAAACTAAGCAGTTATAGCAACACAAATCTGATCTCAGTTGTTCCGTCAAAGAAACTTCTTCTGGCTACCATAAAAAAATAGTTTTAACTATCACACTTTTGTAAATAAAAATATTAACAAAACACTACAAATCTATGTCCCATTCAAAGTCTTAAGCATCAAACAGCGTATCTACAGAAGTGGAAAGTGGATGTTGCATCATATTGTTAAAAACAAAAATACTACATCCCTTCCAAAATTTCTATATCTTGGTGACTGCCCAGTGTAAAAAAAGCATTGCAAAAGATTAGACACTATACTTAAAAGTAAAACATCCTTTATGAACACACCTGATTGTATTTTACATTAGACTTCCAATTTAAATTGGTATCTTGCTTGTTTTATATACAATGCTGGAAAAGTTAAGTGTTGCAATTCTGCTAGCTCTCACCATCAGCAGTGGCTAGAACCAGCTATTAGCAAATATGTACCAGATTCCCAGTTATATGAAGATTCTCCAACCAGCAGAACACAAAGAAACCTCTGCACAACTGACGATCAGGCCTTGTGTCCCAATTTCTTTCTGCCAGGGTCTCAAAGTGAGCTTTGAATCAGATGCTACTAGTTCATAAGAGTACATGCAGCCTCCCAAAAATGAAATCCAGACTCCAAAGATATTTATGCACCACACAGCCATAACTAAAACCTGCAGTTTTAAATTCTGATTCCTAGTGAGACTCAATAGCTGAGCAACCCATTCATGAAAACTTGAATTTGTGCCTTTTTTTTAAAGTCTAAAAATGAAAGTATTAAAAAGCTAACTCTCCCTTTTGATGTATGCAATGCATAGGGTTTGCAGATATCTTAAGGGAGATTGAAGTTTAACCAATTCTCAACAGCCTTGTTCTGGAAAACCCCACTCTATTCCATTACAGGATCTAGATATCAAGTCTCTTATAACCATGTAGGTAATGGAGCCTGATAAAAACCAGAAACCAGCCTAGTAAATTTACAAGATAAAAGCTAAAAGCAAACACCAAAATAAACCCGGCCATTTCCCCCTCCAAGCACAATGCCGTATTTTACCTCCAAAACCAATTTCATTTCATCAGCTGTGCTAAAGAGAGGACTATCTTAAGACAGAAAGCAGAGCATCATTGACCTACCCGGATTTCCTGGAGATTATGAAAATTATTTCCTACTCTGACAGAGATTTTGCTCGGAGTGTAACTTTCGTCAGATTTGTAGTCTGCATAAATACATAACGTCTTCACTGTTGTTTTTCTTCTGCAAGAAGCAACAAAAGCTATGTAAGCATCATAACGAAAAATATTCAGGATGAATGTGTTGCTAGTTTGTACTAACTACAGATTTAAACATTCTAAAACTTAATAGAATTGTGTCTACTGATTTATAAAAACCCTGCTCTTAATGTGGAAAAAACTTTTTTCCAGTTGTATAGTTGCTTTAAATTACACACACAGACTTCATTTTCACTCTTCTCCTTTGTCTCCTTCAGAAGTGTCAGTATACCAAGAAATACAACAAAAGGTCAAGATGCCAAATAAGCACTTGTACGTGATTAAGCATATGTTTAGCTTATCAAATACGGGCTCTATTACTGTACCAAGGAGTTCTCCAGAAAGCAAATAAAAAAGGTGACAAACATCTAACCTCATCTTAAGAGTTTGGTTAAAGAAAAAGGACTGAAAGCATCCTACACAGAATAGAATGGGAAAGGTTTCTCAAATAATCAGTTAAGTCACACAGGACTACTTTAAAAATAGGCATCTACTCTTCAAACTACACTCAAAGTCAGGACAAAAATGTCACCTTAGGTAAATATGAAACTGTTACAAATTACATACTATTAAACATTCCTCCTTTTTGTTGCTTATTTAGGCATTTAATAACCATAACATTTGAAAAAATCTCATTTTTTCAAATGCTACCTAACTGGCTTCTTACCAGTTGGGTAAGGGGATTAACCCAGGAGTCGTCCTTGCACTTCCAAAATTCCCATCTTGGTGAACAGTAATCAATAGTTATACAAAACACCCTAACCCATGTAGAATAATCTTTAATACCGAAATTGGATGTTCACCAAATGAGGCTGTGATCCATCTGACTGCCAGTAAGTTTCTAGATTATCATCTCGCAACTGATCCACTCCAAATCCTAAGAAAAAGAAAATGTGATAGTCTTGAATATCTCATTTCTGTGATGCAGACATCACAGACATAACTCTTCTTCAGCTGTTAACTAAAGTATGTATCCTAAGTTATAATATATAAGAAAATATTTCTAGATCTCCAAGTTGTGTCTATGCTTCTGTGACACAAAACCAAAACAGGGGAATCTGTCAAAGCTCAGTACTTGAGTGTCTTTACATTCTGATCTACTGAAGTCTGTGGGGTTTGAAACCATTCAACATGTCCTGAAATTTCAAACAGTTAATTCATACTAATTGCAAGAAGAATACTTAATGGTTCGGCTTTTCCACCTATTCCATAATCTAACTGCTGAACTAAAGGAAAACCATTAGCAGAGACCATTGATTTGTAAAATTTTAGTCAAATATTCTTTTCAAGCAGTCTCCTGAAATATTTTTACTTTTTCAAGTTAGTAGCTAGAACAAGCAATAAATAGATGCCAAAAAACAGTATTCCTAAAAGTCAATGCTGTCACATTTAAAGAAACAACTCCAAATCTTTATTTTTCCTGTTCCCTCATTACCTGTCCTTTTACTAATCATATCCTTTTATTGATTGCCCACACTAGCTGCAGCTTTAATTCAGCAGTTGAAGTTTAATCTGCAATAAAAAGTTATCTTCATTCCAAAGTGAATAAACCGTATGATATTTTTCTCCAAGGAAGATAATGGGATATCAGACTAAAGACATTCAGCCTGAGCACAATATCGTGACATAAAGGGATCACTGACTCTAGGCTGAAGCAAGATACCAGAATCAATTCCCAACAGCTATTTCTGAAATAGCAACTCAACTACCTCAAAAGAATAGATTTTCAGATACTTTGAGCAGGTATAAACTATCATTAACTGCACCTTATAACAGTTTCACTTTTTTCACAGGACTTTAGGGAGCAAAGTCCACACAAAGTTTGGACAGAACATTTAGGTCACCCAGCTACATGGTTTTTTAAGTTAAAAATCTAAGATATTCAGGCAAAATGCCAAAGCATAAACAATTACACAGTGTTGGGTGTGGTTTTGCTCACATGGTTTAGTTTGTTCACTGTGCAAGTAAAAAAACCAATTTCATATAAAACTGGTAAGAGATCTGTTTTGTTAGTATGAGATATTTCCTCATTCTAGGATTTCTGATATAGTTATAACTTTCATACTGCATCCAATATAGACTAGGCCAAAATTATTTGTAGTGGCTACCCATACAGCTTACACTACAGCAGTTTTACTGCTACACTCTGTATGTATGTCTTCTTATAAAAACATAAACCACTATATATTCTAAGAAGAAAAATTAACATTCAGCTTTTTACATCATTTGTTGTGATTTTACCTGGCTTACAGGATGAGAGAGACCAAACTGCTTGGGAGCCTATTTCTCTAACAGTACCAGTCCTCTCTAACTGCTTTGGATCAGCGCCAGGTGGTGTCTTGTTTGGGGTAGTCATTTCTAGTAAAAGAAAACAAGTAAGTTAGTTGATATATTTTTAGCTTGATTGGAAAATTAAAGGATTGTGTTTGTTCATATAGACACTTTAATTCTTTGGCTTCACACTTCAGACTTAATAGAACATAGAGTTTATACATACATGCATACATTTTTGCATGCCTGTAGAACCTTTTATTCATATATATAATAAAGTATATCTTTAAATAAGAGGTTCTAAACACATGTAAATTTTGTGTCCCTAAAAATTCAATACAGACTTGGAACATTCATATGACATTTTTGCTTGTATTATTATAATTCACAGGTACAGAGTTAGTCAGGGTTTCAGGATTTGGGTTTTTAAGGTTTTGCTAGTTTTTAAGAAACTAAAACAGACCCTGTATTGCTAGCCTTTAAATCAACAATTTCACTCCCTCCCCCCACATACACTTAAAGGGGTTTTTTTAATCTGCAAGTCCAGAAGCTAGAGCAAGCCTGTCCTCCTGAGTACTTCTTAAAAATAGGAAATGAGAGTTTAAACAAATCATACAGTCTAATTTGGTAGGAATTGGTTATTGCCACATGCATCCACAGTCCATTTCCTTAACTTCACAAGTTCATCTGGAATCATTAACCTGTGACTTGTACTGCTCAAGTAATCCCATTCAGTCTCAACACCTAGACTACTGCCACATGTATTACAACATAATCATGTAGCACCTTACCACTTCCTAGACAGTAGCTTAAAAGACCTTTTTTCCATAAGAAAACAATATTCCAAAGACACATAAATTCAAGGAACTACATTAAATCTTAAAATGAAACACAAAGCACTCAGGAGTCAGTGAATGAGAGCTGACTTCTAATCCTTTGCTAATATGCACATCATACTATGCTCCGCTAATCTCAGAAAAGTCTTCAAGTACTTCACGTAGATAGCAAACAAGGTACTGAACTAGGCTGATATCCACAGGATCCAGACCTTAACCACTACAGAACTGATACAAAGCAGAGATAGGATTGTCTGTGTGTAAGAATAACTCTGTCGCTAAAAACTGTTGGACACAGGAAATCTGAATTCTGTAGTGTACATCGCTGTCCGCAAACACTTTCTACTGACCCTTGGCTTATTTTATTTTTTTTTTTTCATTTTGCAAACACAGACTTCAGACAGACTTCCAGGGGGTTTTTACCTACTTTCTCACATACAAGACAGGAGTCCTGACTACCATAAAAAAAATCTGAAGAAATAGTTACATGTGTAATAAAATCTAAGTACCGACAACAGCAAGTGTCACAAAAGGCCACAAACAGAAAGCCTTGCTCAAACACCATCCTCTCAGAAAAGTGGGTTGAACACTACACAGCTAATCCTACAGATTTCACTTCTATTCATATAATTCACAGATATACTAATCCTAATGTCATCCAATTAAAAAAAACCAACTCATGCAACAAGATGTTTTAAAGTTCTTGTCCATGCGGAAAAGTTTTGTTCAAAAAAAATACAAAACTATTAAAAAAAATTAAACAGGCAATCCATTTAGCCATTCCTATAACAAGACACCAGCACATAAATCTTCCCTAGTCACTGTATTTAAATACAGCATTATCCGTTTTAAAATTTTTATCAGGTCTTTACAATAGGCTCTTTCAAATGTGGCTGTTGTCTATTGAATTGGCTACAGCATAAAACTGTATACCTGCAGAATAGACTAGAATAGAAAATAAATTACTTGCTCTAGTTGCTACTTGATACAACTTTAAACTTATTGATAGCAACTTCAGTAAAGCACAATATCACAAGTATTCTTATCTTTTAAAAATTTAAAATAGTTTTGAAAAAAATTACAAAACACTTAGTTCACAGCTACCTGAAAAACAAACATTTTTCACAGAATGGTTTGGACTGGTGGAAGGGATCTTTTCAAAAAAATCACCTAGTCCAACTCCCACCCTACACCAGAAGTCAAATTATGTTTATTAAGCACTGGGGAAACTATTTTCCTGGACTCATGAATTTTAAAGCTCAAATCACCTACTAGTCCAAACTCTGCATTATTTTGTTACTTTTGCGACAATAAACCACCTAAGAGAGGTTGAGTTGCATTCGCTTAAATTCTCAGATTTATATAGAAACCAATAATGCTGTTCTTCCCACCTCAAAACGTAAACATAGAAAATTCAACTTCATAAAGTAAAGCTAAATTATTCACTTGATACAAAACACCTCTTGAATATCACCACCAGCAAGTCTTCACACTCCTTTATTATTTTGACTTCAAGAGAAAATTAACAACAAACTCCGCATCTGATAGTCACATCTTCATTCCTAGAAATAGCTGTTCTCAGATTAAAGGAAAACCCAACCTTAAGACACAAGGAATATGCAAACATCCCATCAAAACCCACCAAAATAAGGTAAATCACAGAAAATACATCATACAGTCAGATTCTCTCAGAAAACTGATTACACGTGCTTTTTAGAAAAATTACTAGAATTTTAAAGTATGCCGAATCCCTTGAAACAATGATCTTGAGATTTCTCATAAGCTTCAGCACACACAGTGAAGTTCAAAATCACTGAACACTGCCAAGACCTGTATTGCACCGGTTCACAAAAGTTTGAGCATACATTCTGGGGGTCTGAAACATACAGCAAGAAACACCACTCAAGTTTCCTACTGTCTTAAACCGAGCTCGTTTCCTTCTATCTAGCAGGCAAAGCAACTCAAGATCCAGATTTCAACTCCAAAACACTGCTGACAAATAAGTTCGCCACAAATTGTGCATTAGTGATGTGAAAGACTGAAAATCTTTAATGTTTGAACTAATGAGTTGAAGTAATCAAGTCGGATTTTCATGACAGAACTTCTCTTTAACCAGCTTAGTAACAATACATTCTGGATAGCCAAAGCTTCCCAATACTCTAAGAATTTTAAAAGCCTAGAAAGCTGATAGAAGTACTAAGACAAAATAATTCAGCAACAGGCCAGCTCACCAAAGTAACACTTTTGGACATTTTGCTAGCAAGTAGTAGACATTTTGCTAGCTAGTACAAGTACCTCATTTTGGAGAAGAGACAAATACTTAAAAGTAATTTAAGTCACCAAATAAAAAAACCCAACATTTTCTTACCCCAAAAAGATAATGGAAAGAGAACCGGTTTTCCTCATTTTTTGCAGGCTGTGTAAAAGCAAGTAATCTGTCTAGAAGCCCTTCTCCTTGACATGTACTGAAGAATGAAAAGACACACTGCACCTATAAAGCACTGACTGGAAACATCTCTGATTTTTCAATTCCGTTATCCCAAAACATAACTAATACGCCGCTGGTTTCCTTATTGACAATATTAATATATAAATGTCTTAATGACACGATCAACATCACACTTTCGTTTTGCCACTATATGGCATGCACATCCTTCGATAAAGACCAGGCAGCAGCTAAGCTTTTTTCCCCCCCTCCTTGAACTCTTTATCCCTCAGCATCTTCCTTAGAGAAGTTTGCTCTTTTCCAGAGAACATCCCTGTCAAGTAGCAGCCATTAAAGATGTTTTAACAAACGTAGTTTATAAACCGGGTGAAATGGATTTCAATGGTTTAAGAGTCTACAGTTTTTACAACCAAAACAGACAGGTCATTCTCAGTATACGAGTGGAAGGCACTTTTACAAGGTGCACGCCTGAATGTAAACCCTTCGCTAAGCACAAACATACTCTTCTGCAACACACCGAAGAGAAGATAGAAAAGGACACATCCTGGTCCTTTCTACTAGAGCCCCATAAAAATCCAGGCTCAAGGAAACTTTTGCAGATTCCAACGCCGTTTTCTCCCATTAATATTTCTAATGCCATCGCATTAGTACACACAGAACTGTTTCAACCTGTAGGGACCTTTGAGAGACCAGCCTGTCCAGCCATTTACTTCTCTGGCAAAAGAGATTTCACGGTCTTTGTGAACAGCCAGCTTCGGTGTTTTGTCAACCTAAAAGTCAAACATTTTGCTTTAACATCCAACTAGGGTATTCCCTTTTAAAAACAAGCATGATTCTCTCTCTTGCTCTACAGAGAGCTTGAAAACTAATCACCAGCCCTGACGTAGTGACCCTTTTATAGATGTGAGGGCACTCATCAAGTTTGCTTACTTCTTTTCTAGCGTGCCTATGCCTTTCAAGTTTCCCCACAAACTGAGTTTTATAAACCCAATATTCTTGCAGAGTCTAGAGATCTACATACTACCATTAAAAAAAACAGCCATACTATTTTAGCTAAGGCCCTTATTCAACAGAGCAATCACTTTCCTTGTCTTTATGTTTAATCACACCTGTTATCATGCCAAAATAACATTTATCTAGGACATCATATTATCAATTAATATTTAATATACTATGCACTACAGTGCTCACATGCTCTTTTGGGATACTGTTTGCTGTTCAGTAACACCCTTTCCACTAATTATGTGTTCTCTTTCTCCCTCAGTTCCTGTTAACTGAGCTTAATTACACTCATTTCCAATCTGCTATCAATCTTAAGATCATTTTGAACTCTGACCCTGACTTGTCCAGTGCCTGCAACCCTTCCAACTTGGCAACATATCTCTTTTGCGTTCACCATTACAGAAAACCGTGAAAATACATTCAAAACAGAACTCCCTACGAGGACACTTTTGTGACACCCTTGTTTAAAAGCGAATTATTTACAAGCTAGCTTCAAAAGCAATTTTTCAACCAGCTGTACAAGTTCTCACAAAAATTATTTTTAGACCACATTTCAGTAACTTGTTTTTAACATCAAACCAGACAACGGCAGAAATCCTGTAAAACTCAAAGACAAACCCCTTATATTCCTTCCTCATTTACTGCATTGGCTACTGTAAAAAAAAAAGTTTGATCCAGACTTTTGTTAAGAACAAACCTAACTAGTCCATTTTCTGTTGGCACATTGTTTTTAATTGTCTTCTATTTACTGACACATTGTTCTCCAAAACCACCTCCTCAGAAGCTTTCAGGGGATCAAAGCTCAGCTAGCTTTGCTCTTTTTTTTAAATTATTATTTTGATTGCATTCCCATCATTTTATTCAGTTTTAGCAAGTATCTAACAATAACTTTTCCAGCGAAACTGAACAAAGGCAGCACAGACTACTCCAGCATTTTTGCAACATCCATGATTTATAAGACTGTTTTTCCTGTTCTTCTTAACAGAAGGGGATTTCATACCTCAGGTTCCCTGACTTTCATACTTGCACTGCTCATTTTACCTCACAAGCTCTTTTCCCTGCTCTCCTTTTTCTTTGGATGGATCCTTGTTGGTTTAAGGACTTTAAAGATCTCAAGATATATCCAGAAACTAGTCTCTGACTACGTTTCCTTTTTTTTATTCAGATAGAGGATTAAACACTAACACTGAACATTCAAATTCCTAATATTTAATTAATATTTAACAAAGTTAGTAAGTGTTCAGTAGCAACCTATTTCAACAACTAGCTCACCTGTACGTTTGATCTTTCAGATTATTCTCTCAATACAATTTTAAACACCTATTATTTTTACTCTGCCTTCAGTATATTGCTTTAAGCCTATTAGTGAAAGTTACTTGTCTTTCATTGTCACAAACATAAATACATTTTACTAAAACTAAGGTAATTAGAGCAACTGCGCAAGAGAATTACCTTAGCAATTTTTATACACGTATCCCAAATCAATCTAAATAAATACATTTTTTAAAAATGCATTTCTGTACAAGGCCAGGCTTCCAAAATTACCTGGTAAGGATATAAGCTGTTCTTTAAAGGATGCAAGTCCTTCTTTACAAGTACTTACATTAGGTGAAAGGTTTAAAAAACCACAGCAACCAGAGAATGAAGCCGGTTTGACAAACCGAGCTGCCCTCGCTCAGGCTCCTCGGTAGCCCTCCCCCCACGACTCCTCTGTAGGACTTCTAATTACGATTTTAAGTCCTCACGAGGCCCACCGGCTGTGCTCGCTCCCCAGCCCGCGCTCCCCTCGGTCAGCCGGGGGGGCCGGTGCAAACACACCCACACGCCCTGATGGAGGAACCCGGCGGGGGTGCCCGGTTAAACAGCCCCCAGCCCCCCACCCCGAGCCGGTGGGCGCTCCAAAGGGCAAGCGAGCGTAACGCGCCCCACAACGGAGCCTCTGCCCGGACACGGCCACAGCTCCCGCGGCTGCCAAGACACCGGGAGGCGACGGGCGGCAGAACCCGCCACCTCATCTCTTCTTCCTCGCCGGCCGAGGAGGGCGGCTATGAACTACGCCTCCCGCGCCGCCTCAGCCCCCCCAGGCCGGTACGAAACACCGTCCCCACCTGATCCTCGGAGCCGCTGCAGCGGGTGAGGGAGCGGGTGAGGGGGCGGGTGAGGGGGCGGCCGAGGGGCAGCAGGGCCAGGGCCGCCCGGGTCCCCTCAGCGCGGGCAGGGAGCGCCGCCTCCGCCGGGGCCCGAAGACCCGCCCGGGGCTCGCCAAGGCGGCGGCGGGGCGGGGCCGCGCACGCGCAGAGCCCCGCGCGAGCCCGGCTTCCAAGGGAACGACAGGCGGGGGGAGGTGGAGCCCGGCCGCAGGTGCCCGCGTGCAGCCGGTGCGGGGAGGGGCGGCGCTCGGCGCGCGCTGCAGCCCCGGGCCTCCCCTCAGTGCCCGAGCCGGTGCTAGGCCGTAACGGCCCAATCCCCACCGCCCCCCCGCCGCCGCCTTCACCGAGCGCCCCGGGATGAGGGCGGGGAGGCGGGGCGGCGGGCCCGCCTCGCGCGTAACGCGCCTCTGCGGCGGCGTCACCCGGAGATGGCGTCACCAGCCGTCGCTTCCCCGGAGCGCAACCTGGCCCCGCCCCCGCGCCGGCGGCGCCGCTCTCTCTCCCCGTCTCGCTGAGCGGAGGCGCCGTCTCTATGGTGAACCTCGTGCCCTTCCTTCCTCTCTTCTCTATGGTGCACGCCCAGGCCCCTCCCTGTGGGGGCGGCGGCCATCTTGGCCGGGTGGCGGCGGCGGGAGCACGTTGCGTGCCGGCCCGCGGGACAGGGGACGCGCTTCCCCGCTGCGGCCCGGCCGGGGAGCGGGGGCGCCTCGCTCTCTTCCTCCTTTTCCCGGTAGGCGGCCTCTGACGGGCGGGTGGGGGGGATACTGGCCTCCTCGCATGGCGTGGGGGAGGTAAGGAAGGGCCCCCCCCCCTTCCCCCTGCTGGGAGCCGCCGCCGGTTTCCCGTGCGGGCGGCCCTGCTCCCGCCGCTGGGCTCGGCCCGGGGGGTGGCCTCCTCCCGCGGCGCCGGGGCCTGGGACTCGCCCCCACCCACATTGGGAGCGGGGCCAGCCGGCCGCTCCTCTCCCGGGCCTCGGGGCCGGCTACTCCCGGCCTGGGCCGGCAGCGCCGAGCCGCCCTGAAGCCGTGTCCCTCCGGCTCAGAGGGAGCCGGGCCGCACGCCCCGTTGAATCCCGGTGTGGGCACGGCCCTGGCAGAAAGAGCGGCCCGTGAGGGGTGGGAGGCCGTCCCTTCCCTGGCTGGCACTGCCCGTACATGCGGCTCGTCCTCTCTGGCGACTTGTACGTCATCTTCCAGTGCTTTGCCTTTTTGTCAGCCGTCCTAGGCCGGGCAGCAGCAGCAGAGTGAAGGGAAAAGGTTTCCTTCTGCTGATGGGTTCGGCCGCAGGAATCGCTTTTCGTGTGGGGACCCTGGGATGGCTCCTCGCGTTGTGATGGCCGGGGTCCGGGGGAGGGAAAGCCGGAATTTTTCTCCTGTGAAAGCAGGGGCCTTCCTCTGCTGGAGGAAAAAGCCGTGTTTTGCCTTATTTTGGAGAAAGTTAATAGCCACGTGTGTGCTTGTGTGGCGAGGAGATCAAGACTTCTTGCAGGTTTAATAAGGTTGTAGGGTAAGGCTATTTTTTACAAGGTATGTGTTAAAAAAAAAAAAAAAAAAAAGTATATAAGGTTGGCAGGGCTTTTCTCTAGGACCATGGTAGTGTTGCCTCTCTGGAATGGTCTTAGTTATTTCACCTGCAAGTTTCTGTGACGGTTTTCAAGTTCTAATTTCAATTTCTCTGCTATGGTTTCTTAAACTCTAGTGTGAAATACTGTAATTTTCCTGTGGTAGATTGCTAATTTATGGGTTTGTTCCCATGCATTTTACTTTGTGTTAAAAGGAAATATTAAAGATTGAGTGATAATGAATATTGTTAGCACCAGCTAAACACACCCACTCATTATGCTGCGTCAGTATATTTGACCATATGCTTTTTCATGTTAACATTGTATTTATTTTCATATTCATGTTGTGCCTTATGAGTAATAGGAGTTAAATACAGTAGGGAGATTTGGGGCTTGTTTCAACTTCTTTTTGTACGTTGTCTCAGTTTCTAAAACAAACGTCAAAACCTTAAGCATAGACTAGTTCTTCATTCGCAGTAGATTTTGTTTGTTCTTGTAGCATTTGCTATTATTTCTGCTTTAACACTTATAAATGTAGTGATCTCCCATATGCAGTTTGAAAATTTGTTCTTTGTCTTTCATTTAAACTTTGGGTGCTCTAGTTCTTAACTTTCTTGTTCTTATTATGGAGTGACTCTATGTCGTCCATCAGCAATGGATTGAGAGATAATTCTTGAGGTTAATTATTTTCAGAGGAAAGTGTAAATGCTACTCATTCTCACTACCTTCCACAGCATTTATCTTTGAGGTGTGATGCAATATAATTTATTAAATTATTAAAATATAATTAAATTGTTAAAATATTAACTGTTTTTCTGCAAAGTGACTGAAGTACGCCTCAATTCTGAACACAGATCTCGCCTTCATATCATTTAATTGAATTGTCTCTGGTTATGTTTCAGCCTTTGTTTAATTTTTTTTAATGTTTCTTTGTTTATGTCTGAATAATTCAATGTGATTATAAATCTTTCTGGGTCATAATTGACTCGACTTAATAAAATCTAATATAATTCTAATGCCTGTGAAAGAAATAAATATCAGCATTTCTTAATGCAAGTACATTACATTTGTTGTACAAACTGGACATTGCTGTTGCTTTTCGTGACAAGTAGCAAGGTCTGCTTACATGTTTGGTTTTTTTTTTAATTTCTTCTGGTGTGTCAGAGATAGCGGCAGCTGTGTCAGACCCTAAGAACACTGACTTAAAATGCTTGTGATAACATGTTTTGTGTCTTAGTTTTAGACATTTTAGTGTTTGTATTAAGTGTCATAATTGGACTTAATGAACAGCTTTTGGCTTCAATAAATGATACTGTCAAGTTCTTTAGAACTTTTTTTTTTGCTAGCAGTTGTTACTCCTTCTCTTATTCTTTCACTTGTGTTGCCAGTCCATTGTTCTGGAAAGATTTTCTGTTGTCACTCCATCAGAATTCACTAATTCAAAATAATGCTTTACTCTGTAGTTAGTAACAAATTAATATTTTTGCACTTTGTTCTGTTCATGGTTTGGAAAGCAGAAATGCAGATATGAACTTCTAAATACCAGTTTCTCCTGCCCTTAAACTGCTGACTATACTTAACAATTACTGGTATGCAGCATTGTAGCGTATGCATATTGTATGTGTTGCTGACCCACAGGTCTGTGGAGAGTTCTACTGTCTGCACCTTGAAATCAAACAATCCTATTTGGTATGTTAAATGCCACCAAATTAACTGCATATAAATATGTAACTTGAGTTCAGTCTGGGTTTGGACAGCGTTGTTTAGTTTTCTCTAGACTTGTCAGTTCTAAGTAGAAATTATTCTTTTCTCTTGTGGACAAACATCAGGACAGTCTTGGAAATATTGCAGAAGTGACAGAAGTTGTAAATATTTTTTACTGAAAATGGTTTAAGACCGTGCAGAGTTTTGGATAAAGTGACACTTCCATCATGCAGGTGGGAGCAGGGAGGGACGAGCGTGTGTCTCCATGCAGGTTCATTAGCCTATTCCCCCCACCAGGTACTTTATAAAGGTTTGGAGTACTTACTTCTGTGGCCCCTTCAAAACTCTTCACCACAGATCAGCATTTTTCATACAAGTAAGTTAGACATAAAAAAAATGTGAGGCTGTTTTCTTACTTAACCAACCCGCATCTGATTCAGCAATGGGTAGTAGTGTAAACTTCAGCCTGATTATCCCACTAAGACTGGGTGGAAAGCTTGCTGAGGTAGGTGGCAAAACCCAATTGTTTTAAGCCATATTTGCCTTGGTCTCTTGGAGCAAACCCCACCCCATAGTCCTGCTTTGGTGCTTTAAACCCAGCACCAGACCAGGGTGGATGGCTAAGGACGGAGTTTGGTCTGCTATCTGTACTGCTCAGGCAGTAACCCAACCAGCAGCTTGGGAGGTTGGGCAGGGGAGGCAGGCTCCTGGGGTACAGCAGCTTTGTCTTCTAGAGCTTGCTTTGTAACCTGTAGAAATCCTTTCCATGCTAGCTGGAGCTGAGAGAACTAGCAGGGAAAGCCCTGCCCGGGAGATAGGCAGCGTGGTCGGTCTGTCTGCCCAGGGTACTCGGCCACACCGACGTTGTTGGAGAACGGGCTGACCCAGGTGAGGCCCTTCCCTTGGGAAAGCAAAGAGAGGGTGAGTGATTCACCCCCGAAAACTCTGTGCACTGCAAACTACAGGACTTTTATGAAAAGCACTGGGATATATTCCCAAAGAATGGGTCTTTATTTGAAGCACTGACAAAACCCAGTATCTGTCTCCTAGAATATTGCTGACTCAAACATCCTTACAGTTTTTAAGACTTTCAGTTTTGTGTTTTCTATGGAAGAAAAAATGTATTAAAGTGAGAATTGCAAACCCATTCATTATTCAATGTCTGTTGGCCTCACCTATGGGTGTAATTGCAATGTTCAGCCCTACTTTGTCAATCTAGTCTGACAATGCAGAACTGTAAAATCACTTTTTAATTTTTTTTTTTAATATGCAGTCATTTATTTGAAAACACCAACTATGTTATTAGGACTTTTTGGTTTAGGAAATGTTAAAAGACTAGAGAAAAAAATTGAAAAAATTAGAAACTGCCACAGTAAGGTTGGCAGTATGACTAATAATTACATCCATTTATATCTGATGGAGAATATCTTTAGACACCAATTTAAAACCACTTTGGAAATTGAAAAGAGAAATAAGACTACCGCTTTTACAAGGAACCACTTAAAATATTCATAACTATGGTAATAATGGATTTAAAGATACAATAACATCTTCGTTTCTGACCTTTGCTCCCTGTTAGATGCCAGTCTCTTCCTTTCTTTCATATTACAGTAATATCTGTAGGATTCCTTCCAACTAAAGTTCACAGGTGGGTTTAGGGGAGGATGGAGTTCAAGGTGATAAATGTGCCATACACCTATTTTGTTCTTGCTTCTTTCAGAGATTGGAATTCACAACTTTTCTTCATATAATAGCTGTATGTAGTAAATAGTCTCTAAACCACTGCAGAATACTTTAGGTTGGTGGAGCAAAGATGAACCGGCCATCTAACAGAAAATATTTCTTTAATAAGAAATGTTGGAATCCTTTTCTTGGAAGGAAGTGCACATGTGGACTGTGTAGAAACCTGAAGTATTTCAAGACTCCTTCCCAATTATGTCTTTGAACTACTGATGCATATTGTATTAAATTGAAATGATTTTCAGTTGGCATCATCTGTAGAGCTGCCATCACTTTATTTAGCGGATGCTTTGTGCTGTATTTATGGTCTTTCTTTAGACCTAAAAAAAAATCAGTTTGTCATCTGTAATAACTTGTAAACTTCCGAGAGCCTTGTAATTCGGTTGTCTTTGTTGTTCCGGAGCAGGAGCGAGTGGAGGGTAACTGTCTTTAGGTGCGTGTGGCTCATAGGAAGATAAAGTCGTCATTATTGTTATTCTCAGTACTGTGTGTGAATATGGTAAAGGAAATATAAATGCACTTTAAAATACATTCCACCTTTTTTATCTATCAAGACTTACATTTTAAATTCTTTGTCCTTCCCTCCCTTCTGCTGCAATTGCTGACATAAATTCCCAGTACAATCCAGTGCTTGTCAGTGTTCATTACAAATACCTAAGCAAGGGAAGACACAGTTATGTAGACGAATACAAGTAGTAATCTCACTTCTTTGAGTGCATTTAATTGTGATTTCAGGAATATTTCATCATCTAGCGCTCCAAGACCTTTCTCTTCTAAAAATAATTTTATAAAGAATCTCACTTATTTTTATTGAAATATATGATAGTCATTGATACTATACTAGGAAATGCAGAATGTAAGTGTAATTATTCAAACGCTAACGAAACTCGAGTTAAAAGAATCAAACATCATCATGTATGTCTGTTCACATTGTCTGGATTACTTTTCTCTATGCAACTACAAATGTTCACTTTGGAAACTGGTTTACATTTTACAGTATTTTAATAATTTAATACAGAATATTGGCTTAGAGTTTGCAAAATGAATATTATAATCAGATTACTGGAGTAATAGTTGTAGTCACAATTTGACTTTACCAGACCCTGTAGCATGAACAGGGTTACTTTACACAAGGCAGCTTGTGAAACTGAAATTTGCAGCAGTATAGATTCTTCTGTTCTTACTACGACATGCTTTTCTTGGAAACAAATACATTCTCAGATATAATCATGATTTTATTTTACAGTGGAGAAATAGTAAAGGAATGGAATGCTTATGTTTAAGATTTGTGCAGTTATTTACACATCAGCAGCCTTACTACTTGTATCTGAGACTTCGCCCAGTTTGCCATCTTGCTTAAGAGAGGAAAAAATCAAATCATTTTGCTTTTTTCATCTTTGAGCTCTGCTAGTAGTAACTTCAGATATGTATGTTCTTCTCTATGCTGTCAGTAATTATGTTCTCTTTTGGATTTTTTTTCTTTCTTAAGATCTGGAAGACTCCCGCTATTCCTCCTCATAACTGGTGTATGTGTTTAACCCTAAATCGTGCATTATGGCAGACAAATTAACAAGAATTGCTATTGTCAACCATGACAAGTGTAAGCCAAAGAAATGCCGTCAAGAATGCAAGAAGAGTTGTCCTGTGGTTCGAATGGGTAAGGAGTGTCATTTAACAAAGTATGTAATCAGTTGGAGACATTTTAGGTAATGTTCTACTAGAAGGACCCAATACTTTTATAATTGCTAGTTTTTTGTTTATCATTCATGCTTTGTTTCATAAAGCCTTTAGAGATACCACTGAAAGCATGAACAACTATGCCACTTTCCAGGTCTTCAGGTGATCTGGAGGTTGCATGAATGTTAATCAGTTACACATTCCTCTGTGGAATTTAGTAGTACTGGCAAGAACTGTGATTCATCAGAAACTTTCCTCAGTTAATCGTACTCTTTTTCACCAGGAAAACTCTGCATAGAAGTCACATCACAGAGCAAAATAGCATGGATCTCAGAAACACTTTGTATCGGTTGTGGTATTTGCATCAAGGTAAAAATTAGGCTCCTTTATTTAACGTGTTAAAATTTCTTTATTATGCCGTTATATTTAGTAATGCATACTGTAACTTCAAAAAGCAGTTTAGTTTCCCTGAATGATCAGACCTTGCTAACTGTTATTGTTTATAGAAAGCAAAGTACTGTGTCAGTTTACTGAACTGGTTGGGTTGCAGGGTGTGGGTTGTAACTTTTTGTTTGTGGCTTTATTTTTGTTTGGTTTTGTTTGTTTGTGGCTGTAGATACGGACCAGTAGAAAGATGTTTTTGTAAAAGAGCTAGAGAATATATGCAGTGTGTCAGACTGACAGTCTATATTGGTAACTATTTAACTTGAAAACTGTGGTATAGAACTTCTTTGGAAAGTTGACTATGTAAATGAAAGTGAAGTAGTTTGGTACAAGTTCTTTTTTAAGTATTTAAATGCACAGCTGGGTGCACTACAGAACATAGCACTTTGTTAATAAATTGCTTGTGTGCACTAGTAATCTATAAATTTATTTCAATTACAGAAATGTCCTTTTGGAGCCTTGTCAATTGTTAACTTACCTAGCAACCTGGAGAAAGAAACAACGCATAGATATTGTGCCAATGCCTTCAAACTTCACAGGTATTTTATTTTTCAAATCAATGTAAAAGAGTCAAAAAAAGTTTTTGATAGTCCAAACATAGTGCACATCAAGGTGTTTGTGGTTATTACCTCAGTAGCTTCCTTTTTGAATGTTAATTATTTTTTTCTTGTTAAAAAGTATTATAATGAAATAAAATTTTAGTGCTCATTTTATGCAGCTCCTGTTTATAAAGAACAGACTGCTCTTAAATCTTTGTCCTGATCTTCTGTTTTTAAGGAATGTTGATTTAATCTGAATTATGTATTGGCAAGGAAACAAAGTAGGCTGAAATAATCAGAAAGTCTGAAAACAGGTTGTAATGTTTACTTTACCACCAAATGTTGGTGTCTGATGGCATTAATATAATCCAAAGTTATCAATGTTGTGTACAGGTTGCCTATCCCTCGTCCAGGTGAAGTGCTGGGACTGGTTGGAACCAATGGTATTGGAAAATCAACTGCCTTGAAAATTTTAGCAGGAAAACAGAAGCCAAATCTTGGAAAATATGATGTATGTATCAGCAATAACATAGAGTTGGCATTATAGATAGCTGTGGCTGTATTTTTTTACTGAATTTTTGTATTTGTGAACGTGATAGAATTTGTGAGGACATTGGCACTTTCCCTAGTAGCAGCCAGTGACCTGCTCCACACAGAAACAATAGTAGAAGGATGTTAGTAAGAAAGGCTTTTTTGCAAATTCTGTGTATCTTTCAAGAAAGATAAGGATACCAATTATAACTGTAACTCACTACAGATAAATTTCAGAGGTAGGTTTCTGTCTTTAAGTCACACTTAAGGTTTCTTTTCATACCAGTCTTTTAAAATGTCAGCTTTTTTTCCCCTGCACAATTTACCTGTTCCCCACCAAGGGATTTAGGTAGCTCAAGTTTTGAAGTTTCTTCTAAGTTCAACATTGTTTTTAGCTGAACAGCTCTAGTCTCTGTGAGCACTTTCCATGTGTCCTTGTGATCTCTTAGGCTTTTTTATCTTTGATTCTTTAGAAGATGATCTCTTATAAAATGTGTAGTTATTACAAGTTGTTGCTGAAGGTATTTCCCACTGTACACTTCAATACTGAGTTCTGAAAATCCTTAGTTTCTTCATGTTGATAGATACTTAGAAATTTTGATAGTATTTTTTGAGAACCAGACATAGAACAACTTGTGATCTACTGGTCTTCATGGGAGATCATAATCCAGTTTCCTGTGTATTTACCCTAAGTCAAACCATGCAGCCAGCAAGCAAAGTAATTTACAGGGGTTTGTTTACCTAGCACTACTCCAGAGAGTGAATATTATTAGATAAAAGACATAAATAATAACTATTGTGACTCTTCTTATAAAACAGTATTTCAGTTATCACCTTCTCACCTTCAAATCCTGTGTTGACAGTTGTATTCTGACGCTTGCTTTTGTCCTTCAAGAAGGACTTGTAGGAACAAGTGTGTTCAAATTTTCTTCATCAGTTTCTTTACCTGAAAGAGTAACAATTTAATAAATTATTCATTTCATGGCTGCCCCTTAAAACTGCAAAGAAATAATCATTTCCCAGCTACATTTTCCATTCTGTTTCAAGTTTGGTTTATATTATTTTGTGGACTTCTTGTTTCAGGTGGTAGTATTGCAGAAATAGCAAAACTTTTGACTTTCTGAATGTGTACTTAATTGAATTACCATGCTTCCAAAATCAGACTTTCCTGTGAAGAGCCAAATCATTATGACCACAGAAACGTGTGGTATGAATTGAATCTTCCGTGTTGCTTCTGCTCTAAAACTTAGGAATCATTTCCTCTGTGTATTCGCTTGGTTTGGACATACAGCTGTGGCACTCTGTTTCTGTAGTGTTTACCATCAAAATAATTAGCTTGGCACCATCCAGAGTAGTATGCTGCGTAAAACAGAACTGTACCAGTTGGGACTTCTTCCTGGGTGATTGCACTCAACAGTTCCTTTTTTTGTGGTTGTCATTTTTCCTTTGTCTTCTCCTTCTGTTTTCTTGGAAATGAAGCAGAGAAAATGACCAGATTTTATTGCGTCTTTTGCGCAAGTTGATTTTATCAGTCCAACCCTTTTCCTTTGGAGTAGCTAGATCACATAGCTAATAAGTGCAGTTAGACTAATCCATACTGTAATTTTCTCCATGAAGTAATTTCACTTGTAGTTCTTAACTGTTTAAGGACTGTTTTGGATATCCTTTGTGCAAATTTAAAATGCTTTTTCTTGAGAATGCAGGTGACAATGCACCTGGGGAAAAAAAAGTCTGAACTTCTGAGCTCCATTTTGTAATTTTATAATTTTTCTATAGTTTTTTTTAATGCAAACTTTGCAGAGGCAGCATAAGTTTGGTAACTAGCTTTTATCCAGGCTTTTTTTTTATCTTGCAAGCATATTTTATTTGCTGTATTGATAGGAATTTTAAAATTTGACTTTTTTATGATGTTTTTAGAATGGTAAAATTAAACACAGACTTTAATTTTGTCACAGGATCCACCTGACTGGCAAGAAATTTTGACTTACTTCCGAGGATCTGAATTACAAAATTATTTTACCAAGATCCTGGAAGATGACCTGAAAGCTATCATTAAACCTCAGTATGTGGACCAGATTCCTAAAGCTGCAAAGGTGAGAAATTTCATGAGCTAATAGAAGGCTGGGAGCTCCTCCTGTAAAACTTCTCTTGTGTTTAAAGATTTTCTTTAGCAGTATAATTCAATGACGAAAATCCACTACTGTCTGAAATTTTTAATGTTGAAATAATGTTGAGAGGTTTTTTATTATCTATCATGCAGGGAACAGTGGGATCAATTCTGGATAGGAAGGATGAAACTAAGACGCAAACTGTTGTATGTCAGCAGCTTGGTAAGTAGTTTTGTAAAGTCAAACTTCAAAGCATTTGAGAAACTCGTATCTACTGAAAAAAATAAAGGTACTACTAATGTGATAGTAGATTTAAATTATACCAGTTAAAAAAAGAGAAAAAAGTAAAGATTATTTAGTTTGAAGCCTTGGACTTGCTGTAAGCATGTCTGAACCAATGCAGATAATAGTTTCTAGTGGCAAAGGCAAACTAATTGATAGATACTAGTTAACAGAATCTAATGCAGTGTTTTTTTCATGGTAGAAAAAGTTTATTTTTAAATCTGGAAAAATTCCAGTTACCATCTGCTGCTCATGCTTGCTCACAACTCTGGCAAAATCTTAGCATCCTCTCTTGTGAGAACCATTGCATCTAACAAATATTATCCAAGTACCAAAAAAAATGTGTTTTTTTTCTTACCAAAAAATAGTTGTATATAGCTAATTATAATGGGAGTAGTACTGACTTCTGAGAACAATGCAGTTAAGAACAACATCTGTATAGCCCAGCCCTGGTAATTTTTTGTAGGTGTTGTGAATTTAGTTGTTTCTAAATTTAGGTGTTAATTTAGGTGTCACTAAATTCACAACAGGGTTCTTTTTTGTGGAGCTGAGTGGTAAAGGTGGGGCTGCATTGTGCCACCAAGAGCTTGGTCTTTGGCTCCCACTTAACTTGTTAGTGAAATACTATATTCTTGAAACGTATATTCTGATGAGAAAATATTGGCTTTGCCCATCTAATGTTTGGGGGACTTGATTTTCCTGAAAATTCAAACTCTTCAGCCAGGTCTAACAAGAAACACTTTGAAAACTGGTATGGTTGCTTTTTAGGACCAGAAATCTTTACCAAATACATGGTGGAAAAACAAATAGAAAAGTAATCCTTCTGCATAATAAGAAGCAGCCATACAAATTAATCTGCTAGTGCTGCAGAGAAGCTGTGACTTACAAATAGCATTATGATGCTGCTGTATAAACTGAACACTACTTTGTGTTTTTTCCTCTGTGTAGGATGTCTGCTGTGATTATACATGTTTCTGTAGGTAATAAAAATATGAATTGGTGTGTTGGTTGTAACATATCTAAAATGAATCACTTATTTGCAGACTTAACCCATCTGAAAGAAAGAAATGTTGAGGACCTTTCAGGAGGAGAACTTCAGAGATTTGCTTGTGCAGTTGTTTGCATTCAGAAGGCCGATATGTATGTTTAATTTACTTCTGTTACACATTGCTTCTAATGATCTGTCTCAGAATACGGTCCTCTAATTTATTCTTAGAAATAATACTTTTATTTAAAATACTTAAACAAAAGTATTTTTAAAAAATAATTTGTTTTTACCAACCCATATTTACTTGCTATATAACCTCTGGGGTTTTTATACTTTAATTCATCTGACTGGTTTTTCTTGTTTGTTTTGTTGGTTTTTTTCTCTTTTGGAAGACGTCTGTCTTCCAGTCTCCTAAAGAATTTTTGCACTCTTCAGTTCATGTTAGATTTAAGCTGAATCAGAACTGAATGCACAGGATTCCTTACTGATGATTTCTAGTAATGTTTGATAACTTTACCAGAGCTTCTGGCAAATTAATACTTAACTCGAACCATTGAACGATTTCACATGACAGTCGTCAGAGATTCAAGGCAGGTGTCAGTACATAATTCTCTTGTCTCAATATAAATAATAATGTTTTATTTGTATTTAATGGTTGAAATGTTAGTATTAGCTTTGAATATGTAGAAATCTTGCATTACTAAGTCTTCATTCTTTCTTTTGGGGCTAGCTTCATGTTTGATGAACCTTCTAGCTACCTAGATGTCAAGCAGCGCTTGAAGGCTGCCATTACTATTCGATCCCTAATAAACCCTGACAGGTAAATACAACCTTTAAATGTTTTGCTAGACTGTAACAATAGGTGACTGTTTACAGAGGGAAGAAACATCCAGTCCATCTCCCTAGAAGAGCTGACTTCTCAGTATGGTACACTAATAGATGTTTAAAATATTCTAAGTCAGTAATATTCTATTCCTTTGCATTTTGGAAACTTATTTCCTATAGTTTCTCTACTATTTCAGCATTGGGGTAGATTTTGTAATAAGAATGTGAAATATAGGTGGTTATTTTTCACCTGAATATTGCTGTTCCATCCCCTTCTCACAAAGATTTTTTTTTTCTTAAGATGTGCTATTTTTCACTCCAGTCAATCAATATGCTTCCACTTACCATACATAAAGAAGCTGCCAGTTTCCACTGAAGATGGACTTTGAACTTGTCATTCACAGTGTCTGTTTATTGGACAGTTTAAAAAAAATGCTTATCAGAGATTTGAACTCTGTTGTTATTTAGTATAAAGCTAAGAAACTATATTAAATGAAAATCATGTTGATAGCTTTTGCTTATGCAAGACTAGACTAAGAAAGAAAGAAAAATGTTTTGAATTGAAGTATAAAAGCATCTCTCTGGCTCTATTTTTCAGGTACATTATTGTTGTAGAGCATGATCTAAGTGTGTTAGATTATCTCTCTGACTTTATCTGCTGCCTGTATGGTGTGCCAAGTGCTTATGGTGTTGTTACTATGCCTTTCAGCGTAAGAGAAGGTAATTCTTGCCATATTTCTCTTTTTAAACATACCCAAAAATATCTGTGGAAGAAAAAAAGGTACCAAAATGCTGGTTGTCTACTGCATGAACTTGTCTTCTTCCTGTTACAGTTCAGTAACTAAAAAACTGCTGGTTTATGTTGTACAGAATTTCTGTTTTACGTGATCCTAAATTTATAACTCTACCAGGAAGTCTTAATATTATGAAATGCCCCTTGTCTCTTGCTATGGACATGATTTTGATACTTGCAGGTGTTTTGTAAACAGTGGAGTTACACAAAAGACCCTATAAATAGTAGCGAAAGGGCAGGAGACAGTTTGCCCAGTGCAGAGGTACGTAGTGT
Source organism: Strix aluco (assembly GCF_031877795.1). Classification (NCBI taxonomy): domain Eukaryota; kingdom Metazoa; phylum Chordata; class Aves; order Strigiformes; family Strigidae; genus Strix; species Strix aluco. The sequence continues at coordinate 80,099,924 of NC_133934.1, forward strand.
TCAACTGAACTCACCACACTTCTAGCACTGAGACTCCGTAACAAATGTTTTTGTGAGAATGGGTCCAACAGCAGTAGCTTCTTTAAACCCTACACACATTACTAATACTAGGTTTTCAGGAAGAGCTTCTACAGCCTTTCTGTAATTTTAGTAAGATTCTTCTTCATTCAATTTGCATAATGTACACACTTTCAAATAGGAGGTTTGCTATTTAAAATGCAGTGTTCTCCTGAGCTGGTTGGAATTTACAGCCAAGCATTGAAATTCACCTTGTCTTGCTTTGTTGTAGACCTTGTTTAATGATCTCTTTTCCTCCCTTCGTAGGCATAAACATTTTCTTAGATGGCTACGTTCCAACAGAAAATCTAAGGTTTCGAGATGCATCTCTGGTATTTAAAGTGGCTGAGACAGCGAATGAAGAAGAGGTTAAAAAGATGTGTATGTACAAATATCCAGGAATGAAAAAAAAGATGGGAGAATTTGAACTATCCATAGTAGCTGGAGAATTCACTGATTCTGAAATTATGGTGATGTTGGGGGAAAACGGTAAGTGCAGTTCTTGTTGGAAACTGCTTCTACAGCCCTAAATATGTTCCTAAAGACCTTTTGCAGCCTGGGAGCCAGGCTTCAAAATTACTGGGTTTGAGTCAGGTTGAACTGCTTGTTTCCTAGCAAAGATGTCAAGCCAGGATCCCGCTTTCTGAATAGCGGGAACTGGGAGTTACTGAGTGGTCGTGATGCCGTTGTGGTTGTCTTTTACCCCATTTTAAGAACTTAGATTGGCAAGATGAGGGTTGACCTGGTGAGCTCAGCCACAAGTCTAGACTACTGGAGCTTGAGCTGACTCTTCCATTTGAAAAAGCAAGTAACAGCAAATGCTGCTTGCTGAAAGCAAATACAGGAATTCTCAAAGCAGTCTAATTTTAAAATGTATGCTTCATTAAGCCTGTATTTTTTTTGTATTGGTGACTTTAACGATTAAGTTACTAAAAAGTCCAAAGTAATACGTAACTTGCATTTTATTTTAGGAACTGGCAAAACTACATTTATCCGAATGCTTGCAGGAAGACTTACGCCTGATGAAGGAGGTAGTGCTTAATACCTTAGTCGAAACCTATTTTGAACATACTGGAAAGGCTCTTGTTTTCACTCTTAAGTTTTATCTTTTCATAGGTGAGGTCCCAGTTCTAAACGTCAGCTACAAACCACAGAAGATCAGTCCTAAATCTACGGTACGTTTAAGCCTTATTCATTAAGTATTGTGTTTGCTACAAAAACCATGTTCTTAGTACGCAGGTAGAATTTCTTTATGCCTGGAACAAAAAGCTCTATTAATTCTATTTCTTCACATTTTCTTGTGGTATGCTGCATAAAACTGAGGGGCAGCGTTTTTGTTTTAATAGGGAAGTGTCCGTCAGCTACTTCACGAGAAGATCAGAGATGCCTATACACACCCCCAGTTTGTAACTGATGTGATGAAACCTCTTCAAATAGAAAACATCATCGACCAGGAGGTATTCATTGCGTGAGACAATATCCTGACTGTTTTTCTTCTTTCTCTACCTGTACCTGAACTAAATCTGGCCTTACTCCCCCCTGCCCCAACAGGTTCAGACGTTGTCTGGTGGTGAGTTGCAGCGCGTTGCATTAGCTCTCTGTCTTGGTAAACCTGCGGACGTCTACCTAATCGACGAACCTTCAGCATATTTAGACTCTGAACAACGTCTGATGGCTGCTAGAGTCATTAAACGGTAAAGTATACACAGTGGGAAAAATAACTGAAATTCTCACTAGTTTTAAAAGAAGTTTACATTCATTTTCTTTTTTCTCTATTTCAGTTTCATTCTCCATGCTAAAAAAACAGCTTTTGTGGTAGAACATGATTTTATCATGGCTACATATCTTGCTGATCGTGTGATTGTTTTTGATGGTATTCCTTCCAAGAACACACTTGCGAACAGGTAAGAGACTTGTTTGGATTAGTAATCAAGATAAAGGAGGACAACATAGAAATAAACTGTTTATCAGAAGCAACAAGAACAAGGAGATGAAGTATCTCCAACTCTGGAAATTTAAGCTGCATTTAAAGCGATCCAAGAGTGTCCTGGGCGTTCTGGCTTGTGTTTTGAAGCGAGAAAAAGAAAATGGGATCAACCCACAGTCAGAGGCTGCCTAGACACCGAGTTGGGGCCTGGCTGGAGGACTTAACCAAGCCCTCTAAAACTAGACCAGCTCTTGGCTTCAACTAGTCTTAGGCGACTGCACACCAATTAAATTACAATCAGAGAAGAACAAATAAGTGGCATCAAGTGTAAGGAATGAAGAAAAGGATCAATTGTAAATTATGCTTATGACAATAACTTTCAGATGTATTAAAAGGAAGCGGTGTACTAACGAGACGTGCATGCAAATCTCATGAAGTGCAGGGCTTGACAGCAACATGCCATGGGCCCGATCTGTGAGTTTTACTCTCAAAGCTGGCCCTTTTGATATGTCTGCTTTTGTTCCTGTCAATAATTTCACATAAATTACAGAGACTTTTTGAGGAGCAGGCTTATTAGAAACCAGGCTTTTAGAACAGTGTAATTACTAAGTACTTAACATGAGCCAGATGAAGTAAACACATTGGCCTAGCAGTAGGGCTAGCCTGGTTTTGATGGTATTCCTTCCAAGAGCAGACTTCTTTGAATTAAAAAAATCACAATCACATAACCATTCCTCAGCATCAGTATACATGAAGATTATTGTTAGATCTTGCTGATGGTGCAACTGTTTTTTTTCCTTGGAATTTTAAATGTGGAATTTCCAGCACACACAGGTGTGGATACAAAGTAAAAATCATGTGGAGGTAGCAGCCTGGAGTCTTGTAGTGCCAGGCTGAGATACTGCTGAAAGATAAGTGCAGCAGTTACGACTCCCTGTCTGAGACCATGATTTGATTGGAAATGTAGCAGCACATCCTGGTACCTCGTCTACAGCTCGCATTTGTGTTACCAGACCCCAGTGAGCTCAGGATGGAGATCGAAGCTGCCTTTAACCTGTTAGTATAGAACTTCTGAGAATTGAGCTGGAATGTTCTTCTCTCTTAACAGTCCGCAGACCCTTTTGGCTGGAATGAATAAGTTTTTATCTCAACTTGAAATCACTTTTAGAAGAGACCCCAACAATTACAGACCAAGAATAAACAAACTCAATTCAATCAAGGTAAGAGAGAAGCCCCTTTACAGTAAAGAAGCCATGACTGTTTAACATAAAGCTGGGTTTTCAAATATGGAACAAAATTAAGACTAACCTGGTACTTCTACTGTGCTGGAAAACAGCATGTGGAATGACTAGTAAGAGGAGTAGAAAGAAGTTTAGATAAGTGTCTTTTATTTCAGCTATGTCCACGTCTGCCAAAGACAACTAAGTAACATTGACCTTTTTTCTTTTCTCAAGGATGTAGAACAAAAGAAGAGTGGAAACTACTTTTTCCTGGATGACTAAATATTGAATCTGAGCATCTTTGTAACTGGCACAAAGAAATGGCTATTGGAATCTAAATATTTGTGGATGAGAAGGCTCGATCGGGTTTTAGAACACTTAATCTTTTGGAGCTTAAAATCTCTTGCTGCGTGTAACATCCAAGACCAGTAGCAGTGTAAATCCTAGTCTGAGTAAAACTGCCACTTTCTATATTTTGGTGACACAGCCCTATTCTCAGTGTAATATTTTCAAAATAGACCACCTTGAAATTGCGCAAATGAGTCGCCTGATTTTTCAAAATTTAAGGGAGGTTTTCAATTCAGTATATCCTACTCATGTAACAAGTACTGACTGCACTTCCTCTTAATTTTAAAAGTCTTTCAAGCTGTTTTCAGTATAAAAGGGAAGCTTACCAGGTATGTCAAGCTACAGAAGCAACTCCTATTTTAAAAAGGTTGAATCTCTCTGGATGAGGGTTTCATAAATAAATATCCTCCTAACTTACAGCTCTTCTGTGACACAGTGCAAAATTTCTTGAATTACTAATTCAAAAGCCTATTTATTTATATGATGTTGTCACGCACACCTTTTCTTACACTACAGTAACACCAAAAAATGGAATACAAACAATATGAAGGAAGATATCTGCCTTTTTCAGTCATCTGTCCCTGTACATATTCTCAAACCTAGTTACAGAATAATCAGTTAAATAAAGTTGTAAAGAAAATATTAAAATCCTTTTAATCTTCTGTAACTTTAACACAGTGAAAAAAGGTTAATGGCTGTTTTTTCTAAGTCACTCCTCCATCTGGAAGTGCTGGCACCCACCCTCTTTCCATGGAAAGATTTAAGGTTAAGATGCAAGAATTACTTTTGCCTAAAGCAAAAGCTTTGATCCTTACTATAGACAACAATGAAGGTAAATAAAATAACTTGTCAAAAATCAATTTCCATAAAAAGTACAGTCCTTCAGGGAGACAGAGGGAAAATTGCCTGTTTTTAAGGGTTCCTACTTGTGTAAGTTTTGCAGAAATGTAAAAACTTTTAGCTATGTATCTTGAAAGTAAGGAATGGTATTCTCCATGCAACAGTTGTCTGCCTTCACTGGCATGTGAAAAGTGTTATGAGAGAGAAAAGAATACAGGGCTTTGTTCTTTATTTACGTTTTTGCCTCAAGTTACAGGAGAAGGCTGTCGTTTGTCTTTAAGCCATTCTGTGTGTCAGTAACTTGGATATTTTCTAACCTTGGCAGTGTAGGAGTTACACACACTGTACCTCGCTATGTCTAAGTGCCAACAGCAATCCACCCGTGTTATGCCTGCAGAGGTACTCTGTGAAAGTGTACAGTTAACAAATGCAGCCTTACACCACCACCACCCCCCTGTGTTTAGACAAAAACTTGCCCAAAGCTAACTAAAACTTACAGGCAAGTCATGCAGATCCCTTTGGACTTGAGTTCTGCATCTTCTGTTCAGCAGGCCTAATTGGGGTAAGGAAAAGAGGTGGTTCAGCAAATATCTGAAGCTCTATCACTTCATTATATGCTAAATATTACCTCTGCAACCTAAACCATCTTGCCCCAGGTAAAGGGTTTGGCCAATCAATCTACAAGTCTTTCAGCAAAAACAGAGGAAACCAGCCTGACTTGTATCAACAGTGAAGGTGGAGAAAATACCCCAGCTGCACATCTCACTCTTTCACTGTCCTAGAGTAGCCAGGCAGGGCATAGGCCCCACTTCAAATACTTCAAGTCAATTTTTAAGAGTAAAATCTAAGAGCACATGCGGCCCTACCACAGTTACTGCCATGATGATGTCTTCCACCGTTTCCCCAAGAAGTTTCTGCCCTTGTTTTGCATCAAAGCTCACAATAAATGCCTGCTTGAGTACTGACCAGTGAACAGAGCTGGGCTGCAACTGGAGTTAGTTTTAGAGCCTCCCAGGAAAGATGACAAGAAGCCCCTTTTAGGTCTAGTAGTAGAGGTAAACAGAGGACCACAGTGGTATCAGCTGTTAAATCCCTCAGTGCTTGCTTTGTTCTCAACCTGAAGAACTGAAGCTTGCCTCTGGAAATCCTGAATGCATTTCTGACTGGAAAAGTATTTAGATTAAAAAAAACCCCACAGCACAGCCCCCACCACTACGATTTTGAATAAGAACTAGAAACCCAGTTTATGTCCCCTTTTAGTCTGCAGCTTGCCTATGTATTAACTGTTAATAGGTCTGCTGCTGTCTACAAGTGGCTCCTAGCAGCACAAACCCCTCCATTTCATGTCACTGCAACACTTCCAAGTCTGTAAATATAATCTAGAAAGAAAGTGAAAAGACAAAACATTTATTTTAAGTAGGGTTTTATACATGGCATGCATCTGAAAAGAAATTCTTTTATCACATAGCTATCACTCGAGTTTCCTGATCGAGGGCGTACAATCTGGGACATGACTGAAGGGGTACCATCACCTACGCTAGTATATACAGAGATAGAAAAATATACACAACAGTTAATTTTACAGAGCAACAGAGCTGAGTGAATACTGTGCACACTGCACTCTCCCAGTCTGACAGCTGAACAGCCAAACTGCAAAGGCAACAGGAACACTGCGGAGATCGTTATCGGGGTCAGAAGAAACAGCATCAGAACTCTGACACAGTGTAAAAATATAAGGCAGAAGCCACTTTCTTCTGAATTGTAGGGAAGAGCAGAGCACACCCAGACTCCCCATCTTGTTTTTAAAAGTAGTTCCAGCAAGGAGTTGTACATGCAAAACATAAATTTGCATCAACAGTGCAACAACAAAAGAATACTGAACAGTAGCTCAATCATACAAACTTAAAAAAAACGTAACATGTACTTTATGCATCTCCTCACAAAGTATCTAGGATTTGTCAGTGCATTAGTGTTAAAGTGGCATTAAAAAAACTTCTGCTATTATAACAGATGCAGAATTATTTTGGAAATGCATAGCATCTACATTTTTATTGTCTTTGTAATTATATTCAGTTGGCATAGGCACCAGTCTAGTCACACCAGCGTTAAGAATTCTTGGTGGAAACAGCCATTCTTACCAATCCATACACAGCTATTCTCGACTGCTTGTCTTGATTTTGATTTCAGCAAATAAATGCTTTTTAAAATTCAAAAATATACCCTATGAATATGAAAAGAACTATATACAACATACCTAAGACACAGGGTTAGCTGGCTGCCATATGTGTCGCACACTGAAGAGAAACATTCAAGTTTGACAGATTTTTTTTTTTTTTTTTTTTTTTTTTTTGAGATGAAAGGCCTTTGGGTTGGAAGCATATCAAAGACAACAGTGCAGTAGGCTGAGAATTCCTTTAGCTCAGTTCAGAACTAAGGCATTGTATGATAAAATACATTTATATTTGGTGCAATGTTACCGTCAATTTTAGAATCTAGATCACATCAAATGCTATAATGTGTCACTCTAATATAAATGTACGCATCCATCTTCTATCACAAACTCAAACCTTTGGGGGGGGAAAAAAAAATTATCAAACACTAAACCTATATTGTTTTTTTCTAATTTGACATTGAGGAAAAAAATGCTAAGCCAAACAAACTATAATCCCCAAAAACCATACGGTAGGAGTTCACATCTTCCTAGTCTTCACTCGCCAAAAGTTGAACATATCCTTAAACTTTACTAAAAAGAAAGATTTTAAACTGCTACTTCAAAATTACTTTTTGTGTTTTGAAATGTTCAATTATCCATTCGGTCTACGCTTGATGCCCCCTCTGATTCTCTCCCAGTGCTGCCCTCCTCCTGTCATTCCTGTAGGGCCTCCCTCTGAAGTTCCGCTGATACTGGTAGCCTTCGTCTCTGGCTCTGCTGGGCGCTCCCTTCCAGGCCTCCTCGTTCCTTTGGAACTGGTATCCTCCTCCCCTGCTGGAATAACCCCACTCGAGTCGAGGCCTCCTGCCTCCTCCGTAAGTCTGGTTATAAAACTGCTTGGATCTACCACTTCGCAGCATATCGGAAACTTCACTCTCGTCTTCGGAGCTCTCCTCCCTGGTTCTCTGGGCCCTGCTTTCTATCTGCACGTTGCCAGCACCCTTAGAATCTCGGCCTTTCTCAGGCTTCTCCTTACGACCGGGAACGCTATTTCTCAGTTCATTTTTCAGTGGTTCCGCCGACAGCGGTGGAGCGTTGGGCGCTGCCGTCTGCCTCTCAGTCCCCTGCGTTTGCAGAGAGCGATTTTGCTGCCCGGCTGGTTTTTGCTTAGCAGGAGAAGCCAAAGGACACATTTTCTCCAACGTAGGTGCCCGAGCTGAAGTTTCTTTCGGGGTGCTGCACTCGCTGCTCGCGCCGGCCCCAGGGAACACTACAGTGTTTGAGCCGCCGCTGCCGCCATTGGTCTTCTGAAGCTGTTCTGCAGAGCTCGCCGCAGGAGCTGGAGGGCTGCATTCTTTAGCCACGTACACGTTCGCAGAGGTGCCTGCCGTCGCCTCTTTGTCCTCGGGTGACATGACAACGTTAGGCCTTGCTACTGAGTTTTCAATGAAACCCTGAACGGGGTACCCATACCAAAAGTGAGGGAAGAACGGAGGCGCTATTGGAACAGCTCCTAGAAAGTGGTTGTGTCCAAAGGGCGGCTGCGGGAACACGTTTTTTCCTCTCAGGGACTCCTCATAGTTTGCTTGAAGAGCTTGCGCCGGATTCTCCGATTCCACGCAGACCTGTCCTTGACTTTCTGACACCGGAGCTGTCGGTATGATCAGAGGCAGCGACAGAGATCGACCGTCACCCGGGGGAATTTGGCCGTTGGATCTGGCCTCGCTCTGGACAGGAAAGTGCCTGTTTGTCCGTGCAGTTTCGTTTTCATTCTGAGCGGGTGGAGCCTCCTGGAACCAGGGGCTGTGCGGATACACAGGCAGGGACACGTTTGGGTACATTCTACAAGCAGCTAAATAGGCCTGGTGCAGGGGGTACAAGTAAGAATGGGGCGCCCACATGGGACAACTGTATGCCTGCAAGATGGCAAAAAAAGAAAAAAAAAGAAAAAGAAAAAAAGAAGCATTTGGTCTTTTGAATGTTCAGACAGATGTAAAAGCACACAGGTCATTTACCATTTTGAAACATTTAATTACAGGAAGTAAAGGTTAATTTTATTTACAGTGACTGCCCTCAATTGTAAAGAATATCTAGGACTGCAGGATGATGTTCTCATTTTTGGTTTTCCTTCCAAACACAGTTGCAACGGGCAACAGTTATGACCAGTAAGAAAACTCGGTCACCATTTCTATATAGTTAATAGCATCCATCATGTGGTTAAATTAAGTGACCCTTTAGCTATGCATTTGAAGACACACATTTCAAATTCATTTTCCACAATCACAATTATTAATTGGCAATTTGCCCTACAAGGTCACTTTTCAAAATTCTAAGGGGTAACAATCAAAACAACAAGAACCACATATTTTCACTTTAAAAAAAGACTACACCAAGACTCAACGTTAGATCATTTCCCAAAGGACAATTTGTAAAGATTGAAATCCCCATATATATACATACAACCCAACCCACAGATCAGCTTTCTTAGAAACCCTTTCAGGAAGCAGGGGCAGAGGTTTCCCTAGGATACACAATGCACCTTCCAGGTACTGGTGGGAGTCACAAAATGGACACGCACCATCTTCTGCAGCAACCTTTTCTGTGCTGTTAGCACAACGTTCACAATACTGAAGTCATTCATCTCAGGCAGCAACCCCTTCCCTTTCCTCTAGTTCCTTAACTAACTAGCACACAGCGGCTTACAGTTACGTTGCTCGGAGTTAAAGAGTTTATAAACGCAGACTTTGTCTTTGGTACATAGCAACACTGTAGGATGTTTTTCACAGAATCATCTCGGTTGGAAAAGACCTTGAAGATCATCTAGTCCAACCATTAACCTCACACTGACCGTTCTCAACTCCACCAGATCCCTCGGCGCTGGGTCAACCTGACTCTTCAACCCCTCCAGGGATGGGGACTCCACCACTGCCCTGGGCAGCCCATTCCAACACTCAACAACCCCTTCTGGAAAGAAATACTTCCTAATATCCAGTCTAACCCTTCCCTAGCGCAGCTTGAGGCCATTCCCTCTTGTCCTATCGCTTGTTACTTGGGTCAAGAGACTCATCCCCAGTTCTCTGCATCCTCCTTTCAGGGAGTTGTAGAGGGCGATGAGGTCTCCCCTCAGCCTCCTCTTCTCCAGACTAAACCCCCCCAGTTCCCTCAGCCGCTCCTCGTACGACATGTGCTCCAGACCCTTCACCAGCTTCGTTGCCCTTCTCTGGACACACTCAAGTAATTCAATGTCCTTTTTGGAGTGAGGGGCCCAAAACTGAACACAGTAATCGAGGTGCGGCCTCACCAGTGCCGAGTACAGGGGTAAGATCCCTTCCCTGTCCCTGCTGGCCACGCTATTTCTGATACAAGCCAGGATACCATTGGCCTTCTCGGCCGCCTGGGCACACTGCTGGCTCATGTTCAGCCGGCTGTCAATCAACACCCCCAGGTCCTTCTCCAACTGGTATTTTTATAATACAATGTGCCAAACAGACATATTTCAGGCCGTACAGAATACCACACAGGGCTGCTGGAGGCACAGGGCTGTCGAGGGAAACACCGGAGTAGGTAGAAGGCAGGGCCCAAAACCTGGCACAGTCGTTTGTGCCATCTGTAGAAACAGTCCCTGGAGCAGACTGTCCCGAGAGGCCTCCCCAGCCCTTCTCTCAACGGGAACTAGTCGCTTAGCCCCGAGCAAGCAGGTGGAAGGGTGAGGGAAACAGCACGGCAGCATCCAGGACCAAAGCAGGGGCCCTGGTAATGCAGGAAGGAGTTCCCAGGTCTCCCACCGCAGTGTGCGGTCACCAGCCAAGGAGCACAACTGCCAGGACACGGCGCTCTGACCGGCAGATGGTGCTGAAGCACCAAAATCACCGACTATATCCTAAATAATACAAAGTCAATACAAAGTACCACCACCAAGAGGCCCAAATATATGTGTAGGCTTAGGAAACAAACGCTGTTTCAATATATTGCAGTGCCACTCACTAATGACTTATGGATTTTCTGTTAAGCAAAGAGACCTGTATTAGGCACACAGTTATCTAACCTAAATTTACTAAGTTGTGCTGAACATGCCCTCTTTCCATGCACAGCCACCGAAGAAAAAGTAAGAGAAGGTAAAAAAAGAACGTTTTTATGTGCAGAAGGGAGAAACTAAACAACTAGTCCTTACCACAAAATAGAAAATGTTGCCGTTTTGGATGAGCCTCTTCCCCAAACACACACACAGAATTTGCACCCCATATGTACATCAACCGCTATTATAATTACTTAGAAGGTTAAAATCCTGTTATCCTTAACCTGAGCAGAAAGGACAGACATGCAGGTTACTTAAGGGAGTGTCCACAGGGCAAGACACACTGGGTATGTGTACTGCAATGGCTGTACACAGGCATGGTCCAAGTCAGAGAGCCTTTCCTCTTTTACTAGGCGCTGCTTCCGAAAGAATGCATCTTCAAACTGGCAACGGTTTACCCGTGGATTTGTAAAGCACAATCTGTTGACTGTACAGCCACAGCTACAAGCCAACAGTTCTCACTATCACTGTGGAGATAAAACGTATTCCTGTTGACTTGAAATGCAACATGGACTGCTGCTGGGATCCCAGTTAACAGAAGACAAAAATAGTAAAATATTTCAAATTTAAAGATAAACATCTGTAGCAACCAAACTTCTGCACTCTAAGTACTACCAAATGCAAGCAAATTTTATGGTATAACAAACACAAAAACATAAGTAAATTTGAAGAGTTACCTTCACACCAAGATTGAAGAAAAATCTAAGAATATTCTTATCTAGGAAAAACAAACAGAAAAAGATCCGTGAAGACCTAAAATATTACACTTCATCTCAGCCAAAAATTAGTCCCTGCATAAAGTTCCATTTCAGTAGAGACACACTGGTATTAAGTTGCTGTCTGCACGTCTTTGATTGATTTGGGTGGGTTTTTTGCCACAGTGAGATATCTAAAACAAAACTGCAGTTTAAATTTCAATTTTAACAGTCTATGGAACTGAGTTTTTAAAGAATAGGTTCAGTAAACAAACTCACTGTGCAGTCAGACACAATATGTTCTTTACGGGCATATTCCATATTTGTAGTATGCCACAAGCTGTATTTTCACAGACCGGTAAGGAAATGCTCAACAATTTCCAAGCTTTTGATTACAAGACAAAACCTGTTACCATAAAAGGAAGCAGTTCTCTAAAGAAAATCCATTACATTCACAAAAACTCAAGTTATGGTGGGTCAAGCCAAGAACCACAAAATAATCCTATCAGATTTCCAGGTGTAACCACTTAAAATAACATTAGCAATGCAAACTAAAGAGTTACAACTCTATTCAGTATTCCCTTCCGCACGTTAAATCATGGAATGACAACAGTTAGGTCTCTCAACACGGACTAACAACAGGACCAAAGAGGTTGTCTTTATCTACATTTGAAGAAAATAAAACCTATCAGGAAAAATGGTACAAAGTCCAGACCTTCTTCTAGCTTCTCACCTTTAGGTAAGTCTTCCCCAGTATTGCACAGGGAGTAAGAGGGTGCAACAGCTCTTTCTCCCTTTTCACTAAAAGGGAATCCAGGGTATAGCGGATCCTGGTAAGGATTCAGAGTCTGAGGCAAAGGCATTAAAGGCTGGTTAACTGCTTGTAGCGACACAGGAACTCCAGCAACTGGAGCAGATGTTACCTGAGCCTGTGATACAATAGAGTCAGGTCCCGTTGCTGGGGCTGGCATCAATGAAGAAGCAGGTATTTGGGTTGGAATACCTAAGTGAAAAAAACATGTGTGTATGTGTGTGTGTATACATATATATAGCTCAACTATATACAATCACAAAAGAAAACTACAGCAGAAAAGCAAGTTTCAAAAGACAGGAGAAAACAAAGAAAAAAATGGTATTCAAGAAGACACAGGAGGAAATTCTTGCGTTGGGAAGTTACAAACAAAAGAAGATTTGGCTAAATGCAGAGAATAGTTTTCAGAAAGAGTGAAGCTTTCCAGAAATAGCTAAACCCTTTCCGTATTTATTTTTAAAATTATGAATACCAGAAGGAAATAGGAAGGGAAAAAAAGCAGCAAACCAAAACTTATCTGTCAATCTCCTCAGTTCTCATTCTGACTAGTCATTTACCGTCAACTCTGAGCTCAGATGAACTGGGCTGTGCATCTTCTGTCACAGATGTAGTCAAGTGTGACAGGATTATTACCGGATTATGTGAACACAGTATGCTAATTTGAAAGCTACTTCTTGCACAGAAACCCAACAGTGGGAGAGAAAATACAGCACCTGATCTAATAAGCAATATTGAATTTAAGCTAATTCCACGTATCAGAAGATATGCACAGCACAGAAAAAACATTACAGTGGCTTTGCAGCTCAGGTCCAAACAGATGTCATTAGTTCCAGACATACCAGACCCAATCTGAGTCCTCAGTGGATCAAGGAGCTTACTACATGGGACACAGAGCACAAACACACATCAAACTTCAACACACTAACAACGTGTTCTACCTTAAAGCAGATCCTCAGAATAAGCCCCCTCAAAACTCAACGCTATCCCACTCTGGAGGAAAACAAGAGAACTGAGCACGCATCCCTCTTCCACCTTCAGGTAGGAAGTAAAGCAAACTATACATACGGGCAATGAAAGATCTACTAGAACTCTCACTAGCTTTAAGCAAGGAGGAACTATATTCTTATAAATTACTGCCTTTGGAATGTGGAGTGAGATGAAACAGTGTCTCCTGGAGGCATCTTCAATTTAGCAAGAGGTTAAAAGGATTTTTCAGGGTTAGTTGTTTCTGATTTATGTTAATAGTTCTTCAAACCTGCTGGTCCATAAGTTGTTGGCTCACTTGGCCAAGCTGGTACGATGGCTGGTACAGAAGGCACTGCTGGAGGTAAATGCACCTCAGAAAAGACTGGTGAGGGTGTTGGAGTTATGCTCGGTAAGCATTCTGTCAGGTTCTACAAAAACAAAGAGATCACATAAAATTATTCTAAATCACCGTTGTCAGTGGCCCCTAATGTGTCAGACTTCTACCAAAGGCAGCTTGATGACTCCGTATTATCTACACTACCACCATCACCAAAGCAAAATATTAAGTTGTCACATATCAGGCTGCACACGTAAGAGATCTGAGATACATTACATCACTGTGTGAGGAACTCTGCACTGAGCTCTATCCAGAATGTGCCTGTACCACAGACAGCCATCAGTGTTATAACCACCTCCACAAGCATTAAATTTAAGTATCTCCCATCCAAAAGAAAAGCCACCCTCACAAACGATTACCAATAACCTTGAAGAAACCTGAAAAAGTAAAAGGTGAAGAATTTAAAGTGAAAAGCAGGGTTATTTTAGCAGAAAGATATGAAATAATCCCTCTCTCAAAAGAGAAAGGGCATACTTTTACTTTTCTATCAAGGGTTGTCCTTTTACAGTCTTCATAACAGATTCCTAACTGTAAATACAAACTCTTAGCATTATCACCATAGAAATTACTACGTAATTAAAAGCCAGTATTATAATACATACGTGGCTGTGATGAAGCTCCCCTTTGTCTGAAGTCTCCTGACTGGAAAACTTTGAAATCAAACAAACATTTCTTACTTGCTCAGCAAGGATCGGAGAATCTGTTTTGACTTGTTCCAAAGGAGATGAAGCTTTTGGATAACTCTCATCTTGACTATTCTTCTAAAGCAAAGTTAGAAACAACAGACACAGCTAGTCTAATAATAAGACATACTTTTCAAAGAGGCATTCAAAGATATTAAACCACACTACATACAAAGTGGGCTAAGCACCCAATCACTATTATACTAGTGTAACATTTTGCTCGTTGAAAGGACAGCAAAGGTTAAGAGCCAACAAGAGGCCACAAATCTTCACTGAACTTCAGAGATCATGGTCTGTTAGCACAGTAGCTATTAGTAAACATCAAATCTTCTGTGGTCCCATTATACTGAAAGTACAGACTGTACCAAGCAATTACAAATCCAGATTCCTAAGTGCTCTCGATAGCCCAGATTTGAGAACTCAGATGGCAGAGAAAGACTGTAAGTATGGGTGGGTTACAGGGGCTGAGGAAAGCTGACAGCAATACAAGCCTCCAACCTTAGAAGTATTTCACTAAAAGCTGTAAAGCAGCAGCAGCAATCACAGCTCTACAGGCAGCTATTGCTCTGCTAATCATGTATCAGAGAAGCAATAACATTAAAAAAAAATTTGGTCTTTTCTTTAAGATTACCTCAGATGAATTTGGCTCAAGCTTCTGACTTAAGTGGATCTGCCTGGAATTTGACTCTGTAACACCAAGACATAACCTAGTAAATGAACCATTACACCATTTATGGCTATCACAACTTAAGCCAGTTAAAGTTTGTCTTTCCAAAGTTAAACCTTCAAAACAAAACCTACCTCAGCACATATTACTTCAGAAAACTTAAACTTCAGTTTTTAATCAAAGATCAAAGCATCCAAAAATAAACAGTTGTTAGGGCAGTAACAGAGCAGCTACTTCAACCTGGGTTTTCAAAACTCTACAGGAGTTCTTTACCAGTGTTTGTTAATCATTTTGGTGACACTTGAGGGAAGTGGGAAAGAAATGTAGCTGTCTCTTTAAATATGTAACATTCATCCTAAATCCCTCCCAGTAAAAAAGAAATCAGTTTGTACTTTGCTTAAAGTGAAAACGTTTTGCATTTTCATATTCAAGCATTAAGATAACAGGAGCTTAAAGTCTTGTCTACTTTAGACTGAGTAGAAGATAGACCAGTTTAGAAGATTTCAACAGTTTAAAAGGTCTAGAAAGTTTTCAGACTGATGCAGACAGTTTAATTTCTTGAGCACCAGCAAACACTTGGTGGGGGAAGACAGTGTTGAAAAAACAGTCATGGCATCATCTTCATATAATAAGATCTGTACAAGTTCTTCACATTCTAGCTCACATTCAGATCTGGTTACTACTGCTGGTCAATCAAATTCATGCACATATGTTTAATAGTAGCCACTAAATAAGTTATGTACTTATTAGCTTAGTATATGCACCATCACAACTAGACAACAACGTACATTAAAACAATACTGATTGAGAATTACTGTCAATTCCCCAAGCACCAATAGGAATCCAGAAATACTCAGAAGGAAGTACAGTTTATTCCCCTAGGATTTTTAACCTAGTTTCAGAAGAGGCAACGCAATCCAGAGCATCACAAAAAGCAGAGAAAGCTGTATATGCCACGCACTTCAGCAAAACCTATCATGACACTGTAGTAAAGAGCTTTCTCTACGTGAACATTCTTTTTTGGCATTGCTGATGAAACAAGTTTTCAAATTAAACAAGTTTTCAGGTGTTTTGGAGAATGAAAAATAGGTAACATCAGTCTTTGTGAGACCATTCAAGAAGGCATGACATGTTGTAAGAAGGACTACAAAGACCAAGTACCATAAATACACGACAGCAGTGCCTCTGCTGTTGCAAAGGAACAACAAAAATTCAAAAAACAGAGGAAACCGCTTCTAAGAGGAGGCTAAAGAGTTTGAATTTTATTTAGTCAGAAGAAACAAAAAAAATATAAAGAAGCTGAGACCAAACTCAGTGCTTAGTTGTGGCAAAGCTGACAGGACAAAAAAATTTAAAAAAAAAATAAAACAACAAAAAAACCCAATCAATTGCATTTAGCGAAGACTTACTAACTACCTCCTGACAGCTATAGCTCTCATCTATTACTGCCACGTTCCACTTCCTCATAGAAGAGGAAAAGCTTAGAGTCAATGAAGAGAAGCTAAAGAGTGTTATAGCACATTGGGGGGAGGGAGGGAGAAAACCCAAGTAAATTTTGACCATGTGACAGCTCCTTCTACTGTAAAGGGGGGTGTAGTGTCAGCTCTTCTGTACACCATCTTCTCCCCTCTTTCTGTACCACTGTATGCTAAATCTTAACCATGCCACACATACTTTTACCTGCTTTTTCTCTTGAGTCCAGTAAGCACCCTTAATAATCCTTCCACAGGCACTTTCTGCCACACTCACTAGAATTTCAACAGGATCTAATTTACAGTAGCTCTAATAGTCTTTTTGTTTCTCTCATTCCTCTTCCCATTTACTACAAAAATCCCAGCAAGGAGTCTGCTCTCAGCCACATTCACAAAGCAGGGAAACATGTACTTTCTTCCCAAACCACACCTTTGCTACCTTGAGCCTAGCTTAGTTTGGCACTACTACTTATGATAATTTTCCCCTCATTGCCTAAAGAGATGCTCCATCTCAAATAAATTCTGAGGCTGGTAATATAAACAAGCCAACAAAAAAACCCCTTGATCTAAAAACATTTATTTTTACCTTTATCTTTCTGCTCTTCCATCTCTGCTGTCCACTTGCTGTTTCTTCTCTCATTATTTGAGAACTTCTTCTGGTTCAAGTTATCCACAGTCTGTGTAGCAGCCTGACAGACAGACTGATTCTAAAGTTTACAAAAGCAGAAATATTAATTTATATAAGAAGTCCAATGACACTTTGCCATCATCTGATATGATACTATTATGACTTCATGACACGTAATACTTATCCCTGTGATAGGAAGAAATGCGGTATGAAACCAATCTTGATCAGTAGCATTCAGATTCATCCACTCGTTCATTCATCGCTAAATTTTGCAAAGTGTTCTTTAAAATCATTCGTGTCATTAGTTTACATGACACAAAAACTGCTTCACTCGGACAACATCCACTTTAACATCACATCCTCCTTCTACAGGTGAGCAAACACAGCATACTGTTAACCACAGCTCAGAGAGAGAGAGAACAACCTATGTCCATTAAGCTTCAGTCTTAGCCTGCTCTTGAAGAGCTGTACATTTCTTCTTGATCACACCAACATATGTAATTACTGCTCAAGAACTGAAAGACAGCGCGCACGAAGCCACTTTCGCAAAACAAGAGATTTAAGGCCCATCCTTCACCTACTCATTCTTCCTGGTCTGGTTCTTGTTTCTGTTTGCCCCAGGATTCAAATCCAAAAGACACATCTCTAGAACAAACCTATGCAGACAGCAGCTCTTTGCCCACTGAGACTCCAATCGGCTTTCTTTACAAATTGGATCAGCAGAATAATCTCTCAAAATCCAAAGGCTACGCTCTTCCCTCAGACATAGCCAAGTCCACTCAGCTCCACAACAGAAAAAGAGCAAGTCTGACAAAGAACCTGCATTACTCATGACACCAGGCAAGTTCTCACTCCAGGAAGTTCTCAGGCTAAATAGAAAAGTGACTTATAAATAAAACAGGTTTTATGTGAACCATATCCAAACCAATCACCTAGTCACCTCTGATACTAATTCAAGCACCACAGTGCCATTTTACTGAGCTACTTCTCAGCTAAATTAAGCTGTACTTCAGAGCAAGTTCTGTCCTCACCTTGAGGTTTGATCCCACCATACAAGAAAAAGGCAACATTTGAGTAACTGTAAGGGAATGCAAAGCCTTCCAAAAAGACAGGAGGAACATGAAGAAAGAAGCCCACAGCTTCAGAAGCTCACACGTCTATCATATTTACATGCCTAAAGAACTGTGTACGGTGGACATTAATTATTCCTAGGGGAAACTACTACGTACGTGTCTTATCTTGACTACATAAAGCATTATAGATTCACATATTTCTATGTAGAAAGTGAGTGTGAAGAAAATATCCTTAACTTTTGAATTGTATGGTAATGCAAGGACAGCAAAACAATTGTTCATGGACAAGTATGAAAAATGCACTGTTAATTACAATGAAAACAGCATACATTGGAAAGAGCAGGAAAAGCTTGTTCATCCCTCTGCTGGATCTCATAAAGTGAACGAGACTCTTCTATAGCCTGCTTCTCCCTGCGTTCCTCTGGAGACAGGCCAAAGTAGTTACAATCTCTGCTGCCATGGTTCACATCTTCAGTTCTCTCCCGGTCTGGTTTTCTGTAAAGGAAAAAATGAAACGGGATCACTTTGACAAAGAAATTCACCAGTATCAAACACAATACAAACTCATGGTTTAGAAGGAAGAAAGATCATTATATAGTACTACTTATGTGGTTCCACATATACCAGATCCGTTTCTGCCTACTGCAAGTTACCCATACACATAAAATTTAAGGAAGGGAAAGAATGGATTTTGTCCATGATTTATTCAGTTCAATACAATTTTGACAGACTTTATAACAAACAGTAATTACTAGATTGTAGTTAAAAAACAAATGCCTCCATCAAGTGATCTAATCCATTTCTGTGCCAACTGAGAACTGACCACCACCCACCTGCTATCTATAGAACATGCAAGAGAAAGCTGGGGAAGAAGATTTCTGTGAATACAGCAACAAAAGGGAAAATGCATTATAATTTTCAGTGTCTGAAGCAACACTACAGAAGATTTACATCACTGTTTCAGCTTTCTCAATTACTTAACTAAAGATTTTAGGATAATCATGTATTTCGGTTAAAGGTGGAAGAAAAATGCCCTTAAAATGTTGCATGTGGCAGAATCCAGAGACAACGCAGCCCCATTTATTCCATAAAGAGTTACGATATAGAAGAATGACAGAATAGACCATGAAGAGTCTGGGTTTGTAGCAAAGTACAGAATAGTCTTTTAGATAAGATAGAAGAGTTGCAATGATGAAGACAGAAACTCTGCTGCAACAGCACAATGGATCAGAAAGTCACTACCAACAAACACAGGCAAAACGCTGTTCTGTACTCCTTCAAGTGATCGGTCATAACACGCAGCAGATCTCTAAGACAAGTTCTGCAGAAACTGAGGAAAGATCTTAGCCGAGCCCGAGAAGCGCTACTTGGACATTACTTCAGCCCCAACCAGGAAAAAAAACCAAAACCAACATCCACTTTTCAAGAAGAAACCACAATTCTGTGTACAATGCTTCCAGGGGAGATGCTGCCATGCAAGAAAAAAAGTGGGAGCTTATGATGGCAGTGATTTTGAAAAAGAAATAATTATTTTTCCTGTGCTTGTGTGTATTCTTAAGGACTTGGAACACTTCTTAAGATTTCAATGGCAACATATTTCAAAAGATCATGTTGGAAGCATCTGAAGCAGGCACCTGTGCTCCAAGAAGCTCTGCTAGAGTTCAAGATAAGGAAGATGTTAATTGCAGTTTTACCTTACAGTCTGGGAAGGATTCCTGCCTGGAGCTTTTTGCTCAGTTGAGGTCTGATGAGGTTGGGGTCCAGAACATAAGAACTGATGCTGCCTGGTTCCCACAGTATGCTGAAGTCGAGGAGGTAGTGCTGACTGGGGTTTTATTGACTTGCTCTGATTCTTTGGCCCTCTGCAATCTGCATCTGTGATAAAGACGTGAAAATAGATATTTGTTTTTTAATCATTTTTTAAGCTTTTTGGGAAAAAACATCTGATAATAAAGGTTCTGCCACACAAAGACAGGTACAATCCTACCAGGCTGAGCATTCTGCCCCCATGTTGAGAAAAACTTTTTTATCTTCTTCCCTGGCACAGTGTTCCAGCCCTCCATAGGAGAGGCCTGTGGAAGAGGTTTAAGGCTCTTCAGTGAGACAGCATGCCTACAAAACAAGGAATTATGGAGGGAAAAATATCTTAAAAGACCGGACTGGGGCTTGCATAAATTAATACCACACATTTACTAAGACCGATAGATCTTTCCATTTTTAAGAACATTGGATTCAAAGTCCTTTGTTCTTTATGATTATACTCAAGCAATATGTAGAAGAACAAGAAGTGTTCTTTTTTTGTTGTTGTTTTTAAATAGAACTCTGATAAGTTAATGCAAACTTATCCAGTAAAGAATGATAAGCCATTTGTGAAGTGAGTATCAAAATGTCTTCAGGGCAGACAGAAAAGAAGAATGATCAGAAAAAGCAATATACTCAGATAAACTTATCACAAGCTCTGCAATAGATGTAAAGGTTGAAAAACATTGTATTGGTGGTTTATATCCCAGAGCAATTACTGTGTTTTTAATTGAGGATGCTGTAGGATGTCCAAGCAACTGTTTACATTTGAAAGGAAGACATTCAAATCTATAATAGTTCAAATCAGGTTAAATCTCAATTTAGAAAGGGAATAAACTGCAAGACAATCTTCAGATCTCACAACTTTTTTTTTTTTTTTTAACAGAGGAGATTAATGGGCATCTTTCTCCTTCCCTCATTTACCTTGACTGAAAGTGATTCCTCTTCCCAAACTACACTCATCTGTGGGGGATTTTTTGCCTCAGAAGAGTTACAGAAGTTACAGCAAAGCTCAAGAAGATGTCTCAAAGTACCACCCCACCTCCCACCAAAAAAAACAACAAACAAAAAATCCCCATCACCCCAAATAACCAAAACCACCACCACTACCACCCCAGAAAAAACAAACAACAATAACAACCAACCAGCAACACACAAAAACAACCCACAACCCCCACCAACAACTTTAAACAGTTTAGCCGAAGGTAGGACAAAGATGACGCTGATCTAAACTTGGCATTGTCTGTATAAAATCAGACAGAGCTACTCAACCAGAGAAGCCAGGTGCTTTGATGGACCTCTTAATATGAAAAGCTTGTCACAGATCTAGCATCCAATTATTAAGCACAACAAGCAACACTTAATTAGGATGGTGTCAATCTGTTTAAATCTTGTGCCAAAAAAAAAATTATCTAATACTAACATAGTTACTGTTTCACTCTTCAAGTAATATCCAGACTACTTAGCACTAAAGAAAAAAGTCTGATGTGACAATCAATTCAGAAACCCTTTTTCCTTTTTTTATTTAGTACACGGTTTTCTTAACAACTTTGTGGTAGTACCGCTTCAAGTAAAGAAGTAGATACGCTTCAGGGGCTGAAATGAACTCTGAACTAAAGTAAGGCTGCCATTACTAAGGTTCAGTTTGGCACTCTTTTCCAAAAGAAATTAAGCACTTACTTTGCTCCAAGCTCTTCTACGAATACAACAACTGGCCCATTCTCTGAACAAACTTCTTGAATATGGGCATTATAAAATTTCCCATTATGGTCTAAGCGCACCTATAAGCAAAAAGAATAAGGGAAAAAAAAAACGTGCATTGGCTTCAAAGAAGACAACAAAAGGACGTAACTCTCTAAATTGTCAGCAGTGTTAAAAACAGAACATTTCCTCTGGGCAACAGAAGACCTGAGAAATAAACATCACATAATTCAGTAAAAGTATCAAAAGCAAGTCTTCAACCTATATCACTTCTTTCTCCAAAAAGAAATAAAAATACTATTAAAAAAAATTTAAAAAACCACACACAAAAACAAAACCCAGAAAGCTTGCTGGGTAACACTATTTAATGAAATACAGCTTTCAAAACTACATGAGAAAGTTAAGAGTAACCAGTGTATTAAGGCTTTTCAGCTTTACTGAAAACACTTTCTCTCAGAATACAACCCAAAGCTTTTACTTGTTAAAATCCATGTAGAGCAAAGAAAAATTACTAACTTGAGTGAAATTTAGTTTAATTAAGAACATAAGGACCACCAATTATTTCTGAAGTTATTCTTCAGAAAGATTTTTAAAACAACTAAAAAAAGTTCAGACATGATCACAGCATTACTTGTCTGACTGACACTCCATGTTCTTAAAATTCTTCCATTAAATACAAAATAACGTTTCATAACATTATGCTACAACATTTGGCTTTCCCATTGTATTAATTTGGTCAACTCCACTTTTCACTATTTACCCCATCTTCCAGTCCCATGTTTTTATCCCATATATTTACTGTCTTGCCACGTACATAGAAAATTTGACAAAGAAAGTATGTTGATTACTAGAGGTTTTTCTACTAGTAATATCTGAAACCTTCAGTAAATACTACACAAGACAGCCTTAGGGTCTTAAAAACAAATTTTAAGCCTGTACTATTAAGCAATAAATAATCAACTCCATATTAGGAGTTTTTGTTTGTTTTGTGTGGAGTTTTGGGGGTTTGTGGAGTTTTTTTGAAGTTTAGAGATGTGTTTTTCCTGCAATTTAGTCACTATGCTTAATTCCATTACACAAATAAAAAAGGTACAACCTGAAAGAGCCCCCATGCTGCATGATAAACCTAATTGAATATTTTCATATTAATATTAATAATTTCAATAGATGGTCGAATATCCTAGAAAGAACCATATTTAGTCATGTACCACCAGTTTCGTTAACACACCTAAGGAGATTAATCTACAATCTGAGTACTATAGAATTTAATGGCAAATCTTATTTCTTCTTAAGCAGCAATACATACTACAAATTTTAATAGAATTTAAAGAGCAATTGTATAACACACTTCGAATACTTCGAGAGGAAGTATCGCCCAGAACATCAGGATCTTCACTAAAGTGAGCTGCATTCCATTACTTGAAAGTAATGCAATTAGAACAAAGCCAGTTTACAAACAGTAATCATTATCTCTAGAGTTGAACATAAATACATGGAACTATGATGCTGGGTTTGGTCTCTCCAAAGAACAGCCTATATGACGAAACACTACAATTTTCTTCTTCATTGTGCAACTGTATTCACACCAACACTTTATCATGCAGCAGTATGATAAAGCTAGTACAGCCATCAGCAAAAGATGCAGCGGAGATATCGACTAGTTAGCTTATGGAGCTCACCGAGAAAGCAGAGCTTAGCCTGAACTTGCCCTAAATGCACCTACTTCTCACAGAGACTAGCACTCCACAACACTGAGCAAGGACCCATGGAGGCAAGCCTGCACAAACTTATTTGCATACGTTAAGGTCCACAGTCATCTTAAATACACTCTTGAAGTTAACCTTGTGACGTTTTTAATGGAGTAAAATCGCACTGATCAGATGTCTTTTACATGCCTTTTCTACATGCATGCTGTAAGTCATTAACACCAGCACCAATTAAATAATGAGCATAGGCACAGTTGAAGACACAAGCAAAGAATATTTAGAAAGTAGCAATTACACATCAAAATAGTTAATAGAGGAATAACCAGCACCTAGAGCAAAATGTTAACGTCTCTATAAACTACAATTCAATACTACTTACTTTACATTTATCTCCAACTGAGTATTGCATGCCAGCAGCAATAGAAAAATCTTGTTTTTGCTGATCTGTAAATACATTAGCAGAGATATGCTGTCACTTAAAATATGCCGAGAGTTACTTTCTTAATGTAGTAAAACTGCAAACCAGAAGTTCAGGCCCTAAATCTGCACGCTGACCCATGTGAGGAAGACCACTGCCTAAACCCAAACTACCATTTGCATCCCTGGTCTTCAAGAGGGCTTCACTTTATGCATCAGCTTGCAAAAGTTGAAGCTTTTAAGTATTTGGTTACTTACCCCATTTGGATTGGAGCCAAACATCATATTCAACATTTCTGTAAACTGATGGATTGAGTGATTTAAGAACTTTTTTCGGTAAGACCAACAAGGTGGGATTCCCATTGTTCTTAAGGTGCTGAACAGGAAACAGAACAAAGTGCTAAATGGTCAACTACACAAAGATACACAGTTTTCCACTTTTCAATCACAGTGCTCAAGCTTTAAACTGAAATACAAAGAAGGTGAAAATACATAAAGCATAAAGAGCTTTGAAAAAAATAATTCAATGGTGTTCTTTTAATCATACCAGAACAAAATTAAGAAATAAGCAGCATTAAAAAGGACACTATCCACATTTTGGCACATCAAAAGCAAATATTACTTTTCAAAGAAATCAGTAGTTTTTAAGATATTGCATGTTAGGAAAACTAGAAGCTCAAGATTCTCTCATGAACATTAAGCACTGAAAAATACAGCAAAACTATTAGGAAGAAAATAAATCTTAACATATAAATACCTTGTTGCCAGAGACAGACTTCAATCCATTCATATCACTAACTGTTGTAGCTTTACTTCTGCAAAAGGACAGAAGCAAGCTGTGGTAATACAGTATTAATAAGGCCTGGAGAGCAGGTAAGAAACACCTTGCAAGTGGATAAAAATCCTGAAACTACCACTCTCTACATGTTTTTCCACAACAGGCATACCACAGAACATCTTCATCTCTTAAAATGAAAAAGCTAAGTCTAAAACAAGAACTACATTTCTGTATCATAGAAAGCTAAAAATAAGATTTTTGTTTCTAACTACAAGTTTTAAGAAGCCTAACTTGCATGTCCTGACTTAGCCATCACTTAAGGAAAAAAAAGAGGGGAGGGGGCAGGCAAGGGAAACAAAAAATTCCTCTAAAATTTTTGCAACTATGCGAGGAAAACATAGCAAAAGCAGACATAAAAGAACCCCAAAAAAACCAAAACTCAAAACCAAAAGCCACTCCATTAGTTAATTGGCATCAGGCACTCCAATTTACTTTTTCTACACCTGACATTGCTGGAAAATTACTTTCCACAGAGAAAAACCAAGTATTTTTCCCTACAGCAGTTGTAGGCAACTGTCAGCATTAACTTCTCCCAAAACCAAAATAAACTATTACATTTAATAACAACATAACTGAAAAGTTCACATTTATAAAATGAGAAAGATCTTCTGGAAAACTAGGTAATGAAACAAGCTGAAGTCAACTTTAACACAAGCAAAAAATTTAAGACTTCATAAACACAGCAAAGTGTTCGTAATTTGGGTTAACTAGGTCAAAAGTCACACACACTAGGTCTTGCATCATAAGACATATGGTTTAAATCACAACCATTGAGTTTGATAGTCTCATGTGAGTATATGACCTTCATTTACAAAGGTGCTATGGAGGTTAGCAGTGTATTTTCTTATCAATCCCAAAGATACAGGGTAATGCTACTGCATATGAAGCCCAGGAAAGCTCCAAGAACAGAAAGGAATAAAGAAGGTTTCCACTCTCTGACATTTAACTACAATAATTGTTTCCCGAGGCAGAAATACTTTGTATTTTAATTGGAAATGTTCTCCAGTATTTTTTTTTCCAAACAAGAAAGGAAGCTAATCCCTTTCCCAGAACTTGGTTTTCTTTCTGTGGTGATTTCCATCATCTTCCTTTCTGTTGTTTTCAGCTTGAGATAAAAATCAGCTCCCAACGTCTCAAAGAATTTCTTCTGCCACATGCCACACAGACTACAGCAGAGCCCCCAGAAAGGCCTTTAATGACGTTCAGCGGGAAGAGGGGACATGATGCACTAATATAGCATAATCTCCATGGCTTCAATGGAATTTCACACAAGCCAGGGTTTTAAGAACAGCATTAAACAGAAGAAAAACTGCCGCTATGTAAATGCAAAAATGGCACTGTGAAAGACTTACTGTGCAAAAGGAATCAGTAGGTCAAAATCTCAAAGCTAGCTAGAGCATCCAGGTCCAGCAAAAGGAAAACCCACAAATATAATCACTTCATAAAGATCAAGGAACAAAATGGAGCAAGCTACATCTGTATTTCTCCATTAGCTACATCTCAAGCAGGCATTTCAGCCCCCAGATGTGGAAGCAACACGAGTTGGATTAGATTCCTGTAACTCTACTCAGTTGCAAGAGTGAGCCAAGTAGTTCTCCTGGAGTTTACCATGCCAGACTGGCAAGCTGACAGTTCTCCCAGGGGATTCTGCTATTTTAAACAGGAAGAGGAACATGTTGCAATGGCAATATTCCATTATGTAAAGAGACCCAAAGCTAGACTGCAGGAAAAACAGAGGAACCAGAACCCTGTCCTTAGGTACAGTGAAGATTACACATTTCATTCTTTCATAGTTCTAACCTTACCTCTTTGTGCTTCTTTTCTTAGTAATTTAGAAATGTTTTCAGCCCTAACTTAGATTCTACTACCCACCAGAAATTCAGAAAACTCATTTAACATGTACTGCCCACAGGCACCTTACATTAACTTTTAGATCCCATTTACCTGTAGTTGTCATCTTCTGAATCTGAAGCAGATACTTCACTGCTACCATTACTCTCCTCTGTCACACCAACAGCACTAAGTTCTGCTATGATTTTCTTTACATCCGTATCAAATACTTTCTCATAAAGCAACTCGTACAGCAGAGCTGGGGAAGAGGAGAAGAATGTGGAAGGGCAAAATCAATTACAAGGTAAATTAGGTTTTATACCACCATTACAGACACATTTCAAATTACTTCAATCAAAGCAAGCACATTTTGATGTGTTAACTGAAACAGTGAAGGCATCAGAAGCAAAACCAGCTGCAGCTACTATGGCTTAATGGGTATGCATGAAACTACTAGAAATCAGGTCTCTTGACAGGCAAATTTGGCCTCTGCCTTGTAACTCTGCACACAGGCAGAGACTTCATGAAGAATTAGAATCCTTGTAGGGACTGTCACAGTGACCCACCAAACCTGAATAGGACCTTTGGGCATTTCTGAAATCTAGTAAAGAAAACAATAATCCCTGAAGACAGGTATTTTTTGCACATGCAACCCCTGTAATTTCTGTGACAAGTTACACACACAAGGATAATTTTAACATAAACAGTTAGTTTGCTAACACAGACTGAAACACAAAATTAAAACCAGAATGTTGACCAAAGACAATGCAACAGATTATAAATTAGCACAGCAACATTTTCTGTTTACATTAGACCACCAAGATTCAAAGAGGCAGGTAAATCTTCTCCTCTTGGTATATAATCTGCTTTGTCAAGAATCAGGACACAATAAGAAGTCATGCTTTGGCAAAATCATAGTTATTGACAATTCAAATGGAAAACTAGGCCACTAAAGAATGACTGTAATAAATTTTCATACAGAGCCTTTTCCTGAAACCTGATAGTGATCATTTTAAGATTTTTGGTAAAAACACGTGCTTTTAACTAACCAACATAATACTTACATTGGCACAAAGCAGCCTTTTCTGAATACTCTATGGGATAAACAATATCATAGTGGTTTCCATTTGAGAAGCACAGCAATACCTATTAAAAAAACCACACAGACACTTTAGGTTTTGCATCTCACTTGGTTTTTCATATGAGCACTACCTTTTAAACTCAATTTAATGTACCAATGCACTTTTTATCTCTCAGGATCTCAAAGTATCAATAAAATGATAAAAATGTTTAGCAGATGTCCTATAAACCAAAAAGAATTTGACCGAAAGTCAAGAAAAATTCAAGACAGGGGTAGCTATGTGAGTTAGCACTTCTAAATTGATTTCTACAGAATTTTTGATTACTGGGAAGATACACCACACCCCAAATATGGACCATCTGTGCTACATGTATTAACAGAATAGCTGCCTTAAATATGTACAAATGAAATTTTTAAAATTGAATTCTCAGAACATTTCATTGTGTTGAATAAGACTCACATGAAACTACTTGCTGTTTATAGTCTTAATTGAGCCTTTCACAATAGCGATAATTTTTTTTTTTTTTTACCTTATCAGAAAAGCCATTTTCAGTTACATGTGAAGGAGAAGCATTTGGTTCCCGGTATATTATGAAATCTTTCCTATGAAAAAAGTAGCAGTTAAGAATTCACTTAAAAATTAGTATCAATAAAAATCAGAATAGTCAAGTCAAGTTCAAGGAACATACATAACCACAGAAAACACTTAGTGGAAAAGAATACTGGAAAAGATGAGTACAACTATCACTGGTCAAAAAAAAGGCTTACTTTTATGAAAGAATATACTAGAGTAACATGTGCTGGCACAACATGCACAGACCCAATGACAAGTAAAACAAACATGGCTGTCTAGAGCCTCCCCAGGCCTGGAGAAATTCATTATACTTTGCCACTTGGAAACCCACCAGAAGAAAGAGGAGGTCGGTTTTATGAATAGAGACAGGACACAGTGGTAAGTTTCCAGAAGGTGAGGAATGGCTTAGGCTACATCTGTACTAGCAGATTGATTACATGTGTGCGAGAACCCTTTTGGGCTGGGAGACCAGCTAACAGAACAGCCCACGTCTCTGCTCAGAAATTCTTCTTGCCTCCCAAATCAAGTTCTCGTGCTCAGAGGGGTCCACAGGACATTTCTACTCCCAAAGGGTGACCCAGCTGCTACAGTGTGCTAAGGAGCATGCCGAAAGCCCAACAGACCATCAGCAGGCACCACCCGAGGATCAGATACTGTAATCGCGCTCCACCACCTCTGAAAACCATGCCCTCCACCTGTCTCAGTTTTTTCCTGTGTAGCAAGAACAATCATCTTCTGCATTTTAAAATGATAATACACTGCAAAAGAGACATTCAGAGGGCTCAATTTCCCTTTTTCTTTGGATAAAAACTCCGTGAAACGTGGAGTCTAACACCATGCTGTGTTCATTAGACTCAAATTGCTGGATTTAAAGTGGCAAAGAAGCCCTGCTAGTCCAAAAAAGCTTCGCGAGCACAATACAGAAGACAGGAGAGCGGGACAAGGTTAAGCAATCCAACTGTAGTCATCAGAGTATGATGCAGAATTTACAAATTTAGTAATGAATTCATCTCGCTTCTCAGGGATACCAGGGAACTGATACACTAATGGACTCTGAGAAACTGAGAGAATGGCAGCAAACTTTTTGGAAAGCTTGGAGCAAACCAGCAGATAGTGTGCCACTGCGGTGTTGGCAGACACTCATCAAAGGTATCAGTCTAGTAGAGTTTTTCAAAACAGGTTTACAAAATTTTTATTCCTGCAAACTAAATTTGGGTACCTCATCTCATTTAAGAGGATTAAAAATACCATAAATTAAGAGTTGAGCTACTACAGTTAAGCAAATTTGGAATTTACATTCCACACTTCCTAGTTCTTTTTTTAGCTTGTTAGATTAGAAAGCGTAAAAGTGGAACTGGATATGAAGTGACAAATACAGGAAAATCCACAACTGATACCGACATGACATGCTATTTGATTTTTTGTTTTCTAAAACCTGAAAGACTATCAATCTTTGCTACTTATTTTTCTGCTATAATCAGTCTGTCATGATCTTAAATTTAATTACTTTCTCTCTCTCTTTTATCCATAATCCTCCCTACAAATTCTTTGCTCAGCAACCTATCACTTCCTTCAACTTCTGCCTTGCTCACACAAGCAAAAGTTTTATTAGTCTTGCAAAATTATTAAGTATATTCACAGGTGCAGTTTCTGGATTTAAAAAAAAAAAAAAAAAAAAAAATCACAAAACAAAACTTTCTATAACAACTCAGAAAAAGTAATTCTGAGAGGAAAAGAATTTCATAGCTCAGAGACTTACCCACTTAAAGGAGGCAAGGAAAATTTACTAGATAGCCAAATTATACTTGTGATAGATCTGAGGAGTGAAAATGACAACAAACCTATTCATACTGCATTTCTGTCCTGTGCTTGAAAAGTCTTAAACTCTCTCACTTCTCCCCTTGGCACAGAACAAGAAATTCATACTTCTGCTTGCCTTCAGTCTGACAGCATGCAGGAAGGGAAGCAGCTCTTTCCCCCTACCTCCATCACTATTTCTACTTTTCCCAGAGCCTCTAAATTGCCTTTTTAATAGAGGCCAGTCTTCCCAAAACAAGTATGGCAGCAACAATTCTTGTGTGTTCACCTCTGCAGTGAAGTACTACCTATACTTGCAATTATGCCCCAAGACTCCTCTTGCTTCCAATGGAAATTTAAAAAATACTATTATCAACCAGGATTTGTCTCTGTATTTGCTTACCAGTCATGGTCCTGGATACCAATGTATCATGACTTCCAAATAAACTGCTGCTATTTCATGAAAATACATTTCTCATGACCAGAAATACAACAGAAAAATGACAACCATCCAATTCCAACATAATCAGGCATGTAATTTTGTTGACTTAAATTGAGTTACACCCCTCCACACCGTGGCTCGATCTAACCCTCAGACTTCTCTCTAAGCCTCCAGCCAAAACATTACTCTTTCAGTTCAGTGCTCTTCCTCCCATACAGCACATGCAACTCCAAACTGTCCCATTAACCACATAAATGCAAAGATAGAATTTTATGCAATTTCCTGCACTTAGCACTAAGTACCTGAAAGTAATAACTAGTTTGTTTCTTATCAACTGTCTCATCAAGAGTCAAAGTATAAAGTCATGAATTTACAGTACACATTTTAAAGTACTACATTTTTATCTAGTTTACAAACAGCAGAAAGAGAAGATGCTGTACATTGCTCATTCCTTTGCACAGTCATTAGAAAGCAGTTATTAATCTTTCTTCACAAAGTATTATGAAACAATATGCTGAATATTTACATATAGGATTATATTTAATAAAAACACATCAGCAAAACTGTTCATCACCAAGAGAAGTGTTTATCTATGCCCAATTACCAAAATGTTTCTTAAGCATAGCTCAAGTTATGGCCCTTGACAAACTCATACTATTTCATCTATGCTGATACAGTAGAAAGAGGAAAACTTACACAAGAAAGAGAGAGTAAGCTACAGCAGTACACCAGGTAGTCTTACATCAGTACATACAAGTTCATACAGGGGAGGTGAGAGAAGGGCTTTCTAGCATACGGCCTACAATACTCCTATCCCTAAGCTACGTCAGAGCATTGGTACAGAGGTAATAAATAAATGGGTACAGCCCACAGCTTGGCAATAGCGTTAGTGTTAAAGCCTTGGTGAGAAATAAGAAAAGCAATTTTAACAGACAAATTAGAATGTGAAAATTAACAAATTTATTTTAGTTGCACACATGAGACACACAACTTATTGCAAACCTGTATTCAAACTCCCTATTAAAAGTCATTTTCAAAGTTCACTGTTCTATTTTTATTTAATAGCTTGACAGCTGCAATTTTCAAAGCATATTAGTTATTTTCTGGAGAACTACAGTATAACATACAATTCCATCTTTGCTATTCCAACTGATTCACTAAGAAAACAACGGATCTCAATAAAATGTAAAGGTTTTCTTACTTGTACATAAGAGAAAGGGCACTTATTTCTACTTGTCCAACCCATTCCTGTATTGAAAAAAAAAAAAATTAAGTTCAAACAAAGTCAAAATTATTATACTTCCTCCTGTGTAGATCAAGAGAAGCAAGAAATCATTGCCAAAACCAAATGTATTAACACTGAGTCTGGAGTTCAGCTGAGACACTCTGATTGTATTTGAAGGTTTTTTTGAAATAACAGTAACTATTCCTGTAAAGTGGTTAAGGGGTACAAGCTAGGGGGATTTTTTCCCAAACTAGAAATGGATGTGTATGAAAACCAAGAGAACTAAAAACAATCACATAAATGCAGATCTACCACTGAAGAGTATGATTTTGAAAGGTGATACAGTGGTTTTTTTTCTTTTGTTAAACAACCAGCACTCTAGCTTTTCAAAAGTGATTTTTGAAAAAAGTGAGCGTCAGATTTGCCAAGCGCTTTTAAAAATGTTACTCACTACCTTCAAAACTGTCTGGTTTTGTGGGTCTTTAGCTATAGATGAACTGGAAAAAGAACCTTGAGGCTTAACTCGCATGCGTAAAACAGAGATAACTTCCATACAAATATACTGATACATTCTTGTGAAGTGCTCCAACACGAAGGAGACAGACCACTTCCAAACAGCCAAAATAAACTTGTGATAGTTAGTTGCATTTCTCATGGAAGCAGCTGTATATCGGTACCTAAAGACCAAAAATCTGCCCTTTAAAGCTGTTAAACAGTGAAATGTCAGTAACACCATAACCCAGACTCATATCATAGAGAAGTTAAAACTTGTTTCTTCCATTACCAGCCTAACTATTGTAATGCGCTTCAGTATGATGCAATTAGATCTTCCTCCTTTTATTCTTAACCTTTTTTTGGTTCTTTTTAAAATTCTTACTAAATTAAAAATGACTGAAATTAAGTTTGGGGTAGAAATTTGTAGCAGTTCAACTTTTTTAAATCATTTTTTAGAATTCTCATGACAATTTTCAAATATAGAATAACATAATACTAATTGATCATGTAAAAAAGCTACAATATGTTTTATTTTAAAAAAATTTTTAAACATTATTAGACATGTATGAAAAAGACATTTTCTATACACACAGTGCAGTGCTGTGAACCATTCACACTGATGTAGTTCAGTGCAGAGTAAGTTCTACTGGGAAACAGCAAGATTTACCATTTAGCATAGCATATAACCTCAGGATTTGACTAACAAAGCTTCGCAATTAAAAATCCTGGAATAAAAAAAGCATAACAGAAGCAGAATAGGCTAACACCCACTTTTTTCCTCCTTCCACCATTCATTTTGGAAACAAATAAAGAACCATCTCATTAGCAATTCTAACTAGGGATGCTATAGGCATGGCAGGGGGAAAAAAAACCAAAAAAAAATAAAATCATGCTTTGACTTCTAGGCAGGGAAAATTTAATAAAATTTATGTACAAGTGCTTAAAAAAAGTTAACAAATTTTGCAATGTTGTACTCGATAGTCCTCTTTTTCCCCCCCTCAGCTTACACCAATGGTTAACTCTCTAATAAAAATACTTAAATTAAATTAGGCAAAAAAAAAAAAAAAATTTTGCTTCAAATCAGTATCTTTATAAGAGTCCGTGGCTACTGTTCATAATATTCTTTACATGAGTAACTGTCTTTTCATCACCTAAACTTTTAGACCTTTATTCAAGGCTGTCCGGAAGAAAAAGCTAGCCATGCTACGTTTCTTGGCATTTGTAGAGGCTAGAAACATTTGGATACAGTTTTGAGGAATAATAGGTTTAAATCAAGACCAAAAAAAATCCCCAAGTCATTTTACAATAAATGTATATATTCACATAATGCAAAGACCTCTTAAGCTCAGACAAAAACACCTGTGAGGAAAAAAAAAAATCCAGTTATCCATCAAATTCAAGATTACTGCTTTCTATCATAAAACAAGTTTAACATACCTGTGGATTTTCCAAACTTTTTAAATACTCTTCAAATGGCCCCTCTATGAACTGTGTTTTTTTAAAAAAAAAAGAAGTAGTAATTAGTTACTTTTATCAGCACAGAATATAGAATCCCCAGTCTATGACCCACTGTACGAATAGGAATGTACCACCGGAAGTTTAAGACTATCCTGTCCTTACAATCTAAGTATAAAAAGTGATGTAGAGACAAGGGAAAAAATGGTCAAACATGTAGGTCTGCATTCCAGAAAATAACCACATAAAGAGTTTTTGGAGTCTTCATACAATCCGAAACAAAACAAAAAAAAAACCCAAAAAGAAATCCAGCAGCCAAACGGGAAATCGGAAAGAAAGCAAAGATGCTGTCAAGTAGACATCTATGGGCAATTCATCCCAGGTGTGCACAGCAGATGCGGAGAGCAAAGGAGATCCGTAAGAGATACGGAGAGCAAAGGAGATCAGCAGAGCTGAAGTGAGGTACCTGAGGGAGTAGGAACACTAGGAAATGAGAACAGATATGAAACACCTCAACCTTGTACATGAAACACCTGTTCTGAAGCCTTACAATAAACTTTTTTTAAAAAAAAAAAAAAGAGACTTTTCAGAAGGACAGCAAAGATGGATAGAGGAGAGGTCATACCGCTTGGATCAAGTCTGAGGAAAAAAAGAACAGTAAGACTGGGAGTTTGGAGGAGAGAGACCAAGATGGTAAAACCAGCTAGGGTTGACAAAGCAGTTACCGGGCTGAGAAGACACCAGAATCAGGGAGAGGAAACAACACACATTTAGAGTCAAGAAGGGTCATGGTATTTCCAAAAACTACACAACATAAAACAGAAGTAGAGAAGCAGATACTGGAGTGAGCGGGGTAATTCTGGAAAGAAATTGATTAAAAAGCCAACAGTGAAAAAATAAAATAAAGTAAGAAGGGAGAAAGATCTATGAGTTGGTAAGTCCTCAGATGGACTGGAAACAAACAGCCCTGGCAAATGAAAATAGTCAAGTCAGAGCTGCATTCTCCCAGAGAGATTCACTGTATTTTCTGGCATTCATTCTTGACAACTTCCACATTAACGGTGATCAGTCCCATTTGAGCACAGGGCACTTGGTCAGAAACTACAGCAAATACACAGACTCTTATTTCCTTCTCTTCCCTGTGCCAATGTGCATCTAAAACAGCTTTTTTATTTTGGGTCATTTAGAACAGAAAAAGAGAGCTGAGTAATAATCCTCTAGTAACAAATGCTTACACATACTCCTGTTCTGGCTATCCTGGAACTTGGTTAAATGGTATATACACTAGAACACATACAAACACAAACAGGAGCCATTCTTTATTATTGTTCTTTTAAAAGAAGGAAGGAAAAAAAAAAAAAGGATCTCCTAATGTTAATACTGACAACATTGGCCAAATATAGATCAGTATCAGAATATTTTATGTCCACGGTTGATGAAGGAGAACTTTGTTACAGACGTTTAGAAAAAAAACTACAGTGGCAACTCACAATAAACTGTAGACCCTGAAACAAACGTCACTAAATCTCACCAGCCAAATCCCTTACATATGGTAAAAGCAGTTAAATAGCACAATAAGAACATTTTATGACCTTTATCAATATAGGCATGACTAAAATAAAATCCAGATTTTGATAGCTCCACTACAGACTATTAAAGTTTAAGAAAGTTTGGTTTGGTTTTTAATAAGCATTAAAAACTCTTCCTACTCCCACATCCCTTCAGTCCAAGAAGTATAGAGGTCTTTCTCCAGCCTTATGAAAATTAGTTACTAACACACATGCCAATTAATTTAAAAAGCGCTCACTTGAAAAAACATCAGCTAGTATATAGAGATGATGAATACTGTCACAAACAGCAGAACATACCTTCAAAAAATGGAAGGAATAAAGTAACATTTTTTTAAATGCTCACAAAGAAAACAAAAATACTCACTGCTTCAAATTTCTCCCTATTTTTCCGGAGATAGTCTACACAAGCCATCCTAACATCAATATGCCGAGACTGAGAGTGTAACACCTACAAAGGGAGAAAGAGAAGAAAGTGACAGTGGTTCTCAGCGAGTTTTGATGACAGGCCACAAATAATTAATGACTGCTGTCTAAATACAGGCTTGGAAAAACTCTAGTTTCATTTTTAAGAACATAGAAAATGCACATTCATTAACATCTTTATGCAGGTGAAACCTCTTTTACTTAATCAAAAATTAAGTAACTACAGAATTTAGTAAATCTGTGAATTCAAACATTCCATTGTAAGAGGATTTACTGAGCAAAATGAATAGCATTTGTTGTCATTCTTTAACTGACTCCTTTGTAAAGGATTTCAGTTAAATGAAGAAGTTACCGCAGAAGTGGATGAAGAAATCAACTACCCACATCCACTCATTCAAATGAAATCCAGCCAAATCTAAGCGAGTGCAGGTTTACTTTCTATTGACTTCAAGAGGTGTAGGTCTGTTGCCCATAACTGATTAGGAAGCCAGGAATTCAGATCCCAGTATGACACCTGCATTCTACCTCCTGTTCAAATCTCTACTGGAAAAATAGTACTTTCATCGTAGGCTCAGAGCTATCTCTAATGTGACTTTGTCTGCATCCTCATAACGATGTAGGGCAGTTCCAGTCACTTTAACTTGCAGACTCTCTTGCAATCCTTACACACTACCCTCAGTTTAAAACATTTCCAAATCCAGATCAGTGTAGAAGCATGAAGAGTACAGAAATTAGGCCAAATTTGTGGGTAAACACCTACTAACTCTGAATTAAAGACCTTCCCTTCAATAAAATAAGAAGGGGACGTTAAAAATTTAATTAATAGTTGAAAAAAACTTCTATATGCACAGAAGTGTGGGAGAAACCTTCTATATATGTTAAAAACATCAGATTATCAGTGTATATTCATTGATTATTCCCTTGAAATAAAAAAACCCACTCACTTCAAATCAATAGCGTTTGCTTGCCTGAATTTATAGATTCGGTGGGAAAGTTTTTTGGTTTTGTTTTTTTTTTTTTTTAAAAAAGTGAACTGTGTAAAATTAGCACAGGAATCTGGGCTCCCACAATCAGAAGCACCAGAGCTCCCACTGCTGTTTGTTTGTATTTAAGACAAGATGACGCTGTCACTTTTTTCCTTTAACAGTAACACTGAAATGGGGGAGGGGAATTCAACAGGAAGAACTGAAAGTAAATTACTCACTTTCTCTAATTTTATAGTGAACTAATTAACAAAACTAAGAACAAGGCTTTTCAGCTCTTTCCGCTAAATTCCGTTTCCTCAATAGTCTTGTACAAAGCAGTTGTACCCAAATGTTGAAATCAGGCTGAAAAAAGCTGAGGAGGCAGTGGAAGTTACCTGTTTTGACCAATTTCTTGATGACAGAAGGCAACTGTACACACAGAACTTCCCCCTCTCACCTCGGATGATAGAAACTTTCCCCCCCCCCCTCGCTGGCACCTGGCCACGCAACCTTAACCTGTATTTAACTGCATTTTCACACTGATTGTCCCCCCACTAATGGGACCCACTTCCCATGCTTTCACGCGCAGTAGCTCTGTTGAGGTATGCGGTTACCTGCTCAGCCACAGCCCTGAAGAGACAAGATCCATCCTTGGCAACCCTCTTTCTGTACAAGCCCTGAGATCGCAAGTAGCCGTCCATGGAAGCGTCCCCAGGGGCGCCCACGCCGCCGCCTTGATGCCTCT
Source organism: Strix aluco (assembly GCF_031877795.1). Classification (NCBI taxonomy): domain Eukaryota; kingdom Metazoa; phylum Chordata; class Aves; order Strigiformes; family Strigidae; genus Strix; species Strix aluco. The sequence continues at coordinate 80,137,000 of NC_133934.1, forward strand.
GCTCCCCGCCGTCGGGTTTACACGCCGCCTCCATGTTTTTACCGCCTGACGCTGGTGGAGAATGGCTGCACCCCTCCTAGCCCCACATGGCAGGGTGAGCCCGCCGAGCACCTCCGGGGAACGGCGGCGGGGGGAGGCGAGCGCCGGCCCCCCCCGGTAGCAGCAGCAGGAGGAGGAAAAGCAGCCGGTCTCCCGTTAGCAACTCGCATGTGGATTGAAATCGCGGGGAGAAAACAGTCAAGTTTTACTCCGCGGTCTGGACTTCCAGCTCTCTAAACGCCGCGGTGCTCAGGCGTCCGGAAAGGGCCGGGCAGCAGCTCCCGGGCAGCGGCACTCCGAGCCGCGCTTCTCCCTCGGGGCGGCGATTCCCGGCGGCTTCCGCCGGCCTGCGGGGCGCAAAACAAAAGGGAAAGGACATGTGCGACCGCCGCCGGGCACCCGAGCGGAAAACAAGAAACGAAAAAAAAAAAAAAAAGCAGCAGCGTAACCTGGCGTTTATTTTCACTTTCAGCCCGGGCGCTTCTGGGAGCGGTAGTCCTGGAGGAGGAGGAGGAAGAAGCGGGAACCACCCCCGGAGCGGCCGCAGCGGCCCGGGGCGGGGGGGTGACACCCGTTTTCGGGGTCTTGCCCCTTAGCCCCGCACCCAGTCTGCCTCAGTTCACTCCGCTGCAGCTTTTTAGTTTTATAACTAACAACGGGATGTCCGACACCTAATCCCTAGATACACGGGGTTTGTGGTTTTAGTCTGGGTTTTGTTTGCTTTGGGGTTCCCCCCCTCCCCCCCCCCAACAGATTAGATTGTAAAATTATTTTTTAAATCCATCCACCTGCAGGAAAGAGATGGAAATAAAACTGGGATAGTAAAAAGAGGCTTAAATTAAAAGGGATGAAACCCCATAGCCACTCAATACTTTGAATATACTACTTTTTCTGTATACCACTCTTAATGGTAAGAGGCAACAAACGTTTTTACTACAACTGCATGACTAAATTTTGCTTGGCATTGTAAACAGGCTTCAGAAGATCTTGGTGCACAAAACATGACAAGAGGAAGTTTTCCCAACTAGTAAGGCTTTTTTTACTGTAATTGTGTGACTTACCCAGGAGGAAGAGCTACAAAGCTCTCAGTAGCACTAGTGATAAGTAAAATGCTACTGGTTACTTAGTTTAAATGAACAAATTTAGATGTAAGAAAGAGAGGTGAAGACAGAAGGAATGAACACCCCAATTTTTACTTTCAGCCCATAGTAATAAGCCCAGGCAGGGCAGTAACTTGAGCCAAGATCTGTATACAATAATAACTGACCAAGTAAGCAGAAGTTACAGGGGAGGCTGAGTCTAGTGCTCTAGCAGCTCTAGAATGAGCTCAAACATTAAAAAAGAAAAAAAAAAAAAAAAAAAAGGCAGGATCAAACCCCAGGTTTGCCAGAAAGGAGTTGGTGTACTGGAAGCAAAAGCAAATTCCCAGTGATCTGTGTAGACGAGGAGAACAGAAACTGAGAGAAGTGAAAGTAAAGTTCTAACAGCATTTGGAAAAGGGGAAACATAACCCCCATTTTTAAAAAGGGAAAAAAGGAAGACCCGGGGAACTACAGGCCAGTCAGTCTCACCTCTGTGCCCAGTAAGATCATGGAGCGGATCCTCCTGGAAACTGTGCTAGGGCACATGGAAAATAAGGAGGTGATTGGTGACAGCCAACATGGCTTCATGAAGGGCAAATCGTGCCTGAAGAATTTGGTGGCCTTCTCTGATGGGGTTACAAGTGTTGGTGGATAAGGAATGAGTGACTGATGTCATCTACCTGGACTTGCGCAAAGCATTTGACACTGTCCCACACAACATCCTTGTCTCTAAATTGGAGAGATGTGGATTTGACAGATGGACCCCTCGGTGGATAAGGAATTGGCTGGATGGTCACACTCAAAGAGTTGTGGTCAACAGCTCAATGTCCAAGTGGAGAGCAGTGAGGAGTGACGTTCCTCAGGGGTCGGGGTTGGAACTGGCGCTGTTTAACATCTTTGTTGGCAACACGGACAGTGGGATCGAGTGCACCCTCAGCGAGTTTGCTGACAACACCAAGCTGTGCGGTGTGGGGACACGCTGGAGGGAAGGGATGTGCCATCCAGAGGGACCTGGACAGGCACGAGAGGTGGGCCTGTGCAAACCTCATGGAGTTCAACAAGGCCACATGCAAGGTCCTGCCCATGGTTTGGGGCAATCCCAAGCACAAATACAGGCTGGGCAAAGAGTGGATTGAGAGCAGCCCTGAGGAGAAGGACTTGGGGGTATTAGCGGATGGAAAACTGACTGTGAGCCAGCAATGTGTGCTCACAGCCCAGAAAGCCAACCGTGTCCTGGGCTGCATCAAGAGAAGTGTGGCCCCTCAAGGGAGGGGATTCTCCCCCTCCGCTCTCTTGAGACTCCACCTGTAGTGCTGTGTCCAGCCCTGGGGGCACCAACATCAGAAGGACACAGACCTGCTCAAGCAAGTCTAGAGGAGGCAACGAAGAAGATTGGGGGGCTGGAGCACCTCCCCTGTGAGGACAGGCTGAGAGAGTTGGGGGTGTTCAGCCTGGAGAAGAGAAGGCTCTGGGGAGACCTTATAGCGGCCTTCCAGTACTGAAAGGGGCTACAGGAAAGGTGGGGAGGGACTCTTTATCACAGAGTGCAGGGACAGGATGAGGGGTAACAGTTTTAAACTGAAAGCGGGCAGATTTGGATTAGATAAAAGGAAGAAATTCATCCGTGTGAGGGTGGTGAGGCCCTGGCACAGGTTTCCCAGAGAAGCTGTGGCTGCCCCCTCCCTGGCAGTGTTCAAGGCCAGGTTGGACGGGGCTTTGAGCAACCTGGTCTAGTGGAAGGTGTCCCTGCTTGTGGCAGGGGGGTGGGACTAGAATGGTCTTTAAGGTCCCTTCCAACCCAAACCATTCTATGACCTGAACCTCTAAGACAGAGAGCTGGTTAAGCAGCGTGGGGATGTTTAAGAAAAGGAGCATGATGTAAAAATATTAGCAAGGAGCTGGAGGGAAAGCTCAAACTTCTCACCAGAAGATGGGAAAGGTTATCTAACAAAACTGAACCATAAACAGTTGCTGACACTGACTCAGATACCATATTCACTTAAGAAACTCAGACTAGAAGAGTCCTGCATGCTAGAGGTGCTTCTTCTGTAGATAAAAGCAATTTGGCAAGACACTTTTAAGACCTATCAAACTAGTATCCAGTTAAGAGTTTCTTAGGAATATTCCATTTTTCCTCACCCTATTTGTCACTGTTAGAGACAGAACTATCCTCCAACATGTTTACAAATTTGTCTTCTCTCATATTTGAGCCTTTTGTCATTGTGATTCTAAAGGCTGGTTAGAGGAAGGGCAAATGCCTTTCGTCACATCTGCTCAACTCAAGAACACCTGTACACACAAGGTCATCTAGTATGTGACAGAATGTAAATGTAGTTCTGATGAAGGGAATACACTGAGAAAATTAAATAATTTAAGTCATATAGTGGTCAGTTGCTTAAAAGCCTGCTCTTTTTGCAACTGACTCCTTAAGTCGATCAAGCAATGGTGACCCACAGATTAGTTTTTCCAAATACTGCTACTCAAGAAGCAATCTGTTTCTAAAAAGGTGAAGTTCTCGCTGAAGGTATCTAGCCTGTACACGCACAGTTTCTAAGACAGAAGGAGAAATGCATCCACCAAAAGACACCTGAAATACCTCAACATTAAATGCTCTATCAAGATAAGAATGGCCAAATTATAACTCATGAGTTATTACAGATGTTCTAATTAGCAAGCAGCTTTATTAAAACTTTCAGCCAGCACTTCTACCACAAGCAGCAGCTCCAGCCACTAGTTCCTCCTCTGCACCAACCTCTATTGCCCACACAAGCGCTTCTGCTGCCTGTACACTGAATCAGCTCAGAAAGCTGACTCAAGCTAAAAAACAAACAAACAAAAAATCACCCCAACTTTTATTTTTAAACCAAGATTAGTTTTGTGATTCAGTTCACGGCCTGCCTGTGCCAACACCTGGGCCGGCAGAGGGGAGGGGGGGGCAGCGCGGCGGGCGGGGGCTGCCTGTACTCATCCAACCGCAGCCTTGGCGGGAGGAGGCCAGCTCTCACCCAGCCTCTCGCCTGTCCTTTCCCGCTTCAGGCAGCGCCGGTTCACCAGAAGCCTCCTCCCAGCCCGCAAACCTGGCCTGCGCGACTCGGCCCAGGCCAGGGCCGCGCACCGGGGCAGGGACGGCCCCTCGGCCTGCAGCCCGGCGGAGGAACGGGCCCCACGAGGGGCCCTGCCTGCGCGGCGGCCCTCCCGCCGGGGGCACACGGGCCGCCGGGACTGCGGGACCGGACTCCCCGCCTGGAGAGGCCACGGCGCGGCGGGGCCCGCACCCTCCCCTCAGCCGCTGACTGGCACTTACCGGCGGAGGGGCGGGCGGCCCCCTCCTTCTCCTCTCCTCCTCCCCCCGAGCGACGGCGGCAGCGGCGACGCCCCCTCCTCGCCTCGTCGCGGCCCCGGCACTTCAATCTCCCGCGGCGGCCGCTCCGCTCGCGTCGCTCCCCGATGATGCGGCCGCTGCCAGCCCCGTCCCGGTCTCGCCCTCCCGCTTCGCCGCCCTCTCATCACTCTTCGGCGCCCCCCCTCCGCCCGCTATTGGTTTGTCCCACCGGCCACACCTGTGCGGGCTGCTGCGGCTCGTACCATTTGCCGCACGGGGGAGGGAGGAAGGAGGCGGCAGGGGAGAATACGCAGGTGCTGGAAGATGGAGGGTTTCGCGGGGTGTGTGTGTGGGGGGGGGCTGTTTTTCCGGGCTTCGTCGCTGGGCGGCTTTAAGGAGCCGCGTGGTGCTGAGGCGAGCGGCGATGTCCTCATGTCGCCACCCGCGGGGGCACGCAGTGGTACCGCCGGGGAACGTCTCCCTCCCCCCAGCCGGCAGGTCCCCGCGCTCGCGGCCACCAATGGCGGGAGGGGGGTGAGGGTCTCTGCCCGCCCTCACACCCCCTGCCTAATGGCACCGCTGCCTTCAGCAGCAGTTTAGCCTAGTTGTAAGCACACACCCCCCCCCGCCCCGGCTGTGGGATGCAACGGAAAACGTTTTTAAGAGTTTTTCTGACAGGTATTTTTTGTAATGAGTTAACAGCCCGGAAGAACAAGTGTGGGACAGGAGAGAGGGGGGATCCGGCAATCGCTGCCCAGAGGAAAAATTGTTAAAACTCTGCCCTCGGTATATGCGTGCTGTTACAGTGACAGTGTGTATTTTCATATCGCATTGCTCTTTCTCAGAAATGCTATAACGGATGTGAAGAAATACGTAAAATGTCTGTAACTCAGTGGTGGGAAGGTTGCGAGAAGATAAAGCAAGTGTGTAGCAAATTAAAATTTGATTTTTTTTTCCTAATAAAATGCTTATTCAGTGTAGGAAGTCATCACTCAAACGCACGACCAAGCCAAAGTGTTTAAGGGGACCTAATAAAAAATTAAACAAATACTTCAAGCTAGCTAGCATAAATATTAATAACGGTGATAAAGCCTGATGCTTAAGGGGACACAGTAAAAAAAAAAAATAGAAGCGTAGTCTGGTTAGAAAAAAAAGTATTTTTAGGTTGCCCATTTGCTTAGTAGTCCATTACGAGATTTTGGATTTGAATTGACCATTTTTGGTTGAAATAGAATATGAGGTTATATAAACTATTAGGCTTATCTGGTAAGGTGCAATTCAGTTTCCCTATTCTGTGCATATTAAATTGAAGCTGGCATGTGAACAGTACTTTTGAAGACAGTAGGCTAAAACGCAATCCTGTGGAAGTCATTTATCCCTATATGTTCTTAGGTTTCCAAAGTTAACAGCACCGTACACATTTAAGCTGGTAGTGCCTCCGTGTGCCTGCGTTTGTGCCAGACAGTGAAGCGCGTTGAGAAAACTGACCCAGCTGACAGCCAGGCGTTCCCCTACGTTATTTTTCAGTGAGATCAGGTCTGCAAACCATTTTGTTGTGCACTTGCTGCACAAACACTGACACAAGAGAGGGAGAAGGTAGGAAAGAGAAAATAGATGAAGAGGAGACGAGAGGTTTTGGTTTTGGTATAGTGCCAGGTCAGATCTTTGTCAAACTTCAACCTGAGACATCAAGGATGTTAAGATTTAGAGTTGTCCCAGACCCCTTGTACCAAATCTGAACAGCCTGTTCAAAGTCTTTATTTAATTCTTCCATGGTAAAATGCGTTCCCCATCAGATGCGTGCATTCTGACAAGTAACGATTACTTGGGTTTGGAGTATTTTGTGAAAGTTTACAGTTTCTTACCCAGGTTGTGTTCCTACTGACATCTACAAAACAGTTACACCCCTTATGCAGAAGCTTTAAAAAATACGTATACAAAATAATTGAACAGTAACAGATGCTGTTACCTGTTGAAAGGAAAGAATAAACCTTTCCAGACATCAGAGGTACCATAAATAGTTCAGTCCAACGTTTAATTGAGTCAGTAGGAAGATTTCTGTTGCCATTTGTGGGTGATGGATCAGGCTTAAACACAGAAGGGTAAGAGCATCTTCAACATGAACCATTTTATTTATGGATCTCTGTGTGTAGACCAACTTGGTTTTAATTCTGCTGATGAAGAATAGACCTGGATTTCATGTCGGTGTCACAGAATAGCAGTGCAATCATAGCAAAATATAGTAATGGTTGCATTACTCCTGCATTCTATTTATAGCTGACTGCATCTCTGTGCTTATGCATACATCAAAGATCATATACTCCCAGGATCTGCATTCCTTCATTACACATCAGGGAACTTCAGAAATGCAGTCTACTCAAGTTTGAAAATATTATTCTTCAAAAATGTAGTAATCATGTAACATTTTGCCTTCTGGAGAGTTTTGGTCAAGGCTAGAAAACCCAGGCTGATATTTTAAGAGCTTTCCTTCCATGCGGATTTAATACCGCATCAGATTCGAGGGGGAACTTCTGCCCTTGAGGAATGCTTCTTTATAAAATGTCTTGAAGATGTTGGTCTGAAGGCATAAGTTTGTGTAGTCAAGAAATATTGAGAGGTGAGGCAAGAAGAGTCACTTAAAAGGTTTTGGAAGTCATGAGTGGTTGTGTTCTAAGCATAGCTCATCTTGGAGCAGCAGAAATACGGATTCCTGGTTTCCCACAGTTTTGTTTCTTCTGTCTTTACATCACCTACACCCCCGTCTTGCTACACCATCAGCATGAGCTTCCTGTTGTGTTCCCCTATTTCTAGATGCCACACACATTGCTCTGGCACCCCATTAGACTTTGAGCTCTCTCACGTGCACTGTAACATCTTCCTCTTCCCTCCATGCTCCCAAAGTCCTGAACAAGAGGTAGCAGGTGTCGAGCCTGATTCTGAAATATGCTGTGGTTTTGTGCTGAGGGGCTTGGCGTGTTAGCCAGCCAGGAGGCCAAACAGGACAGGTAGCTTCAGTGGTCAACAGCGATGGTAATTTGGGTCTTTCTCCTTGTCTCGGATACTGATTTTCATGATACTTACAGAATCTTGTCATCACAGTCTTCTGTTCCTCTGTCATACATGTTCACAATTTTCAGATTGATTTCAAACATGTATGAGAGAGAAGAGAAGAAACCAACGGATAATGAAGCAGACAGTATAAATGATCCTTTTTTTTCTTTTTTTTTTTTTCGCAAACTAGGGAAAAAGTGGTAGTCCTAACATTAAAGATAAATGAAGGGTTTGTCTTTGTAATGCCTGTCACAGTCATGTTTTGACTCCAAACTGGGAAGATGTAAGTCTATCTGTAAACCTTCAATTAATTCAAAGCCAAATTTGTTACCTGAGGTATTGGGTGATCAGAAGACAACAGAAGACCACAGGGAGATGTTTGTGAGGTAGTTGATACATATGTAGAGAAAAATTACATGCATTGAAATAGGATTCTAGTATAGCTGTAGAGTTAGATGAGGGGTCTGGAGTGTTGTGTATACTGAAGTATGCTCTGAGGCCAAGAAAACTGATATGAAGGAAGATGGCAGAGCTATATCCATTTAAAAGAATGTCTTTAGTTGTATAAAGGTAAAACATGAGTAACTGGGTTCGAATTGGTGTAGGATATTACTGCAGGTAATGTGAATAGTTACACTGTACCCAAAAAGTGTACTCTTTCCCCACTTTCTTTATACTAACATAGACTTGTATTGGGTTTGTGTGGCAAGATTTTGGTGGCGAGGGGGCTACAGGGGTGGCTTCTGTGAGAAGCTGCCAGAAGCTTCCCCAGTGTCTGCTGGAGCCAACGCCAGCCGGCTCCAAGACAGACCCACCACTGGCCAAGGCCGAGCCCATCAGCGATGGTGGTCGCACCTCCGGGATAATGTATTTAAGAAGGGGGAAAAAAACACCTGCACAATTGCAGCCAGAGAGAGGAGTGAGAATATGTGAGAGCAACAACCCTGCAGACCCCAAGGCCAGTGCAGAAGGAGGGGGAGGAGGTGCTCCAGGTGCCAGCGCAGAGATTCCCCTGCAGCCCGTGGTGCAGCCCGTGGTGAGGCAGCTGTGCCCTGCACCCACGGAGGTTGTGATGGAGCAGAGACCCACCTGCAGCCCGGGGAGGGCCCCACGCCAGAGCAGGGGGATGTGCCCGAAGGAGGCTGTGACCCCATGGGAAGCCCACGCTGGAGCAGGCCCCTGGCAGGACCTGTGGCCCCGAGGGGAGAGAAGCCCACGCTGGAGCAGGTTTGCTGGCAGGACTGGTGACCCCGTGGGGGACCCACGCTGGAGCCGTCTGTTCCTGAAGGATGGCACCCCATGGGAGGGACCCATGCTGAAGTAACATGAAGAGCTGCAGCCCATGGGAAAGACTCACGTTGGAGGAGTTCATGGAGGACTGTCTCCTGTGGGAAGGACCCCACGCTGGAGCAGGGGAAGAGTGTGAGGAGTCTTCCCCCTGAGGAGGAAGGAGTGTAAGCGACAATGGTGACGAACTGACCGCAACCCCCATTCCCCTTCCCCCTGTGCTGATGCGGGGAGGAGGTAGAGAATTTTGGAATGAAGTTAAGCCCAGGAAGAAGGGAGAGGTGGGAGGAAGGTGTTTCAAGATTTAGTTTTTATTTTCTCATTATCCTACTGTGATTTTGATTGGTAATAAAATAAACTATTTTCCCCAAGTCGAGTCTGTTTTGCCCGTGACGGTAATTGGTGAGTGATCTCCCTGTCCTTATCTCAAACCACGAGCTTTTTGTTATATTTTCTCTCCCCTGTCCAGCTGAGGAGGGGATTGGTAGAGCAGCTTTGGTGGGCACCTGGTGTCCAGCCAGGGTCAACCCACCACAAGACTGTTACAGAGAAGAACTCCCGCCTTTTCCCCAGGCTTGTTCTAGCTGCTTCCTCTTGTGCCTAGTCTGTCCTTCATCAAAAGTAATTTGGTGTTGTTTTCAAGAAATTTGTTTCATCTGGATCAGGAAACTGATGCAGCTGAGTGCTTGGCTGCAACTATGTTGATGTCAGTGAAAGGTGGACAGGGGGCGTCCGTGATATGGGTTAGGAAGTGAAGGGAAATAACCCTGCTTACAGAAGCAAATGTGTGATTGCAGTTAGAAGAAGTGAGGAGTCTAGCAGCAATCTTTTGATTCAAAAGCAGAAAAAAACATTTTCTATAACTCAGAAAGAATAAACAGTAGCATATATTAGAGAAGTGGTTTAAATCAGCCATCATGAAAATGAATCAAATTAGTGAACAGGAAACTTCGATTTAAATGATTGCTTTTAATCTTGAATTACAGTTGTATTTTTTTCTTGAAGGCTGATTTTTCACTGATTGGTAACCATTAAAATGTGCTGATTATAGTCTTTATGCATAATTTAGCATTCCTTTTTGCTAACAAACAGGGCATGCTATATCTACATAAATCTGAGACATTTCAGACTTTAATATAACATTTATATAGATTCTTAATTTTTACATACATTTTACTATTTTGGAAGATGAGGACTGTTGCTTTTTTTTTTACTAGATAGTTGTTACACTTGTAATTCATATCAAACTCCTAGTGGATAAATATGGGAACTGAAAGAAAATAATGAGAAAAAACCTCTTTATAGTTGCTTTTAGTTAAATAAGATTACTATAAATGTATTTGAACCTTCTTCTTAAGAAGATTATCTAAATGTTTTGCACTGAAAAAGATTTTATTAAAAAAAAAGGAAGTATATGTGTAGGAAGAGCATTTAATTGGTTTGATCACTCAATCAAGTGTATAGAACTAGTAGAGATCATCCTGTCCTTTCCATCTGTTTTTTATTTATGGATGGAAATAATGAAAAAAAAATCAGCTCAGGTAAGTGAGCTAGTTGAATAAGCAGAAATGAAGAAAATACTGCCACCTTGCTTGCAGAAAAAGATGCTTGTCAAAAACTGGTTTAACGCTTCAGCAAACCTAGATTAATTGTTCAGCAGCTTGACTTTCATTATAGCTTGAACAGAAACTCCATACTGCTTAATAATACTACTTTTGTAGTATTTGTTTTGTAAAGCAAACATAGTTAAAATTGAAATTTAAATTAACCAACCTGAGTGATTTTGTTATTTTATTTTAGAGACCCAGAGCAGTTACTAGGGAAGAACCATTTTTTAGCCTTACACTTAAATCGAGCACAAAGTCAGGATCTTCTAGAAACCAGGTACTTTTCTTCATGTTTAAAAAGGCTGTACATGACTGGAGGAGCCTGTTAGAAAGGCTAGCAAAGTTAGAAAAAATGTCATTCAAATATATAAATCTCTAATATCGCGGCAGAATATTCATTCTTTGACTTCTGATGTGTTTTGAAATGGGTAGCAGTTCATCCTATTATCAACTTTGCTGAAATTAAGTGCAAGTGCAATGAAATAATATTCATAAGTAAAATCAGGATAAATGATGTTACTAGCAAAGCTCTAGTCATAAATGAAAAAAAATCATATACAAAGAGATGGACTTTGTATGAGACAATCTTGCTGATTAATAAGAACTTTTTTTTTTTTTTTTTTTTTTTGCCATTCCAGCTATGCTGTTCTCAGAGCAAAGTGAAAATCTGTAGCAGCTAGATGCAGTGGTTTTCCTTATGGTTATAAGGCTAGTGGCCATAGGTTGTAGTTCAGCTTGTGAGCCTTTAGATGGCATTAACTCCTTGAACATTTTAGGTTTTCATTTTTCTCACGTGTTCAAGTGTGAGATGAGGGAACACGGCGATAACTTCTGAACTAATATTTTGTTAGGGGAACACAGTCAGTACACTCAATGCATGCTGCTCCCACCCCACCCCCCTCCCCCCCCGAAAAAAAAAAAAAAAAAGAAAAACATAAAAAGAGATTTTTGACTGAAGACATGAAGGATGCAGCCCAGCTCTAGAGCACAGGGCTGAGAAATGTCCAGTTCTGAGCTTGGTCTGTCCCCAGGCATTGTACTACAACAACTCTGAGGTGTAAATAAAGCAGCAGGGGGTTGTCAGGTTCTTTTCCTATCTATTCTGCCTCTGCCAGCTGTATACAGGCACAGAAATACACTGTTTTGTTGGCTCGGTGCCATGAGAAGCTCTTTATATGCTGGAGCGATACATTAGTGGCTCCCTGTGCTGTGACTAGGTCTAGTTCTATTGTTAGTGTGTGAAGTGACAGTATTGCAGTAGGTAGTTGTGCTTAAGATTATGAAAAGAAGCGTAACCGATAGCACACTGCTTTGCTGCAAATAAATACCATTGTGTCCCTAGGTTTTGTGAACCACTGCAAGTAACGTTGTTTGAAACTATAGATTTTCCACATACTGTGTTGCGTTTCAGTAGGATACAGGGCTTCTGCATGTTATTAAGTACAAAATTAATGTGCATTCTGTGTAAGAGATAGCTTATTCAGCTGATGATGACACATTGGGACATTCAAACTGTGTATGCCTCTACACTCAGAATGTTTTCAGTGACACACCAAATTAACTGAATGATGCATTAACTGAAAAGGAAAAGAATTTAGTATGGCTGCCATAGTTAGCTGTGTGCAGTTCCTCCTTAACTGCAGACCTTTCAAGCCTTTTTCCATCTCCGTCTCAAAGCACAGAACTTCTTTAACAAGTGCTGCTAGATCCATTTTGTAGATGAGGAAACTGGAACATCGAAATCTGATGATATGCTCGTGATCATCCATGAAGCATCTAACATATCTGGAAATGGAACCTGGGTGGGTTCCTGATCTCTATTCTTGTGCCTTAACTACCAGATTAATTTTCCATTTGCTGTACATCTTTATATGGCAATAGTGTTGCTGCTTTCCACAGGATAGTCTGAGCTAGTATCCAGATAAGAACAATGGCTATGACAACTCTTTCTTTTTGATAGAGTACCATAAAAATACACAGTGCTTTAAAGTAAGCACATGTCAACAAAGAACACAAAGTACCGAATGCTGCCAATGCCTGTTTCCTTGGCTTAAAAGTGTCTTCTTTTGTGTGCATGAAGTTTAGACTCCACTTCACAGGATGCTACTCCATGGATTTCCACTGTTTTTTCTGAAGTCAGTGAAGTTGTAGCTATATAAGTGAAGTCTGAATTTTGCCTTCTAGTTTCCAAGTGAGCATTTAATAATCAAGTGGACGTCAGAGTGTATTTCTTGCTGCCTTTTAGCTCAGTGATATGCAACATTGCATTTGAGTAGGCTTGTATTGCAGCTGCGTCTCAGTTTGACTTAGTAAGGTTGCTAAAGGATGTCTTGTTCTCATGCCATATTTGTCTTGCTCTTTTTTGTAATTTATTTACTTTGGAGAACTGAACCAGACTTAAATGTCTGGTTTTCAGTGAGGTGTTGTTTTGGGGGTGTGTGTTTTGACCCAGTATTACAGATGGTTTCACTAAAGAACATAACAGTTAAGTGATTAGCCCAAGGTGAATGGCTCAGCCTTCCTTTAAATGTTAAACTCTTCTGGCTCCGTGTCTTTTAAACTAGTCTAGCCGCTAAATCATATTGGCTCCCAAATGAAATGAAACTTTGAGAAGTGGAAGTCACTTTTCATACTGTCTAACTGCCCATCTTATGTGGGAAAATGTCTGTAAAAATCCTGCCTGGGAATCCTACCAAATTTTTTTTTTAATCATGTTAAACAAAGCTTTTCGCATCAAATAGTTTATTATCTGTTGACATTCATTCACGGGAGTATACGTACGTAAAGTTGAGCACATATTTTAGTGGAGCAAAGCAAGAGTGTGCAACACTTGTGAGGTGAGGTTGTATGTGATCTGCCCAGGAGAAAATGGATGCTGTTTAAGAAAAGAAGACAGCCATTATAAAAAGAAAGGGAAAAAATTATCTCAGAAAAGCATCTTTTCTTGTATATTGATTTTTAAAAGACAAGCATTTCTAGTTACTCAGAATTTTTCTTTCCAAGTATTATTCCAAGGGTTTCTTCTCTGTAGCTTTCCCATTCTTGACCATAACAATTTAAGGCAGTAAGTGAGGAAAAGTTTGTGAGAAGAATCTGTTATTATCTCCCTGGGATCCAGTGATAGCACACACAGGAATGGTTCAAAGCTGCGCAGGGAGGGTTCAGACTGGGCATTAGGAAGCATTTCTTTACCAAGAGGGTGGTCAAACACTGGAACAGGCTTCCCAGAGAGGTGGTCGATGCCCCAAGCCTGTCAGTGTTTAAGAGGCATTTGGACAATGCCCTTAATAACATGCTTTCACTTTTGGTCGGCCCTGAAGCAGTCAGGCAGTTGGACTAGGTGATTGTTGTAGGTCCTTGCCAACTGAAATAGTCTATTCTATTCCACTTTGGCAACAAACTCAACTGATGTGTTTGGCTGACATTGTTCGCCTCTGCTCTCAGTTTAGGCCCGAGTTAGGAATTCTTAACATTTCCGAAGGGGTTTCCATCAGTTTTTATGGATTCAGAGCTCTTCCTTCTGTGATAGCAGACCATCATCTCATCCAGATATTAGTCCAGTGATCAGGCAGCAGAGTGGTGACTGAGTGAGACAGCGTCTTCTCATACTAGATTAATCACGTAATTTTCTGTCAAATTACTCAACTTTCTCCATTGGCACTGGAATTGAGACTGTCTCTATTCTTGCCAAAGAGTATTCCCCTATCTTTGGCTGTATTTTAAGCTTTTCCAACTTGTGCAGGCTATCTCTGCCTATTATTTTTCTGACATCATACATTTTGCTGTCAGTAATCCAGCAAGACACAAATAATTTGTTTTTTATGTCTGTAATTTATGCTCCAGAGTTGAGTAAATTGCTGCACTTCAGACCCAATCCAAAGTCTAATGAAGTCATTGGAAACATTCCAGTTGACTTCACTAGGCTTTACATCAGGCCCATAAGTAGTACTTGCCTACCACTGAGTCAGAATTTATAAAAGACAAACGAAGCAGAACATTTTTTACCATTCTTAGCCAGTCATGGTAAGGAAAAATAGCAAACAAGAATCAGAATACAGTTTAAATTACAACTATATCAGCTGCTAGTTCTAAATAGTGTTTCATTCGAAGACACAGTTTGACAATAAAAAAGCTACGTAAGTATCACTGGATTAAAGGATTTGAGAAGAGGTTTCTTTTCTTTATTTCTGATTTTTTTCTTATATTTTAATTGGCTCTTTAGTGGATTCTACATTGTGCTAACATGAGTAAAGCTCTTGTGATTGCTAAATGTTACTTTTATTTTCAAAGTCTCATTTTTACATATTATAGGGAGCAATGTGCTGCAGCTAACACCAAATGTGTGAATCGCTTGATGAAAAGAAAAATTATAAAGAGAAAAAAATTAAACAGTATTTATTTTCTCTCCTACAGAATCCAGGTAGCATTGTGAGAAAAGGGGACTCTTTCTCCTCCTATCAATGCTAAAAATTGTGTAAACTGTTAAACTTTTCTTGAAGGAATTGAACTTGAAACATTTAAAAGGAAAAAACCACTACACTGTGACTTTTCCCCAGGGGTGCAGCAGCCTTTGTAAGGTAAACAAGCTGTAGCACTCTGCTATGGGCGCAGGTGGCTAATTAGTGCTCATCACTATCTTTAATCCCAGGGGAAGAGAGAAAACCTTTTAAATCTCTCTATCAAAAATGGAGGTAGTCAAGCTGCAAAGGAAGCCGTGACAAGCTGACTGTGTAGAAGCTCTGTGAACAGTTAATTCATTTAGATCTTTAGTGCAAATATAGTTGGTATACTGTTGCATTTGCATATCCCTCAGCTAGGGCTTAAGTCAACATTTTTAGTACCTCTATTGAAATTAAATTTGTGAAATATATATTACTTCAGCATGTAGAAGACGACAGATTAAAGTACCATTCATTTACTAAATGACAAAGAAGATTAACTGAGTTTTAGGGTGCCAGATAGGAATCTGGCAGAATCTGGAGAACCTGGCGGACTCCGCCAGAATCTGAAGATCTGGATTCTCACAATTTTGAACAGGTCATATAAGATCAGATTCACAGATTTAATTAGCTATCTAATTTCTTTTTGGCTGTAATGTTTATAAGGATCTGGTCCCTAGTTTTGCAGGTTTTAGTTCTATAGATGATTCTGTCAACAGCATGTCCTCAAAAATAGAAAAAAGGGAGGAGGAGTGCTTTTAAAGTTGGATCAGCTCTCTGATCTGGTTTATTACTCAGCTCCACAGACAATCACATTAGAACAAACAGGGCGTCAGCACAGGCGTGGAAATGATCAGTGATGAGGAAAGGGGGCTGGAAGCACTTAGCTAGCTTTGTCAGTGTGAGAAGTGTCCTTGGAACCAGAGAGCCTCATTTCCTCAGGCCTCATCTACACTACAAAGTTTTCTAAGAAAAGTTGTCTTGTGTTCCCACACAAGTTTGTAAGCTGGCAAAACATAACCCTTCCTTTGAAAGAAGCTGTCTTCCCATAGCACACCAGCCCACAGCCACCAGCCCCTCTGCTAATGACGTAACAGCACCGGCACCTAGAAGCTTCTGTCCCCACTCATAACAAACCAGCCAGTAAAATTTCATATAGGGATAGACATGCTGCCCTGGCGAAGGCACCCAGGTGGGCGTGTGCCCTGGGGACACAGCAAGTTTGGCAGATGTGAGCCAGTACAAGTGCTAGCAACAAGGTCTTCTGCTGCAGAAGAGTAATGCCTTTGCTTCCCACACCTGGGAATCACAGAATCATCACGGTTGGAAAAGACCTTGAAGATCCTCCAGTCCAACCATGAACCTCACACTGACCATTCCCAACTCCACCAGATCCCTCAGCGTTGGGTCAACCCGACTCTTCAACCCCTCCAGGGATGGGGACTCCACCACTGCTCTGAGCAGCCCATTCAGTGATGGGACGGCTGCTTGCGTATCTCACAGAGGTCTTCTGAGATAGTAGAGCATTCCAGTAGTGGGCTCTGTCTAAGCACTTTGGTTATATGGATAAAACTTACTGTGAAACGTAGCCTTAATCTGTTTCTTGAAGTCTGGCAAGTTACAGGCTTCATCTTGAAATCTGTCAATTAAAGTAGCACTATTACTATGAAGAAGAATTGAATTCAACATTTATAAACTATGTGTTTTTGTCCATGTCACAGAAAGTATTACTTTGTTTTAAAATTGTCAGGGATAGTTTTAAAGTTGTAAGATCTTGTAATGCTTGACATTTTTCTTATAGGCCCACCTGTAATCAGGAGATTATTTAAAAATTACACTACTCCAGAGAAGCAATGTCCTTCTAGTTCTTGGGGGGGGGGGGGGCAAAAATTTTGCTGGTATGAACCCCCAGAAATTTGAACAACAGACAAGAAACCTGAAAGTTAACCAAAAAAACATGGAAACACTGTTTAAAGGGGGAAAGCAATAATGTTTTAGTAAAATAGATCTCAGTTGTTTAATTAGAGCAGGAGGGAAAGAGGGGAAAATTATTTTATCAGCCTCAGCAATAGTAACATTACTTCATGCTCCCTGTTGGAAGGAATGAGGATTTTGGTATTTCCTGACCTTCAACTCCTCCACTGTAATTTTCTTCTGTTTTTCTGTGGAAGTGAGCCCTTTGCATTCAAGACAGTTACTGCCAGTCCACTGTAATAATCTTTAAACCTATTGGTCAGCCAAACAATGGAGAAGTAGGGGTATCAAAGGCATTAAGAGACCCAAATACACTGCCTGCATGGTGGGAGAAAGCTGTTCCAACCCATCATCTTTTGCCTACAAGTAGCTGTAGTCAGTTGCCTAATCAGGCTGGGTACCAGTGAGACAACCTGCTCACGATAACTCCATGCCAGCCACAGCACTTACTGCCACTTGCTAATCCAAAATCGACAGAACACCTAGAAGAGGACTGGGAAATATGGAGAGGGGAAGAAAGGAGCACAAAAAGAAAAAAAAAAAAAAGAAAAGGAGAGAGACAGGTAATGTTAGTTAAAGTAGGATGTCAGCTTGTAGTAAACCAGACTGCCTTTATTGCACCGCTTACCGAATTGGCTTGGCCCCTGCAAACCATTTTCTGAGACCAGCAGTCTGTGGGTGTATCTACATTCATGAAATGTAGGCTCTCAGAGAATTGCTGTGCTTTAGATCAGGAAAATCTTACATCTAAAGACAACTTATTAATCGTAGTTCTCACACATGATTCTACAGAAATACCTGAATTTGAAAAAGAGAAAACATTTTCTATTCCATTCACATCTGGGAATGATAGGAATGAGACAAAAACAGAATTTTATATCTACAAGCAGGTTTCCAGAATTTCATTTAATTGTATTTGAGGAACTTGTCTATTGATGGTGTAGCATTTACACCACATGGGGACTGATACTGCACTGCTTGGTAACTGTTGAGGCAGGAAAAACAGTATAGTACAGAAGTAGAAGTGTGTGTAGTGAACCAGCTTGGTGCACACGAAGCCAAAACCAGGATATAAATATTTTTTGATGATTTCCTTACACAAAATACTTGGATCAGTTGCACTCTCCTATGATTAAGACAACAACATGTTTCTTTTCTATTAATACTGACAGTGGCAAGTGGTTATGCAAAGAGGTGTACTCCGGTGAAAGCAGCAGGAGAAAAAGCCTGTGAAAAAGCTGTGAAAGCCCATTCCTGTTTCTCACCTCAATATTCAGTCCAATACACTAAATGGAGTGAATGGGTTTATTTTAAAAGCTTTATTGTATTAATTGTCTGAAGACTCCCTGCAACACAAATAGGACTACTGTTTACATTTTGAAACTGGTATTTTTTTGCTAAATTAATTCAGTTCTAGAAATGCTATGTAAGATTTGCACATAAGCATTCCAAATCCTCACAACATCCTTATTTAGTGAAACTTGAAAAACTAGGCCATGATATACAAATGCATACGTCTGTACTAATATAGTCTAGGCTAAGGCTTTTACAAACAGTTGATAATTTTTCTCATTCTGATGGCAGGTGCCGAGAACATTGTGGAGCAGCAGTCTAATTTGGAAAAATAAGACCAAAATATGTGTAATTTCGGGCTTCTGCTGTTGCTTTACATTATTGCCTCCTTTACGCAGTAGTATCAGTAAACACAGTTCATCATTATAAATTCCATCCTCATCATAATGAATGTGGTTTTCTCCTCATCCTTGAATATAAGGATATAAACCATTATTACCAAAAGCACAGAAAAAGCCAAGAAGTCTTTTCATATTTCTTCGTTGACTCCATGCTCATCGAAACATGTTATTGCTGTAATCTGAACATAAATTTCCCTGAGTTCCTAACTTCCGGCAATTTTCTTTTGAAGACCTCTTTTACACTAATCAGATTGATCTTATCTTTCAATCAAAAGCCTTCATTCTGTAATTATGTGATTATATAGATTCAAAACATCTTTTCTTCAAAACCTTTACCTAAAAATTACAACAGCTAGTGTGAATAGATGTGGGATGTAATACTATGGAATAATAATTTTAATATGAAGGAAACGGATAGAGATACTGAACAAGTAATTTAACACTGCAGCATTAGCCCTTCTTTGTTATCAAATGAAACTTTAGAAGTACATATGCTTTCAAATACCCCTTTTATCTAGACTCTGCAAAATAATGTAACTTAAAACTGAGAAATGTTTTCCCTGTCAGCTGTAGTGAGAATAATGTACAGGAAAAGGTGATGTAATGATCATATCACTTACATTACTCTCTCCCTAATGAATAATCTTCCACACTAAGGATGAGCTCACTTACTATTATTGGAGTCACATCTGTAGGCCACAGTACACTGCTGAATGTACTAGAGTTTTGATGCTGTATAATCTGCCTGTAGCTAACACTTTTCATTAGAATTGCAAAACCATTATATGTACTACATATGGAGTAAATTTTCCTCATGAGGAATCCGACAGAAAAAAAAGAAACTAAGCTTTTATTTGCAGCAGTTGTACTTGGGATTCACACCCTTCCTAAGCACAGCTATATCTTTCTTTGAAAACCAGTCCCAGACTATTATTAGTTTGGAACATCTAAAACATGTGATGAATGTTTTCTGTTCTCATTTCAGACAGAGCTCACATGATTGATACAGTAGTCTGAGTTTAATTTCAAACTAAGGATAGAAAATCCTCTCTATTCCTATTTGTAACTTCAGTGCAGACAGTCAGTGTGCTCAGTTGTGAAACTGTAACATAGGTAATGTGCTTTCTGTAAATGATGAATCATGTTCTTATTTAAACCTGGTAAAATGAGTAAAGCTGGAGTCAATCTGGAATTCAAGAAATAACATAATTAGAGCCACTGACTAATGTAATTCAGTATTATAAATTTATTGAATACACAAGCTTTTATTAATATTAATGAAGCAAGAATGGACAGAGAAGAATATAGAGTGTGTAGAAAGTCTAAAAGAATCTCTCCCTTAGAATAGGCACATTCCCTTATGCTGTTCACTTTCCATGCATCTAATCCAATAATTGTACTGGGCTGGAAAGACTACTAGGAATATTTTAAGCTCTGATTTAGGAAAGGGTTAAGCATATGCTCAAGATTACATGTGTTTCTATGTGTTTTGCTGAGTGCAATACTAGGAGCTGAACATAGCAGACCAGATTCCCTTTTTGTGGTGGTAGTGTGTATTTGTGGCAGCAGTGATTCTACGGCTAACTATAAGCTTCTCATTTAAGTAGGAATTAAGTTTTCTCACTTCAGTTTTTCATCTCCATATTTTTAAAACTGCTTTGAGGAATCAATTTTCATAAAATTTTTTGAACTAAAAAGATATCAAGGATTGCAAAGGAAACTTAACAATCATTTCTCTTCCAAATGTGGTTCTAACACTGTAATCTTCCCCCTTAGGTAAACAACCTGTCATCACAAATCCCAAACTAGACATACATATATATACCCCCATGTATGCAGACATAGCCTTATATATAAGCAGTAGTTACACAGTTTCAGATTCAAGAACTTTTCACGTTTTATAGATCATCAGGAAGAAAATTATTTCCCTCTCATTCATCACCCTACATGCACCTTAAGGGAAGCCTCGTGATTTCTATTCTCTTACACTTTTCCCACCTTTTTTCCCTTTGGTTTCTGGTTCTCATGATCACCACATACATTAAACTTAGGTGGGACAGGCTGAGAAGTTGGGAATCCTGCTGCCCAGGCCTTATACATGTCAGCCACCTACTGCATCTCTGCTTCATCTCAGCTGTGCTTTCCATTTCTTTAGCTAGCCAGTAAGTTAACCTGCAGGTGTTTCCTGGATTCCTGCAGAATTCTTGCCCTTGAATTTAGTTTCTTTTCCTGATTAGTAGACAGATTCATTGTCACTTTCTCTTGTGAAGCTACTTTTTTTCCTTGTTTGGAATACTGTGATTTTTAAAAGAAACAAATTAATAAAAAACAAGCAAAAGCAAACAGGTTAGCATGTGAATGATGCAGGTTAAACTTTTGAATACCTTAGGTAAAATCTCTGTACATCCTGTTTATCGGAGTAAGAATGCTGAGTTGTATGGGATAATTGGTAAGTTTACCTCCCTGGATAGGATTAACCCACTCAGGCTCCCCCACACTCATACCCTGATGTCCCCATTCTTGTAAGAGCTGAGCTAGCTCCTAGTCCCCCTTTGACTACTTCACAGCATTCTGGCTCTCAGTGTCCCACAGCAAAATTAGTCAGTGCTGTCTGTATGTATGAAAATGAAGTGGGTGAGTTGCTGGGGTGATCTGTGGTCCAGATATGCTGCTCTGTGAAAAGGTCTTTTCAGGTGACTCTAGCTGTAAGCTGGAGCAGCTTGTCAAATTTGTGCTGAGGTCTGCACCAGCCTCAGGACTTGCCCAACTGGGCTGCGCTAACAGAGAAGTCCCCGGTTTATATATAGCCTGAGAGGTACCATGCCTCCTTGAAAACTGCATGTCATCTATCCCTATGGTTATCTGTAGAAATTAGTATCACCAACAACTGCCATTAGTGGAAGTTTGTCATGTACGGAGATTTTCACTTTCTTATTAAAATTTGCACTGGACTCATTGCAGTGCAGTGACATTTTGTCTGCCTCCCTTAAGTTCAACTGCACATCTTTCTTCCATCACTGTGAGAAAACATTTTAAACTTTAATTTTTGGGATATGGATGTTTCTTCTAGATTTACTAAATGGGGCCTGCAGTGCTTGCCTTGACACATTTCACAAACATTTTTTATGTTCTGTTTCTATCTGCTCTCTTTCTCCTAGCTGTGTACCACACCCTTTGAGAGCTGTCAAGATTGTTCCCCTGCCCCATTTCAAGACCTGAATAATTCTACAAAATTAATGCATGATGTCACCTATGGGTAGAAATAAGCCATTATGTCCCTCATCACTATATTAATCATTGAATTATTCTGCTCACTCTCAATCTTCATACAAATATATCACATTTTATAAAATTTCTGTCAGTTGATATTTTTAGTGGATAAACATCAGCCAGCAAAATAAGTATTTCCATTCCATAGCATGAGATAGAAAGTCAGAAAATATGTTTGATTCCTCATATTAGTTTCAGTTGTCCAGTTATTTTTTCTCAGAGTTTGTGGCTAGTCTTTGCCTGTGTAGCCATATTTCTGTAAATCCCAGAACAGATCGGTTTTGTTCCGCGCTGTGCGACACCAAGTGAAAGCATCAGCCCCTAACCTGACAAGCCAGAGAGTAACTTTCCTCTCTCTCAGACTGCAAAATATTCAGAAGTATATATGTATATTTATGTATTTTTTAACTACAAAATATTTCCTCAGGGAATGTGAAATTTCTGTAATTGCAGTAATGGGCACAGGGTACAGTAAAACAAGAGTACAGATGATTACAGTTTGCACAAAGTGAATGGAAGTTTGTTTCCCCATAGTGCAGCAGGTAAGGAAAACACATAAAACCTCTGTTGAAAAGAGACGATGTTTCCTCATAAATGCACAGCTTTTACTTTTATAAAAAGCACTTATTTCTTCAATTTTCTTATTTAGCTTCACTTAAAAAAATCAGGCACAAGAAGAATGAATTGAATGGAAAATAGAAATAAAACTGTTTTCTGTGAAGAAAACAGTGAAGGAGTAGAAGCCTTTCAGAGACACTGGGCAGGCTGCCTTTTTACTCTTCACTCCTGCTTCAGCATTTACTACCATGCTTCATTTTGTATCTCAAAGCTGAATTGTAGTCTACAGCAATCCTTGGAAGGGATTCTTTTTTACTCCTTGATTTGAGCATTACTGAGACAGTGCTTCATAAAGTGGTGAATACCTCGCAAGAACCATGTGATGAGAACATGTCTCCTTGATAAGAGTATCTGACATCAAAGTATCTGAATCACAGAATCACCGAATTGCTTAGATTGGAAAAGACCTTCAAGATCATTGAGTCCAACTGTTAACCCAGCACTGCTAAGTCCAACACTAAGCCCTGTCCCCAAGTGCCACATCCACACGTCTTTTAAATACCTCCCGGGATGGTGACTCAGCCACTTCCCTGAGCAGCCTGTTCCAATGCTTGATGACCCTTTCGGTGAATAAGTATTTCCTAATTATCTACTCTAAACCTCCCT
Source organism: Strix aluco (assembly GCF_031877795.1). Lineage (NCBI taxonomy): Eukaryota > Metazoa > Chordata > Aves > Strigiformes > Strigidae > Strix > Strix aluco. Next base: position 80,159,989 of record NC_133934.1, read on the forward strand.
TGGTGTGACTTGAGGCCATTTCCTCTCATCCTATCGCTTGTTACTTGGGGAGAAGAGACCAACCCCCACCTTGCTACAGGCTCCTTTCAGGTAGTTGTAGAGGGCGATAAGGTCTCCCCTCAGCCCCCTTTTCTCCAGACTAAACACCCCCAGTTCCCTCAGCCGCTCCTCACAGAACTTGTTCTCTAGACCCTTCACTAGCTTTGTTGCCCTTCTCTTTACACGCTCCAGCATCTCAATGTCTTTCCTGTAGTGAGGGGCCCAAACTAAACCCAGTATTCGAGGTGTGGCCTCACCAGTGCCGAGACAAGGGGTAAGATCAGTGTTCCTGCTGGCCACGCTATTGCTGATACAAGCCAGGATGTCATTGGCCTTCTTGGCCACCTGGGCACACTGCTGGCTCATGTTCAGCCCATGTCGACCAACACCCCCAGGTCCTTTTCTGTTGGGCAGCTTTCCAGCCACCCTTCCCCAAGCCTGTAGTGTTGCAGGGGGTTGTTGTGACCCAAGTGCAAGACCCAGCACTGAGCCTTGTTGAACCTCATACAATTGGCCTTGGCCCATCGATACAAACTGCCCAGACCCCTCTGTAGCCCCTTCCTACCTCCAGCAGATCACAGTCCTGCCCAACTTGGTGTTGTCTGCAAACTTACTGTGGGTGCATTCGATTCCCTCATCCAGATCATTGATAAAGACATTAAACAGAACTGGCCCCAGTACTGAGCCCTGGGAACATCGTTTGTGACCGACCACCAACTGGATTTAACTCCGTTCACCACAACTCTTTGGGCCCGGCCATCCAGCCAGTTTTTTACCCAGTGAAGAGTGCAGACATCCAAGCCACGAGCAGCCAGTTTTTCCAGAAGAATGCTGTGGGAAACAGTGTCAAAGGCTTCATTAAGGTCCAGGTAAACAACATCCACAGCCTGACATATAACATGGAGTAATTTGTCTGTTTAGAAGATTGTTTACTTGCCAGTCTTCCTCTAATGGCATATAATAAAGGACAGTCCAAATAAGTGAAGGCAGTGGAAGTCTGGTACTGCTGAAAAAGAAGAGAAGTCCTTTCAAGCAAAAATTATTATGGGTTCAGTTTTTTTCCAGTAAGAATCCAGAAGATTAAATTAGTTTCTGAAGTAAATCTAAATGTTTTACTTTGGAAATTAGATTGAAAACCTCAACCTCTTGCATGATTTAAGTGCTTTCTTGTTTCATTTGGGTTTGACACACCACAAGAGTCAGACAGTTCCGTGTTCGCATTTCAGTGCACATGGTACTCAGGATAAATCAGTACATGCACATGAATTATCTTCACAGTTAATGTTAAAAGGCAGCTACTTCTGGGTTTAATCATGGTTACTGGTTATCAGTGAAGAGCAAAACTATGGGACAATTACAAGAGAAATTCAATTCAGCTCAATGGAATACAGTTATCCAGATCAGTATTTCTCTATTAATCTTTCATTTAATTATATATACTGGACTCAAGTTTTATATCTTGTTCAAGGAATGGGACTTCTAGGAGCACAAAGCTTGTATGTTCATTATTTGTTCAGTAAAAAGAATACTGCCACTCACTACATAACCAAGTGTATGAGAGTTTCATTTTTAGAGCTCTTATTCTTGGCATCATGTCGTTACATCAAAATTAGAGTTTTCATTTAACAGGTTAGTTTCTTCCTAATGGTTGCTAATAAAGTCATGAAAATGTGACCCAGATGTGCTTCCTCCCATGATGTCTGCTTTCAAGAGAAGCCAAAGCTGCTACAAGATAAACCCTGTACCAGTATTCTGGGAGTCATGTCTCTGAAGTAACTCAGCAATACTTTGTGCATAAGGGGTGTGAGAATTTCTGAACCAGCTCAGCCTGCAAAGTATGCACATACATACTTCAGCATTTTCACTAAATAGTAAGGAATTATGAAGGATTAACTATTGCTCTTTCCTCTTACTTTCTAAGAGGGTCTGTGGTGTCCTATCTCTGCCACTCAGAATGGGAGTAATTCCACACTGGCAAGCAAAAGCATGAAAGCCTCATGTCCTGATGTGCCCAAGACTTTTGACAGGTTGAGTCCACCTATGCAGCCACAATTACGTAGTGGTACAAGATATCTCCTTCCCTAGTGTAGGACCAGTTGTATCCTGCTTACATACATGAAATCCACTGGGCCAGAACACAAGGGATGTGCATGGTATGCAATGGTATTCACTGTAAGAAAATTAAAACTCATGTGTGAGAAAGAATCAATTTTCTCAACAATCTAAGGCACCTAAGAATTGTTTCAAATCTTTTCTCTGTACAAGATAGACTTCTTGACCTGACTTTACTAATATGAATGTACAAGAAGATGCATATTAAGAAGTAAAATAGCTAAAAAATTATATTTTTAATTTCAAAATATTTTTTAAATTGTGCAATAATACACAAGTACATTTAATTTCTAAATGAAGTAGTTTATTAGAACAGTTGGTTTCACACACAAAACCTGTGAGTGAGTATTATCTGTAAATTATACTTTTTTCAAGTGCCTTGAGATACATTGTCTCTGATAGATGACTAATAGATGAATTGCAGAGAGTAAGCTTTATAGATTTTATTTAAGCTGATGTATAAATTTATGTCTGATTTTCAAGTTCACTACAGGTAAATATCCCTTTGGCAGCTCTGAGGACAAATGTTTCAAGTATCAGAAAATTAGCTGTAATTTTAGCTGTATGATACACAGCTAAACCTGATACACCAAAAATAAAAATATTATAACTACTGTTAAAAATCCTTGTATTACAGATAAGTAATCTGGTGTGCTTTTGTATTTATATTATATATTCTGATTAATGGAAACGTAAATATTTAATTTCAGTCATCTTTTTAATTTCATGTTTCCTTTCTTGTAACTCCTGACCTCTGACTGAAAAAGTATTTTTGAAGCCTTCCCCAGCCTTGGCTGGTAGGACAACACTAAAATCCAGGCAGCTACTGAAAACGTCCTTCTCTCTCTAGCTGCTGAAGTTTACTGCCTAATCCCAGAGAATGAATAAATCACATAAAATGGACAGTTAAGGAACTCCTGGACAATTCAGGAAGCACTGTCAGCCTTTCCCTCTGCCCATGGGTTCCCTACTGATGTCTACTGCAGTGGCCCACCTCGGGACTCTCACCAGATGTGATCAGCTGGGTTTCTCACTAAGGGCGGTGGTGACACAGAAAGCCCATTCATCCCGCTGCAGAGAGCAGGGGCAACTCTAGCCCCCCAAGTGGAATCTCCAGGCAGCTCAGAGCCCCATATGGTAGCTATTTGGATGATGTGAACGCAGCTAGTATTTGAAACTACTTCCTTCTTTCACTGTGCCCCATTGTTGTGATGAGACATCACGACTGATGTGAAGCCCAAAGCTTATTTCATGTTATAGCATTAGCAGCAAACAGTTCTATGAACTTCCTCCAGCCTCCTCAGAAGCTTGAACGATGCTTGAATGTGGAAGCTGTCAATTTTCATCAAAAGTTTAGATAAATGCATAGATGGATAGGTTTAAGCATCTGTAAGATAATCTATTTCAAAAACATCTAGGAAAGCAACTGGGTAATTATTTAACACTTTGGTTCCCATCACTGAATGAAACTGGCAGTATAAGGCATCTGAATTATAGTTCTATCCTGGTGTTTGATGGATTATACCAGAATGTGAGCAGAAGAAATATTTCCATTACTGGGCGGTAGTATCTTTCAGCTCTCATTTTACAAGTCTGTAATTATAGAATACTGTATTATAGAATACAATAAATAGGAGGAACTTGGGAAAATTTCTAGATACTTGTCTTATTTTCACTTCCTGTAAGGTATGTTACATTATGTAGTATTTAAACTTACTCCTGTAATGCCAAGCTCCCCCAAATTTTAATCAATTTGTCAATCAGATTTCTGTAGAAATAGGTCTGAAAACAGGAAAAAAAATATATTTAATCAGATGATAAATGAGTCATATTTGCTGGCCTAAGGTCTAGACTGACCTAGTGCATGCCATTGTATACTCAGGGATCTTAATTTGCTGTTCAGTTGTAATATGCACCTCTTGGTACATCTGGAATCTTTGCTGTCTGCACGAAAGTATTAGATCAGCCTAAGTTGGTTGTGAAACCAAAGGGTAAGATTTTTAACTAAAACTTTTAACTAAAGGTTAACTAGAGTGACTTGGATAAAAAATTAGACTTTGTAAATAGAGAGAAAATTAGAGTAGTCCTATGTGAAGCTTGAGAAACAAATGTCTTCTTTAAAAAGGTGAAGAAATTAGGCTTTACCAATTCAGAATTCATCTACTTGAGATCTTGCATCTAAACACAGGAAAATCTTCAGAGCTATAGGTCCATTATGGTACCCATAGGTACTAGTAGTCTCCTTACAGACAAAGAAAGCCTTAGTCTACCTGCATGAATGCCAAGAAAAAGTCCTGAAATGTGTAACTTGAAATCAGAGCTGTCACCACCAAGTTTCTTCAGGAAAACACCTGACTTTAATTCATTCCCTGAATACAAGCTTCACAAGTATGCTTGTATGAGGCAGATTTTGAGCTGGAAGCAGCCTGTTATCAGATACCATTCAGGTATATTTCAACGCAGTAGAAACCCACTAAAGGATATACAGGGTTTACATCAAAATTAGTGTAAAAGCTCTTAGGATTATATTCCAATATAGCTAACTCCTACCTCAATTTTGATGTCAAATTTCGTTAATTCAACCCTACCCTAATCCTAAAATGTATACACCTTCCCATGGTGCCTCAGTACCGTATATATTATATATGAAACACTCTTGCATATTTAAAGGCCTAAGAGCCAGGAATTAGAACCAGTTGGCTCTTAGGCCTTTAAATATGCAGGGGTGTTTCAGAGCACTCTGCTGAACTGCTGTAAAACTTCAAGTACAACTAAACCCTGTTACACTTTACCACTGCTGGTACACTTAACAGGCCACCAAAATCCTCAAGTGTGGTGCTAGGATCATTTACACTAACCTAAGCTCAGGGGCAGTGCCAAAAGGGGAGATCCTACTCTGCCCCAAGGTGTGCATTTCCACAGCCTCCCTCAGGCTTGACACTGGCATTTGAGCAGCCAGGAAATAGACCAGGTGACAAAACTGATCAGGCTAAAAAGTATGTCACCAGGAGAAAAGAATCCATCTCAGAAAAGTGAGGTGGGGTAAAACCCTTCCTTTAAAAATTTAGATCATTTTAGCACAGTAATGGTCCTTAGGCTGGACCTTCTGTACTTAATCACATCCTGCCTGCTTTTTAAGCAGAAGATCTACATATTGAACAAGTGTGCTGTCTAATTATTACAGGAATAGAAGGGCAACTACATTGCAGAACATACTATACTATAACTATTTTGAACCTAGTCATGTGCCAGAAACTTGCATGAGGAAGAGGATTCTCATGTGAAAGGGGATTTAAGATTTTAATTCAGATGGTCAAAGCTAATGAATTTTTTGCTCTGGCCACTGAAGTCTCCTAACTGTGTGGAACAATGAGCAATGGCATGTGAGTAGACTCTTATTTTGAGAATGTTGTTGCAACATAAATTTGTTTTATATAAAAGATACTGCCTAGAGAGCTTTTTAACTGCAAATAAAAGAACATTATGCAGGGGCCTATAAAAGCATAATTCACAGGACAAATATTTCATTTGAACTAATGCAAAAAATAATCTTCTATATTAGGTCATAAATGAAAATGAATATATAGAGTCTCTTGTCTCCAACTATTCCCATCACCAGAATATGAGATACTTTGGCAGAAGCCTATGCAAAGAATAATCTCTCCTCAAAAAAGCTCCAGATAGTGATAGTGGGAATCTTACAAGCCAACAGTGGGAATAGACTCATCAGTATTTGTGTGGGCATGCACAAAGTCTGTCTGTGCTAAGCTTGGCTGAAGCCACTGCTATGAGTCACTCACAAATTTAAACAAAAAGCGTTGTGGAAGATTAAACAGAGACTGAATAAGGAGTTCGCAGCCTTCACCATGTGTATTTAAGATCTTGTTCACTTTACTACAGATTCACAAAGTGAACAAAACAAGGGAGCATTTAACAAGGGTTGAAGACAAGCGTCTTCAGTGTTCCAGGTTTTTCCTCATTCTCCCTTCTACTCCTTGCAGCAACTTGAAGGCGATTTGTTTAAAATGTACTTTAAATAAGTGTTTTCTCATCAAAAACTCTTTTCACATTTCAGTGCAGCTAGCTGAGCTCAGTTGGTGTAGTTGAGATCAAAATTTAAGATGAGTTGATTTGAACTCTTATTGACAAATGTTTTGAAAATGTAAGTCTTGTCATATTTCTTTCTGACTGAGGAAAGCAAAGAATTTTGGGAAGGGTTGTCTTCAGATTTGTAGGTGGAAAGACAGGAAGATAGGGCACTTCTGTCAGCTTTATATAAAGCAAACAGGTAGAAGGCAATAACAAGTGATACAATAGCTGTGTTGTTCTGTTACTCTACCAGTAAGTACTGGTAGTTTCTGAAGAGTGTAGGAACAAAGGGTTTGATTCTTCACCATTATCTATTCTGGTTTTACAGATCTCTGATCTTCAAGGCCTGAATATTCATTCTTCAGAAACAGAGGCTTTCTAGATATCTTTAAAACATAAACACAGTTTAAGATACTATGAAAAGGATGCTATCTTCTTTGCCTTTTAGGTAACTATCTAGTTAAGTTTGTACTTACACTGTGGATATGTTTGTCAGCTGCCCCTCTGGAAGTAAAAAATGCAGGAGATTGTTCCATTATCTTGTAAATTAAATTACATACTAGTTAGCTGAGACGTGACACCGCCAGTGTACTGCAGCACGTAATGCAATCTGACTTCATTTTTCGCATCTTTGTGTGCCACTTGTAAAATCCAGATGTATTGCCAAGCTCTTCAAACACATTTCCAGCAGCAACATGAGCTGAACAAGAGCCTCTCATTCCTTGACAGACTCCTCAGGCAGCTGTGTGGGTGGCTTTGGAGTTTCTTTGTGGTCTTTCATGTGGTTGAGTTGCTGATGGGCTGTTTTGTCTGCTTTGCCCTCCTGGGTATCAGTTCCCTTTGATTTTGAGGAATTTACACATCTTTATCCATCTGAGAATATAGTTCTGTGTAAAACTCTTCTGAATTATGCAAAAAGTACTTCTTCATAAGAAAAATATATCCTCTAAATCCATGACCTGGATTACAGTTGGATTGCATAAAACCTCAAAATGTGTCATTTAACATTTGATTTCAATTATTTTTTTATCTCTTTATAAATAAAGGGCATCCTTAAAAAGCACAGCCTGATTATAGTTTATGGAATATCAATAGAGAAACAAAAAATAGAAGTTAAATGTTTTCCTGCAAAATTTCTCAACCTGTATTTTGTGACTGCTGCATCCAAACAAATCATATAGGTATAAGCTACAGTTGCGTAGAAACAATGGCCCCAAATTCTGGTTTTAAACATACTCCCAGATATTTCAAAAACTGTCAAAATTTTAAGAGTTTTCTTGATCTTCCTTCTCTTTGATTGGCTGCAACTCCTGTCTGTGCTCCCAAGAGGTTTGGGGTACTGTTCCTTTCTACCTGGTTGCAAAATGGTACCATATGCAATCACATTAGCTCTTATATTTGCTTGAAAAAAAAAGCTATACTATTTCCCTACACATAATAGATAACACAGAGTTAAACTGCATAGTTAATATGCTAATGAAGATTTAAAAAATAGTTAAGATAAGTCCTAGGCTCCTGAAAATCTTTACTTCGGACTGCTAACATATGACAAATTGGTAGATGCAGAATCCCCAAGAGTTTGTTACCACCTGATAGCCTGTAACCACTTGTTATCAAGCTGTGGACACTGTTTTTTTCCTTAGGGTGACTGTTAAAGAGAAGCTTTATCGCAGTAGGGTTCCTGACATAACAATGTTTACTGTATAGCAGGAACAAATAAATGCTCATGGCATCTGCAGATAAATACAGAGAATGTGAACGGTGATGACAGAAGGAGAATATGATATTTATGATAGTTCAGCTAATTAGTATGATTAAATTAGAGACAGATGGTATAAACTGCAGCATACAGGCTAGTAATTTTTTTGACTCTGAGTTATTTTAGTTTGAATGATCTTCTAAGGGAAATGGAAGAAGCCTCTAGACTGAACAAAGCACACTACTGTAGTAAGTAGGATGACTTAATAAATCTTTTTACCACTATCTAACTCCTAGGCTACATTGTTCTAAGTCTTTATGATCTAGGGATACAGGGAGCTCCCTGACAATATAAATGGTAGCATTGAGCTTGAGAATATGCTTATTTCTCCCTGAAAAACTTGCTCATGTCTACCAGCAAAACTTTATTTTGGAGGTCTGTTGAAATTATGACCCCATAAAGTGGTTTATAATCCAAGTATAAATTTCTGACACACTGTTTAAAAAAAAAAAAAGACAAGCTCACAGTGAATTAAAAAGTATCCTAAGGAACTGAATTTGTAAATTTGCACTTAACACAGCTCCATCATGATAACCACAATCTCAGAGCTGGTTCTGTCCATCTATTGACTGTATAAACTGGGATTTGTTCAAAAGGTTGCAGCAAAAAGATAGGTTGCAGGGCTGCTTTGATATGCCAGTGAAACCAAGGCTTGTCCCCCTCCATCTCGCACCATTGAAAGGTTTGTCTGGTTAAGGTGAGAGCTAGCTAGAGATAAGTCTGGTCCCCTGGAAGCAAAGGTAAGGTGAGAATTGTATCCGTTTCTTTTATGGATGGCATATAGCTGCCATTTGTGTTCTCCATCTGAGTAGTTTGGGATCCTCAATGGCAGTAAAGTAACAGCACACATTTCCAAAAAGGCTTATGTTCTGTCTGTATCTAGTCAGAAAATAGGAATCAGTGTCGGACTGTGTATCTTTAACATTATCTGCTCATGGATAGATTACTGGAATATACAATATAGGAGCTTATTGCATATATCAACATAGCAATGAAGAACTGGTGCAGAAATTGCTTGCGCTGTGTTTGGTTAGGCTACCTAAGCCTTTAACTTGGGTCTGAATTAAAGCTACAACAGTCATTGAGCGTTCTGTCTGTCAGCAAGTAGACTAGCAGAGGGGAAATAAAATGAGTGCTAGTTCTGCCTTCTGACTAGATCTATCAGCCGAATCTATCAGTAAGAACTGTCGAGCTGAGCATGGTTGTTATAATTTGCTGCTTGGTAGGCATGGTCTCTTTTCTTTTCATGGAGCAATGAAGAGAACAGGGAGGAAAATTGGGGTCCAGAACTCATATCTCTGACTGAAAGTGCCTCTCAGTGCTTCCTCTGATAAATAAATGAGTTTCTACTCTGCCTACCCACCTCGTTAAAAGGAGGTGCCTTGAGCCACTCACCGGGCCTAAAATAGGCAGGGTGTGGATGAGAGTAACAGATGCATCAGTTGCTCCATCAGAAAATGAAAAGGAGTTAGTAGAAATTTTATACTACAGCAGTTCTGCCTGTATTGATGATAGCTTCACCATCTAACTGTAAGGAGAATGCTGTTTTTCAGTAATGGTGTATGTGCAATTGGATTTGGATCTGTCAAATTATGACTGCATGAGATGTTCAGACACACTGTCTGAGTCTGCATTTTTCAATTTGTTTTGGTGTTTTTTCAGGCAGATGTTGTAAATTAGCTATAAAAATGTTAAAGGCAGGAAAAAATCCCTTCTGGTAGTTTTGAGTGTGATGCGGAATCCACACAGACTTGCTCACACAGACACTGAAACTGATATGACTCAGCAAAGATCCTGAAGTGACTTGAAATGATTTTCTGCTGCCATTTGCCCACTTCTTGGCATGCAGCATCAGCCACACATCTTATTAGCTTCCCAGAAATCTGTGAAGTGTTGAGCTCTGATGCTTTCCCTCAGCCACAAAGAGACATGAGTAATTTAACCATTAGTCTCCCTTAACACAGCCAAATAAATACAGTCTAGTGAATGTAACAGGAAACTTGTCAATATAGAGTTGCAGTGCCATGGCAGCTGCAGTTTAGAAGATTCCTGTGATGCTTATAAACTAACTTAAAGGTAGCCAGAATTTTGCTCCGTCTTTTGAATAAACTTGGCTAATTTACCTGGTAATTCACCAGTGAGTTATCAAGTGTTGCTTATTGGATACATAAAAGATTGTCTCCAGTTATGGTAAAACATGCACACTATTTTAATCAATATTGAAAGTAGTTATTGAGAGGATTTTAACTGTATCTGCTGACAGATAAATGTACATGAATAATGTACACAGATACACTTTTACTGCTCTGTCAACTTTCTCTTCTGTAAGCATAGATACAGGTAATACCAAGTAGCTGTACAGTAAAGCAGGTTTTTACTCCCATTATCCTGAACTGATTGTATATCCAAGCCTAATAAACAGCCCAAATCATGGTTCTATTCAGCAGCTATATCAGTGTGGCCGTATAGTTAAGCAACTGAGTTTGAGCACTGTGATAAAGTAACACTAATTTGTTTCCAGACTTATACCTTACAGCACATTAAGTGTGTGATAGCTGGCGATAATCTGGTACGAAAAATCGAATTCCCCTCCCCTCTGTCCTCACAGTAAATTGCTGACAGGCTTTCTTGATGGTCTCTGTAAAGTAGAAGAGATGCAAGTAATTTAAAAATACCTATTCTTAAGGGAAAATAGAGTCAGAAGAACAGGGGCTCCATGAGCATAAAGCTACTATTTGAAAACCCTTTGACTCACCATCTATGTCAGTCCCAGAAGTGTCAGAAGAGGCGGACTGCTATGTGTAAGCAGTTTACCTCATCAGAAACCAAATTCTAGCAACTATTTATTTGTCTTACTTTCAGAGGAGTGATCGGGACATGAGTCTCAGCACTTTTTACAGCTGTGGGTGGAACGACAGAGCTGCTGCTGTGAGGGAAGCCCAGTAAGTATCTCTGAAATGTTCTCTCATCTCTAGAAAGTGTCTCTTAAAGCTTAAGTTTTAAGAAAGTTGAAAGTTTTACACATGAACACAAGGTAATTTAAGGTTTTTTTCTAGCATCAGAGGACAGACTATGTTAGGATAGAGATGTAACTGGAGTCTAGGAGAATGCTAGGTGCTTTCATCTTTATAATTGAGGCCTACTGGTTAGGAGAAAGTTCTACTTACTAAATATGGCACCCTCAAGGATATCAGTCAAATCTTTTTCTTCAAAATGTGCTTGTTTGCTACAGTATTTATGATACTCCTTCCAGATCTCCTTAACAAAATGGACAATTTCTTTGCTTTCCCATCCTTCAAGGGTGATAATTATTGAAATTTGAAAATGGCTAGAGATTAATTTATGGCTAGAGATTAATTTTATTCATGTACTTGGAGCAGATTATCCTTTGAGAAAATGACATTATTTGAGCTAATTGTCAAGCATATTATTGTTGCTTTCAACATACCTGGCTAATGGACAAACTGTAAACTATACCAGTGTGGGCTACTACATTCCCTATTGTATGTTGCTGCTCTTATAAATGACTGTAAAAATACATCTTTAAAGAATTCCATAATAGAAATAACTATCTTGCAAGAAGTCAGTCTTGACTAATGGGAAGAAATCAAAAGCTTGCTTTAGCGACTGACATAAATTACTGGAATTCATAACACAAGGAGCACTTCTGTGCAGCCAGCATTTACCATGTGTCACTCAGAAAAGGTGCATACATAAACTTCCTATCAGTGTTTCTTTTAATTCATATCACTCTGTTATATACTAAGGGGTTCCTATTTAGCCATCAAGGCCTAGCTTAGCATTTACAACACCTAGAAAGCAGGTCGTTAACCCCTCAGAATGGCTGAGAACAGCTGTGTTAAGTACCCAGACCCTGGGGAGCACCAGTGGAGAACCAGAGCTATTGCTGGACATAATCAGATTGCTTTGGTGACAGTATGAACATAACCTGTGCTTTGGTTATGCGATGGGAAACATTTGTCCAGCCCCCTGCTTAACATCACTGTTGCTGTATCAAGTCCTAAAAATCCCACAGACCCCACACATTTTGCTTGGCAATACCATCTTTTCCATACAGATTTCCACATTTAACTGTGTAAGGCAGCTGCTATGGCCATTGCAGGCCATAAACATCTCCTCCTATAAGTTCTTGCTAAGCCCCCAATAAAGGCTGTGGTTGCTAAATATCTAATTTAGCATCCTAAAGGCTGCTATTGTCATGTAGTCCCAGAATTGAAATGCGGTCTTTTTTTAACTGTGTCATAGATACAGATGTGTGGTTGTAAAACTTACTCTGTCAGCCTAGGTACTACAATGTTTTGGTTTGTTTTTTCTGAATAGAGTAGTATATCTTTCTCCAGCTTATCTGCTGTATATATGCCACATACGTAAGTTCTCAGTTTTCTTCAAAGGGACTACCTTTTCCAGTGCTCTGCATGTCAAGAGATACAAGGAGAAGTGGAGGTTGATGAGTTATACAAGATGCAATAACATTTCTTTCTAGCTCTTCTTTTAGTGGCTTCCAACTCTATCCAGATAATCTATGGATAACAAATCTTGTAAAAATACTAACACTGGTAGTTCATTTTTGAGATTTAGAGCCAATACTCAGCCTAGGATGGCTCAAGGCAGTAGTACACACCATTTCTTAGTTACTCTTCCCAGTTATCAGTATCCTTTGTTAATGTTAATTTTTACATAACTGCTTAACAACAACAATATGCTCGCCATAAATTAAAGATCTGAAGTGTTTATGACATAAAAAGAAATACACCAAGGATATAGCTACATTGGCAAGTCTGGAAACAAATGAAAATACAGAGGACTGTTTCATATTATGGTGATATTTTTTATAACCAAAATAGCTAGGAATTTTCTTAAAACAGTGTCTAAGTTCTGTAGAGACTGAAATACCACAAGGTGGCTGCAAGAGAGATTTTAGTATAATATATTATTAGCAATTGTTATTATATTTCTGTGGTTGCATGTAACTGGAAACAAAGTCTAGTGGCTTTTTTAATTGTTTGGAAATAGAAGTGCCAAGGTATTAACAGGACTGGCTCTTCTTATCCAGCAAACAGGCAGTTTCAAAGAATGTTTATCAGTACGAAATTGGCTATCTATGTACATATACATGAGTTCTGCATGACAGAGCTAAATGACTTGACAGCTCTTTCTGTCTCTAGATAGATGTGTGTTTCTGATATCACAGCTCTTTCAATAAATGCACAAATAAGGTTTAGATTATTCTGCAATTTATTCAGTTCAGTGAAAGGTAAGCTGCAGACAGGATTTGCATCCATGAAGATTGTATGAATTGTTTGTTTCTCTCCTTTTTTAAATGAATGCCCTCATTATCAAAGATATCAATTCAGAAAACAATATGAATCTGAGTATAAAATCAAGCACTTTAAATCTCGTTAGCTCCAGTAGATTGTATACAGGCTTTTTAAATAATTTGCTGAATAGGAGACAGAGTTCTCAGCTACATTAGAATTAATATGCTTTTCACTCTTAGCCTTTCTAGGCAGTTAATCCTGTGCAAAATCTACCTTCACTCTTCTGATAGCTCTTTTTTTTTTTTTTTTAACTTGTTTAGAGGAGCTTGTTGAGATTTTTTTTTAATTCATTTATGCATCTAAAAATATTGGGATATCTGCTTGGCTATCACAGGTTTAACCTTACTGCTGAGGACTGGTTATGTGCCATGGGTAATGAAAAAAATGTAACCAATCTACAGTGTTTTAAAGTTAAAGCTTAGTACCTTTGAATGTGTACCCAACTACAGAGAAGTTAACACCTAGCTGTTGCATTCACATCTACGGCTATTTTTTCTGTTTATCTCATTTTTCAAACCCAGTTAAGACAAATACATGTACATATTTATTAAAGAGATGAAACTTGTTTGTTAGTCCCAGAAGTTCTGATGTAAATACAGCTGTGGCCTCTGAGAAGAATATAAATATAGAAAAACGTGAACATACAGGTTGTTCATGACAGGTATTTTTCTGTTTATCTTTTTGCTCTTGACTTCATCATGTGGCTTTTAAAACTTGTTGCCTACATAGAGTTACAAGTTACAAAGAATAAACCTCTTAGGTTAAAGTCTAGCATGTTCATTTTCCTGAATAAGCAGTAACTAAAAAATTTTGTTGCATCCCAACTAAAACTGATAACTGCAGTAGTAACAAGCTCTTTAACAATATTGATATTTTAATTGATACTGATAGGATTCAAGGCTAACACACAACAGTGACTTTGCAAACTTCTCTAGATGTTTCTCTACATGGACTTTGTACAGGCACAGATGGCTCCTCTTTAACTGTTGATAACAGTTTAGATCAGCCTCCTTATTTGCAGATTCACAAAACATTTCTTATGGCTGTGCAGCTATCTGGCTAGCAAACTTTCATTTGCTGGTTTTTCTTCCTTATCTTTCTGTGACCCCCTGGAAGCAGTCCAGAGACATCTTGAATTCCACGAGTTCCTGCAGTTCTGTGGCTCACTGGTTGAAAATTGTTCTAGGCTCTAGGGCTATTCACAGAACTGCTTTAAATAATTGTCAGAAAGATTAAGTTATCTTGAAATTCCTTACTGTTTCATACATGCATAGACACAATCACTTTTGTTTTCAGTATAACATGTTAAATGAAGTTTATCAAAGTTCAGTTAATTCTTTAGCTAGTTAAAATACGAAGAGGAAAATCTATGAACACTTTCCAGTTTATTTTCTCTTGGTTTTAATATGCTTTTAAAACTAATAGGTTTTAAGAAGGGGTTTTATATTTTTAAATAAGTCAAAATAAAATACTGCTAACATAAATTAAAACACTTTGTGCTGCTCTGGCTACAGACTTGTGCTTTTATGTTGAGATTTGAGAGATTTAAAACACGATCTTCCCACAGATTTTGAAGTGACCCAGACAACAATAAAACTGCATATGGCTCTGAAAAATCACACTCCATGCTTGCCTGCCTAGTGTTGTTGGCCAGAATAGCTGTTCAGGGTAGTTGTGCATATGTGTACTGTCTTCCAAAATAAATCAGTGATTTTGTGGAATAAAAATGTCACAGTGGGGAGTCATTCCAGGCCCACACCATCAAAACCATTCCAGAATAGCTGTACTATTTGCTTTTCCCATGCAGTCCTGCAGTGGTGTCCATGCTTTGTCCATCTTTTGTTGGCTTGTCTGATTAAAAGCTTCTACTTGCTTGTATAAAATAGATTTTAAAAAGAAGAGAACTATTAATGGAAACTCCCAATCACTTTAACAACAAATATTAGCTCAAAGGCTAGGTCATTTAAAAACAGTGACATTCTGAAAAGGTGTTTCTCTCTTAGTCTCCACCATTATATACAGTGACACTATTTTTTCCCCTAGCATATATCTATTATGTGTCTCAGGTTGCATGTTCAGTAAGCAAAAGGTGACCTTGCACAAACTACACCGACAATATGATTTGAGCAAAAGTCTTTGCTTAAAGCTAAAAATATTGTCTTACATTATAAAAACTCTAGGTATTTCCACAGCTTATAATTTCAGTATATGAATTATGTTTTTTTAAAGTGTTAACAGAAAAACGGGAAGATATCCTAACATAGAAGTTGGAGAAAGCAACAGGTATGGCTTATGACACAAACTCTGGACAGTGATGCTAAAATTAGAGGCTGATGAAGACCTAAAATTAATTTGGAATGTAGTTAGAATACCTGAACATAAGAACTACTCACATGGAGACAGACTAATGCATGTAGCCTAGGTTCCATTTTGGAGCAACAGCGGCCAGTCACAAATGCCTAGGATAAAGACAGCAAGAATGAGGAGGCAGAGAGTGACATCCACTTGTTAATCCTCTGAGCTAGTCTGCCGTCACGTTCAAAACAAGCTGGAAATTCAGGTGACCCTTGCAGCAGTGTACTAGAGAATTCTAAATAGTTCACCAGTGTTGCCCCATTCAGATGATAAGTAGGGTATGATGTGCCAGTACAAACAGAGTCATTGCATACCGGATTTGGAAATTAATTCAGAAAGCTGGTGTGCCAAAGCCAAGGGAACCCAGTAAGATAAACCTGACCATTCAAGGACAAAACCCAGGAAAATAATGACTATGTTATTCAGGCCAAGTGCTGGAACGAGATGGGCTGTTCTGGGGATGTATTTAGCTGAATGCTGGGATTAGTTTTCCTGTTAGTTTGCATCTTGTTGTTGTTTGACATAGCGTCCAAGAATCTGCAAGGTCTGACTGAGGTTTGTTTTTCTCATAACTGAGGCAAAGTCTCGCAATAATATCCACAAAGGAGGACCCTGTAGATTCCAAGATGTTTAATAATTTTGTGCTTCAGTCCTTCCCTGATCCATCCCTGATAAGCGTACACAGAGAGTTATTTTCAGGGTATTTGTCCTTTGTGCATTGCCTTTCTCCATAAAACTTAGTAGGAATATAATTGCCTTGAGACTTCTATGCTTTCTCAAATCTAGCTGCAGTTGCCCCATGGATGCAGAAGGTATTCAGGTTGGGAGAGAGGTATGTACAGAGACACTGTTATCGTAATGATTTTGTTTCCATTAGGACAAAGAATAAAGAGAAATTTTATTAGTAACTCTTGGGAAGTTCAGGAACTCCTCGGCTTTCTGAAACTTGTAATGATAAAGGAAAAATCTCTTATGTATTAATGCACCATGCCTATCCTTCACTTTCTCTGTAATAGGCCTTGTCACAAAATAATCTCAGCTGACATGAGAACAGTGGTTCAGCCTAAAACCAGAATTCCATCATTGTGGTAAAACAAAAAAGCTCTCATTCTCAGATTGTGCCTTTAGTTTAGGAACAGCAGCTGCTCATCTACAGTATGCTCACCCCATATGCATCAAATTGATTCTTCTGTTGTACTCATAAGAGTCACCTAGACAAATGGTTCTACAGTTAACAAAGTTATGTACACACTACGAGTGGTATATAGGGGTGCTGGTAGTGCCTTTCCAGAAGGCAAGGTGTCATTATCAGTGGCATGTTTACTGCATTTAAGACAAATGGCTACTTAGCATGATCTTAAACTCTAATTTGGGAAAGAAAAATTATAGTTTGGAACACGTGTCTAGAAAGTTGTCAATCCTAGTTGTCTTTTAGCCATATAAGTATCTTTTTCATATATTATTGATTAGATTATATTGGTCTGCAATCTAGATGAGCTGCTGTGGAAGCTTTTTCGATCTGACAGCAAAATCATTATAACTACCATCACAGTAATTACCTTTCCTAATAGTCAGAGGAGGAAGATGAAGAATCAGCTGAAAGTAGAGGCTGGCATTTTGTAGTTTACCAAAGCCTGTGGCTGCCTATCCTCTCCAGTTTGTGAGGCCTGGAAGATGAAAGAGATTTTAGAATGTTTCTAGCCTTTCTCCTTACAAAGAGAGCCTTGAAAACATGGCATGATTAAAAAAAATAAATCATTGAGGTAGAAGACTGGTCACAGATTTTTCTGAGAGTTAACAGGTTATTTGCAGTTCTCCATCAGAAACTTAGTTCTGGAAAGAGAAACATAGCTGTATGCCATGGGATTGCAGGGAAAGCAGTCTGTGACACCGTCAGCCTGAGCATGAGGCTACGGCAAGCTCCCTAATGGCAGCAGGAAGGAGCATTTCAGTAACACAAGATGCAGTTTGACCAGGTGGAGCAGATGGCAATGACAGTAACTAGCTGGATGACCTAAGTAATATAGGCCAAACCGTCAAAGGACCTAAAATTGCATTATGTATGGTATTACAGTATTACCGATTACAAGATCTTCTTGTTCCAAACAGCATTACAGGATAGGAAAGCTGGATTTTCTCCTACTATGGAAAAAGAATTAAGGTTTCAGAACCTGTTTTATGCAGCAGTGTTGGCAAGTGTTGTAGGCATTACACCTTTGGAAGATTTAGGACAAAAATGAGAAGTGCTTCTTTCTGGCAATAGGGAAAATACTTTCAATACTCAGCTTTTATTCTGAAACCAGGAATAAACAGATACATTAAGAACAGCTCATAGTTTGTCCTGTGCAGGCTCTGTTTTACAGACAGGTATCTTTCTCCTGTGTCTGTATGACTCTTCCCTGTGGGCACTCTGACCAACTCATTGCTGCTTGTGCCACTACGGGCTGCTCACAGTTGAAACTCAGCTGTAGTTTTTCTTCTGGGCTGGCATATCTGCAGCCGCTAAATGTATATTGACCGGCTATCCCGCTCTCTGGGTCCCTCTTGCCATCAGTCTCCTTGCCCTCACTGTATCTTTGCTTCCCTGACTGCTTCTACAAAAGGTGCTCTTTAATTGTGGTGGCAGCTAATTGTGAGGAATTTGATAGCCAAACCCTGAGATGCCAAACCAAAATAGGCATGTTTGAAAATTTAGGCTCTCCATCTTAATCCTGTGACAATATTCTGGCATCAGGGTAATACTGAAAGGTTGCTGAAAGCCCTAGACCTTTGTTACTGCCCATACTTTGTCGTCTCTTGGATTTCTTTAAAGTGCTGTTCATCGTTTTCTGTCAGTCACTCTTGATGAAGTGTTTTACCCATTAGCAAGGCAACCACATGTGTACTCCTGCCTGTCTTACAAGCCAAGATACACAGCAGCACGGAGCTGAAGCTACTCCACTAGGAACTGCCTGACATGACTCAGAAGCAACAGCGTGAGCTGAGTGATACTACCAACGTTAAATCAAAACTGCATGTAGAGGCAACACTGAAGACATTTGGGGCTCATTTCAAAACAGTTGTGGTCAAATGGCAGCGAAAGGATGTAGCAGAGAAATTAGCTTCTCAGATCTAAAGCAACAGCTGAAGATAGATACCAGTACATGCTGTGGAACTGGAAGTACTGAAGGTAGAGGAATGCATTTATGTTGTGGACAGTATCAGCTATAAATCTTAATTGTCTGTAGCGTTTAATAATCTAGAATTCAGCTGAATATGTAGGCAGCTTCTCTTCACCTTTTACTGCTGTTAGCTCAGGCCCTGGCTTGTTTGGAGAATTGTCATTTGAAAATATTAAGTATGCCAGTAATTATGCCAAACTGTTCTGTCAGTAGAGTGGATCAAGCAGTCAAAATGATGCACCGTTTACAAAGTGCTTAGTTTCTCATTTGCTTACTACAGCATATGAATAAACATCAAGCCGTGGTCTACACTGAAGAAAAACTTTCCCACAAATTCTTAACACTTCTAACCTATATTTGTGAAAGAGATTTAAAAATCGTTCCTGGTGTGTAGTTTCAGCTCTGGGGACACACTGCACTTGCAAAGCGTTTATCAGGTTAGGAGACCCTTCTTCACTCTATTATGTGTTTCCGTTTTAGGATACTGATGTCTCTCAGGCTTTGCTAACAAAAGCGTTTTCTTTCAACAGCACTGTGGGAAAAACACAACTGCATTTGAATATTGTCTGTATGACAGCTTCTTCAGGCTCTACAGCTGACAGCTCTACTGATTAAGAGTTACAGGTTCAAAAAATCTCACAGTAAGCAAGGCCCTGCTGACTGTAATAGACGTTACTCACATGATGACTACAAAATCAACAGTTGTTTTTCCCATATAAAGACTTGTTTGAGAAAACAGGTCTTCAGGAAGACTTGTTTAGAAGCTACTCAATTCACACTAGTACAAGTCAGAATCATTCATTCAAGGATTTTTTTTTTTTTTTTTGTCACTAGAACGTTAGGTAGATTAGCAAAACAAAAGCATTAATAGCTCAAGGTCCTTTCTGCCGGTTGTAGCTTTTAAACAAACACATTTCTGAGTTTTCCCTTTGCACCTTTTTCCCTAGACTGATTAGCCAATGTTTGTTGTCTGTAGTTTTGTAATTTCCACTTCTTGGAAGATATGTAAATTAAGGAAACTTTATTATCTTGGAGCTTTGTATTTCCCTGAAAAAAGCAAAAGGTTTGCTGTAAAGGTTATGTGTGAAAAGTCACCTTCTCATATGTAAAGAGCTCAGCCTTCTGTCTTTGTTTTGATGTGGGTGTGGATTAAGCGTTTAACAAAAAGTGTTGGTAAAGTTCACACTCCTTAATGCTTTTGTGAAGACTTGCATAAATACAAACTTTCTAAAATAAAATGTAATTCAAGTCTTCTCAATATATAAGCATATTTGAATACCTTCTTTAGCTCACTGATACTCACCTGGGAGACTTTGCTCAGTTTCAATACTGCCTACATCAAAAAGGAGTTCCATCTTTTGTATTTGAAAGCTTGGTTGTTCTTCCCATCTCTAATACTTGCTCTAATAAAAGACCTCTTCCCACAAACCTTACTTTATTGTATTGTAAAGCGTAGCAGAAATAGAAGGAATTCAAGAAGTTATTATGGAGAGATTTGTGAATGATAGACCAAAAAGATCAGAACTTTTTTAGCGAGGGAGCCAAATACCTAACAGAGGTATAACAAATCAAAAAAAAACCATAAAGAAAATAAATTGAACACACCTGATTACGTCTGGCACTCTCAGAATGTCAGAACAAAGGTTTTGCAACTAAACTGAAGAGCAAAAATACAAATGCTTGCTTTTCACTGGGGAAAAAGGATTTTTTTTTCCCCTTCTATGTCTTTACTTAAAATGTCCCCTGTCCTTATTGCCTATAAGCTTCTGGTCTCTGTTGCAAGAACAGATGAATTTTAATCTTCTTCTTGCAAAGAATTTTCAAAGTTCTACAGCAACATCACATTCAATTTTATCAGTCAGTACAGTCTTCCAGCTGAGTGCTGATTTCTCTTTCAGCTACTCTCCAACCCTTGCACAGGCCTACAAGAGGGAGCAGTTTACACTGTTCAACAGCGATCACTTCAGAAGATGGTTAAGAAGCAGTGTGGAGATGCCATCACCGACCCCATCTGAGAGGAAGTTTGCACTGGGATTTAATATGAATATTCAGTTCTAAGAAGCAGCTGCCTCTCTGGGGAATGTCATATCAGACTGCATATCACAGTGCAAAAAGAGACAGCATCCAGCACTCTTCCTGGGTGCTGGCAGTCCCACCTATATTTTCAGAAACATACTTCTTGCCTTGTGCTCTTTTATTTTTTTATGTAGCCTATGGATTTTATACTAGGTAACGAGTGGCAGAAGAAGCAAAGAAGCAATTGGTTTGCCCTTTCAGAAAGCACTGAAGTAGCCAAAAAATACAAGCGTTTTGCATCTAATTGCCCTGGAGATACATCTAGCAAGGGCACTGCAAATGGAAGTCTCTGTAGATACTTCAGGATAAACTACTGTCAGCTGTTCGGATGCCTGACAAGTTCTTTGCTCTGGTCAGTTTATAGACTGGTGACCAGATTAAGGTTTGTGTTCACCATATTTCTGTTGCATTGGAAATGCTGTTTGTGTTAATTTTATCTTGATTTAGTACAGCAGCATACAGCATTTTCTTTGAAATGTGAGGGATTAAGAGTTTTACCAGGAAGTTTCTGTGATTTGAAAACTCCCTGGAGAAATATTAGCTTCCATTTCTTTCACAGTCAGATTACAGTCACTTCCTACATCTGCATCGTTATATCATTCATATATAACATATATAGGTAGGTCATCATGATTTGTAATCAGGACATGTTTTTGGGACCTGGGAAGGTCTTGTTTTCAAACACTAGCTCTGCCCCTGATTGCATGAATAATTGTGGGCAAATCATTTGTTCTTTCAACTTCAGTTTCTGCATTTATAAACAGGAGTAACATCTGATGAGGTTGTGCATGAGTCTTGATTAGTTTAGGAAAGCAGGCACAATTCTCCTTACGTTAAAAAATGGTTAAAGTTTGATAGGTATTACAGGCAAAATCATTACAGATGATCAACTTTTTAGAATATCAGTGGGTTTAGATTCAGGAATACCTTCTGAACTGTAACTGTAAGGGATTAACAATCTGCGTTTTTTTGTCTTTAATAGGAGGGAGAGCCAAGCTTGTCTTACCCACGCTTTTGATATCAATGTGACTGATGTCTTGTAGGATGGGACTGGTGACTTGCAGAATAAGAGTAGCAAAGTGTTGCCCTATTAGGGTAACTTTCTGCAAGCTGCAAAGGAATTCCGTGATTTCTAGAAATGCTAATGACAGTCATGGGGTGAAAAATACTGTACATAGAGCTGGAAAAATAGGAGCATATACTATTCATTTTGACTTACAAAGATTTTTTTAAAGTTAATATCCATTATTTCTAAAAAGAATTATATTTGAATTAAAAATAGATTTGTAGAGGAAATGGACATAGTCTGTTCAGGTTTTTCATGTTCACCAGGCTAAACCTATCTGCCTAATTGCATACCACAGCATCCAAAGAGTAGAATTGTTTTTAAAAAAACCCAACACAAACAACAAACTTCTCATTGCAACTAGCTTATCCTGTGGCATTTAAAATGTATCTTTGTAGAGCCTAGTAAAGCAAACACTTCAACCTTTTAGTAGTTATCATGAGTAATTAACAGTTAACAGTGTTCTTGGGAAAGGTGTGACATTTTGTTAATGTTCTGCAGGAACATATAAATATAACCAAGGGAGAAGTTTGTTGTGAGCATTGCAAAGATAGCTGACACAGAAGAACTGGGGTAGATTGTAATGTGTGAGAAAAGGATGGAAGATTAATTACTAATATATTTCCTGACTTTCACCTTTATAGTCTCAAATCTTGTGATAGCATCTCTCCTCCAACCTGTGAAGAAATACAGGGGTCTGACTCCCTTAAATTTAGTGAGTTTGTACCAAAGATGTGTTCAGTGGATAGCATTTTATGGTAAAGTGAAGGAGTATTTCTCCTGAGTTTTCAGCAGGAATTGCCTTTTCCAGGTGGATGATTTCCATTTGACTTACCCAGCACAGAATTATTATTTTAGTAGCTTAGTGAAAACTCCGTAGTAACTGAAAGTATTATTCCCATTTTGGTTTTCTGATACTGACTGTGGCCTTTTTTAGAGGATATTCTTCTGCCAAGAAGAGGAGAAGGATTATGACAAAGTGATACAAATCGCATAGACAGCTTTTAAGTTCCAGGCCGCTGTCTCGCTAAGGACAACACTGCATATTCCCAGCAGGACACTGATCTTATGCGTATTTCAGTCTTGCACTTCTGTTGGGTGAGATATCACCTCCCCAGGGAGGTCTGCCTAATATTTGAAGAAGCATTAAAGAGGGAGAGGAAATAATATGCATATCCTGGGAGAGAAGAAAAGAGAAGTGGGAAAAGAGAAGAGGGAGAGGCAGCTGGCTGGAGAGAGTATGACAGTAGATAGCATAGTAAATTGAAATCAGGGTATAACATGGCTCATGGAAAAAGCCTTTGCTTTCAAGTGGCTGGAGTCAGAAAAAATGGTGGCAAGCATCAGCTATGGTGTTAAAATGGTAAACACAAAGCTCTGATGTTACTCTGCCTGTGATGCTGGCACGTTGGTGGCACGGGGTGGGCAGAAGTGGCTCCCCCAACGAGGATGCAGGAAGGCCACAAATATTCTGTCTTTTACCTCCTCATTTTCTCTCTCTCATTCTCCAACTCCCTCCCCCCACCCAAAAATTTCCTTCTTTCTGGTGGTTTTGCGAAGAGCGTGACAGTTCTACCAGCCCCCTCAGGATGGCTGGAAAGGGAATGAATGGGAAGAAGGGTTGCAGCTGGGGCTGAGCTGCCTTCTGCATGCGCAGCAGTGCCGATGGACTGGGCAGAAGCTGGCTCCTCCGACCCAGTGCTCTTCCCTCTCCTGGCCCAGGGTAAGCCAGGCTGCTGCCGCAGTGCTGGAGGCCCTGCGGTGCTTCCTCTCCTGCCAGAGCCTAGGCTCACGGGTTTGGGCATGGCAGCTGGGGAAGGGAGCTAGGAAGGGCAAGGCTGTAGGGCAAGAGGCAGTTGTCTCAGGAGGTGCCTTTGCAAGCAGAAGATGCAGGTATTAGGGAAATGAGGGGAAGGCCCTGGAGGCAGCGCTTTGATGAGGCTCTGAGGAGTGCAGAGAACCAGCTAGAGGTGTAAGGGGCCCCTGCTGTAACACAGGCGGTAGGACTTGAAGAGCTTTGCCTGGATGGAGCCTGCACGTACTTTACTATATACTTTTACATGCAGAGACTTGGGGCAGAGAGAACAGAAAGTGTGTGCTGTTTCACGTGGAGAACTGGGACACATGGGTTGGGACAGGCAGGAAGTGGAGGTACAAATAAACAGGAACAGAACAAAGACAGATGACAAAAGCACTGAAAACGTGAATAATATTTTTAAAGAACAAACAGGAGTTGGAAAAATTCCCAAAGCTGAACTGGTTGTTATCTAAAGGTTATCAGCTTTGAAGTCCTTTTTTTCTCTTGCTTTCAGCAACAGGTGAAGACTGTTTTGGAAAGCAAGGCTGGAGGTAAAGAAACCACTGGTCAATAGCTAGCTTAACTGAAAAAGTGGAACAGCTTTCTGGCTAGCTAGGGGTGGAAGAAGCAATTTTTTGTGTCTTTGTTTCCCCGGAAATGATGTTTGGTCTTCTTGAAGTGCTTTGACATAAAACCTTTTATGTAATCAATGCACCACTGTGACCTGCTGTCCAATAGCGATGATTTTGCCTTGATTGTAAGGTTGTCTTTTTGTGGTACAAAGTGGTTAGGAAATACATCCCTGTTCTTGTGAGTCAGTTCAATGAACAAATGCAGCTTTTGGGAATACCTTACAAGACCTGCATTTGTGTTATTTAAAATAGATCAAATGTCCCACCTGCCTCAGTGGGCTATTATGGTGCGGGAGCAACAGGCAGTGGCAGGAGCTGAGGGATACCTTATGCTAATGTTTCTGAGAAATCCACATAGTTCTGTGAATCTGTATCCTTTAGGGTCCTAAACTACTCTTCCATAGTGGCTAGATTAGAGTATTTGCAAAATACTCCTCAAAATCTTCCCTTCTTACTGACATCAGTTTTTTTTTGAATTTGCAAATTGCATTCCCCAACATCACTGATCTCTTACTAATACTGTCTTTCTCATTGACTGTACCTTTTGCACCTGCAAAAGCATGATTCAGTAGATTATCACCTGTTTATTGGTAAAATCAGTGTATGAGCCTGTGGAATCTCTCACTTTTTAGATGTGCTTGTCTAGATTTGGATAAAAGATGAATTTATGAGAACATGTTAGCTAGCTTCAACCTAATTATCAAATCCTGTGAACATGCTAATGAAGTTTGCCTTGCCAGTATCAGAAATTTAGACCATGTGAGAGTTCACTCACCAACAAGTAATAAAATAACCACTGTATTACTGCACTAAAGGCAAAACTTGATTAGTTTGGGGCAGGTGATAAAAAGGAAGGGGGGCAATCTTGAATCTTAATGGGCTTTGTGTAGTAGAAACATAATTATTGAAAACTGACTCCTCATTTCATCACTCAGCCATGTGTTCTGCCCCCACCTTTGAATCATTTCTGGTATATGTTGTACTCTCTTACGCTTTTTGTTCAGATCACTTGCCCAGTGAAAGACTAGACACCTTTTTTTCTGGATCACTTTTCTCCTAGATTAGTGATTTGAACTGGCTCAGGAAACGGGTCTGACAAGCTCTGAGGACAGCAGCAGGTAAACAGAGTAATCACACTGCTGGAAGAAGAGCAGGGAGACTAGGTGAGCAGCAGTGGTGAGCTCTGGCCTACTGGATCCTCTGACCCCGTCTTGCGTAACTTCATTTCCACAAAGGTATTGAGCGTTTTTGGAAGGTTTAACAAAGCAAAGCGATTCTGACAGCAGTGGAGTCCAGAGACGAGTTGACCACTCTCTTTTAAGTCCCACTCACAAAATGAGCCCTATTCACATGGGTCATGAAAAGGCAGTAGGTTGTGTTGTTACTTTACTTGCCTGGGCGTCTTGACTTGGCTTGAATATGTTCTGAGTTCCACTGAACTTCTTCTTTGGGAGGCACAGAAATTAGGGTATCTCCCAAATATCATTTAACTGTGGCACCAAAATGAGACATTGCTCACAGTTAATTGAGCAGATCTGTGTCTTTATCTCCTCCCTACTGCTGAAATAGTTAACGGTGTTGACATGTAAATTATCCTTACTGTTTGTTTAATAAAGAGCAAAAATTGTCTCTCCCAAACAAGTACAGTCCACCCAAGGAACCATTACACAAATACCCCAGGACTTGCTCCTAGCTACTTGGTTGGTTAATTATATACCCCACCTCTTCCCTATCAGACTAGGAACCCTATTTCATCATCAGGAAAACTATCACAGACGCAACATAGCCAGCAGCATTTGTAAGATAACTGCAATCCCTTCACCTAACATGCACTATCAAAACACTGTTGGCCAACTCATCATCAGAGTACACCTGACTGTCAGACTCGCCATGGACAGATCAATGTTACACAGAACCTGCCACTCTGCAGATTTCGCCAGGGGTATTTGGACATAGCAGAATTACCGTCTCCACAGCTCGCATGCTTTCTTGTCCTACTTGTCGGCCCAGCGACCCCGGCAATCAAAAATGACAACAGTAATGGGAAAAAACCCCTGACACTATTTGCAGCTCCTGCATCCGTCCCAGTCAGATGAACAACTACCTGCCTTTGGGCTCCTGCAGTACTTCTGGAGCCAGTTTAACTGGTTCGGATATGGCACGGTCTGCTCTGCCAAAGCCAATAATGCCTGGGGCACCCAGGACAGCCTGTTGTGCCTGTTGGTAGTGCAGAGGGTGCTTCACTCTTGCTCAGTAGCTTTTCTTTTCCATGCTGGATGATCTTCTTAAGAAGGTCCCTACAGCTTCAGATGTCATTGATTGTTTTGTGACTGTTTGGGTGACTTCTGGGGCTGTTTTATACCTTGGCTTGTTTAAAAATACAAAATTCCTGCATAAATAACAAGATGGACAGAAAACTTCTGTTTCTTAGAGCTATCTGCTATTATAGACTTTAACATAGAAATCAAATTGCCTGTTTTCTGGCACAATGCAGGAAGAAGCTCATGGACGGGAATATGCTACTGGGGAAGTGAAAGGAACAGTGAGGATCTCTGTAAGCAAAATGCCTACAGATATCTGTTTAACCGTGGCCTCAGTCATATCAGCATATCACACTGAGTACCTTTGCTGTGAACCAGAGAAGGGAATTAAGTGCCTTTAGTTCTTTTAATTTCCCAGACTACGTTACAGCTTGGGTCCTTTATTCCCACTGCCATCACAGCCATGTACACTGACACAAGGGAAAAGGTGTTGTGAGTGAAATGTGGGCAGGTATAAACTGTGTGTGCAGGGGGGAAATTACCATGTTTGGCTGTACAATAAGCTGGTATTACTGCTGAAACAGCAGCCTGAGGCACTACCTCCCCCCAAAAAGAGAAGGGAGCAGCTGGAATATTTTTGTGTCTGAGTTTGGTTATCCACTTTGCAGTGTAGCCCCACAAAGTGGGAAAGTTGAAGGGACAGGATGCAGCACTGTGAGGTCAGGACAAACAGAAGGGGGATGCTGAGAGCTCCTGCAGCCAGCACCATCTGCACAGGGAACCACAGTCTTGGACCTCTGGTGAGCTGATAAAGTAATTTCTGTGAAGGCTTGGACAGTAACTCAACACAAATGAAGTTGTAGGTGTAATGATGTTTTGAATCAAAACAAACTAGTTAAAAATTTGAATCAATAACAAGTGCTTAAAGCTATAATTCAGGAGAGAACTACTACTGGCATAATGGTCCACATTTTTGAAATGCAGATCACTGAACCTCTCTGAAGGCCATTTGTTGGGCTTCCTGTGAAATTACATGTGGCTCCTGAGATAGGGCTTTAATGCAAAATATGTATCAGCATATTCTTAACTGTAGGTATGTGAATTGCTCATTGAAGTCTTGCTTACCTACATGGCTGAAATGAGACATAGGATGTTGTTTCACAACACTTTTAGCTGACATAAGCCAGCACTGCTGCCCAAAACAGTGCAAGGGTGAAGTTAGAAGATCCAGTTGAGCCAAACTAACAGGTCATTGCTGCTGAAGAGGGGTGGTTCTTCTGTCCGCCCCCTCAGCCTGCCTCCCTGCTGCTGGCTGCGAGCTCCTTACGCTTCTCGCCCTGACTCTGCTGTTCCTCTGATCCTGCAGTGAGCTGTGTAAAACATGACAACAGTTGTCCCATGCTTTGATGAGCTGAACTAGCTCACTGAAAGGTCACTTGGGCTTTAGGGCTGCGCAAGGAAGAAGGACCTGGCTCCACAGCTGCAGGCAGGTGTAGAGGAGAAGGGAAGGAGGGTGTGGGATTGATGTTTTTGGCAGCAGCAAGCTATTAAATTGGCTCGGCTGTATCTTCTAGCTGTACCCAGAGCTAACCCTGCTGCAGTCCCACCTAGCTCTTGTTTTTTGCTTCCCCATCACCTCCTTCCTTGTGCCAGCACCAGCATTTGCGCAGCCAGCTGATGAACTGTGCCTGGTGTCAAAGCCAAACCAACAAACCCATTGTTTAGCTTTAACCAAATCAGCTTTACAGATGAGTGGCAAGGGGGCAGGAAGGAGCGGGGTATGGGAGTGGAGGGAAAGACTGGGCGGGGGGCGGGTTTCAGCAGCAGCAACTGCTTAAGGTGTTAGTGAAAGTATATCCCTGGAGACCTGGTACTGTGGTTGAGCCCTAGAAAATGAGACATACCAAGTTTCCAGAGCATATTTGCATGAAGCTTAAAGGGGAAAGGCAGTGGATTTTTCTGTTTCACATTTGGTTTGCTGACTTCTTCCAAAGGGTAACTTGACCCAGTTATCCATCTCAGGCGATCCTAGATTTCTCCTCCTATTAAAATCACCCTGTGATTTAGTAGGAAATGCGTAAATGAATCACCTTGTCAAACAAATGGAAAAAAATACAAAGACTTTTGCTTTTTGAAATATATCTGACCTGTTGTGTGCTAGATATTTGTTTTAAAACGTAACAACTGTTATTACTGCTGAGACAAACACAACACGATGCCAAAAACTAAACTAGATTTGCTGTTAATTTCGCATTTTTAAGTTCCAGTTACCCAGGCTGTCTGTTTTCAGTTCCAAATCATCACAAAACAACCAGATTTAACTTCTCAAGAAACACTGGATTTACTTGAAAGAACTTTGTAGATATTAAGAAGTTGTTGGAAGTGTTTTAGTGTTGGCTGTAATGGCTGAAGTTTAAAAGCTTGAATTTTAGATTGTATGCAGAAGACTAAGGAGCATACAGAAAAAAATGGAAAAGCTGGACCGATGATGTGAATGTAGCCCACGCATCGGCTGCAGAGCTGAGTACACAATCACAGTTTTACGTAAAAACAGCCCCGATAAGCTACCCCACAAAGAGTTGTCATGATATGACCGAGGAGACAGCAGAGGGTAGGAATGAGGTGGTGGGGTTGGAGGAATGGGATAACAGCAGAGTGCCTGAAAGAAAATGTATGTATGGCTGTAACCTGTGGGGACGCCCCAGTGGGCTGCAGTCAGAAAGAGAGAACAAGCAGTGACACAGAGGGCGTGAGCAGAAGCAGGGATACACTAAGCCTGCCACCAAACACTATGTTCAGGGAAACCTCACGCCAGCCGTGACCTTGTTGACAAGTATTTAGGATAACTACTTTTTCTATTTATGGCTGGAAAAAACCCTCACTTTGTCACATTACAACCTCTTCACTGCAAGTCACTGAAAAGTTCACTGTAAAAATGAGACCAACTACAGAAGCCTTTCTCTGGTTATGTGTTTTGTTGGTTTATTTCCTCTGATACTGAAATTTTTTTTACGTTTTATGCACATTTATAAAGCTCTCTGTTATTTGTTTTATGCCAATGTTTAGTTGACTGTTATTGGCCAGGATCACTATTTTAACATGCAGGTATTTTTTTCTGTCATACCTCTCCTTGGATGTGAAAATAAACTGAGCTCCCGCTGCCATTCCTGCAGGACACTGACATTTTCTATCTGTGGACATGTATACAAGAGCAGCTTCAGTAATCACGGGGAAAAAAAGAAGGGTGAAGAATAAGGATGAAGAAAATTAATTTTAAAATTTAAATTCACTTTAGATTTTTATTTTTT
The DNA here is from genome assembly GCF_031877795.1 of Strix aluco. Lineage (NCBI taxonomy): Eukaryota > Metazoa > Chordata > Aves > Strigiformes > Strigidae > Strix > Strix aluco. Next base: position 80,189,984 of record NC_133934.1, read on the forward strand.
TTTCTGTAGTAATCACGCTTCTGTGTTCCCTTGCTCTAAGTAATCTGCTCCATAATTGAATGTGTTTTCAAATTAACCCTTGGAATCACAGACTAGATGATTTCAGGGTAATTTAAAGATGTGTTTTATGAGTCAGAGCTATAGATATCACCAAATGCAATGCAAGAAATTATTATAAGTCAGTAAAAACTTGGGCCAAGTAAGCCCAAATCCAAAGTATTCACTCCACAAGCAGACCTTATCCTTAACATCAGCTTGAGCCAGGTTGGCCACGTACACAGATTTTTAATGTGCTATGAAGTGCTTTTAGGAGCAAACCATCTTTGGGCAAGGTTCGCTATCTTATAAGAAGCAAGAGGAGAAGAAGTTTTTCACTAAAGAAAGAAATATCGAGAGGTAGGCTCATATGACCACACTACTAGTGATAATGAAGAAAATAATACTGCATGGTATTAGAGCTATTTAGAAAGCGTATCTTCAGTCAAAACAGCTTGCCAGTTTTCTTCAACAAAGCAGTTTGTTAGATTCCTTCAGACTCTGCCCGCTCTAGAGAATTTAGCTGTGCCATACTGTCTGCTGCCAGGCACTCCCTGTCCTCTGTGGAGCTGAGGACACCAGCTCTGTACAGAAGCCTTTTTGTACATTGAAGGGCTTATTTTTGGAAGGCTATGTCCATGGAGCAATGCTGGGCACTGCTTGCCAAGTAAGGTGCAGGGATGCTATGGCATACAAGTTCCTATTTGTCCCGGCTCCTGATTGTTTCATGCCCCGTAGAGTGGTCTGATCCTGACTGAAGTTTTATATGCTGTCAACAGCAGTGTACGTGCCCGCCTCTGTTTTCCAGTGCCCTTAGACTGTCCATTCAGATGTTACAGTGTGGGCCAAGCAACTTCCTCCTGAGCTTTTGCCAGGATCACTCTGAACCTGAATGTTTGACACATGACTCAGACCACTGTTGCTTCTGAGGGGTGGCCTTCTAGCTTATCAGACAGCATCCAAAGCAGTGGCTCCTTCTTCAGTCATCTGAACCAATTTTGCTGCTGCAGCCCTTCTTTTGCACTAGTGCTGACATTTTTCTGAGCTGTCCTGTTATGATAATCCAGCAGAAAACAAATTCAATAGAAAATAGTTTTCTGTCACATAAGGAGTATCTCTATCACCTTTAAAAGCCGTCACCACTATTGTTTAGCTTGTGTCTACAATGGCCTTCTCTATTCTTCTCCCTGTATGAAAATGTTATTTGCTTGTTATAAGGTACAAGTTATATTGGGGGCTCTCCAGAGGGAATCACACAGAATTTCTTCACCTTGCCTAATGACTGTAAATTGATTTTATTTGTTTATGTCCGTGCATGCCTACACATTTGTTTGATTTTGGTTATATATTTATGTCTTTGTGTCCTTAAATCTCTTAGTACATTAAAATTGCATCAATTTGTGCTGCCCATTTGAAATATCACCCTTTTTTTTAACCTAAAATGTAGTTTGATCCTATAAAGATATAAAAGAATGCAAAATTTTTATAAATTAAAAGTTCAGCTGTTCAAAATGAGGGCAAAAGCTATTGCATTTTGGTTTGGTTGAGGTTTTTTATACAAGCTCAGAACATAATTTAAGACCAACTCCCATGTTTTGCAAGCATGGGGCAATAACATACAAATATCCCACTGACACCTGAAGATTTAGAACCATATTATTCAAGACTTATACTTTAGGGATTTTAGTACTTTGTGTCATGCATGCTGCTGAAGTAAAGGCATGTTACACCTATGCAATTTCATCACCTTGTCATTTAGACTGGACCATAACATAACCTGAGATGATGCAGGCAGGGGAAATACAACATACTACTCATTTCACTAACTCACATGCTACATGCTGAAAAATGTTGTTACTCCTGTTGAATAACCCTGTCATGCCCATTTCTCTGAAGGCTTCACAGTTTAGTCTTTGGAAGTCAGTAGTGATGTTGAAAATGATGAAGAATGATGCAAATACTGTATGAGCTAAACTGAGAGAGTCTCTCTGTCCTCTCTCAATCTGTTCCCACTGTTGCTTTCACTCACACATGGTGTTGTAAGGCAATTAATACGAACTGAGTTTATTCATTTTGCTCATCCCAGAAGTATGAAGTTTCATGCATGTATGCCAAACTTATTGTCTCATATACTGTAGTTCTGTTTATCCATGTTTGGAAGTTTCAGAGAGCTCATCAGAGGAAAAAAGATATAGTTTTTCCATTGCACAGTGGAACAGGCACAATGTTAGACCAATATTATACCTGTCACAAAGAGATTATTATACCTGTGTCCAGTTGTAATATCTTTGTTAGTTTAAAGACCCCAAGTCCCTCAGGGAGTGTCACAAATCCATATAATGTCCCTTTGTGTTAGATTTTTGTATTTCTATCTTTGATTTAGTAGACAGATGTGAAAAAGCATATGAAGCCAGATAACTCCCTAGTAACTACACAGCTGCAGATGTTGAAGAGAGCAAGTTATTCTGGCTAAGGTCAGTATTAATTTATGCTCAAAACTTTCCTTCCAGACATGCCATTTCTTGATGGTATAATATATCTTACTGTTATTTTGGGCTGATCCCTCCCACATTGATCAAACTGCTTCCCCATCTGTGGCCTCTTCTAGCATAAAGTTGTAAAGCATTCAGATCCTGGTATTTGCTTTTCCTCGGCAAGGGGAGTAGTCTTAATTCACAGACAAAAGCAACAGTAGGTTAAAAATGTTTCAAGACAGCAGAATTTCAAGGCTTTATGATATCTTACATCTATGAGAGTTTGCAAAAACAGTTTCTTCTCTGCTTTCATCTTGTTGTTTCTGCTCAGAAGGGCAATGCAATCAACAGAAAAAAGTTCTAGTTTGCTTTTGTCACTGGCCAAATTCTGAACGTTCATGTCTTTTTTCCCCCTCCCTTTGATCTGTCTAAAACTCTTACCAAAATCCCACTCTGCTATGACCCCAGGTTTGGCAGAACCACAAGTTGAACTCTGTATAATATAAACAGATAGTACAAAATAAAGTGCTGCTTTATAGTCAATTGGCATTAGCTAGTGGTCATTCACAGTAGGGTAACATGGTTGCCTAATGCTTTAACATTTGAGGTGGGTTGGGTAACCATGCAGTTTTAAGTGCTATTTTTAAACTATAAACTGACCTCATTTAGCTTGGACAATTGCCTTTCCCATAAAGGAGAACATTAGTTTTGAATCTTTAAAGTATATTTTAAAATATTCTAGGTTAGTGAAGGTCATTCAGAAGTCTTAAAGCCTTTTCTGGCATCCCTCTGAGTTTAGCAGGAGTCTTTCCACCTTTTTCAAACATCAGTGGATGTTGAAAAAGAACAAACAGCTGGCCCTCGATGAGAAGGCTTCAAACACAGCATGGTACATTGCAGGCATATGCCTTTTCGCTATCAACCAGCCAACAAAGTTACAGAGCTGCTGTAACTTGGCACTTTTAGCACTTCTTATTAGTTTCAGCTCAGCATCATGCTAATGAAGCTGAAGGGCTTCAGGTCAGCTTGGAGCATGAGCAAGTTGTCATCTGCACAAAATACGTTGTTTAGCCATACCTACAAAAGATTGGGCCCCCCCAACATTGTCCAATGACAGATGAATCTATCACATACAGACAGTGTCTCAGCAAATGATCTTATTGACTCTGAGAGTAGGGTAAGAGGAATTCATATGGAAAGGAATTGATTCACGTTCGGAAAAGAATTGCAAAAGAAATGTCATAACCTATTGAAGCAGGCTAAGAACGGTACCAACACTACAGTTCTCCTTGGTATTATTTCATAGAAATTAATTATGCCTTGAGAAAAACACCTGTCTGTAACATTGTCCTAACTCTTCCCTCACATGGTACAGAAATACCAGGTTCCGCACTGGAGAATCTCGGTATTGGCCCGTGACCGTGACTGGGGACAGACTTTTTAGTAGGGCTTGTAGGGATAGGACGAGGGGTAATGGCTTTAAACTGAAAGTGGGCAGATTCAGATTAGATGTAAGGAAGAAATTCTTTCCTGTGAGTGTGGTGAGACACTGGAACACGTTGCCCAGAGAAGTTGTGGCTGCCCCCTCCCTGGAAGGATTCAAGGCCAGGTTGGATGGGGCTTTGAGCAACCTGGGCTAGTGGAAGGTGTCCCTGCCATGGCAGGGGGGGTGGGACTAGATGACCTTTAAAGGCCCCTTCCAACCCAAACTGTTCTATGATTCTAGGATTCTCTGACTTGTGTCACAACACACAGTATTGTGGTGTTCATGCCTGGTTTTGGAAATAGCTATTTTATTTCTGCTACTTACCAATTTTGCCTGCAGGTTTTCCTCCAAATGGACAAAGATTCAGTGTTTGCCTATAAGGCAGCACAAGAGAATTTTTTTTTTCCTTGTAGCCACTTGCACTGGAAATTAAAAGTCATAGGAAAGATGTATGGTCTCAGGGGGGGGAAATATAAGTTTCCTTTGCAAAATTCAGATCTGGGGGCAAAATACGAGTAGACTGCTCTCTTTTATAAATATGGTTATTTTGGTTTGGGTCATCGATACACAAACCCAAAGTATTTACTTTTTTTGAAATGAAATTTTCACCCCTGAGAAAACTCTTAAGTTATCTTGAAAAAAAGATAGCATAGCTCTAAAACTGAGATATCCAGCAATTCTAAAGGATCTGATTTCTATAAAAGTCACTGAAACAATTCCCATTGATTCCCACTGAATTAGAGTCAGGTCTTAAGAAACACCAACTTTAGTTAGCTTAACTTTTAAATATTCCTGTGATAGAGGCTGTCATGTGGTGTTGAGCAAACAGTAAATAAAAGTTGCTAAAGTAAAAATGGCTCAAATGACAATCATGCTCTTGGTCTCCCAGCCTTCTAGAGCAGGCACCTGGCCAAAGCACACCATGGTTCCCCCTCAGCTAACATGCCGCTGTTTCTCTCCCTGTAGTGAAAGACAAAGTGGGAGCCATATGGATGCGTATGTCTCACTATGATGTGAGGCTGTAATGTGGCTGGGATGCACATACAGAAGTTTGGGAGTATTCTGGGTGCTCAAGTTAAAGTGTGGTTACTGTGATCTTTGGATACAATAAACTAGCAAGTTAACTGAGTGGGTTTAGTATGGTTGTAGCCTTTTGTATTCTTTGGACTTTGTTGTTTAAACTAGTATTTTTGCTATTAGATATACGTTTAAGACAATCCCTAGGTCATCCTCAGTTTTATTAGCGTGTTTCTACTGCTTCTGCCAGTGGTTGTATTCTGTTCTTAGAGGTGTTACTTTGTCAATATACACTGCTCCTTAAAATCACTCTTATTTATTGCCTACAGCATACGTGTAATACCCATCTCTAGTAATTTGCAGATAATCTCTCGGAAATGCTGCCAAAGTTCCAGGAAGGCTTCAGGATGCTCCCCCTTACTTGTTGGATAAAGTCTTTAATGGCGAACCCATTTCAGAAATACTTGCCACGTTTTTTCAGCTGTGCACCTGCTTTGGTAAGAAATCTGAAGTGGAGCCTGACGTTGCCTTCACAAGATAGAGCATGCTAACCCCAGGCACAGTATCTCACTAGGCAAGGAGAGAGTCAGCAGCAGAAATTCCAGTTACCATGTTTTGTAGATGCCAGATCTTAAGCTTCAGCTCTCTAGCACTAAACTGCAGTGTGCCATGGATCTCATGCCAGAATTAAGGTTGCCTGTTCATAGTATAGACATGTCTTTCATGTATGAAATTATGTCTAAGGAAGAACCGGAGATAAGACAGATACTGGCAAAGGGAGAGAGGAGAAGGGAATTTCTACATTTATTACTCATGTTATTGAAGAAAGAGGAAAGATGTTATCATGTCTGTCTTGCTGAAAGCAAGGCTCTGGGTTCACAAGATCTGCTGGTAACTGCGTCTGCTTTCATACCTGTTAATGCTAGAAGGCTAACATCACTTTCCCTACAATAAAGAGGAAGAAAGTTCTGTCATCAAGGTGTCTGCTGCGTGTATGCCTCTGTATGCATGACCAATAGATGAGAATTAAGCTGGCATTTGTTCTAACCGCTAATAAAATGTGAGTGGGGGAACACAGTGCTAGTCTAAACGGGGATGGGAGGAAAGCTATGTAATGCACACTCCGCTGGGCCAGGCTGTTGGAAGGGCTGAAGTCTTCCTAGCTACCCACTGCTTGGTAAATGTGTGATTAAAGTACTTATCATGAATGAAATAAAGACTAATGATGTGAAGAGAACTACAGCATTCCTACTTATGGCAAGCCCTTTAATAGGAGAAAAAAAAAAAAGACTTATTAACTAATGGGTTTTGTTGTTTTACTGGCAAGAGGAGCACGGTCCCTTTAAAAGCCTTGGCCTCCTGTTCTAAATGTTGTTGCTGAGCTGTGCCCCACCCCTGCATAAGAAACACCTGCATACCTGCAGGGTACTTTCTTCTTGATAGCTTGTATACCTTGATAATATATGTTGGTGGAGTGGTCTAGATTTGTGATGTTTAGCCATCCATTTTATTAATGGAAGGACATTGATCTAATATTTGCCAGATCCCCAGTGATGTAATAACTGACAGTGCTTCTAATAGCCTTTTTATAGCATTTGTGTTCTTGGTAGCCACTGGCCTGATGAGTTTTGAAAAGAAAAAAAGGCACACCCCCCTTCAAGACACACTCAAATGGCAAATCCTAGCAGGAAGAATACAAAACGATTCCGGATGGCTTGGCGCTGGGGGAGCTGTATGCAACAGTCTTCTCAGCAAACTGATAGTGTTTCAGAGTGGTTTCTCAGTGTTGACTGACTGCTTATGACATATGTTAAGCTGAATTGGGGGTCTGTGCAATTGATCTGGGTACAGAAATGTATAACAGGTCCAGGAGTCCCCAAAGTACAGATCCTATGGGCTATGAGGAAGCCTGGAGGATTTTAAGGAGGACTGAGACATTTGGGAGTGATACAATAGTCAAGGGTTCCAGAAATCTTTCTTCACCAAGCTGTATATATGTGTATTGCTCTAAGAAGAAATTGTTAACCTGCAGAAAAAAATGCAGAGGGTAACGTTCTTCACCTCTTGACATGCATGCTGTTGAAGTTCTCTAAGGGACCAGACTGCTGCTCTCAGGAGCAACGGGTTTACTAACAGGCTTAAGACTACTTTCAGCAGTTTCTGTTTCTCACTGTTATCTGCTTCTGGTAAGATCCACCAGAGTAGAGCGGGCATCCCCCAACAGGTATTTTGGGTCCTCCAGCACACTCAACACACAGGCAGCGTATTGATAGATTAAGGTCACATTTTCCTTGTTCAGTGGAGGAATAGGGAAATCAAAGTCATCATTTTCAGTTTTTACAGATTTAAAATGTAAATAGAGTAAATAAGATACTAATTTAAAACAATGAATGAGGTCGTCATTATGTGGGAAGGAGGGAGAGAGAGAACAAACTGTTAGGAGTGAGACCAGGGAGGTAAATACATGGAGGAGAAAAAATAATCATAGAGCTGCAGAAAGAGGCAGAGGAGAAACAAATGTGGGGCTTACTGGGTTAAGACAGCAGGAGGCAGGGAGATGGTTGGCAGAGAAAAAATGAAGGCATGTGCATGTCCACCAGAAGAGGCTGCACAAATATCAGCTAGGGAGGAGCTGCTTCTTCCCATGCCTTACAGAATCAAAGAGCAAGTGCAGTATTTTGGTGTATGTTTGTATAGTGTATAACACAATGCAGTTCCAGTCCTGATTACTATTAAAAAATACTGTACACACAATCAAAAATCATCACATACAGGCCCCAGTAGGAAAGATGAGACAAGGGCTTGGCAAGCCACTGGCTGACCTAGTCTCTCACTCCTTATTTTGTTCCCAGTTATTCATCATAGAGCTAATTAGTGGCATATTGTAGAATCATGGTCATTAAGACTTAGACCTCTTTGCATCTTCTCCAGCTAATTTTAAAACCAACTGGAGTGTTTGGATACATTTCCTTCTTGTAAACAATGCCACTATATTCACACCCCCCCGCCCTTTATTTTGGCATTTGCACATTGTCACTGCCATTAGCAGGGCTTCCTTTCAGCACAGCGTAATGCCTGGAGATTCCGCAGTGTAGGCATGCTGCTCTTCTTTTTCCTGGACTATAGTCCTTGCCTGGAATAGGTGGGAGCAGTACGCAGATTCTGCCCCACATGCTTCGCATGAAAAGATCCTCACTTGTGTGTAGGTTGGGAACTGAGCTGCACTAGAGAACACTTCAAGGATGACAGACAGCTCTGGAAAATCAAATCAGCTTTAAAGAGGAACACACAGCATTTAGCTGGCTCCGCACTGATAACAAGCATTTACAATTACTAGATCATGACAACTGCACCATGCAGGGATAATTGTCTGTTATAAATGGCACTGTAGTAAGGAGGAGACCAATGATCTGTCTTTAACGTGATTATACACAGCAAATCAACGATAAGGCAGGCATTGATGCTCTGGTTCACTTTCATCAAAGATGAATGACCATAAGGCAAAGAAAAACAAAAATCAAAACAAAGCACATAATATGTAGATGCTTTTCAGCCTAAAAAATCTAGAAATTAATTCTTTTGTAGACTGATAGACTGATACATCCAAGCAATACAGTCAGAGAGAGAACGTGACATTTATAAATTAATTTTGGCGTTAGGGTTCTCTCTGCAGCATCCTGCACCAAACAGCACGCAGGAGGTGTTATACCATTAGGGAGATAGGAGAGCAGCGTCCTGACCACTTGCAATAACAAGAATCCTCACAAGCACATTACTCTTGAGCCAGCAGTGTCATTTTGGTGTCCTGGCTAACTTTCAGTTTGATTAGTTACATTCTGACTACTTAATTTCCCAAGCAGCATAGTTGTCATTGTCTTTAAGTATTTGGAGATAAAAACGTGCATGTTTTTTTGGAGCGTGATAGTTACACATAAAATTCTGCATGCATACTGTGTTTTGCAGGCAAAGAAAAAAATACAGGATTTGAACCAAGGAGCTTAAAATCAACATAAGGATGAAACCACATTAGAACAGCATCTGGGGAAACGAGTTGAGGTAAAAGTTGGTGAGAGTGTGAGTGGATGGGAAATGTGAATGTAAAAGAAATGTAAAAGGAATGTATCTGTAAAGCGATAGATTATATAATTTGCTTTATTTTGCATGTCTTGCTAGAAAGTTCTCATGATGTTTGGAGTCTTAAAGGAATTTAGATTTCTTGCTTTTGGTGCCCTGGTACTGAAAAGTTTTAAAATGGGATTTTGCAGAGAGAGGGCTAACAAGTTGTTCCAGGATCATAGAAACCAAACAAGATCCCTTTCTCCATTTACGTTGCCTCTGAAAATGCCGTATCCACAAGCAAAGACAAGAATGATTTATTTAATTAATCACAATGCATGACTGTAATTTCATTTCTCATTTGAAAAATGAGAAATATGGTTCCAGCAGTACAGTGTCCCTTCCACGTGACAGACCAGGGACCTGTTCTGGGTGCCTCAGACATCCGGGAATCTAGCCTAAACTTGGGACAGTGCCTTAGCAGTTTTGTCAGCTGAATCCTAAATCCGAATCCTAAACTGTTTCTCACAGTATCTGTGTTTTCCCTAGAGTGTATCTCATCTGAACACTGACCAAGCTTGACCTATTTTGTTCAAGATTTGATGAGATCACAGTGCAAGCCTGTCTAACTGCAGGCCATAAATTGTTGTAATCCTCCATCTGGTCTCTCTCTGACAAGTGGACGCTTTGCTTAACCAGGGTGATGCCGTCTGTCAGTGCTGTCTTCTAGGTGCTGAAGGCTGTAGGCACATGAGCAGGGTGGGGTGGCTGTAGGGTTCCCCACGCTGTAGGGCTCACAGACTGTGTGGCTGGTCTTTACGGATGCTGGATTGGCTCTAAGGCCCTTTTCAGTTTGCAGGTTTTCAGCTGGAGGAAGGCAGCACTGCAGCCTCCTGCTGTTTGTGGTTCTCTGGGGGCCTTCTGTGGGGATGGCCATGCTGCACTGTCATACTTGTCCTTAAAGATGAGACTTTTAGATGTCCAGATAAAACGCTTTACACTGAAAACTACTTTATACCTCCTTGTCTGAAGAGGCAAACGGCTGCCTTAATTCTGCCTTTTTTTTTTTTTTTTTGTCTCCCACATTTTAAAGAGCCATTGACTGTGGTATTTAGAAAACTGTTTTCCTGAGTGTTGGTATAAGTCTTGTAGTCCTTTCCCTTCTCTCTGACACCTCCAACAACAGCAGAATCTCTGGATATGCATAGCGTGCTTTGGTCTTTTAAGCTATATTATTAGTGGACTGAGATTATGACTTGTAATTCAGGTTGCCCAGTTACTTCCTACATTGACAGTATTGATTTTATGTGCTTAGAACTTCATCAAACATTAATTGTCCTCAGTGTGTGCTTCAGGCAGGAATACGTGTAGAAAATGTCAGTGAAACAGTTCAAGTATTTCTGAAAAAGGATAAAGAATAACAAATTGATTTGCCAGGGCTGAAAATATTAGAGACCTTTTTTTTGAGAGGCTCTAGTGCTCCTGTCCACTCAGGAAGAGAGATGAAATTTGGAAGGGAAAGATGAATTTTGTGTCAAGAGATGAGCTATGAGCTGCAAGCCAGTCTCAGTTTTGCAACTAAATATTGCAAAAACAGTTTTCATAATGGCTAGCTGCAGTGTGAACCTGGGAAGAAAACAAAATCACTCTCCATTGTTTGACCACTATTTATTCTGTTCACTGGATGAGACAGGGGTCTTTAGGAAGAAACATATATGAGTATGCAACTAAATACAGGTACCAGGATGCACCCAAACTGAATACTTAACTAAGATTATACTAACAACACTAATTTTGATCAGTCGCAACTTTTAAGTGGTTTTTTTTTTTCAATTTTTCGTTATAGTGAGGATTTACAGATGTGATTTGTGCAATAGTGTATGAAGTGTAGAGGGGGTGGCTTTTAAACCTGCTCAAACTTGTTTGACAAAAATTTGGCTATTTATGGTCAAGCAAGAAAATAGTGGAGTTTAAAACAGGTCTAAATGCTCTTGTCATGTGGGCAAACTTTTCGAACACTTTCCAGTCACTTAGTGTGACTGTCAGGCTGTTTGAAACCTGCAAGGTAATTTCCTCCTGAACGTGCAAATGAAATCTGAAATAATCCATGTACATTTATTGTCAGGGTTGTCTTTTATTGAGAACACACTAAGAACCCATTGCCTTGGGATGCCTAATGAAATACTGATTTACTTACTCTCCAGAGTTCGGTTTCTTCCACACCTTAAGCAAAGAGCAAAGGAAAACTCTGAAATTGGAGAATACAGGAAAGAAAAAACCCATGGGAATGCAGGCATACTCGGTGCCCAGGTGTCAGCTTTTTTAAGCCAGCTGGGCACAATTCTGCCTTTTGAAGAGTCAATTAATCATTTTTGGTGGGATCCTTGTGATTCTTTGGCCTCTGGTGGTTCATGAACAGCAGAAGGGCAACAGGTTTTTTGTTTTTTACAGTATCATGCAGCGTCCAACAGCTGCCTTTTCTGATACGCACTGATCACACCAGCTCACTGAATTCCTCAGCCCTATCATGCTTTCTCCTACTCTTCCATTATTCACCAGGGACCCTTGCTCCTATGCTTAGTGCGGTTCTTCTAAACCCATATTTGCAGTAGTGCTCAAAATGAAAGTATTTTTCCTTGTTTAAAAAAAAGCTTGCTAAGTCTACCACAGTGTCATACCACTTTGAACTGGCTGAAGCCAACAACACTATCAAAAAGTTTTGCCTTTTCTCCCTCCTTGGTCCTGCCCCTGCACAAGATCAGCAGAAGGATTTGGACAACCACCCAATGAACCAGATCAGGGAACTGATCCAAATTAAAAATGAGCTTGGCCTCTGAAACATTTGTTTTCCCCAGCCAGATCAGTTCCCTAGGCCTGTTCAGTTTGCAGCTGCACCAACAACTGTGCCAGCACAAAGGGAGTGGGTGACATGGGGTCAGGGATGAGCAGCCGCTGTGAAGGAGGGAGGGTGCGACTGGTTTACTACTGACTTATGCAGCCAAGAGTGACACTGAACTCAGGCAACGTGACTTAGACCTGCACCAGTTTAGAAAAATTGAAAAGAGGTTTCTAAATTACTCAAGATAAGTACCATTTATATGGGGAATAAAAATAAGATATGTATGCTTTTACATTGTTAATCATTATAATAAATGGGCTGAGTATTTTGTCACAAAATATCAACAAAACATGGAAGTAAAGGGATGCATTTAGATGCAACATGCGTGATTTTGTTTGTCTTCCAGTGGTGTAACAGAATTGTCTCCTCTTTGGGTACAAAGAAGAAGATAGAGCCCTGTATCCAGACAGTTACCGTGGTTTGCCCAGCCTTCACCCATCGCCGCACTCCAGTCCTGCACCGAGGCCTCTTCAGCCTGTGGACACCAGTGGGGCCGCCCGACGGCGGCACTCCCTAGTCCTGCGGAGCAAGTTGTGACACACAGCCACTCGCATGGCACCCGTCCTTAGTGCACCAGTTGTACAGCCAGCACAACCAAGTGACCGAGTAGTAAGAGCTCAGGGTTGCCAAACCACCTTTGATTTCTTTTCTCATAGAGTTATTAGCTTTCATTTTGTATCTGCCACCTGTCTGAATAAATTTTAATATATCGTTCTCTGGTGGTTTTTGCAACAAGATGTAACTGGGACAAGGACTGTAAGAACTTGAAAACAGCAATTAAAATGGGAGATAAGATTAATCTTGGTGGTGTCTTCCAAGAAACCAGTAATAGAGCTAGGTTGTTCCAGTTATGTAAATCTTTTAAAGCTGAGTGACTGAAGAGAAATTTAATTTTAAAAGAACTAATAATGTTTGGTTACATGGAGTCCATTATCTCTTGCTGAGGAGATAGCCAGGAGAAAGTGAAACTACCTTCAGAAGCTTCTACAGTGATGCAGGCAAGATCCAGAGGTAGAATTTCATTCTCTAGAAGGTACAATAGTGGTGCAGTACAGCGGGCAGGAATACTGCGCTTCGTGGCAGCATGTGACTAGCCATCAGAACAGAGTGCAACCTCCCTTCTTTACCAGCAGTGTAATATTGCTGGAGCAAAGTCCTGACGTCAGAGTCTATAAAGCAGCCAGTAAAGGAGATAAGGGAGTGCCCTGCTTAGGACTTTGTTTCAGCCCAAACCTTCTGGATTCATAACTTTTAATAAGGATCTTGGCAGCTTTCACTGGGTACATTAATCTTATGAAAGTAATGAATTTTTGTCTGAATTCCATCATCTCAAGGGTGGAAAAGATGAATGACTACTCAGTCTGATCAAAGACCTTTCTGGTATATACAGATAGATTTATGACAGAAGCCGTATTTAATGTAACAGAGGGAAGTACATGGAATAACCTTGTAAAATTATCAGTTCCACATTTATTTAATATAAATCCCACTTAATCATGGTAGGTCAGTTTAGGAAGAACTTCTAAGAGCGAAATGGGTTCTTTGTTCTTTTGCATATGAGAGTGAGTCAGGAAACTAAGGCAGGTCCCAAGTAGACATTTGACTCTATAAACTCATGAAGGGTTCATTCTAGAAAATGGCCGGACACACCAAAGCAGGAGTATAGAGAGCCCTCATGTCACAACTTCTGTCTTCGAGGCCTTTCACAACTTAGTTCCTCTTTGTTTGGGTGTAACCTACAGAGTGCCAGCTCAAGGCTTCTCTTCAGTGAGGGAAAATTGAATCTTGTCACTCAAAGACAAGGACAGATCAACTTCTGGCGTAAACCAGTTTACTTTGGCTTCTGTTGGGGGATGCAGAAACCACAATGCAGAAGTCAGCTATGAACTCTGTGCTGCTGTGGCTAGACAGGTCCTTGTATCCAGATGGGTCTGGAAAACCATACGCCGCTCTGCACAGTTACAATGACCTCCTAAAAATACTCCTTACCTTCTCCCACGTGCTGTCTTCTGCCCAAGGCATCTTTCCCAAACAGATCTGTGTAGTTGCTAAACAGTCTGCGTATCCTACTTTAATAATGCTGAGGTGGGAGGCTTTTCACCTATTCAAAGAAGAGACAGACAAGCCATGAAGGATAGGGTTTGATAAATTTTACCAACAAGCCCAGGAAGGGAGGAAATAATGAAATCAATTATCCTTAGAAAGCTGTTCTTCTTGACAGAACTGCCTCTTCTCTCTGAAAATACTCTTGGTATTTTCCCACGCTAGGCCAACACTGTAATGGCTAAAAAGAAAATTACTCCAGTGATTTTAATGTAAATAATAAGTTATGTGTTTGATACAATTTAATTATCTGTGAAACTCTACTTTCTGGCAGAAGCCTGGTGTACGTAAAGGTTACTGAGTTTGGAGCTAAACTGTCTCCAGTAGTCACTCTCTATCCCTGGAACTTCTTGAATAAGCTCGATGAAGCCAGGCTGAGGTTAACAAGAAATACTAAATCTTAATCTGCATGTAAACTCTGATTTTAGAGGAAGGCCAAAAGCTAATAGTATTAGCAGCAGTATTAGTAGTAGTATTTCTTAAATACTCATTACATAATATAATAGTATAAAATATGCAGCGTAATGAGTATCATTTAGCACTCTGCCTTCTGATAAGTTGTTTCTGAGACACAGGTTTTAAAGGTGATTACACAGGTGCTTGGTGAAATGTTAAAAAGTGTCTCTGAGATTAAAGTTTCCTTCGAGAATCTTATTAGAAGTTTATCTGCGTAAGTGTCCCAACTCCATTAAAATTCAGGTTCACAGGCCTTATGACTGATGGTGTTGTTGGGTTGTACACCTAACCTGATGAAAAATCAGGCTGTTTACAGAAGGGAGGCTCTTCTCTTTCTTCATTGCCCCAGCCTCACGGCCTGTTTTCCTCACACCAGTCTGAATGATCACGTAGTTGCAGAGTAAAAAGAGAAAAAATAAGTTCTCTGTCGCCTCTCGAGATAGCACGGTTACTCTGCCCGATGCAGAGGAGGAACACTGTTGTAGGAGTAGCAGCAAGCTAGATACCCAAGTGTACGTGCCCCTCTGCTCTCCTTTTTTTCCATTTCCTCATGTTATTCAGAAAAGCTAAGCAGATGCTTATGATGTTTTATTAGGGTGTATTAAAAGTAGCCAATGGAGTTAGAAGTGGTGAATGTTCAAGTAAGACACTGCTGATACTACTCACACACAGAGTAATGGGTTTGAACAGGTAGCTGTGAGTTGAACATCCTAAAGCAGGCAGCAGACTTGAAGTTTTGACTCGGCTGTGTACCAAAACAGCCCAGACAGGGAAGCCTCGTGGCAGATTTGACCATGGCTCGCTCTTTCTGCTTGCCCTCTGGTCTTCTCACACAGCTGATCTGAGGGCAGTTCTAACCAGCTCTTTCCAGAGCAACCGTTCTGGTTATTAAGCATCAGCAAAAGGCCATACTAGGCTGTTTTATAGCCCTTTTTAGGTAAAGGAGCATATTGTGATCCTCCCCAAGCCTCATTGTAAGTAAAAAATAATTTAATTCTCTCATGCCAAAGCGAACCAGCCAGTCAACCCTAACAACAACAAAAGCAGTAAAAACATGGTTCTCACAAGACACCTGACAAAGTGCAGGGCTTCCCTAATTATCTTCTTGTCATATCTGTTTAGTGTGAATCATGCACTGAATAGATACTCGGGCAACGAGGACCCAGCGGATGGGGCTTGCTGCCCGCCCTGGTCCTGCCAACTCAGCCTGCAGAGCAGAGCAGAGCAGAGCGGAGTGGAGCGGAGCGGAGCAGACCTCGGGCACACGTAAGGCCTTTTCCATGTATTTCTCTGTGTGAGAGAGGATCACCCAGACTGCCAAGCTCTTGGGGCGGATACTACTGCTGCATCTACCAACTCTTGATCCAGGACACTTGGCCCTGATTTAAGCACTACCACAGTACAAAAACCAGTAGCAGTCTCATGTTTCTTCTGTACCTTGCTTACAAATATCTTCACTACACTGACAAAATTTAAAGACATTTTGGTTTGTCTTGAAATAAACCTTTACCAGTAATATCTGCACTGTACCTGCACGTGACTGCACGTAAAGTTTACTTGCCAACTGTAATTGCATACAGTACTACCAAAATACAAGTCAAAGCTGATTACCAAAGTTCACTCATCTCGAATCGTTCAAAATTTAAGCAGTATAATACTAATTTTCTTCCAGGCTTCCCCCATCAACATTATGGCATCATTCTGTGTAGGAGTTCCTCACTATGCTTCTGTTGTAGCATGCTACCTAACAACGTTGCACAATTTACCTGTTTGCAATTTGTGTAGTATTTACGTGACAAAGAAATGGATGAATTTTAGATTAAGAAGTTAGAAAGAAGTGCCAATAACGTCACAGCCATAAAACTGGGTATTTCTTACTGCTGCTGTCATGCTCCTTCTGTGACCTTGGGCAAGCCATTCCAGTCCTGTGTCTTCAGACTTGTCACACACCTGCGTGGGCAGGTGGGTAAATCTGGGACTACTGTTCATCTGGTAAAACTCTCTGTGTCTTAAGTTCTCTGGGCCTCAGTTTTGCCGTGTTTTAAAATGAGGTTAATACCATACCTAGAACTTCATAGGCATGTGAAAATTTACTGGTATATGTATAGAGATGTAATTACGCCAGTATGGGTGTATTGTAATATTTTGCTATGTAGAAACATCTTGCACTTGTTACTTCATATCTCCTTCCAGGAATGATGACTGGGTAAAAGCCAAAACATTTGTTAAAGAATCTGTTTCAGTTCGATCCTACTTGCGCTTCGCTCATCTGGGTGCTGAAAAGAAACCTAGTGGGTAAGAGAGACTTCCCGTTCCTCAAGCGGGCTTCACGCTGTCAGCAAGATACACTTTTGAGCAGACGCTTGCAGGCTCAGAGTTCAAGTTCACTTCGGAGGGCCATGGGGGTGAGACTATCGTGTATCTGATGGCACAAGAAGCCTCGTGTGCTTTAATAGGTTTACTTCCAGAAATTAGGAGTAACTGCAACAGTACCTATGGCCAGGATCTTGATCTGGGGAATCACCTGTGAGCAAGAGACAGGATGAAATCCAGTCAGAGCGTCACAGGAGTTAACTTCAACGACGAGTCTCACAGTTACTTGGCGCTTCCTTCCCTTAAAGCCCCAGCTGCCGGAGCCCCTCAGCCGCCGCGCTCCGGCGGGTACTCAACCGCCTTTTACACCTCCGCGGGCCGCCCAGCAACTGCGGCCGGGGGGCTGGGTGGGCGCTTGGGGCTTATGACAGCGGGACGGGGAGGGGGGGACGGGGGCTGACGCCGCCGCAGCTTCCCGCCGCGCTCTTGAGTGGCGGCCGCGTGCCGGCGGCGGGCGCGGCCTCGCGCCGGCGCTGGGGAGAGGATCCCGTGCGCGGGCCGGGGGCGGGAAGGAGGCAGAGGGGAGCGCGCGCGCGCGCGTGCCGGTGAGCCGCGCACTAGTGGCGGGCGCGCGCGCGGCTCCGACTGCCTGACGCCAGCCAGACCAGATCGATCCGGCCCCCCCCACGCCCCCCCCCCCCCCCCTCCCTCCCTCCCTCCCTCCCTCCCTCCCTCCTTCCCTCCCTCACCGCCCGGCCGCCGGTAACAACTTCGCGTCCCTCTCGCCTCGCCTCTCCCTGCTGCCCCCGCCGGCCGGCCGTGCCTGCGCCGCCCTCCTCCTCCTCCTCCTCCTTCCCGCCGCTCCCCCGGGTGGTCCCCGGCTCCGGGGGCTCCCGCGTCGGGCCGGGCCGGGCTGTGGGGAGCGGCTCCTCCGCGCCGCCGAGGGAGCGCAGCTCCGCTCTCCTCCTCTCGTCCCCGGCATGATGGCGTCCCTCCGGCAGCCCGGGGGAGACCCGGCGCCGCTTCCCCGCCGGCCGCTCCCGGCTCGAAGTTTGTGGGTAGGTGCCGCGTCGGGCCCGGCGGGAGGGAGAGCCCTTCTCTTCCCCGCCGGGAGGGAGAGCCCTTCCTTCCCGTCCCTTCCCCGCCGAGAAGCCGCCCTCTTCCAAGGAGAAGCCTCCGCTGGGGCCGCGGGGCTGCGCCGCGGCCGCCGCCCGGCCCCGGCCCCTTTGTGCGCCCCGCGGGGGAACGCGGCCGAACCCCGGCCAGACGGGGCAAGTGCCTGCCTTTGTTTTTGCGAGGGGAAAGCCTTTCGCCTCTTGCCTCGGCCGGACCGTATCCCTGTCCGTTTAATTTAATTTCTCCCCTTCCTTTCTTCCCTCAGCCCCCTTCCCCTCTTTATTTTTTTTCCTTTAATGACAAATCTGTGCTTAGAGGTCAAGGAAAGTTCACTTAATTTTTTTTTCTCCTCCCTGTGAGAAGGTTTGGATGCATGAGATTTTCCCCTCCTTAATGTAGTTTCTTCGTATACTCGGGCTCTACAGCCAAATAATCTTATCCTGAATATAGATCTTGAAAGCTTATTAAAATTTACTGGTGTGGAAATATTCAGTCATGCGTTCGAAAGAATCTGGGCCAAATCCTGACTTTTTTTTTTTATATAAACTGAAGTCAGTGGTAGTTGTGATCGAGGAAGGGTTGCTGTGCTTGCTCTTTTGTTAGTAGATCAATCCGAAGAAGATAGGTGGTCTGACAACAGTTTGCTTTTATGGTATCTGAATAATTGGAGTTTATTCCGAAGAAAAAAAAAAATCTATTTTTTTGATGTATTTTAGGAAAAATTGGTGCTCACTGCATGTAAAAAAGGCAACAGTTTTATTTGGGGAAGGAGAAGTGGTGTTAGATCCAGGTGGGGAGGAGTAAAAGTGGATGTGTATTTCAGATGCGAGCAAATGGAAAAGGTCACTGCGTGAAACATGTCAGTGTTTAATGAATGTCAGTGTTAAAGATTCGGCATCTTGAAACTAACGTGCTTAGGAAAAAGCTGTATTTCAAACATGTCATAGCTGAGAGTTCAAATTTCTTTGGCATACAGAAAAGTCAAAAAGAGAAAACTTTATCCCCCCCCCCCCCCCCCCCCCCCCCGATAGTTACATGTGTTTTTAAGCAGCATTTAAGGCTAAGACTAAAAACTAACCCACAGAGACCACTTTTTTTTTTTTGCAGGCGTGTGTCTGTAATTCTGCGAGTCATCATGTGGCTCGCTGTCTGCACCTTGTCCTGTCAAACAATAGGAGCAAATCGAGTGAGGGAACCTGAGGTGTTAACGCTCACTTAATTTTTTTCTTTTACTTGTCAGTAATTACTCTGCTGAATTATGGGAGGTGCGTTTGTTTGTTGCAGTGGATTAATAGTCATTTTACTTCCCCATTGAACCAGAGAGCAGTGCTATGAAGCTTTTCAGAGGTTCTCATTGGATTTCAGTGCAAGTTTTGAGTGCTTGCTTCTTTACTGTGACTGGAAGAGCATCGGTATGAAA
Organism: Strix aluco; assembly: GCF_031877795.1. NCBI lineage: Eukaryota > Metazoa > Chordata > Aves > Strigiformes > Strigidae > Strix > Strix aluco. The sequence goes on from NC_133934.1 coordinate 80,209,360, forward strand.
ACGAAAGATATCTAAGCCCTTTTTGAAGTTCTTGCTCTGGTCTTAGGGGTGAAATCTTGCAATTTACTTCTGACTGTAAGCGTGAGAGAAATTTCCCTTGATTCGGGTGATCCAGAAGCCTTCCACAGCTACCAGAGAGGATCAGTTCAAGCCGTGATCAGGTTACCCTAAGGGTAGGGATTTGTCCTTGCTTCGGTTTTGACCCCATCAACCATTGGGTATGTAATCAAATACATTTTTTTCCTACTCAGTCCTGTTCAACTTGCCTTTTTTGTGTACCCTTGAAGACGAGATGATCCAGTACATGTGAGAAAAGTGTCTGAATACACAGATGGAGATCTTTCTGTTTCTGTATAAATATTAACTATCAAATCAAATGTTTAAAAGCTGATGTGTTTAGTGTTTGCTTTTCCTCTGTAGTTTGAACACAAAGTAAAGAGTTGAACGTAAGGAAAAGCAATACAAAGGTTAATAAAAATCCTAATTGTGTTTCTGAATACTGGGAAATTATTCAGATTAAATTATGAGTTTCTTTGCTTGGTATAAAGATTTAAATTTTAAAAACGAAGGGGTTGTGACTTTCTGTTTTTTTTTTAAATTGAAGCATGAATGCACTGCATATTGTGTGTAGCCAGTGTTCTGCTCTGAAGCCCAAGTTGTGTGTGTAAAATAAAAGCTCATTCGAGTAGTCTCACAAGCCTAATGGAGGCATCATCTCAGCTTTATAAATAATGTAAGTTGTGTATAATGTGGAGTCCCCAGAGACTGCAGAGAAAGCATCATTACCAGCCTTTTCAACCTGCTGGAGATCTTAAATTGATTTACAGCACTGAACTGGTGCAAAATGATACATCAGGATGACACAGGGTCAACCTGTAAAAGTCTATGATGTGAGCCCGTTAGTTCAGTCATCATAATTAAACCATATTATGAGGGCAGTGAAGCAAGTGTCTGTGACATGTCCCATTGTGCTTCAGATATGGGTGGTTTAAGAATCAAATAAAGAGTGCACCGTGTTTATTATTTAAGCTGTGCAAAGAGTAGTTGAAATTAAAGCTTGTGGCCCTGTGAAGAATAAATGCTGAACCAATTTAGGTTGACTCTTAACCTCTTTCTTGCAGTCATTAGTGACTGAAATAGATGGAGTCATGGGCAGCTTGGAGGTGTGTGTGTGGGGAAGTGGTTGTGAGTGCGTATCTGAATTTTACATATCCCTTCTCAAGCATCGAAATCAGCTAGACTTTACCTGCAGACTGTGCTATCAGACATCAAAGGGACAAACAGGCAAACAAGCTAATTGTTTGGGCTTTTTTCCCTCTAGTATTTTTATCCTTCTAAAGTTTGTAACTGCCTGTTGAAATGTTCCTGCAGATCTGAGTTCTTGTATAAGTCAGAACATCTTAGTCACATCTTCAACTATATGTCCAAACTTATTTTAGAACAGAGACTGTAATTTTGAGTACGGGTTGGCGTAGGACATTCTATTTTTTTTTTTTAGTGAAGGCAACTGTGGCTTCAGATCCATGTTTCTGCTCCAAATAGCTTAGAGGGTAGCATGCCACAGATAGCAGAACATTTATCATATACTAAACATCTTAGGTCTTGCTGTTTCTGCTAATAAAATCAATATGAAGTGTTTTGGGAAAATCCTGCTAAAACTCCTTTTTCTTTACTAGTCAGTGTGCTGCTTGGTGATTTGAGAGTTTTGTGCATATTAGTGGTTAAACCAACTCCTCATACCTGAATTGGTGTGAACTCTGCACTGCATCTCCCAGCCAAGAGAGAAACAGCTCTTATTTTTAGTCACAAATGTAACTAAAAAAAATAATTTTGAAGGACACAAGAGAAGCAGAGAAAATAAATGATCGCTAGTGGTGAGAGATCCATTAGTCTTCAGGTTCAGTTGCATCTCAACAGCATGTGCTTTAGCTAAGGTGCTTTCTGAGTGGCAGATAAAAGAATTAAAGCTGTCTTTTGGGTGCAGTGTCTTATAAAATGTGGATATGGAGCTCTCTTCTGCTGTAGCGATGCAGATGAATAAATGATATCACCTTACTGAAGAGAGCCATAAAATCTGTGAAAATGAAAATCGGAGTTCACAAATTGCTTTATGGTTAATGAAGTGATTCTACTATTTTATTTTTTTTAATTTCTGGTTTAGGTTTTGATGACAAACTCACCCAGTTGTGCTTTCAGAGTGGGGAAATGTCTGTTCTGCCCATAAAAACTTCCCTTGTTTCCCTCTAGTAGCTGCAGATGAGTATTCTTCCACAGGCCTTTCTTCTGTGTATAGCAGTGTCCCAAAAAATTGAATGCATATGAGTCTTAATAAAGATGATTTGCAGTTCCTAGAAGTTTACCTTTGAAGTTTACTGAACAGAAAATTCGAGTTTAAAACATCAAAACACCAAATTGGCAAGTGTGGCTTGAAACGCTGGTGACTTAAAGGCTCATCTACGCAGGCATCTTGCACTTTTGTAGCTATTTTGCTCAAGCTACGATAGTGTAACTCTAGAATGGCATAGAGGATTTTTATGTTAGAACAGCGGGTTTTGCTTGGGATGGGAAAGAAGTTATTTTAAATTGATACTTTTTAATTGATAGAGTTGTATCCCTGCAGGCTGTTGTATAATTGTTTCCATTGGAATGTCGCTATTCTTCAAGATTCAGAATAACCAGAGAAAATGTTAGATTGGGCCTTTTGTGAAGGGCTTTGCAGAGGGTGGATTCAGGGGTGAGGAGAAGGACCCTCTTGGCTGCTAATGACTGCCACAAAGATCCCTATCCTCCTCGGAGGACAAATGTTAATTTGCATTACGGAAGCTTTTTTGATTTTGTGTGTATTTGAGTGGGGGGCATCTTTGTTTTTAACAGGATAGAGAAGGCAAACATTTCATAAAATAAACAGGCTAATTTCAAGGAATGTAAAGCATTTTCCAGAATGAACCCAGGTTGTACAGGATCTCTCCCTGCTTCAGTTTTATGCCTGCATGTCTTGGCTTTGGAAGTGCTTTGCAGTTGAACAGGAACAACGATCGAGCCACACTACTTCTAATTAGACTGTGTGAGGTCAACTATTCAGTGCATGTAAGGCTGAACTCTGCTGAGTTGGGTCCATTTCTATTTTTTTTTTATTTTGGGGGAGGAGGAAGGCTGTGTATCAGGTCCTGTGGCACCAGGATTGCTGGGGTGGAAGTGTTGCGCAGCTGTGTGCCCACAGTGCTGCCCCCTGATAGCCATGCTGTGTGTGACACAGCTGCTGGACTGAGCTGTCATCAAATTACGAAGGGTTTTCTGCAGGTGCGGATTCCTTTACTCAGTTGTACTCTTCTTGCGAGTGCTGTGTCTTGGGAGACTGTGTAAAAACTGAGTTTAGATCAAGAATTGAAACTTTTTTTTTCCCTCTAGACTTGCCAGTGCAGGGAACCTGACTAGTACAGCTATTCTGGACACTTGCACAATTCAGTCATTCTAACGTAGCTCTGTAATTGTTCTGGACTGTATGTCACTTTAATTTCAGTGTGGGGTATCCACTTGGGAGAGTGATATTAGAATAGATGTCACTGGTCTTTCTCATTTAGTTCTTCCCCCACCCTTTCCCTAGCATGCACAGGCAAAGTCTGGAGTACAAGGAGGAAAACAAATTATTTTTAAACATGCCTTTATGTAAGTCATTATATTTAGGCACTGTTCAAAGCAGTATCATCCAAAGGCAACTATTATGTTGACTTGGCATGTAAGCAAATCATTAATGTGGTTCGCCAGTGATTTCTGAAGCACTATTTCATATTTCTGTGTTTATAAAGGGAACGCTCTTCCCAACATGGCAGCATATGAGACTGTCTGAATAAGTCAGTATAGACAGTCTGAATTATAGCACTTAATGGTATTCAGAAGCATTTCACTTGCATGTTTTTGTCATTAAAATCATTAAAACGCCAATCCACATCAAAGTGATCTATGGACTATCAATCCAGTATTGGGTGACTTGGAAACCCATTAAAAAGTTTTTACAATGCTAAAGTGATTATAGACAGAATCACGAGAGTTTTCACTGTCTCCTTGCTTCTGTCCCCAGCACGGGTGTAAGAGTCATGTCTGCCCTCCAGCTTCGACTGATGTAGCAGTCAGAACTATCTGAGGGGAAGCTGAAAACGTATCCTGTTAATACAGATTTTGTGCATGAGTAGGAGTTGGAGTTCAGGATTTACAGCGTTACAGAGTTTCTTCTACAGAGGTTGCAAGACTGGTGTACGTGTTTAAAAACTTGTCTAGGTAGATGAAAGCAAAAAAGCATGTGTGCACACAGAGCTAACACCTGACACTTAGGTAGCAGGTCAAAAGGTTTTCTATGAATTCAGAGAATCCTTTATGTTCAGATTGCTTGGGGCATACAGTGACCGTAGCTGATCATACTTTTGCTTGCTTTTCTTCCTCACTTTTTTCAGTATTGCGAATTAGTATCTCATTCTTCTGTGTTTACAGGAAAGACTGATTTACTGAGGATATTTTTCTTATAAATCATTTCAGACTTCTGATTTCAAGCATTATAAGGCATTGACAATAATAGCAGCGTTCTGTCTGGCGTAGTGTGATGAACCAGGGCCTGAGACTTAAAGATAACTTATTCTTATGCTGGGTTATTAGGGTTATTCACGCTTGATAGGTATGCTCTGTGTTCATGTGCATATATGAGTGCCTAAAATAACATTCACTGCTGTTGAAAGTTAAACTATTTGCATCAGATAAAGGTAGACTAAACCTATATATAGTTGAGAACAGCCTGTAAATTTATCAGGGTGTGTGTATGTAATAACTATTTATATATAAATACTTAAATGCTGCTTAATCAGTTTTGGTTAAAGGTGAAGTAAATAACTGGAGAATCATGTTGCAACAAATTGTGGCTTCCATTTAAATGTGTTTCTAAGGGTGATAGGAGGAGGAAACATCTGCTGTTTGGTCAGATGCTCTTAATGAATTGCATATTTGACTTTATTCTACCAATACATTTCACCTTTGTATCTGTTAGATTTCATTTGGATATTAATGTGGGAGGAATTAATCAAATGTCCTTGCTGTCTTACCTGTATGTTACTAGTATGGACTCTCATTCAGCTGACATGTTGAGGGATAAAATATGTGGCTTGTAACTAGCTGTATTTCCTGAGGGAGTGGAGAGCGGGTTCTCAGAAATTTTTTCCCCAAGACTAATTTGGAAGTGTGTGTGAGACAGAGGGTGGAAGGTGGTGTGGCACTGATATCTCCTGTCGTTTCACTCCATGGTTTAATTCTCTGTGGTGTCCCTCCCTGTAAATTATAAAGCTGAAGAATAGCAAAAGTGTATGGGTTGGGGGTTGGTTTGCTTTTTTTGTTGTTTTTTAACTCTTTGTCTTTCTTTTCTTTCTAGCCCTCCCAAGGTGTTGCACAACAAGCTCTGCTAGTATTTTGGTAGGACAGAAAAGTTGGCAGAACACCTTTGCTCACTGTTGGCCAGTTGTTTTTTGTTGTGTGTTTTTTGGTGGGGTTGGTTTTTTGTTTTTGTTTTTTTTTTTTTTCCCCCCCAAGGGTTTCTGAGCTGTGTTGTATGAAACAAGAAAGTTACTTTCGAGTTAGACCACTAGCACCTGCTTAGGAATGTAGATTCTGCTCACATGTCCTGAAAAGTTACTAAAACTGGCTCAGCAATAAAACACAGTTCCATTTGATGAAGGGTCTTCCTCTTGATATCTAAATGCTCCATTGTGAAATTTGACATATTTTTGCCACTGTTGTGGTTTCCTGACTGAAGTCTACTTTGAGGAAGGCAGTTTTGGTTTGGTTTTGTGGCTTCTTACCAGGGCTGTATGTGAAGCAAGGTGACAGTGATGAGGACTTGATTTTTAGTGGAATGAAGCCATGCATGAAGCCAAACTTCAGCAGTACAAGCAGTGAAGGAAGGATGAGTGAGGCAATTCAGAAGACTTCCGGCTGCTTTGAAAATATTCCAAAAGTTACGTAAAATTTGGAGAGGGATTATTTCTCATTATATTTTTGTCTGCTTTGCCTTCTGCTCTCCCTGGTTTGTATCTGAAATTCTTAAAAGTAGTACAGTAAGGTCACAGGCCATTTTAAATAGGACTTGGTGAAGTGGTCAAAATCAGGGAAACAAAGTGATCTGATTGAGATTTTCATCGTAATTTGTGAGTCTATTTTTTGTAGAATTTGGGACAAATCTTTTATCCTTCGTTGAAATGTATGATTTTTGATTAATAGCACTGAATCTATTGAGTTTGACTTCCTGGTGAAAATGCCATATTACTTTAAAAAGCAGTTCTCTCATGACTCTGCCTATGCACGGCAAATAGAGCTCAGACCCTACCTCTGTCTAGTAGCACTTGATGTGATTTTGTATTTGTGCCGTGGCAAGCAGAGTCCAGTTTTCCTGAATCAATTCTTTTTCTGATGTGGACCAACTTCTTGTTTTCAAATGATTAGCAGGTGGTTCTTTCGAGAACTTCACAGAATCATAGGATGGTTGAGATTGGAAGGGACCTCTGGAGGTCATCAATCCAATCCCCTGCTCAGGCCTGGCCACCTAGGTTGCCCAGGACCGTGTCCAGATGGCTTCTTTTTTCCCAGTTGTATGACAACAGCATTCTTGTTTTGTCACAACAGCGAAGAAAGTACATTTGAAATTTACCTAGACCTTCTCATAGACCTGACAACATGTACCTGATAGCTTCAGGGATTGTTAAATGCATAATGTGATTACACTGATTTAATTTCAAATGTGTAGTTTTTCAGGAATCTCAAGCATATCTGAAGTGTGTGCTTCCCTGCACAGAGGTGGAACAGGGACGTGAGGGAGACAGGGACTCAACTCATGTGGCTTTACTGAGCTCTCACCATGAATCTCCAGTGTTGAGGACCAGAGTTTCATCTCCCTTCACACAGTCTCTTGGTCCTTCCTCTTGTCATCAGACACTTCTGCCTTTTTATCACTGAGGAGATAGATAAAACAGACATTAGTTATGTCTTCATCCTCATTCTGGTAATTACCTAGTGAATGCAGTGACAAACTATACTATTTTGAAAAATGTGAATGTCGGCCTTGCTGAACGTCTTGGAAAACCTGGCTTACATATAGGTCGCCATCTTGGCTATTACAGTTTCCTGTTTTGCATTTTTGCCCGCTGCTGGCTTTACAGTCTGGCATGCTTAATAACAGGCCCTTTATTATCCATGCTAGCTAATGTCGCTGTACATGCTTCCACTTGGATGTAGTAGCCAAAGGAAAAGTCTTTGTCTTTATTAGCTTAAAAACTTCAGATCACGTAATTATAGTTTCTGTAATGTGTCATATTAGATTTCATCTGGAAAATATTTTATAAATACCCTCAGCTTAAAGCACTGTAGTGTGTGGTATTTTTGGACAGATGGATATGAAATTGCTCCTCTTTTTTCTGAAGTTTGCTGTCTAGTTACCTAGAGCAGGAGACAGTGATAGCAGAGAGGGGTTGAAGTGCTTGCTAGAGCCTTTGGTTATTCAGAACCAGCTAGGGCAGAGCTCATTGCTCTGGGGATGAGATGAGGTTTTGCAAATTGACTGAAGTGCTCATGTCTGAGTGTGAGCTGCTCTTTGTCCTGGATATAATTTAAAATTAGGGGGGTGGCGGCTCCATAGGATGGAGAGAACTCTTAAGAGTTTGGCTCCTCTCAACCCCAGCCACAGATTTCTTCGCCTGTGCTGGCTGGGTGACTTCGGTGCTCATCCTGCTCTGAGCTGATCCAGCTGTTCTGCAGAATGTTTTTTTTTGTTGTTGCTTTTTGTCAGGTTAGGAAGGTGACAGACTAAGCAGAGGGGAAATTATGTTGGAGTACCAAAGCTGGCACAAGGGAGTAAAGGGAACCTTTTTCTCTTTGGGTAGGAGGAAGCCGTTAGGCTGCTCATCTGCTTGTGGACCTGTGACTGTGCTGGCCCAAGGCAGCTGTTGGAGGTAGCCAGTTATAAACAAGTACTGTAGTACTCCCAGATGAAGACTTCCTTAATATGCTTGCCAAGGAAAGGTCTAATTTACAGGGTTTTTTTCCCAGATACTTATGCTGGTGATTAGCATGGTGAGGTTAGACTGCCAACAGTTAAGTCGCTCACAAAGCCCCAGTGTAGTTATATTGGCAGCAAACCGACAGTGATTAATGATACAGTGTATTTTATGGGGGATGAGGGAGGATGGATGGGGAGGAACACTTAAACAAGCTTTTCTGGTCAAGTGCTGTTTTCCTAGTAGAAACTGCAAGCTATATTAGAAATGTTTTTCTAGTTTAATGCAACCATATGAACAGAGCACATCTAGTGCACATTCTGTATGAGATAGGACAAATGTTTTTCCTCATGGGGAAAAGAATGTCCTCCAAGTTTAGTAGTAGAAACTTTCTTTTCCCCTTTAGAGGATGAAATAATTTGAAACAGCTAGCAGACCAGGTACTGTTAGCAGCAGCATTATCACAAAGTTAGAGAAAAGCTGAATATTAAATCCATTAAAAATTCTGTAAAAGCAGGCTGGTGCTACCAGAAATCACTGCAAGTGAAGACAATTAGGGCACCTGAAGCTGATACGTGCTGTAAGTGAATACGCTGCTTGTAGCTTTCCTGGGCTCTGCACCACTGTGTAAGTCACTTTTAAATTTTTGGCTTTTCATCCACTTTTCTCAAAAAAACCTTAGAAAGGACATGTTTTAACTGTATATGGTAAACGTGTTTACAAACCCTTACTTTTTCTTGTTACTGCTAGCTATTTAATGTCTTCAAACATTATGTCTTTGTAATAGATTTCTTAAGTTCAAGGAACTAGACTATCTACAAAATCAAAATGTAAACTTCAGGCATTTTCCCTAGTTGCAGTGCTGGAGCAAGGTTCTCGCTGTATTCCCTTGTAGCCTTCCACTGTGCCAAGGAACTATCCAGACCCCTGGGAACCTGATTGTAATGTGGTTTTTTTTTTTTTTTCCCTCTAGTTTGGCTACAGGCTTTTTTGAAATTTTGTTCTGTGCAGAAAACATCACCTAACGTAACTGGCATAAATACTCCAGGACTGTTTACTACAGTTCCTTGGATAACTGTTCCCTTTGCCCTTGTCCCCACTAGTTTATCAGCTATGACTCTTGCTCATGGTCAGACCCAATGAATCCCCTGTGGTTTGTGAACTGGGAGCAGCTGAGAACTGGGAGCACTGGTGACAGGCTGCTTGCGCTGAAGTCTTGTATTTCTTAGCATAGGCAGGTTTCCATCACACCTTTGCCTGGCTTCTTGCCTCCTGTGACATGGGACACGAGGGCCCTCAATCTTCCAGGCCAGCCAGCAGTCAGGGTTGTTTGAGGCTAAAGACTTGTTATCTTGGGAACCGGGGAGTACTGGTTTTAGCCCCAGAATTAAAGGCATCTAGATTGTCAGCTTAAAGACAAGGAGTCTGAAATCGTTGTGTGCTATTTTTGTGCACTAGCTTTCAGCCTAGAAGTAAGTAGACTTGGAAAGCTGCAAGACCTGGAAATTCATCCTTGCAGTCTCACTTTGCGACATATTCAGGGCTTGGAATCCTTCTGTCCTCTCTACTAGGACAGCTATGACTGTTTGTTCAGTAGCAGGCAGCAACGGAAAATCTGGGAAGCATTATGGCTGTTTTAGCTAACCTGCTGCTGACCCTGCAGAGCATGTGGTGTTTGGGAAATACTGTGTTTTGGTGTCTCATCAGTAAGGTTGCAGTACTACTTTACAAAATCTGAATTTTGAAACTTTGAACTGGTCTTGGAAAACTGTGGCGGAACGAATAATAAGTTTCCTTAATTCCATAAGCAGAATCATATAGGCTCTGTTAATAAAAAAAGCTCACAGATAAGGAAAGGGCACTGAGTAATTCTTTATGTGGTTTGATTCCTCCTCCAATATCATAAAAAGCTTACAGATAACTGGGGGATCAGATAGATAGATTACAGCCGTTTTGTTGTGTTGTAAAACTTCTGTATTCCCAGTAAGCAATGTAGGAGGATATCTCCCACTTCCTTTCAAGCTATGCGGTTCCCAAGTGCTGTATGAACTATCAGTTCCTATCTGTGGGTTGAAGCCTTTGTACAGAACCTTCCAAAGCCTTGATCTCAGGAATATGAGAAAACAGTTTGACGTGAGATTCTGCAGATGTTCTGGCACAGGGCTGTGACAGCTGCTTTTGCCTCATCCTGCAGTTTTTTCGGATCTCACTGACTCCTCACGTACGGGCGCACCCTCGGTTTGTGATTTTAGAAGGGGAAAGGTGTGTCTGTGACTTCTGGGTCTGTGCGTGGCTGTGCCCTGTTGGCAGTAGTTAGGAGGCACTTCTGTTGGCTGCCTTGAGTGCAGTAGTGCCAGCATGTGCCCCAGTCTCAGCCCTGGTGCCTTTACCCTCTGACCCCTTGCTGCAGTCAGCGGTCATCTGTTCTTGCTCAGGGCAAGCTGCCTCTGGCCGAGTGACTTCCTCCATGGCGTGGAGGTGTTGCTTGGGGTAATAGCACATGCTCTCACAGAGCTGTCTTGGTGCCATTGTGCCAGCAAACGTTTTGTGCCGGTGGTCACCTCCCTGGCGTTCTTTGTCTAATACTTGCCTCTCATTCAATGGCTTTCAAGAGTGTTGTTCTCTACTTGTTAGCAGGAGAAGCTAAGGCTCGTGGTGAGGAAGTGGCTTGCCCAAGGGAGATGGAAGCTGTGTCATCTGAGCAGCAGCCCAGCACTCTCTACGACAGTACTCTTGCCAACAATGTTTTACAGGCTTAGGCATGGCAGGAAAAAATTGCACTGATAGCAAATTCAGTTGCAGTCAGTAGACTTCTTTGGATTAAAGTGCCCCTGAGAATGAAGCTTTTAGACTTCATTGGTGAACCGACTGTCATCTGGAAGGTTGTTGGCCTCTAACCACAGTAACGTGCGATACCTGTTTTGTTCCAAGTGTGCCTGCCAGTTCAGGGGAAAGCTCCTAATGCCTGGTCTTCAGTTGAAACAAGGGTTGTTTCTTTGGCTCTGCAGAGTAATTGTCTGGATGAAAACATTTGTAAAACTAAGAGACCCTGTAAGTGCCTTTGTAGTTTCGTGTCAATAGCTTTATTCCTCCACAAGTATAGTTTTTAATATTGGAGACATTGTACCCTGCTCTAGGATTGCATTGGGGTGTAGTTGAAGGCAGTTCATGTTTTTAGTGTAGGTTAGCACAGACTTGTACCTTGCATGCCAGTAAAGGCCTTGACCAACCTTTTGTTTGTCAACCAACCTTCGTGTTTGCTGGTGTATTTTAAATGCAAACCCAAAGTTTCCTTGACCTGATCTCAGGAGGATCCCTATAAATTTGGATTTATCTGTAAATTGTAATCTTTAAAGAGTCTTATTTTTTTGCATGTAAGCGGAAGGGGCATTTCTAAACACTGTGACCTTGGCTCCTTCCATTTGTAAAGGGTCTGGTGAGTTCATGTGGCTTGACAAATACCAAGATACTGCCAGGGAGGATCTTCTGCAATGTGGTAGCTCAGCTGCTGCTCCCTGTCCTGGGGACCAGGAGCAAACTGGGTTTCGTGTCATCTGAAGTCCAGTTCTGGTTTTCAGAAGGCCACTAATGGCATGCCATAATTAAGCAGTGTTTCATTAGAGGGTAGATATCTGGCAAATCTTGATGTTTGTTTCTGGGTTGTATAAACTTGGCTTGCAAATCTGTATCATCTTTAAACACTTTCTCTGTCCAGAATGGTAGTTGTGAATTGCAGGACACTTCACAAAATTTAGCGCAGATCTTTCACTCTGCCTCTTGACATTTTAAAGACACGATGAAGATACAGTGTTTTAAAGGTTATTTAAAGGCAAAAACCACCACCTTAGTTCTTGCAAATAAGGCAAAAAAGAGGAAAGCTAGAGGAATCCTTTTAAAAAAGTAAAGCGTGCATCTCATGAAGTACATTGAAATGTCTTCAATATTGGCAGACTGAAGAGACTATTCTTATTTCAAGTGTATAAATGGTGGATGGGGGACTAATCGGTGAAAAGATTTATTTATTTTAACGTTGTTCCTTTTTTTGGTTTAATTTTAATCAGTTTATTCTGCTTTCCTGAGGGTTGACCTAATAATGCTTTTATTAGTGACTAAGTAATTTTTCTTTCTCAGTTTTTGTTGTCTCTTGCTTTGGTGAAACATTCTGCTTTAAAGCTGGGGATCTTGAGCTGTAATTTAACATCTTTACTTAATCTCTGATAAATGAGGTCTGGGTCACAATCTTTAGAAGTGGTTTAATGCAGCTGATGTAACTGTATTGGTGCATGCTCTTGGTAAAATGAATCATTTGTAGGAGCAGTGGCTCGCATAAGCTGAGCATAACTGGAGTGCATTTGGTGGGGTTCCCTCCTGAAAAATACCCCATTGTAGCACGACTCTGGCTGGGGCTGACAAACCCCTTTTTAAATCCATGCAGTCTGTGCTAGGCCGTGCCTTTCTGTCAAGACAAAACACATCTTGCGTTTTATGAGCTTTACTCAAAAATGTTGGTGCCTGAGTGGCAATGGGGATTTTTCTTTTCCTTTTTAAAGGTTTTTCTTTATTCTGCAAATGTATGATCTAACTACTTTAAAAAAAGAGAAAAATCCCTGAAAGTGACATGTCAGTAAATTTTCCCCATCTCACCTGTGAAGGAAGTTCCTCCTGCCCTGTGCTGATGAATTGGAGGGAAATGCTTTTTTCAGCTGATAAAAAGAAATAAAATTCCATGCCCTTCCCAAAGGAGGAATTCAACAATCGGACAAGTGGTGTGGGACCATGTGTTGGTTTGTAAAAGGATATAGTTTGTAAAGATGTTTCCTTTGATGCCTGTGATGAATATGGATGTGTTTCCGTTGGAGAGGGTTTTGATTAAATTATGCAATTAGAGCTGACCAGACAGATCTAAATATAGGAAGAGGTTTCAGTTATCCTGCCTTTGTGTGTATTAACACACCCACACAGATGTGTGTTTGTTATTGTTGTAAACAACACCTGTTTTCTAAAGACAGTTCAAAAAGTCAGGAAAGGGAATGGTCTTTGTGGAAAAAGGGAGTTATACAGGAGTTTTATGATGAAAGGGAAACACCACCCCACCCCCACCCCCCCCGTTTTCCCCAGCTTTTTGACCTTTCAGAAAATGACTTCCAACTTAATTTAATAGCTAGACTAGTCATGGCATCATTGTGGATATCCCGTGTTCACAAAGCCTTAGCCAGTGCTCCAAATTGGTCTGTAGGTTGTTCTTCACTTCTCAGGATTTGGCCTGTGTCATCTAACAATGCTGACTGAGCTCCTTGCCCGCTCCTGTACTCCGGAGTGCTCCTAGTGCCTGGTGGGATGACATGTGGAGTTTAAATGCCCCACAGCGCAAGTGAAGTGGATAAACCTGCCCCAAAGATGCACAATGAAATGCCCACTGTGACGGCTCATAATTCATTCTGTCTCTTGACAACTCTCTGGATAATTTTTTCTCTTGAACGTGTTGTCTTAATTTGAAGATTTCTTTAAGAGGCCTCCAGCTTGGGGAGAGAGAGTGTGAAAAATGAAGTCGCCTCCTTCATAGCATTTAGGAAGAAAGAAGATCTCATGAACACCATTCTGGCAAATTTTGTGGTTCACAGCACTGTATTCATCTTATAGGTTATTTTAGTGAAGTTCATAGTTTTGTAATCCCATCTGCGCCAGAGTTTTGACTGAATCATCAAATTACAGTTCCTTCCTGACTTCACTTAAAATATTAAGTTGTGGTTTTAGAGATATTCTTTGACAACGCATCCGATTCAGTCCCAACTGCTTGCTGACACCAGAAGGGATTTGTGTACACTTGGGTGTACGTTTTGATGTGTCCTACTTGTACTAGCCCCAGTGTGTACCAGGCTTATCCAGTTTCCTGACCAAACTTGGTATTAGTTTTTTCTGTAGTCTTGGCAAGTCAAATCGGCATGGTGAGGAGACCAGCAGACATTAAAGGAAGAGCTGGCAGAGACTTCGGAGAGTCTCAAGGGCATCTGAATGCAGGAATGAGTAAAATTCGACAATGCAAGCTAGAAATCTGCCATTGTTTCTCAACTCTGGTGAAAACTGCAGGATTTGAATGTGTTAGTGTTTTGTGTAAAAAGGGAGGAGCTGTGCTTTAATGAAGGTGTGGGTAAGGCTCTTGCAAGATGTGGTGTTCAAATTTGTTTTCAGGATTACAGTGTTTAATATGTCAAAACAGTTGCAAAGGCATTGGGAAGAAGTGTTCTTAATCAGAAAAAGGGCAAATTTAATTGTTGATGCATCTCTGTTTAAACTGGGGAAGCCACTTTGCTGTGTTCTGTTCTCACAATTATGTATTTGCTTACAAAGACTTTTATGCTGTTTCAGTTGGATTATAACACAGGATTCAGTTTCTAATGTATATGGAAACTGGGTAGTTTCTCTGGAGAAGCGACCGTGAATTTACCGTAAGTCTTTCAAATCTAGTAACTTCAATTTGAGAAGGCAAAGTACAAATCCAGAAAACTTGTAAGAATTTGCTATTGTTTTACTCTTGTAATCATGATAATCGAGACTTCAAGGGCAAGGGTCAGTGCCTTGTCTGCCAGAAGCTGAGTGGGTAGGCGAGTGGAGGAAAAGCTGCGGTTCGTTGTAGAAACTGGCTGGACACTCTGTACTTGGTTTGAACTGTGGTGAACACTGGGAAGGAGCTGGCAGTTATTGATAGTATAAGGTCATTTCTTCATGCTCTGGAGTGACTGAGCAGTGGGGGGTTTGTTGTTTGGGTCACTGTTGCCCTCCTCTCCATTGGTAAAGCCTCATTTTGAGCGAGTGGTGAATCTGCTCTTTGGTGCTCAGGACACACTTGGAACTCATTTGATTTGGCTTATCAAATAAGTTAGAAGTTGTGCAAGTCCTTCCTCTAAAGGCAGATATTACTGCCCTGCTGAGAACAGCTAGATATTTCTTACAATAAACTGTACGGGCTGCTGTTAACAGTTAGCTGGGGTGCAGGCAGTGCCTGCTCTTTATGTGACACTCTTGCTCTCCTACCGCCTGCTGAACTAAAGGGTGCACGTAGGTATCTAAAAGGATTTTCTCTGTGGGCTGAACAGTGATATATGGGAGGTTTTCTTGGAAGGGCAACCCCTCAGCCAAATGGCGTGAGCAGTGGGCCTAGAGGAGGTTTCACAGACTGGGTGTTTGGGTTTGTCTCTTGGGATCCAAGGCAGAGGCTGCTTCGTGGAACAGGCTGGAAATATCCTCCCTGTCCTTGCTGGGCCTAGGTAAGGGAGTCTAATGCAGTGTCAGGAAAAGACACCTACTCCTGTTAAGTATGTTGAAGTATTTTCAACACCAGTGTGCTCCTCTTTTCGCAAACGATATGATACATATCAGAACTTAATACAGGATTGCCTATTTAAGTGTTTTCTTGAATTCTTTCTACCATGCCCAGACACATAAAAGAGTTAATTGTTTTTTCTTCTTTCTCCTTGTTCTTTTCAGAAATAAAAGGGAAGCCAAGTCAGGTTCTGTATGAACCCTCTAATGAGTTCTACAGCACTCTGAAATGAAACTTGCTTTCTTTTTGCATGTGTATTGTAATGCCACTGAGGCTTCTACCAGGTTTCTGTGCATTTTTCCAAGATGAGCAAGATCTGATCTTCTACCATAAGAAGATGCAAAGAAAGAACTCTTTGATTAAAACCAGAGTAATTCAGCAGAAGATTCTGGACTTTTTGTTTTACAAGTCACATTGCTTGAAGAAAGAAATTGAAACTTTTTGCTGCTTGCTGTGAGAAGAGGGAGCCAGAGGAAGTTAGTGCACAATCTGTTGTAACACATTCTAGCATTACAGCTGCTTAGACTGCACACTTTATAGTAATACATGGAAACAGTTCTTGCAGGAGTAAAGTGACAGCTCCCTGGCTTCTGTGCCAAAATCCATTTTGGTTTTTGTTTTTTGGTTTTTTTAAAAAAAAGGTTTAAATATTGTACTGAGTATGTGAGTTGCTGAAAAAATGTGTCTTTCAGAGAAGGAAAATTACCAAATATTTTTAAAGAAGCGAATTAAAATATCTCTGCTTGTTGTTTCTTTATATTGTCAATAAGTAATGGACACTGGGAGAAGGTACGTTGAATAAAATAAGATAAATTGAATTTTTAAAATGTAGTCAAAGACTGGATGGTTTTCTCCATTAACAATTATGTAGATTCTCTTTACTGTGATTCCTGCCCATTTTTATGTCTAACTATACTGAGCATATATTAAAAATATTTAATAGGATCCTTTTTCCCTGCATCACTGAGCCTGTAATACAAATAATGAAATTAGTAGAATAGTTAGAGCTGCTTCTTGTTTGCCTGAAACTTGGGCTAGGAGTTGTTTCACTTCTCCCTCCCCCGGGAGAGGATCATCTAATTGTCCTAACCCTTTCTCCACCCACCAAAAACAGTCATTTATGCAAAGTGGGATAGTTTCCTATGGGATCTCCTGTGGGAATTTGAAAACAGTCTCACTGAATATTTTACTGTCTGCTTCGTGTTGCTGACAGAGTAACTATCTCTTCTTTGAGGGCTAGAAAAATAGAACTTCACTCTTAGGCATTTTGCCTAAATAATGTTTGTTTAAATACAAGGCTGGCTAAACAGCTATATATACAATGCTCACTTTTTTAATAGGCTTCTCACAAGCTGCGTGCAGGTTAGTGTGTTAGTCCAGAGATTACACAAAAGACAGCAGCAGTGAAGGAAGGCAAATATAAATAGCAGCACTGGGATTTAAAAGAAGTTTCTTGATTCCAACTCGTCCATTAGCAGACAGAACGCATAATGAAGAGTGCACGAGTTTTGCTGTGTAAAAAGTGACTGATAAGTGGGTAACAACTCAATATCCTTTAAACTGATTCCAGGCTGCCTTTTGGAGAGTGTCCTGTTGTTTGGCCTAGGTTTCTGTTTCACCCGTACCTGGTGGATAAACGTACCCTTCAAGGGCTGGTGGTCACTCAGCTATTGGAAATAATACCTCCTGCTTTCCCAGAAGGACATGTGTATTTGGGGAAGAAAGGTGCGGACTGTGTCATCTGCTGACTCATGGTTTAATCTTTATTTTGCACTTCCAGCTGATAAGACCACTTTGTGCGAAAGTAATACAGGAAATGATGCACTGCAAAAACCAAGAGTGGCAGAAAGGGAAACGGAATGTACTGGCAAGGGCTCAGCGCTGCGGACGCATTCTCTGCTTCTTGGAAGCGAAAAACTCCACCTACGCTGCCCTCTTTTTTTGTTTGTTTTTTTAAGCTTAATACTGGTATTGGAGCTTAGTGTGAGTAGTATACAGCAGCCTGTGGGTTTTGTCCCCCTTTATCTTGTGGCTTGTTCAGGATTTGGAGTGTGCTTAGGCTTTGTTCGGGCAGGCAGGACTTCAGCAGGAGTCCCTGGGCTGGAGACTGGTGTTTGGCTAGGTCCTGCTGAGCTGCATTATTTCAGAGCATATCTACAAGTGCTGCACCTAAAGCTATTCCTCCTGCTCCCAGCGCATTTCTTGCTGCAGTTGTTGCTACAGGGATGCCAGCTGTTAAGATAATACCTTTGATTGTAATGGTGAAATATGTTTTGGAGTGTATGGTTGTGGGAGTGGGACTTGTGTGCTGAAGGATCTGATCCAAAAACTTCAGAAAATCTGTTCCTGTGGTCTAACTGCTTGGGGCTGCATATGATGTTGTCTTAGACTTTGCAGAGCTTGTATACTAGCTCATGTTAGGGTTGTATTTTCAGGCACTGGTATAAACATACGGTCTTAGTAGAAGGGACTTTTTTCTTTTCCAAGCAAGTAGGTTGGCCACTTATTTTTAAAGTAGCTTGGTGGAAATGGGTCAGGCCTAGATAGAACCATGTCTACATTCATTATCAATGTTGAAAGAAGTTTGGATCGAGATTTAGACTTTGTACTTTCTTTTTTATTAGAATGTAACTCAGGTCTTTTGATTATTTTTTGTTTAATTTGAAGGAATGTGAAGTAGAAAGCTTGACTTGATTACTTGGTGATATACCAATGGAACTTGTAACTTTTGTGTGTGGAACTTGTATCTTTTGAAAGATACAGAAAAAAGATATTTCGAATACTGGTTGAGATACAGACTGTATAAGAGAATAACTCTGTTACAAACGTATTTGAAGCATATGTACTGGGGTTCTGGTTATACGGTTCTTAAATTAGCACAGCATTTTAACAAAGCACTTTACAGTGCGTGTAAGGATAGAGTACACCCGGGGTACAGTCAGTGACAGTAATGGAGTTTCAGTTCATTTTACAGTATAGCACATGCCCAGGTAACAAAATAAATTCTCAAATTTGCCCCAGGTTCATGCAAATCTTCCATTGCATTGACTTTATTTCAAATACAATTCCTAGCATAAAAGGAATGGGAAGTACAAAGTACAGGTAGACATGGTCTGTGTCTTAGTCCATAATCATTGTTCACATAAATATAGTTTATGCATTCAGACTAATAAAACTGAACCTTTGCAATTAGATAATTGTTTTAGTGACAAATTAATTGGAATCAAGTGGATGGTTTTCAGCTTAAAGTGCTTCAAGTATAGTGGTATGCTACAAAACCATTACAATGCATGATAGTCAAGAGGGTAAGTGTGGCATAACACTTAAAATTTTAAGATCTGCACTCTTTTCTTAGTATAGCTATGAAATTCTGTCTGACGTGGGTGTGCTGACACCTATTCTGTGTGTGTATACGTTGCTGGTTGGTTGGGGTTTTTTTGTGTCTTTTTGATGGCAGCAAAAACATTCATATCCTTTTCCCCTTCCCCCTTCCTCTGCAACCTGTTGGTATCCAGTCCAGGATACATTTCCTGTCTGTCTTCATGCTCTGTTTGAAAATCAGTGGTTTAGTGCTCTTTGTCTCATTTTCCCCTCCCTGCCAGTGCAGGGTCTCTCCTACTTCCCCTATAAAGCCTTTTGTCTGCTCCCAGCCCAGGCAAGTACGAAATTTACTGCTCACAGCAGGGGCTTCTTCATAGGTGGAGTTCCTCCCCCGCTCCACCCAGCGCTTCATCCCTGTTCCATGTCTCCAAACTCGAGGACCACTGTGCTGTCTAAAATCCTCTTATCAGGACTTCCTCCTTCTTCCCACTCCTTGATGTGTCCTTGATACATCAGGCAGGCATTGCAGCGGGAAGGGTCAGGATGTAATTGGTGAAGTAAGTTCATGGTATCTTTCCCTCACAGTCTGTTTATGAGCTATGAGGGCTTTTTGGTGGGGTGGGGAGATGGAGTTTTCATTCTTACGTAAGATGAGTGAGAGCAAGGATCTCTCTAGTTTCCTTTCTAATTTTTTCTGTTTGTTCCTCAAAGTAAGTTGGAAGTGAATCTGAACTGTTTTTGTTTCAGATCATGGTATGCACAAGTCTAGTGCAGTGATTTTTTGAGCTGCATCACTGGCAGTTTGGTGAGGTCTGGGTAGCACAATGCTGTTGCAGCATATTGCTTCCAGCTGCTCTCTAAAATAAACTTTAAAAAAAGTGCTAGTGATCTTGCACTGGTTCCTTGGGATGTTTTGCTGGTTAAGGTTGCAACAGCTGATAGGCAGAGGGGAGCGTCCTTCACCCTTAACAGTGAAAGATGAAATTTGAAGGACTGTTTTAGGCTAGATTTAATGTGAACTACATTTCTCATGTAGGACCCTTGCCCTTTTGTGGAGTATATGTGTGGGAATACAGCCATATCTTCCTGTGTTTCGGCTTTTTCTATTGAGCTTCTCATGGAATGAACCGAGGGTGTGCTTGGGCATCGAGCACAAGTATTGTTTGAAGCTGGCAAATGCAGTTGCTGTCCCCCTTGTTGCGTGGCACAAAAATCACTGAGGCCACACAGCAAATTGGATGAGGGAACTGAGCTGATGGGGAATTGTCCCACCACCTACCTCTAGCCCTTGCCTTCTCCTACTGCTAAACCCCCACACCCCAACCTCTTTTGGTTTTGTTTATGCTGTGTCATTTTCCAGGGTGATCACCTCATTTATTCAGGGCTGTTTTGGGGAGAGGGATATACGGGGTTCAGCAGCAGGCTCTGCTGCTTAAAAGTCTTAATCATATATGCCTTAAGTCCAGTTCTGGAGGCTGTCAGCACTTTGTTGTTTTTTCTTGTTGGTTGTTTTTTGGTCACACCACTCTTGCAGGTTGGGGGAGGATGTTTTTAACTGCTGTATGTTAATTTAAAAAATAATTTTTTTCTCCCTCCCCCCCCCCCCCCCATATTCTCCTGCAGGTTCTCAGCCGGAAGAGTTTAGAATAATGAGAAGGTCGTGTCTGTCAAGGGGGGATGTCAGCGCTGCCTTCCTGGGACTGGAGGACTGAAAAGAAAAAAGGATCAGAATTATTTGATACAGGCTGCTTTTGACTACTGACACAATCTGCTGTACCCTGGTGGTGGTGGAAGAACAGGACAGTCTCTCCTGCTCGGTTCTGTGGTATCACCGCAGTGGGGTCACCATGAATGTGACAAGTTTATTCTCCTTCACCAGCCCAGCAGTGAAGAGGCTGTTGGGATGGAAGCAGGGCGATGAAGAAGAAAAATGGGCAGAGAAAGCTGTTGATGCATTAGTGAAAAAACTGAAGAAGAAAAAAGGTGCTATGGAGGAGCTGGAAAAAGCCTTAAGCTGTCCTGGTCAGCCCAGCAACTGTGTCACAATTCCTCGTTCCTTGGACGGCAGACTTCAGGTGTCACACCGGAAAGGGCTTCCGCATGTCATTTACTGTAGAGTGTGGCGCTGGCCGGACCTGCAGAGCCATCACGAACTGAAACCACTGGAATGCTGCGAGTTTCCCTTTGGTTCAAAACAGAAGGAGGTTTGCATCAATCCCTACCACTACAAGCGGGTAGAGAGTCCTGGTAGGTTTTTCCTTGTTTGTACCTTTACACCTTATCTGAACAATGCAAAGTATGGCAATTAATCATGTGACTCATCAGCTTAAATAAGCAATAGTGGTTGTTTGCAAATGTCAGACTCTTCCTCTGCTATTTATCTGGATGTAAGCATTAATTAGCAGTTCTCCCTTTCACATGGCAAATGCTTCACTTGTGTAAATGCTTTATCACTATGCAGAGGCATAGTCTTAGTATATGCCTCGAGCTGCTGGGCCTGGTATCACCTGGTTTTGTTAGTGACCACTATCCCTCAATTAATTTGGTTTTTACTGAATTGGGCAGATTAGTGAATCTGTACAAAACGTTGCAAGCTAACATAAAGGATTATTGTAGTCTGTGCATGAAAACCGTTCTGACATACTGTGGTAGTGGTATTCTTATTATTTCTGAATTATTATCTCCCTTGTATCATGTTTGTTTCTTCATCCCCCAGAAGATAATACTGTCTTTCGGGTCTGCCACAATTTTGGCCTTTTGAAAAGACTGTGATTTTAGACAGCAGACTATAATCCCCTCAATTTAAAACTTTGATAGCAATGTTTGGTTGCATGTGAAGTTTTACTGTTGGCTGTTCTGTAAGCACGGTTTGCTTACCTGCTACCCACTTCCCCACTTCTTTTTTAAGGTGCAACCCATTCTCTCTGTCTCCTCTTCAAAGGCCAAACCTCTTTTTGATAAATCTGTGCTTAATTTTACTTATGCAAGTTTATTATCAGGGAATACTTCTAGGGACTAAGATGAAATGTACTTGGTCAGATCTACACTAGTCTCCAGCTGCTTGTGAGGTGGTACAGCGAGATCTGCAGAAATGCACTGCAGGCATGGGTGGACTTCCCTGGTTTAAATTTGGGAAGTTCAGTTGTGTTAGGCATTTCATAAACTGTGAAGGTGTCTCTGCAGAGTGGCATGGACACCTTAAGAACCAAGTGAAAATAAGATTGTTGCAAGATTGTTTTTCTATGGATGGAAATTGCAACACATGGTGCATATCTAGATGTTAAATATTTCCCTTTGGTGTGTTAGTATTAACTTGGAAATCATGTGAATGGCAGAGGAAATACCCATAATGTATGTAGTTATGCAGCAGAAGCTTGAACAAAGGAACTCTGCACTGGAAGAATAGTTCTTAAGAAAAAGAAAAAAATTAACATTTATTCGTTAATTTTAAACAATTCCTTCTTAAGCAGAAGCAGGATAGTAAAATAGTTATGTCCTTGTACTGCTAGCTGTCTGCACTAGTTGCTTGCATTCAGTATTCCAAAATACTGAAAATTCGGATTCCTGAAAGTTGTCTATTTC
This sequence comes from Strix aluco, assembly GCF_031877795.1. Classification (NCBI taxonomy): domain Eukaryota; kingdom Metazoa; phylum Chordata; class Aves; order Strigiformes; family Strigidae; genus Strix; species Strix aluco. Next base: position 80,231,608 of record NC_133934.1, read on the forward strand.
CATCAGATTGAGCAACAGCTGGGCTCATACTGTTTCTGTAATGTCAAATGGCATGTTCTAACTCATTTTGCTTTAATCTTGGAAACAATTACTGAGTTTGGACCATTTATACCATATTTAAAAATAGGTATTTGAAAATGTCATGTCACTTCAATGAGAACTGCAAGATAAAAATCAAATAAAACTTTCAAAAGGTGTCTAACTAAAGTGTACCTTTTTGCTGAGTGCTACAAAGTAGTTTAAGTGGTTGGAAGCCTGGGGTTTGGGTGTTAAGTCAACTTACGAATTCTGTATTTGAGAAACAGAGCAAAAAGTTATTACCTAAGCCTGAATTCTGGATTGCTCTTTAATTGTTTTTGGATGAGATAAAAATCTCTACGTTCATGTAGCTACAGAATTTTTGCTGGAAAAAGAATCCAAAACAGTAACTTGATTAAGTTGGAGATGGTGGAAATAAAATGCTTCCCTTTTTGTCCAGAGTGTACCCTTCTTCAGGGAAAACTAGATATTCTTGGACAGTTGCCTAATGGGCAACTGGGCAGTTTTCTTGTAAGCGTTAGGGCTGTAGTCAGTTTGGCAGAGCAGGCAGGAGTATTCAGTCTTTCACAAGCTCGATGTGCTGCTCTAACAACCTTAGATATTCTGGAGGTAGCTGCTGACCAGGAGGTAGCGTTCACTTCTGCTGAGGTGCTCTGTTAAATCAGGGTCTGGAGGTACAATGTTAGATGCAAGCTGAAATTACATCTTGAACTTGTAACAGCTTGCCAAAGTGCGAGAGTGGGGTTTGAAGCCCACTTTGCTTTTACTGAGGTGTCTGGCTGGGTATGTAAAGGAGGAGGGGTCTATATTTAGTCAGCCACAGATTTTTGACACACATTGTTTTGAGGAATACTGCATGGAGATGAGTGGTAGAACATGGCTTTTGGAAACAGGTGGTAGCTGAACTCCCGTTTGTCTTGGAGAGCTGTGCTTCATAACTTATGACTTCTTTTTTTCCTGTCCTTCCTTGTTCTTGCTGTCCTCCAAGCATCATCTTTATCTTCATTTCCTGACAGTCACTCCCAAATTCTGCGAACCATTTTTTCCTATTTTTGCCAGGACATTAAAACACCATTATTGCTGCATAAGTGCTTACGCTTTGAGATTAATGGGTAGTGGGAATTCATGCATGAGTCACTGTTTCCAACAGTCTACGGACTCGAGCAGATATCCAGGTTTGTGTTTCCAAGGCATCACAGCCAGGAGGGTTAGAAATGTACTTTCTCTTGACAAAACAAAATTGGAAGCTCAGATTGTGTACGATGTAGTTTATGTGTGCAAGATACATCGTGAAATTCTGGCTCTGCTTGATAGCATGGTCTATATTTAACTGCTCTGTGCAGATCCAGTTTCTGGAGAGCTCAAGCATTCGGTTCATGCATGGGGTGGCATCTGTACGTTCACTCTTCTGCTGGTTCTCCTCTGATTTGTTTCAGTGTTTGTAAGTTTTGAGGAACAGATTATGTATTTGAGGATTTACCACTAAAATCAGGTAATGCTCTTTGTTGGGAAGTTAATGCTGTGGATGCATCTTAGTTTTCATGGTGCCAGAGGGATGTGTGGATTTTCTACCTTGATACCTTGTTCCATCCTTGCTGTTTACCTTGAGAAGAGAAGCTTGGGAAACGTGAGAATTGGCAAGCTGTGGTGTGTCTGCCAGGTACAAAGCTACACCTGAATCCAAACGAGATTTTTCTGTTAGCCAGGCTAGACAAGAGCTGGTTGTAAACAATTGAGAGGAGGTGGAAAACTTATCAGCAGTGTCAAACAGGGAGCCTCCCAGGCGCACCTGAGTGCGGGCTGTGCTGCTGCCCCTGAGCAAGGAGGGCAATGTGGCATCGGACAGGCACATGGGTGTAACGTGGTGGTACCATATTCGTGCCTAACCTGACCGAGAGGCTCTGCGCAGGCACCGGTGCCTATCTGATCCTGCGGGGAGTCGATCAAGAAAACGGAACAGACAGAAAGCGGCTTTTTGGCACAGTTAGCTTGGCAAGCTCGGTGCCCTCAGCTTGCTTGCTGCTGAGTCAGGTGGGGGCAAGGCACCATGAGGGCACAGGGTGGAGGTGAGGAGGGGTGGCCTTCCTGTGACGACGGGATGCTCAGTCAGCCTGGTAACAGCCAGCTTCCCCCCAGGCGATGGAGACCTGATCAGTGGTGAGGTGTATAAACAGCTCCTGCTCGCTGTGTTGTGCCAGCACAGCTGTTTGCGTGGCCTCGTGCTGAACCAGATCGCAGTCACTTTTTCCCTTCCCTGCTGTGTTATCTTCCAGGCTGATCAGAGCAGCGCTGTGGCTCGTGGCGTGGCTGTGGGAACATCTGTACCAACACAGCCCTACAGATGACATATGGGAAGGAGTGGAGGTGGTGGGAAATGAGAGAAAGTATAGGCTGTTTTGTTGCTGGGGTTGGGAATACAATCTTGTACTCAACCGCCAGGAAGAAATATCTCCTTAAAACGTGTTACAGTAGCTCACTGCTGCTGTTTTGTACATCTGTTGTGTGCAGAATTATTTCTGGTGCAGGGTAGTTAGTGGCTGTCAAATTTCTCCCTTGGCAAGGCAAAGCAAAGCTTTTAATTAAGGAGGGCAGGGTCTGAACTTGATGCCTTTTAAAAACTGGCATGCTCAGCTGAATTGGTGTGCTCACTTGGCTGAATCTGCTTCTTCTCCTCAGTTTTATTTTTTGGTTTAGAGATACCTGGAAATCAGGCTCATACCTGACTTGAGACTATCCTTAAGTATGATCAAGACTTGAGAAATAATTAGATGTAGAGCATATGTAGAGGCTCTGAGGAAAAAGTCACATACAACCTCTCAGGTTTTGCTGGAGAATGTGTGAAATGACATTTTGAAGTCCTTCCAGAGATACTGCTTTCCCTTCTTTTATTCCTTTGGTTTCTGTGAAGCTACAGCCTCTGTTGCTTGCCTCTGTCCTCAGTTATGTCAGGGGGCTCAGGTGAATGATGTTCTCCAGAATTTAGGGGGGAAAAAATTTTTTTTTCTTATTTATTTAAGCCTGGATCCCATTTGCTCTAACAGCAAAACAAAAGGAATGGGATAGAGAGCAGGGAGGATAAAGAGGTGCTTAAATTGATGCTGCTATTAAAAAAAAATAATAAATCACACCTCTAATGTGGCTTTAGGGAAGGAGCTTCAGTTCTGTTGCCTTAGCTAAAGGAAAGGAAGGAAGATGAAGAAACTGAGTATTTAATTTTCTCATAGTACTAGTGAACACTAGCTTTCAGTTCCATCTGATGCAGAATTGTGTTAGTTTGCCTCTGCTAAGCGTCCTTGCTCATCAGCTTGCTAGGTTAAAGAGGATTGAGCTTCTAATATGTTACAAAGAAGGCAAAAGAGGAATTAACTTCTCTTTTATGCTTCATGTGTGGAAATAGTGGTTGAAAGTGCAGTGTTTATGTAAATGGCCACCCCTTGCCCTTCAACTGAATGCCATCTCTTGAGAGTGTCCAGAATCTGATGATACCTCCTCAGGGATCAGGCTCAGGAGAAACCTACTGTTCATTGATCTCAGTGAGCTTTTAAACCTACCTTGGGAAATGCAGTTGTGAACTTTTCGATATTTGTTTCTGGAGGTGCTTACTGATGCTCTGCTTTGCTTGAAGCGTGCAATGCCAGGAGGTACTAAAACTGGTCAGTCCAGAATCAGACAATCCATCCACTGAAATATTCTACTTGTGTGGATCAGCCCATTAGCACAGCCACTTGGAAACAGAAAATAACTACACTGGTTCAGGTTTTTTGCAGTTACCAATAAAGCATACATAAAAAAGGCTGGATGATTTTCCTCTATGAAGCTTCTCTTCTTTGGAGAGCTGGCTGCAGTCTGCTCTACATCAAGGGGCTTTATGAAGCTGATGGTGCCAATCTTCCACCCAAATCAGGGGATGAGCAGCAGTTGCTTTTTTGTGATGCAGACAAGTATACTGTTAGAATGGTTGAATTTTCAATTCTACCTAAAGACTGTGATGTTCCTTCCCATTGTAACCATGAATTCAAAGTGGATGTCTGCTTCAGCAAGCTTGTTTTTGGCAAGAAACATTTTACCTAAAAGTATAGCTGCTTTTTGCCACAAGTACAGGCGAGGTCCCCAGGCTCTGAGGAGAGCACTAGGTGTGTCATGCTGTTTTTGCTCCCGGCGTGGACTCCTTACCTATGACTTTAACATGATTGTTTTCATATTTGTCTTTGATCTCTTCTGCTGTTTGGTCTAAGTGAGTCTCCATAAGGCTGCACACCTACTGCAGGCATCAGGGATGCAGAAAGAAGGTTGAAATGGTGGAAGTCCTGGATAAGGCAGGTTTAGACTCTCACAGTCCTGAAGTAAATGCTTCTTGAATGCTCCCCTGTACAGCTCTGCAACTCTGGTCCTCAGTGAAAGAAAAATATGTCATGTTTAAAGGAGCTTTTGAATGCCGTTTGCAATCACACGGATGATTGGTTGTGTATATTGGTCTGGTCATACTTGTGAGCTCTCTCTTTCTAGGTACTTTACAGAAAAATTAAATGGGTCAGTCATCCCCATCTCATCCCCCTGTACTCAACTGGCCTAGGATCACTACATATAAAATTAATATTCCCAAAGTGTTTCTAGACAGGGTAGATTGAGAAGAGGGTCTTTAAAAACCTGTCACAGCATACTCCCCCTGCACTTCAAACCTGACACAGCCTGTTGCAGCAGGTCCCCTGTCAGATTGCTAATGCTGCTTTCAGCAAGTGACAGGGTTCAAATGCAGCTCCTGGGACTGTCGAATTGGCAGGTGTGTGAGTCTGTCCACATCAAATTTGGAGCCAGGAGAGAGAAGTTGGGAGTAAGCTGCAAGTCCCTTTGGGACCGCAAGCTTGCCTGGCTGGGCTTTTTGAGGTCCTGGCGCTTGGTTGGTGGCTCCCAGCCCACAGCACCTGGGAGAAGGGGGGTTGGGGCAAGAGCCTCCGCGATGTTTCCGGCCAGATGGAAGAGCTTTGATGGCCCAGGCTGTAGGGAGCCCAGCAGAGCAGCTGCTGGCCCGACTCCCACAGCACCAGGCCTGGCAGAGGATAACAGGGGAGAGGGGCCAGCGGGTTGAAGGCGAAAGGGAAGCTGTTCCAGGGGACGTAAGGGAGGGGAAAACCAGTGTGTCCCTTCAGAGTTAATATGTAGAACCAAATTAGAAAAAAATCCTTGTTCCCGCCTGATTTCCATAGCAGGATTTCTGCACCTCTGCAGGCTGGGGCTGAGGGAGGGTGGTGTTGCTGAGGAGTTTTGCCATGTCACTTGTGTAATGCTGCTGTTGGGTGTAACTTTAAAAATAGCATGCTACAACAGGTGGGCACAATTATGGGATGGTTCCCCAAAATAGCAAGCAACTGTCAGTTTGCTTGGCAAGTTAGTATAAAACTTTCTTCTTTTCAGTTTTGCAGAATTTGATTCTAAAATTCCCCACCAGAACTGACCTGGGGGAGAGGAACTGAAATAGGGAGGCAGAAAGGAGGGAATGGTCTAATGGCAGGGTTTTCCTTGTCTAACCTCACCACGTGTCAGAAAAACAAACTGCAATAAAGGGATATAAGTTGTCAAGAAGGATATGTTGGTGTCCTTTTTTTTTTTCTTTCTTTCTTTAAAATTAACCAGATTCAGATGTTTCATCTGACTTAAAAGACCAGACTTCCAAGTTTTCACCTACTCAGTAGGATGGTGACTGCGGCTTTCATACAGGTAATTTGAACTCTGGTCTGTGTAAATGTCTGAGTTAATATACGCTATCACACTGTAACTTCCTCCCATATCAGGACTGTTTCTCCCCCCAAATCCGCTTACAAGAGCTCCTTCACTAATGTGCATACAATTAGTACTAAAATCTGAAATTGGCCTTGACAAATGTCAGTTTAATCAAAATGTTAGCTTATCAGAGCATCCGCAAATAAAATCTAATGTTAGCTGAATATTGTAATGCAGGAAATGTACTAATATTACTTGCCAAATGCATTTAGACCAGATGTCTGATGTAAAGTAAAGCCAGTAAAGCAAGTCTTCAGTTGTAACTATGTAAAATGACAAATCAACCTGTGGTGTCTACTGAAACTGCAAAATAAAATTAAGAGTTAAGAAAACAAGACAGCTCTTGGATTTCTCCTGGAATAGAAAGTCCGGCATGTTTGTCCATCTGTCCCCCAAAACAGGCTGCTGAATAGCTATTATTGAGCCTTTTCACTTGTAATTACTAGAACACAGGTTTGGGGCAGAAGTCTAAAAGGCTGGTGTCTCTGCTTTTGAGAAGACAGTAAAGCAAAGCTGTGCTACCACAGCCAATAGCACAGTCTTGCTTAAGCCAGGTGCTATTGGAACAACATAAAGTAGCTAGATCCTCAGAGGTTGCTTTTGCCACAACATTTATTAATTTTTTGTTTACAAGCAAGATCTTGGCAAGACCTTTCAGTCAGCATGCTTCCCTGACTCTCTAATGCTACAGCTGGCAAGCAAAGCTAAGCACGTTCAGCTGAGCGTGCATTGGTACCTGCTCTGTTCCCACCGTGGGACTGGGCTGCTCACCAGGATGCCACAGCCAGCTTCAGCTGCCATGGCCTCAAAGGCAGGAAATTAAGCTAGGAGTCTGTAGGAGAGTTGAAATTTGTTAGTTTAACACTGCTGCTGTGTTTTGGGGTTTTTTGTTGTTGGGTGGTTTGCTTTTTTTCTTTCTTCTTCTCCTAACTCTTTGTTGTTCTTACAACTTCATCTTTGCAGGATTTTCTATCTAGAGCGTGGAGTACAAGCCACAAGTTCCTCTGCCCCCACCCCCCCACCCCATTTTGATACCCATTTCCAGATAGCATGAACTGCTGCGTGAGGATTTCCCTCCTTCCCAACCCACAGTTCTATTTTTCTAGTAAAACATAAGTGGCTTTGCATATATTCATATGAAAATACAGCTATATGATGCTTGGAAATTAAAGTGCACTGTCTAATGATAGTGCCTTCAGGTCTTCATTAGGGCTGAGAGCCATGTTGTGGTATAAGCCTGTACAAACCCTTCTACAGAGCATATGTCGACCAAGTCATGATTTTTAAGAGCACAAAGTGCAGCAGCAATTGCGCTTTTTTTTTTTTTTAATTTTATAAAGCTCACAGAAGAAGTAGAATCTACTTTGTCAGGAAAGATGATCAAAGTCTGCTTTCTTATATGTGGCCCCTTATTGTAATTCATTACTTGGTCTTTCAATTTTCAGACATGGAAAGGAAGATACGTACCCAAATCTTCATGTAACTTGCAAAAACAATGAGCTCTTGAGGGAAACTAGCTGTCATCTGAGCTTGTGTAAGATAACCAAAACCCATCTGGACGAAAATATGCTACTCTGAAAGTACAGCAGGTCCTTTGGCTTGGGTTAGAGGGGTTTTTTTATAGAGAAACTTTAAAAAACAAAAGAAGTTGTAGTCATAAATTGGGAGACTTTCTATGTTTGCTAAAATCATTATCTTCGGAAGGTGAAAATAAACAGAAAAAGAAAACCAAGAAAATCTTTACTCTAGGACAGCACACCTGTTAGTTTTCCAAAGAAGAGGATGGCATGCTGGAGATGCAAAGAGTAGAGATCAGTAGCACTCTTCAAAGGCAACCGTTACATTTTCATAAAAGCATTTCTTTCTTGGTGTGGTTAGTTGGAACATTTGTCTGAACAGCCAGCTTGTCTTTGGTCTATCTTCTATATTTTTGGTATTCTTGGCTCTTAAATGAAATAGCCCTTTGGGTGAAATTGCCCTGTAGCTGTAATTTCTTTAATACAGCTCCACTTGTTTGGTGCAGGTATACTCTGGGTATTATTTGCATGGTAAAAATAAGCTACCCGATTCCCAGGCTGTCTTGACAGGTAGTGTATCTCTTCTGAGCCACAGTTCCACAAACATACCAGCTTGGCTTCTAGGTGGTTTGTCTTCCTCTTCAACCATTACTAGTAGCATTACTGCTAGTAGTCATGTATTAACTCTCAACTCCAGGTCCACATAGACACAAAATCTTGGAGCAAAATTTAGCCGTGGTATAGCCCGTAAAACCTTTTAATCTGGTGTTTGAGAAAGTACAGAAATCAAGCTGTCGGATGACTTGTGGTTCTACTCCATTAACTGGTTTTAACCATTTTAATGAGGTTGAATTTGCAAATCTGTTGCAGTAGCTTTTTAAAACAACAGTGTATTTAATAGTATGTTTCCTTTAAATATATGCAGCCCATGATAATTTAAAAAAAAAAATCTTATTTTTTTGTATCTGTGTTCCCTTCTGCTGAAGAAGGTAAAGAGGAAGGGAGAAATTCTGGCTGCAAATGGTTAGAGCAGTGACCTGCAGAGATCCTCACGGCAAAGATGTGTGCTGCTTCATTATTTTATAGCAACAGGTGTGCTGGCTTAGCACAGAATAACTCTCATGCTTTCTTCCCTTCAATTATAGCTGGCAGCTGCAACAGAGATCAGCCTCCTCCCCTGCTGTACAGAGCCTCAGTAATTTGTTATTCCATATGGTTGAGGTCTGCAACCTGACCAGAAGCTCAGCACCTTACACAGGGGCGAGGGGAGCAAGAAGGGTATGCATCCCCCTTTACATTTTGAACTCCTGGCATCCTTCCATACTTGCAAAGGGCCCAGTCCCTGCTCACATCTTCACTCCTGAGTGAATAGCATTCAGATTAACTCCTCTGTGACTCCGGTAGGAGCGGCTAGCCTGCAAAAAGCCCATGAGCTGCAGAGAGATCAGGTTATGGCAGTGAGTGACTGTCTTGGAGTTGGACTAATTGGAGCTCTCTAGTCCCTGTCCCACCTAACGTGGCCTTTCAGGGCTTTTCCTCCTCATTTAAGGTTGTATGCATGCAGGGAGGATGTGAATTAGGGGCAGCACTCAAAGGAAATTCTGCAATGATACTTTTGATATATAGTTGTGCTGTATCAATATCAGTTGAATTCTTTTCCCCCCTTCCCCCTTTTCTATGTGTATTTTGAAGAAGTTGGCATTTCATCATTTGAGGTTGAAGTAGTTGGACAAAATGTCTAGGTTTGCATGAGGGGGAGCTGGGAAGAAGAGACTTGTTCTTATTTCAGGTCCTTCTAAACTTCACCAGTGGTTCTGCCCAACAAGAGAAAACATGCGTCTATACCTTGGGAAAATCTGGCACTACTTTATTTTGATTACAGAAAACATACAGAAAATATCCTGTTCTTCTGCTATTTTAAAATGCTATAAATCGTGTGGCTTCCTGTGATGTCATGTGTGTCATTGTTTAATGCGAGGTAGGGGTTGGGAAAGGTGGGTGATGTACTTTCTGCACAACTTAACTTCAGGAAAGTTAATGGTTTGACCTTCATCCATAGGAAAGGAAGAGATAGGAAAGCTGTGTTTTTAATGCTTGGAAAAGTAAGGAAGAATCATAAAGACAGGAAAGGGAAAATACTTTTTAACACATGATCTCATTGTTACTTTTTTTCACTGGTAATTTATTAGCCCAGCAAATGTTGGCTATGACAATTAAATAGTGCTTGACCTCACTACAAAAGGACTGCTAGATTTAACAGAACAAGCTTAATTCTCAGAGATCTTAATATTCTGAGAGATTGGAGTTGATATTTGCCGTGTTGTGAACGAGGGGATTTGTGATGTCCACCTGAATGTTGAGTAACTTTTTTTTTAATGACTTTTTCCAGTGATGTGTGAGAATGGTTGCGTTAGAGGCAAGGGACAGTCTGCACAGTCAAGGGAGATGCAGCTTCCCCGGGGGTGTTTGGCAATTGAGAACTTCTGTAGAATGGCAGATGAATGTGTTTTGTTTCAGAAAATGCCATAATTAGGAACTTTGTATATTTATTGTAAAGTGGAGTTGGTTAAAATTTTCACATCTTTAATCTACTTAGAGGTGACATTTGCCTCATCTCAAATATTTGAGATCTGTTGGAATCTCAGTGAGGCCACTCTAAGAAAGTGAAATGTCATTAAATCTTTAAAACCTGCTTCTGACTCTGACAGGCAGCCTCAATTTCAGTAGTGAGGGTTTTTTTTTTTTTCAGTGTATGGTCAATGAAGATTTCTGGGATCAAATGTATCATGCATTAATGCCACTAGCGGGCAAAAAATCTGGTGGCTTAATTTCTTTCTTAGGCACGTGCAAAAAGAAAAAGAGCAAGGGAAACCTGCTGCTACTTTTTTTGTTGGTGTGGGGTTTTTTCGTGGTTTTTTTTTTTTAATTATTATTTAATCTGTCGCTTGCTTTAGGAATGGAGAGTGAGTTTTGTGTGTGGCATCCTTTTATATCCATTTTAAACACCTAGACCTCAGGCCTGGTCTATGCGTCGAGCAGTGTCCTGGTACTCTTGGACTTGAGGATGCTCACATAAGTATCTGAATGCTTTTGTGTAAGGAGAGTGCTGGAAGAGTAAAGATGCCCCAGTGTCTTGGAAGAACCTGTTTGTCTTGGCAAGATGATGTTTGGGTTTTTTTTGCAATTAGTTTGTAATTCAGCCTTTTAGTGAAGCAGCTGTCTGCAAAACACCTTTCTGAATCTGAGTGATAGTTATGTCTGCATAGGCTTGTTTTGTATACGTGCTCCTGTTCCTCTTCTGTGTGCCCACCTGCTGCTGGGGACAGGGCAGGAGTCTCGGGGAGAGGGAATGGTAGTCTGGCTTGCTTTCACTGTTTTTTGTGTTTTTTCTGCACCCTCACTTGAAGGCAGACTATCCTGGGGGGTTTCTTCTAGTCCTGCTGGAGCTGGAAAATGGAGGTGCTGAAGGGAGGCAGATGCGGAAAGGAATAACTTTTTCATTTCACTTCCACTATTTTGTTCACGGATCTCCCTCTCCCCTTCCCCTCATCGCCCAAAAATCTCAATCTATAACAAGACTAGCTTTTAATCTTTTGAGTGGCTTGGGTGTTGCTGTGAGGCATTCAAAGATAGAAGCTGAGGCACTGGAAAAAGAGCTGATTCTTTTATCTTAGTGTATCTGGTATCGTGTTCATATTCCCAGTTAAAAAGAGACCTTTGTTTCCCTGCTGGTGAGGAAGCTTTGGGAGTGTGGTGAGACTAGTAGTTTCTGATGTGTGTTTCTCTGATCCCATAGTAGCCTATAGTTGAAGCTCAATTGCTGCTCAGTTGGTTGTTTTGAACTACATAATTTCGTTTAAATTGCACATTTTGTAAACTGACTTGAAGAGTTAATAACTGTTTTAATACTAACTTGTAAGAACATAGTCCAGGTTAAAAATAAAATTACAGCTGTTGGAACCAGGCTGAGTTCAAGGCCTATTAGTATTGTCTTCAGAAAAAATATCTGTCCTTATTAGCAAGGTTTTGGGTTACAGGCCATTACATGATTAGCAGGATCACAAGTGCAGCAAAATGAACTGCATGTCAGCATTGTAACACGCTTACTTCCCAGCATTTCTTTGTGCGAATAAAAATAAAATGCAGAACTGCGGTTTGTTCTTGGCTTTTCTTCACTGGCCCTCTGTGAAAACAAGCTCCCATCTGGCAAACCAGGTAGCTAGCATGATCACTATGAATTCAAGCTATGCAGTAACCGGATATAAGGAAAAGAGTTCTTGCTTAGACATGCGCTCCTAGATTTGACTACCTTGTTTTTAAGACAGATGGGAATGTGCCCTAGGGGAGGAACAATGTGGAGTGTTTTTTTCCCTGTATAGCCTAGTCCTTCAGAACTGAGTCTAACACTGTGGCTTTTCTCTTTTTCTCCCTTTCCAGTCCTTCCTCCGGTGCTGGTTCCAAGGCACAGCGAGTACAATCCCCAGCACAGCCTCTTGGCCCAGTTCCGCAACCTGGGACAAAACGAGCCCCACATGCCACACAATGCTACTTTCCCAGACTCTTTTCAGCAACCCAATAGTCACCCGTTTCCTCACTCACCCAACAGCAGCTATCCAAACTCGCCTGGAAGCAGCAGTAGCACCTACCCGCATTCTCCAGCCAGCTCAGACCCGGGAAGTCCTTTCCAGATGCCAGGTACGGTCAACTTCGATTTCCCTTCAGAAGGGAGAAGGTAGTTGCACATCACTGGTATCATGATTTTTTTGCTTAATAACACCAAATTATCAGCCAACATTTGTGTTCAATAGCAGCTGAGAGATGTAAGGTAATAAAGACTGTGTAATCACTTCATCTAGTAATGATATTGAGTGGCTTAATATTGTGCCTCTTTCAAACACAAAACGTTACAGTAAAACTCTTCTGGGGCAGGGGGAGGGATTCAAAATGTTAAATTGGTCCCCAAAACAGTTTAGCCTAGAAAGCATAGTGTTTAATGCACAAGAAGTGTAATGCTACAGACCATCCTTGCTTAGGAAAGAGATCATCATAAATGTAGCACAAGGTTTTAGTTCTGAAAAAGAAGGATGTTTCTCAAGGGGATCATGCTATTGCTACTTGATAGAATTTTTTCACATAATGATGTAATTTCAAGGAACAAATTACTTCAACTGAAAAACAGTTCCTTAAGGCCCTGAACAGAAATCTTCAGGCAGGTTTTACTTCCTAAAGTCAAAGAAGTAACAGCCTTTCTTTGTTGACTGATGTCCATAGAAAAATCTGTCTGTCTTTGGTCTTTATATGCAGATGGATAAAAATACTGCAGAAGCAGTCTGTGACAGATTTGATCTAAATTCTAGGATTCCATACAAATGCTTACTCATGTTCTGTTTTCATGTTTTCTTCAGGGGCTGAGGGAGGGCGTGTGTAAACAAAGTGGCAGACTTGTGAAAATCTGTTTTCTATTACATGAAATAAACATCCATAGATTTCTGCTGCTGATAGTTGTTTCTCTAAAATGTTTCTCTTGTGAGTGAAGACTACTGAATTTGCAGGGGCAGGAGGGAAGGAAAGAGAGTTTGTATTGGCTTTTCTAAACAGTGTGAAAACTTGCCACAAAACCAGTTCTTTCCTTCCTTTTTCTTTTTTTTTTTTTTTAAATAGGATTGGTGTGGTTGGGGCTCTTCCAGCAGAGATAAAGGCTTCTCTAACAAGGTCTTCCTGAACACTGACTTGTGGAAGTTCACTTGATCTTTTGAGGGTCTGTTCTGTCCACATGCCTGTAAAGACAAGTCAGTGAAGAAATTCAATTAGAGGAGAGGTCAAGATACTGATGTCCTTGATGCTTAGCTCTGGACAGTTGTCCGTCTTGCCCTAATGGGGGAAGAAGCTGACTTTTGGAAAAAAAAAAAAAAAAAAAAAAGGCAGCAAGGCAGCTATTCAGAGATCTTGAAAACTTTCTGGATACTGGCTAATTTGTTGCTTGTGACCCTACAACCTTGTTTCCCTATCTGTGCATCGCTAACATAATGTTTGCACACACACGAACATTTAAGGCTTAGTAAAACGCAAGGCTTTAACTCTGTTAAGCTTTTAATACAGTCCTGTTGTCATCTGTCTTTCTCTGCTGCTCTCTTGTCCAACTGAGGGTATCCAAGTGAGGGAATTAGCAAGGTACCTGCCAGCATTATATGTAAAGCTCTCAACAGAGTATCTCCTAAACAATAAGCAGTTAATAGATTTCATTAATATATGGGTTTTCTTAAAAAAAAAAAAACAACCAGACAAACAAAAAACTCCACCACGAAAACCCCAAAACTTCCAAAGCAGTGGTATGATTCACCTGCCTTTGGTTGATGCTTATTTGGTTTTCAGGGTTTTGGAGGCCCCTGTGATTATTTGCTGTGGTAGTTTGCAATTCATGCTCTCAGTAATGGAAGTAAATGTGGGATGAACAGCAGCTGTGTTCACCAGAGATAGTACAGTGGTAATCTAATCTCAGCTTTTGCAGCGAAAGCTTGCAGGGATCAGGCAAGGGTTTCTCTTGCATGTACCTCTGTGCAATTGATTTGGAGGAGAGTGTCCTCTGGTGTGTTGGGAAATGGTGACATCGGCAACTTCCTGCAGCTTCTAAGAAGCCATTTGGGAACCTTTCCCGGAAGTGGAATAGGCAACTGAAGGGCAACATGAGTACCTGGCTGGGGTGCTTCAAACAGGGCTGAAAGCAGTGTGGTAGTGAGTATGGTCATTGTGCACAGGCTACTTCTAGGCTAGTGATACAATCCTGAATGGGGCAGTACGGCCAGTAAGAGACACTGACAAATAAATTCCAGACCCAGATGGCTACTTCTGTAGAACTTGTGTTCCTGAACACTTTCTACTCTTCCCAATCTAGGGAAGTAGAGCTAATACTTCTCAATGACAATAATAAGGTCCTGGATATATCTGGGATATTTGAATACTTTGCTGATAGAATCATGTTGGAAACAGAAAAGTTCAAACTAGAAGTTTTTGTTCCAACTCCTGTTCACATTTACCACATTCAATATCTACTCTTGGCCCAGTCCTGAGACCTCTTTGTGCCTTAATGTCTATACGGCACTTTCAACCTGCAAAAAACGTGGGCTGGAAACATAGCTGAGCTTTCTTCTGTGGTTTGTTGGGGGGGAGTGACTCGTTTATAGTGTAGTTGTGCTTAATATGCACAGTAATTCTTTGTTTTCCTGATTCAAGGTCTGGGATTGCTTTCTCAGATTTCTGGTGGGTGGCAGTTTATAGCTGAGTCAGGCTGGAAGCATTTCCAGGCTAGAAGTGTTTATGTGGATATGTATATATACTTTAAAGAGAGGAAAGGACTTGTGTATCTGTGCCTTTTCTATATTTAGCTGATACTCCCCCTCCGGCTTACCTGCCTCCGGAAGATCAGATGACACATGATACCTCCCAGCCAATGGATACCAACATGATGGCACCCGCAATTCCCCCTGACATACACAGAGGAGGTAAAAACACTTCTTTCTTGTCCTCTGCTTCGCTTCTTAAGAGTAAAGAAGTTTCAGAACTTACTTTTAATAATTGAGTTTTAGTTTTGGATGTATGTTGATTATGGAAATTTTTAGCTGTAGAAAAGGAAAAAAAAAAACCCAACCATGTAGTTTTTTCTGTTGTTGTAAGGGATGAAATGGTAAATCTGGAGATAAAAATTTATAAATGTAAATATTTAAGACAAGAAGCTATCGCATGTAAAATGTACAGGGTTTATTACTTTCTTACTCCCAACCAACTCAACAACTAAAGTTGTTTTATGTTTTGTATCTGGAACTTCCACTAATCACTAAACAGAAAGAATTCCTGTGATGCTTCACATTTCTGTGTGTGATGCTGAAATGACACGTGTGCAAGGAAAGGAATCTTTCTCTTATGATTACGTTGACTTATTGAAACAATGCAGTTAATGCTATATAGAGCCTACTGAGTTGTGGATGACAGTAGAGGTGGTCAAGTATAGCTCTCCAAGCAAAGACTTGATCAGAGGATGGATGCTAATACTATCAGTTGTTTAAACTCCCAGAGACATTTTACCTGGGCAACTGGAATATCTGTATTTTTAACTCTGAGACAGTACATCTCAGAAAATTGTCTTTTCTTATTTTGTTTTTGTCCTGAATTCTAAACTTCAGTCCTTAAAGAGTATGTTCTGCTTTTAATAATTTACCTTTCTCCTGGTCATAAGGGTGTTTGAGGGTTTCTTTCATATTTTGTTTTGTTCCATCCTCTCCCACCATTTTTGTTCCATCTTTGAGTCATGCAGTGATAGCACTTGGTTCACAATTCAGAGCTGTCTGCCTGAGGTGTGGCATTGCTACAGACTTTAAAATCTGTATTAAAAAACCCATACTGCTTTATGTACTATGACACAGGCATCTTTTTACACATTGCTTTTTGAAGCCTTTGCAGCCAGCCGTGACTGCTGAGTAAAGGATTTAGTGCATTCATCACATTGTGAGAAATAGCCCCTTTAGAGAACACATAAGCTTACACAGTTGTGGCCCATGCCAAGAAAGAACAGCAAGCTGGATGCTGTGCCAAAATGATTATCAAGATCACAAACATATGAACAATTTAACTGTTGTTTGATTTTTTTTTTTTTTTTTGTACTTGTTTTGTTGCTAAGCTTGATGTCTGGTTTCAGGAAGTATATTTGCCCTCTTAGAACAATCTGTATAGCTTTTGTGCTAACCTATTTACTCTCTGTGTGGAATGAGTTTTGCATGTGATAAACCCTGTCTGTAACATTTCCACTTTTCACTGATCCAGTACATTCTGTGTGTATGTATAGTCCTTGCTGGCCCAAAGCACGTTTATCAATGTTTAAGTCTAGTTGCAGACCTTTCCATGTTTGTCCTTCTCACAAAATACATGAGTACTGTAGAATTCCTTTATTACATGAGAGTTGATAGAGAAAAGAGTTTACATTTTTCTTGCTTTTTAACTTTTAACCTTTTCAGAGTAAAAATTGTGTCTATTAGTATTTTTCCCTCCTAGTAGCTTAGTACAATGGATTTTAATTTCTGTCCTTTCATTAAAAAAAAAACAAACAAAAAAAACAACACAAAAAACCTTAGTTATATGTGCCTTCATGTGTTTATTATTCATATACATATGCTGTAATTGCACTACTTCAAAAAAAAAATCTGCTGCAGGTTGTAAAAGAGTTTTTACTGTGAACTTACTGCAGCATTTTTGTTGCAAACTTTTTAGAAGCGTATTCTTCATGGTGATTTGTTAGTCTTAAGAGATTTGATTTAACAAGCTGCATCCTGTCAATGAAGTTGGGTAATTTCCATTGTTGGCCCATGCTGGGAATAGAGAGACTAAACGCACCTGCTCTGCATGACTTAAAGCAAATGTAAGGAAGTTAGTATGAAATCTGTGTGAGAGAGATATGATTCATTCTGTAAGAATGGCCAGCTGGCAAGATTTCTTCCTGACTTTGAGAACTGGGGCAAAGCTGCAGCTTTGATAATTGCTGGCATCTTCATGGGAATTAAAAGTGTAGTAACTTCTTACTAATAATTAATGACTGATTTTCATTATTCTTTATTGTGTTGGGGTTTTTTATAGTTATGTGAAAGGATAGAAAATGCTAGGCTATCAGGAAAGATCAGCTCCTTTTTACCAGTGTTTTAATCAAGTTATTGGTCAGCAGTAGGCACTATGCTCAAAAGTTTTACACAGTGATACAGGATGTGTTCTCCTGCTTTTGATTATTTGCCACCTTTTGTATCTGCTATGTACTGCTGGTTTGCAGGGACTTTTTGTTTTTTGTTTTGCACGTGTCTCAAAACTCATAGCGGTATGATCTGTGAACAGAGGAAAATATGGACGCTGGTCTAAATTGGCTTATTTCAGTAAAGACTTGAGGCTGGGAGAAGGAAACCTCTGGCCAGAGAAGCAAGTTTTCCCATAATACCAGTCTGATTTTCATTTTAGCACTTCGACATGTAGTTGGATCTTTAATCTGCAAAGTTGGTATCTTAGCAGCAAGTCCAACTGTGCTAGGCTTAGCAGTAAAATAAATAGCCTCCTTCATTTAAAAGAAACCACACAAAGCAGCCACATCCCTTCACTAGCCTCCTTTTATTTGCAGGCAGTTTAATAATTTGTAGCTGCATTTGGCACTTGAAAGAATGTGCACTGGGTGCAGATATCTGAAGAAGCTCGTGTTGTTGTTGGACACTCACTGGGAAGCACTTTTTCGTAAAGACCTTTGGTATCATCTGGATAAATTGTTCCCTGTGCACAGTCACAAGTGTTACCTCAAGACTTCCATGTGTTTCTAGAGCTTGATGGGTAGAAGTCGTGAACCAGGAATTTTCTGTCGGCGTTCTGCACAATTCCCAGCTTCAGTTAGGAGCTGTTCAAGAGGAGCTTCTTGTTACCAGAGTCTGGAAAACCACATTCTGAGAAATCCTTGCCATTACTCAGCAAGTAATTCCTTTGGTGATGAACAGTTTCAGATTTTGCATTTTGTAGCACTTGATGAATAAAAGGTTCTCATTAAATAGTACCTTCCTCCATTTCATCCGCTCTTCAGCGCAGCGTAATTGTCAGGATCCTGCGCGCTATGCCCTTGTTCAGCCTCCAATCCCAAGCAGTATCTATTCATATTGAAGATGTGCTTCGTGCATGTTCTGCAGACAAATGTCAATCTCTCTTAGTTTTTGAAGTCTCCTACCCTTCCCCCAAGAAGCCCAGGATCAAGATTTGTGCATGCCCTGAATGCTGAAAGATTGATCTGCTGACTTCGTGTTTAAGCTACTTTGCTATACTTCTTGGTACCCAAAGTTACAGATGGTCTCTTGTGCAGTTGTGTGATGCTGTTTCTCCCTGTCACTATACAACTTTATGGTAAGCACAAAGGTGACTTGTAATTTGGTATCCGAGTAAAATGAACTGAAGTAGAAATGAATTTACTAAATCGGTAAGAAAGCAGAGCTGTATAACTGCAGTGTTTCTCTGCTGTCTGGGCCCACACCATAGTGTATTGTAGAAGATGCAGCAGTTCAAAAATAACTGAAGAGAGAAGAACCTTCATTTAGCTGCACTTTTAATTATCCAGCTCATCTTTCTGTCATCTTCAGCCAAAATCTGCAGGTTTATGAATCTTTACATCTCAAGTCTGTGTTCCAGCAGTGTTAGATTGTAACATTTCCATTGTTGCTTTACAGATGTTCAGGCAGTTGCTTATGAAGAGCCAAAGCATTGGTGCTCCATTGTCTACTATGAGCTGAATAATCGCGTCGGGGAGGCATTCCACGCTTCTTCCACCAGCATCCTGGTGGATGGCTTCACTGATCCTTCAAACAACAAGAACAGATTTTGCTTGGGGCTGCTCTCAAACGTTAACCGCAACTCCACCATTGAGAACACTAGGCGGCATATTGGCAAAGGTGAGTTTTGGATCTTTGCATCCATTTTTTGGGTTTGGGGAGGGAGAGGGGGTGTTTCCCCTAGACATGACAACCTGGGCCACTTGCCTCAAGAGCAGGCTGGTCTTCCCAAGTACATGGGATAAGTGCTTGTGTTGGTAAATATGTAATTTTCTGGTCAGATTGTATAAGCAAAGTATTGTTCTTACCTGGTGTGTAATTACAGGAAGCTTTTACCCTTAATCAATTTTTAATTGCCCAAAGGCTGTCATAATCTTAATTGGAATGACATCTTAAGATAGTTTGTCTAATGAAATGTCTTGATTTATCTTGATTATTGGTGTATGTGGAAATCCAAATTATAGTTCTCGGCACCAAATTTTTAGCTAGCCTTAGTTCCAACATAAATTAGCTATCCTAACATGTATTTAGAGAGACAACCTGCTAAAATAGCTTTTCCAAATGCATTTATCACAGGCTGGTTACTCTTTCAGTGGGAATTCTGTGCTTCTCTTCTATGGCTGTGACAACGTCCTGCAAAAGAGAAAATCTTCTGGTTTATGTCTGACTTAATACAGTCCTCTTCTCTGAGGAACCACCTGTAATGCAAATGACAGGCAAAACTGACATTGCCCCCTGGAATGGGGCATTCCTGCCAGACAGATCTTTTAGGTGTTTACATTATTAAAACACTATAAATTTTCTGAGACAGTTGGGTTCAGCATGCCCAAGCAGCGAGGCATATGTTGTAAGTGCCAATTAATGAAATATCTTCCTCCTCCATAGAGGAGAAAAGAATTGTAACTGAAGAGAACTTCAAGTTTAAGCCCTCGGTCTGGAGAGCTGAGGACTTGTGCAGCACTCAGCAGTACAGCACACCTGTGTTGTGCCACTCAAGTCCTAATACTTCTTACTTCTTTTCCTCCCCATCCATCTTACCAAGTATCAGGATATTTATTTAACACCTCATTCATTTTCCTGTTGAAAGTAACCCAGCTGCAAGCAGAGTTCTGCTGAAGCACTTAACTGCATATGTACCGAAGCAGAGTGCGGAAGAGACAAGGATGCTGTTGAATAAGCACATGCGTGTAACTAATGATGATGTAAAACTGTTAGTCTTTGAGGAAGGAGGAGTAAATCCCGAACTCGAAGACATAGCCATAAGTTTTTTGCAGATCAGGTGAGAGTATTTATGTACCCACACAGGTACGTACATAGTCAATCTTAGATAACAGGGCACAGTCAAGGCTTTCTGACTGGACTTCAGTTTAGTTTTTAAATTCTGTGTGTTCACTTCTCTGACTCATGACGCTGTGGGAGGTGAAAGGTTTAAACAGCAAATAATCCATTTTTAAACACAAAAGGCAAATTTTCTTTCTCTCAAAGCCTTTGGAATTGAGTCCTGGTGACAGCAAATCTCCACAAAGGTTCCCTGTATGTCACTCTTCTGGGGCTTGCTGCCATCAGTGGCAGGTGAGGGAGCAGGCAGTAGAAGGGGAAAGGACTATAAAATTGGTTTGTACCCTCATTTGACAGATACATCTGAGGAACGTAAAGGCAACTTTCTTTTTTCCAGCTTTCTGGAATTAAAGTGAACTGAAAAAACTCATGCTATCCAAAACAGCATTCAGTACTTTTCCAGAGAATCAAGCTTGGGGCTGCTTTAGTATCTAGAAATTACGCAGTAGGTTTCTGCTCTCTCCTCTTGCATTCCCAAGTATTGTTTTACATAAATATAACGAGAAAAAGTTCAAGTGGTCAAGCTATCTAATGTACTGCATCAGAACTACTGCAGTGCTTGTTAGTTTATTGTTGAATATGCAATGTGTTAAAATGCAGGAATTGCCCATTTCCATTATATATATGTACATAGGCACTCTCTGCACAAATTGCCTACTGATGAAACAGAAAAGTAAATACCAAGTTTGAAGACAGACAGATGATGGTCTGATATGCAAAAACTGTTTATCTCTTTAAGCAGAAACATA
Source organism: Strix aluco (assembly GCF_031877795.1). Taxonomy (NCBI): domain Eukaryota; kingdom Metazoa; phylum Chordata; class Aves; order Strigiformes; family Strigidae; genus Strix; species Strix aluco. The sequence continues at coordinate 80,252,359 of NC_133934.1, forward strand.
TTTCTGTGGCAACAGAGCGTGAGAAATAGATACACAGTGTGAATTTGTCTCATCTCCTTATGTCAACCTTCTCTTCGCAGGTGTTCATCTCTATTACGTTGGTGGGGAAGTGTATGCTGAGTGTCTGAGCGACAGCAGTATTTTTGTGCAAAGTCGGAACTGCAACTACCATCATGGGTTCCATCCCACCACGGTCTGCAAAATCCCCAGTGGCTGCAGTTTGAAAATTTTCAATAATCAAGAGTTTGCTCAGCTTTTGGCTCAGTCAGTTAATCATGGCTTTGAGACAGTGTATGAGCTTACTAAGATGTGCACTCTCCGTATGAGTTTTGTAAAGGTATGTGAAAATTTGCTTGAGGTAATTTTGTAAGCAAAATAAATTCTTTCTTCTTAATGTGGTGATTTTGAATGGTCCAGTGCCTCCCTCTATTGACCTGTTAATAGCTGTTGAATTTTAAGTATGGAAAAATGTTCCTTAAGTGTAAGACAAATCTTAATGAAACAAAGTTGTCTTTGTGGACAAAAGTCCATCTGATGCACATACTTTGAAAACTTGAGGTGACTTGAAGAAGTCTTCACATAGGTCTGTAGTCATTTGTGAAGCATTTCTATCATGTCTGTTAACTATTCTCATTTCATTGAATTGCCTCTTGTAAATTTTTAGTGTTTCAGTTGAATTCTTGTATTTAGTATGTGTATAAACTGTGTATGTATATAGAATTATTTGCATAATTACTCTGGAATTATGGGGCTTGTCTTTTTAATTTTGTGGGATATGGTAAGATACAGTATGAGTAAGTTTTGAAAATAATTAAGTCATTAATTACCTGGCCTAAAAGTGGAAAATCCACCAGTTGATTATGTAGCATCAGCTTTTGCCCCCTTCTTTTGACCATTGTTACAGTCCATGCTATCTCCTAGTCTGTAAGAGGCTCAGCTGAACTTCATGCTCCTGTTTCTTTGGTGATATTTTTGGACAGTTGAGCTGGGACTGCAGTGTAAGTCATTATAGCAGTTGTGGGAGTGTAGATAGCATAATCCTCTAAATCTGTCTTGACCGGCAGCTCCCAAATTAGGTGCTGCAGTAATTATTTAGAATAATATACATAGCTTTTTATTCTAGGGGGGATGCAAGGTCAAGATTTGTGATGTGCCTGTGAGTGTCAACATAGGTACTAATATAAAAGGGCTGGTCACATATAGGAAAGTGGTCAGATGAGGATAGTAATATGCTGAAGTGCTCTTCTTGTCAGGAGGATAGAAACTTTAAGATGTGTTAGGACAGGGGTTCTTAAAATGGTATAGGTTGTTTATAGGTCTGCATCCTATAGAGCCGCACGGCAGCATTGCCTGAACAGTTGCACAGGACCTCTCCTGCGTATTGGATGTTGCAGCACACAGTGTTTAGAGCGGCTGCCACCTGTGTTGGGAGCTGGGTAATCCCTTCATTAGGGGTGAATACAGAGCAGACCTATCTGTACCCATGGCTGTCTTAGTCTTGTCTCCATACCTGCCCCAAAAATGGTTCACTTACAAAATGATTTTGAGTGCTGCTTGAATATCTCCTTATATCTTTGATAATTACTGTAACTGAATCAGGTATGAGCTGAAACAAAACATATCTTGTCTTAACTTGAGAAATAGCCTGCTGGGGAATGACCATGCCCTCTTTTTCCAGAAAGGAAAGCTTCTGACTTGCTGCTCAGTTTATCATGCCCATACCTGTGAATGATGCTTTGGTTCTTGTCAGACAGATGCCTCACCCCCCACTTCCATAATGTCAGTCTGTGACCTCATTTTCTAATTTGCTGATGTTTGGCAGCATTTCCCCCCAGTTTGCTCTATTTTTGGTCTTGGCAGAGAAGACTTGATTATCCCCCTCTTCAGAGGCTTTATTGGGACATCATGCAGCTGGCAGTGAAGTATGGGGAAATTTTGCACTGCCACAGGTTATGTCTTTAAGAATGTAAAGAATTCTATTCCAAGAGATCAAGAGATCTCACAATGATACTTCCTCCAAATTTCTTCTTCTTTTTTTTTTTTTTAAATTCAGATTTGTTTGTTGAAATGTGATAATAGTTGGCACCCTGCTACCCTGTTGATAATGACTGTTGAAAGCTAGAGTATTTTGGTAAGAAAGATGATGATTGAAGTATGCTTCTCACATATTTGCTATTATAAAATAAGATGATTTTTTTTCTTTCCCCACTTATGATTTTGTTTTCAGGGTTGGGGAGCTGAATATCATCGCCAAGATGTAACAAGCACTCCATGCTGGATAGAAATACATCTTCATGGTCCGCTTCAATGGCTGGATAAAGTACTTACTCAGATGGGCTCTCCTCATAATCCTATTTCTTCAGTGTCTTAAAAGGTCCCAAGCTCCTGCATTTTGGAAACAATTGAGCCTTGCATGTACTTGAAGGACGTATGAGTCAGACACACAGATTTTATTTTTTTTTCCCCCCTGAACTGGCAACAGCTGAATAAGAGCCATGAAAATACTTGACTTCTGTGACCAACTGTTGGATTCAGAAATAAAAAAAAAAAAACAGAACAACCCCTTTGACATACTGTTGGTATCAGGAATTTTAGTTTACATTGTAACGTACTATTACAAAGTTGATTTGCAGGGCTTAGTGCAACTGGGACGACCGAGCTGAAACCACAATCTGTTGGACTGAGTTCCCGAAGGATCTTCCTGTAGCTGGCACTCTGAGATTCTCTTTCGTCCTTACATTCAGCGCTCGCTGTTTCCCCCTGTGTTCTCTGGGGCTAAGAGCCGATGTTGGTGAAGTCTGCTTTTTGCAGGCTCTCTGTAGTACATTTTAAAACCATTCGTCTAAGCTGATGGTTGCTGTTCTCTTTAAAAGAAAAAAAAAAAAGAGTCATAAGGTTTAATCTCAATAACTGTGTAATAATCTTTGAAATTGTGTCCTGACCATACTGCTGTAAGAATGTTAGGTATGTTTTTTGCTAAATGTATGTACGGTGTATTTGAAAGTCTAGAAATTAATTAGATTTAGACCATAAAGGAATTAGGAATATTTGAATGGGGGGAGGTGGGAGTGGGAAGGGAAAATGACAACTGAAATGTAGAATATATTGTAAACATAGCTTGTTAGTTTAAACTGAGGTCTGAGTTTTGCTGTGCAGTTCATTTTTATAGTGGCTTCATCTTATTAATTCTGACTGGTTTTGCCTCTTCATTTTCCCCCAAAACAATTGCGCAGCTAGTTAATTCTTTTACCCGTGAAGAGGATGAAATGATTAATACCTGCAGTTTGAAGGCTGCAGCTCTATGTATTTCAAGACAAAATTGTACAGAGTGCTCTCTAACTATTGAGCAGTTTTATACAGTTTATGTAACAGAAGTAGGCTTTTAATTTTGTAAGAGAATCTTGTTTTGCCAAACCTAGTAACTGTTAATTGTTTGGAGGACTACAAAATCCCTATGTGAGTCTATTTCAAACTTTTAAAAAATATATATTTTTAATTTTTTTTTTTTACTGCTTGGTTTATTTTCTTCTTTGATCTTTTATATTCACGTAAGCTGTAGTACTTTAAGTACCTTTATTCCAAAACTAGTGGGTCCTCTTTACTGGAAGTTTTGAATAAAACCTGTTGTTACTGCTTACATTTGATTAAAACCTTGTGTTGTCCACTTCTTGGTAGGCTCTTAACAAACCAGATAGAGATATGGTCTTGGAGGAGGAACCACTAGAAATGAGGATACGCTGAGCTTAGACATTTATGATTAGTACAGGTTAGTAACTCTACTAAACTCAGTATATGAGATGAGTACCCCAGAGAGAAAGATTTCTTAACTAGGCAAGATTAGAATGGGTGCAGTAACTGAAGTATCCTAGCCACTTAGTTAAATTTCTGTGGGATTTTAATGTACAATATCTGTATGAGAGGAGATTTTGCTGAGGTTGCACTGTTGGCAGGCCCTCACTGTTCCTTGCCATAGTTGTGGTGAAGAGTCTCCATGCTCCTTTCTCCACACCTCTGCCTTTGTTCTGTGGAGAGGTGAGGGAAGGACTGTCCCTTCGCAGCTGTGAAGTGTCTGTTGGGCTGGGATGATGGAGTTTAAGAGACTGGGGATTGACTGGAGTTCCAGCACCTGTGCCTGGCTGTAATGGACCAGGAGCATGAGGGAAAGCTGAGCAACAGAGATGAATGTGTGTTCAGCCAGATGTAGGCGTGTGTATGTCATTGTAATGAGTAACAGCCCTTTTTGGAGAATGAGTCAATCCCATCCGTTTTGGTTTTGGTTTTGTTTTTTTAAAAAAAGTTAATTCCATTGCTTGGTTCAGTATAAGTTTTTAAAACTAATCCTTTTTCCCCTGCTAAGGGATAAAAAAAATTCCATAATGTTCAAGTTCCCTATTTAGGAGAACTTGGTTAGTGCCTTTTTTGTATTTGTATGTTCCAAGAACAGATTGATTTGTTTTATTAAATTCAGTTTAACATATATTTTTTCATAAAGAAGCAGTCATAGCATAGCACAAATGTAAGCCTTAAAAATAAGTAAAAATTAAAGATGACCAAAAAGAGAAAGAATGTTGTTTGTACTTCAGTCACTGTCTCTTTTTTTTTTTTTCCATCTTTAGCCCCTGCTACATTAACTCCCAGCTGTTCCCAACCAGTTTCCTTCCTTTTGTTGGAATGCAGTACTGAGGTAGTGACTTTTTTTTTTTTTAATCAGTGCTGTAACCATCCATCACGCAAGTCTTAAAAGTGTTTCTATTTGGATGTTTTCATACTTGGATGATCCTGTGCAAGTTTTGGTAAACTTTGAAATAGCTTTGGAGTAAGAAAAGACAGTCTCATGTTGTGACTGCTTTTGAATGTTAGTGTCTTGTGTGTTTTGGGCTGTAATGGCTCTCTGTTTTTCCTAAACATGGATTAAAATCAGGAAATACTAGCTCTGCAGTGTCTCAGAAACTTTCAATGGTAATACTTCTGCAGTTTTTCTAAGTTTCTTCTGTTGTGAATTTTTCTGTGCTGTTGATACTGTTGAAGTGCAGTGTACATAATATTTTCTTTATCTGTTATCCAGCTTTTTGTTTGTGGTGGGGAGACATTAGGTGTAAGGAAAAAGTGTACCTTCATGTGGTGACACAAAGTATCCCAGTTGCACTTTATTAAATAAGATGAGTGGATTGGAGTAGCACCTGAGACTAATAGCCAGAAAAGTAGGAGCTAGGACAGAAGTTACCTGGGAGGAGGCAACTGCTAGCCTGAGGGTCTTGGGAAGATTTGTCAAGCATTTTGGAGAAGCTTTCTTCCTGATTTGTGCCACTTTGGATAGTTGGAGTCAGAAAGCTGGAAAAGGCACAGGACAAGACAGAAGGAAAAGAGTTTCTTGCTGACTTCTCACAAAACAGGAAATGATGAGAATTAGAAACTTGGAGAGAGCCTACAGCGTCAACTCTGTAACCAGGTGAGTCCCTGCTGCCTATTCGGTTTCATTTCCCCATAGTTTTCTGGGTCTAGTCTTCTGAACAATAGAGTTAAACACAGAAGACACTACTTCAAAGTGAAAAGTCAAGACGGTCCCTGTTAAGAGAAACTGAAAAGGTAGGGATAACTGGTTTAGAAAAAGAATTGAGGAAAAGCAATGAACAGTAGATGTGAAGACAGATACTTCCATGGAGCTGAATGTGTTTTGAAATCTGTGCTTTGGCTTTCAAGTGATGGAAAGAAAATAATTCTCCCCAGGTGGAGATGACTTTTTAACCATTTAAAAGTCTCTGGTGAACCTTTAAAAGACTTGATGAAAGCCAAGAGAGGTAGTCATGGTTACTTGTGTGGCTTTAGGAAGGTATGGAGAGAAAGAATTTGTGTTTTAACGTATCCTGTATCAGAATCATGGACCTGATCTTCTAACGCTCACTAACCTGGTATTGCTCTCTAGTTTGATAAAGCCATTCCCTTACTAAATCACTTCTCTTGCTACTGTACCTATGTTTTCACAACTGCGGTTGTCTTTTCTAGCCTCAGAGAATGGAGTTTTTTGACTATTGTCATTTGAAGACAATAAATCTGTGCAGAGGTGTCTGAAACTTATATGCCTCTTTCTTAGTGTGTTTATCTCCTTGATTTTTCCTTTGTCTTGCCACACATTAAACTTTTTATTGACATCTTGGAAGTTAGCTGTGTTTTGATGGTCTCTATTAATTGCTGCTGGTTGGTTCTGTTCACCACACTGTAGCCTCTTATTCTGCTCTTGAGATTCATGATTCATAACCGTGAACCAGCAGTCACCTTTTTCTGGATGCATGCCTAAACATACAAGGTAACTACCATCACCAGTCATGGTAGAGCAATATATTTTTTACACACATCATCTCACAGTTCATTTTCTTCAAATACACTTGTAGTTCTGTGCAGGAGAGAAGTGAAAATGGCTCTTATTTTACTCTGTCTCCTTCTGTCCTTGACTTAAACAGCTCAATGAAGAGAGACACCCCTGTCGTGTTATCCTTTTAGGGGATGTTCTCTCTTCTCTGTTCTCTATGCCCCCCTCCACAACTCCTATATTCTTGATGACTTTTTTTTTAACTCTTTGCAAATAGCTTTTTGTCTGATTCTTTTCTGGTACCTTCTGGATGCTGTATGTTTCAGTCAGACAAAAAACCCTCTACAATATGCTTGCCAATGGCAGGCAAAGAATTAAGGGTTGCTGTAGGCACTAGGAGCCACCCGTAAAGATATGCGTGCTTCATGGGCACCACTTTTTCAACCCCTGCTGTCTCAAATGCTTTTTGGAAGAGGAGGGTGACGTGAGACAGGTTCACGCCATTGGATTTCACTTTTGCTTGGGATTATTGTTCCCTCTACAGTAGTAGGTCACTTGGTTTGCATCTGACTGAATTTTTTTTTTGTTTTGGGCCCCTCACTACAAAAAGGACATTGATTTACTCGAGCTTGTCCAGAGAAGGGCAACGAAGCTGGTGAAGGGTCTGGAGCACATGTCGTACAAGGAGCGGCTGAGGGAACTGGGGGGGTTTAGTCTGGAGAAGAGGAGGCTGAGGGGACACCTCATCGCCCTCTACAGCTACCTGAAAGGAGGTTGCAGAGAGCTGGGGATGAGTCTCTTAAACCAAGTAATGAGTGATAGGACAAGAGGTAATGGCCTCAAGTTGCACCAGGGAAGGTTTAGACTGGATATTAGGAAGCATTTCTTTACAGAACGGCTAGTCAGGCATTGGAATAGGCTGCCCAGGGAGGTGGTGGAGTCCCCATCCCTGGAGGTATTTAAGACTCGGGTTGACATAGCGCTGAGGGATATGCTATAGTTGAGAACTGTCAATGTTAGGCTAATGGTTGGACTGGATGATCTTCAAGGTCTTTTCCAACCTAGACGATTCTGTGATTCTGTGAAATGACAGGAATTGTCAGCCAGAATGCTCAGGCTTTGTATTTAGCAGTTGTGTTCCCTGACTGCTGCCTTCAGCTTCACAAGCAAGCCTTGCACTTGTTCTCGTCATCTCTCTCTCCCAACGGGCTCTGGAATAAACAATTTATGTGGTTTGTAGAACAAAGCTCCTGTACTCTCAGCTCACCTTGGCGACTTGCTTAGAGGAGAAACCTCTGTGGGACAAATGAAGCTGTGTGCCTGGTTCTCATTCGCAGGGGCTGCTGATATGTGCAGGCTGGCTGAAGAGGTCCTCGTTCCCAGGGGCTGCCATCCTCGTGAGGTGCTGTACCTGTTCCTGTGCCACCGTAAGTCACACGTCCGTGCGGTGTGGCAAACTGCCACCAGTTTGTGTATGTTCATGTGCTGTGAACTGCTGGGGCAGAGGGCTTTGATTTCCCTCTTTTGTTCAGTTTAGTTGAGGTGGCTGACAAGGTGGATCCTATTTCAGCTGCAACAGCTACATCTGACAGGGTGTATGGTGAATTGGTTTTCATGAAGCAGTTGCAATGGAGAGACAGCCTCCTGATCAAGTCTGTTGCAAACACAGAAGTAACTCCAATAAGATTTATAATGTCAGCATCCCCTGGGCTTGACGTGGGTACAAACATGAGCAGGTCTATTGCAGTGAATGGACAAGATGGGTATAGTTTTTATTTGGGTCCAATAAATGCTTTACAGTTTAAAAAATGGCATGGGGATCCTCAGTGTATATTAACTTGACATGTGCGGATGAAGTCACCAAAAGTAATGTCAAACAAACCCCCAAATTTCACAAACAGTCCAAAAGTCTGGAGTTTGATTCAGTCATCTTTCAGGAATGTAAGAATTTTTATTCTAATGGGTGCAGACTCCTAGTTTTAGGAATTGGTTTGTGATTTTTCCCTTTTCATTCTGCTGGTAAGGTATGAGTTGAAAAATCTATATCCTCTCTACATGATTCTGCCAGCTCATCTGAGACTTTAAATCTGTAAAGCTCAGAGGAGGCTGTGGTACATAAATTTTGAAGAAGTGAGCACCTTCACATGCTTCAGATTGTAGGCAGGATTTAAGATCTCTCACAGCAGTGGTAAAAACCTGCCACTTACAACTCTGTAGGAAATGTAAATTGAGCTGTAATTGTGTTACAGAGGGGACTCTGCAGATGCCAAACAGGCTTTCCTTGTTCAAAGAGTTTGGTTTAAGTGGACAGGTCACTTGCTTAGACATGGTGGGAACAGCACAGTTTGCCTTTGTAAAGAATATTCTGATTTTCCTATTGCAGCTTGCTTCTTTCCCCAGTATCCCTGCAACATGGGAAAACATTCTTTTATATGAAGAAAAATGGTGTGCTTAACTTCTCCTTCCCTTCCCCTTCCTTACATGATGACTTGGAACAGAAAACCAAGAAGTTCATTTAGATTACGGAGTCAAACTTAGTACAAGCAGGAGAATGAGACTCGATGTGTGTAGTGCTGCAGTAAGACTTAGTATTTTCCCAGAGTGCTTGGTTCTTGGCTGGAGAGCAGGGTCTGTATCATCTCTGAGCCCTTCACTTCTGCCTTCTGTTGATACTTTTGGGATTGGTAATCCTGAGTGTTTTCAGATATCTATGTGGAGACTGGAAGATGGCTGCTGTCCTATCAGATATTTCTTCAAGCTTGTGGACCAGTCTCCTCAAGTCAAAATCACCATAAGCCGTAGTGCTGGCAACAGCAGTATTTAAGAACTGGATCCAAGCATGGCTTTGTTTTGAACATGACTTGGGCAATGGTTTGACTACAAACAACTTTACAAGTCTCTCAAACACAGCTTGATCCCTGTGTTTGTTGGATTTGGTCCATCGTGTTTTCTAAAGCAGTACAGAGAGAAGCTACCTTGATCTGCATGCTCTGAAGACTTACAGTTCCAGCAGTCAGATTTTTATCTTGTGCCAGGAGAGTAGCTTTGTAAATACTCTTTCATTGGGTAGCTTTTAATTTGGGTGTGGGGTTTCTTTGTACCCCTACTGGTAACGATTGATTTGGCACTAATTTGGAATACATTCTGAGCATTGTGGCCAGTCTGGTTTTTGACCTGCTGTATTGTTCTTGGTCTTTCAGGAATCGTGTCATTGTCCTAAGTGTTCCTGTGATTTCCCCATCACAGGAGCAAATTTCAACAGGTAGAGTAATAGGGCTTAGTCTCAATTTGATGAGCTTACGTTGATAGAAAGCAACTATTCACATTCTTATAATAAAAATATGAGAACGTTAAACTTTCTGGACATTGAACATCTTCACAATGGTTTCTAGAAAAGCTCTGGGATGTCTTGATGTTGGCATGGGCACATGTGGCAATTTTAAGCAGGTACCTTGAGGTAGGAACCTCAAGTTCGAGGACCCTGATCCATCAGAGCATATTTTCAGTAAGGTGCCACCTGTTTTGGCTTATGGGATCTGTTAGAACAATACAAGCTCCATATTAATCTGTATTGTCAGTAACAACAGAAGCAAAGCAAAAAAGGTACGTGACAGTGGCAAGGGAGGGTTCACTGAACTTGGTGAATTTTAAATTTATTTTTTTTTTTTAACAAGCTGGGCTGTTAGGGTTGAGGCTACACAACAGCAATTGATTTCCTGATCATCTTTCAGAGGTAGATTTAGTGTAGTGGCCTCTGATTCTTCCACCCCCAACCCCCCCATTTCAATTGGACATGTGTATGGTATTTTATGGTAAGCAAAACTGGTTAGGGAGATGAAGAGAACTGAAAACTGTTAGTCTAATTTCTCTTTCTTATCTGCCCCAATCACTCTAAGAAACAAACTCAACCTAGCGCTGCGTCGGTGACTGCAGGATGAAGAGGAGCAGCAGTGGTGATGCTGATGTAGCTGGCGAGCTGAGCTGGTGAAGAGCAGGTACAGGCAGAGTGGCTGGTTGAGGAACTACCAAGGGAGTGTGTTCCTTACTGTCACTTGAGAAAGTACAGGGAACAATTCTTCCTGTGCCAGCAGCTGTGGGGGGGTGACTGGGGTACGGCTGTGCCGTTACATGGAGCAATCCCAAACGTGTTGGTCAGACCTGGGACTTCACAGCTCAACACGGACAGAGGCTGTCTTGCATGTGAGCATCGCATTGGACTAGAGAGCAGGGAAAGGATTGTGTGCGGTGTTTACTTTCAGTGTTGTTTCAGAGTTGTCTGGGTGCTCTTGCACTGTTAATCCTTCAGTAGTAAGGCGGATGAAAGCGTATGCGGCCTTCCCTTTGTTTTTCTCCGTGCTCTGGCCACTGCTTGTGTTTTGTAAAACGTTACTGTGTCTCCTTGCATTGGAAATCACCGTGGCCTCACACAGGTGGTGTATATGAGAAGCCCAGTCAAAATTCATTATTTCTACAACTGTGTATGGCATGCCTGAAAAATGTGATGTGCCTGTTGCATAAACAGGAAACAGCGCTTGTAGGGGACTGAGCGTAGCTGAAAGCCTAATCCAAATAACACTGTTAGTCATCTCCATATGGTAACCTTTCCATGCCATGCAAGTTTGGAAAATGTGGTTGTAACTGGCTTCCACGTGCTGGATGAATGTGTAGATACCAGATGTTGCCTTACACGTTTAAGTCTTTTTCTAAAATTCATCCGAGACACAAGTATTTTATGTACAGCAGTCGCGGGTGAAAGTCTGCATGCGTGAACGTTAGTATTTACACTGGAACAGGGCTGGACCTGCACCACTGGGAAGCAAACATGAGGTTTCTCTGATTATCTGAAGTTTCTGATGACAATTAGTAAAAAGCAAAGAGGTAGCATACATTATTAAAGATGTAGTTGTCAGAGATGGAATACAGTGTACTTTTAACTGCTGGCTAGTATGTCAGTAAAAGCTGGCTTAATTTCCTCAAATATATGTAATATAAAAACAGCCTGATGATATTTTCTTTAGGCCTATATAATTAGGCACTCTCAATTTCCATATTTTCACATGTATAATCTATAGATTATATTTTGTGTCTGGTTTTGTTTTTTCAAATGCAGAACCAGAGCATGCCTGTGAAGTTCCTACCTCTTGTTCCTTGTAGCCTGCTCCCTCTTTTCAAAACTCCTCTGAGCTCTGAGCTCTTGCAGAGGTTTTTGAGAGCATAGTTAAAGGGCTGGTTCATGGAAGAAAATAGAGTACAAGTAGGTAATGTGGTACCATGAGAAGGTATTTAGTGTGTACCTGGGAAAACAAACAATTGTGTTGGTTGGTTTGTTTTTTAAAGTATCCTGTTTATTGTTCATGGATTGTTGGGCGTGTACCTTCCAGACTGCAAGTATGACATGGTTAACGTGGTATTGCTGGTTCACTATTAAGGTACAAATTCTGCGATTGGAATTAAATTTTAAATTCACTTTCTTTAGAGAAGGCAGATTTTATAAGACCCTATTTTTAAGGCGCAGGTGAGAATAGAAACTAGCGATTGACTTTGCTCCATATGGGTTTGTTGTGCGTGGCAGTTGCACCCTTTAGTCACTTTTCAAAGGAGTGCAAGTCTGAGGATAATTGCCAAACAAATGGGTCTGTGATGTTTGTAGGAGCTGAGTGTGCTTGTTGCTGTTCTCTGGCAGCACCTGTTGTCAGCTATGTATGTGTTTTCTCTGACTATCAAAATAGTAGAGTACCTGAAATTACTGTACCTGAAAAACGGAGCTCAGTCCTGTTTTTATAGTACCCAGTAGCTACTAACTGGCCCAGCAGTTTGTCAGGGCCCAGGTCTTCACGTGGTCCTGGAGTTGTTTTGCTCCACAGGTGTTTATACTCCTTAGATAGGCGTAGCACCTCTGAAAGTGATAATGGACTAAGTGTTAAGAAACTAAAGTTGAGAGACCGTGGTGTCTGACAAAACAAAACATGCATAGTGTGTAGACTCAAACCCAGGCTAGGTTGGAAGTAACGTTCACATGGTATGATGATTTGGAAATACACAACATTAATGACAGGACCAAGCTTGGGGTGCATCACTTTATTTTGTCTCATTAAATGTGCTTAAGTGATGATCTCTTGTGGGTTCTGGGGTGGTTTTGTGTGTGTTGTTGTTTGGTTTTGGTTTTTTTTTTCCTGGAAGGCTGGATGAAAAGAGGTGAGAAATTTTATAATCCTGATATTTAGGGAGGGGTTTGCCTTTAGGTCTTACAGGAGGAGAGGGAAAAATCTGAAGGGATTTGCTCCATGTGGTTTGCCTCTGGCTAAAGCTGACCCAGCAACAGAGGGAGATCTCGCAGTGGAACAGATTCTCTGGTCTTCAGAGGAAGCATGAATTTCGGCCTCTAAAAAGATCACTCGTAAAAGCCTGAGTGCTATGAGGGGAGGGAAAATACTTTAAAAATCTAAAACAGCACTTTGGGTACATAAAGATTTGGGAGAAATTCTTTTAGGAATGCTGCATCTGAAGCGTATTTGAGCCTTGTACATGTTATGCATATGCAGAAGTGCAGTAAACCCCAGTCAGTGACAGGCTGGCTGCATGATGCATTCTTTCAGGTGGTATATGATATGGACAGAAGGACTTTCTGTAATGATTAAGTGAAATTCAAATGGAAGGTATTTTGCAGTCTCCCTATGCACCCTGTTCCAGTTCTTAATCACCTTTGTAGTTAGAATGTTGTTTTTTCTACAATTTGACTTAAATTTATCCTTCTACAAGTGAAACTGATTATTATTTCTTAGTCTGCTTTTGATGGTGATGCAGCAAATCATTCAATGTCATCTTCATAACACCTTATGCCTTGAAGGAAAGGTATGCTCCCACTTCTTCCCCTACTTTTCCAGTTCTCTTGTCAAAAACCTCATTTTAAAAATTCTTTGCTTTTCTTCACTTCTGAATGTACTTGGTGAAGTTTTCCTTTGAGTTCCAGTTTGCTTACATCTCTTCTAGTAAGGTGCCTGAAACTGAGGGCTGTAGTCTACTTGAGGCCTCACCAATACTTCAGAGCTATTGAGTGGAGAGCTGAGTAAAGTGAAAAGATGACTTCATTTCTTTCTTGTAACACTCCTCTTAATACATCTCAGAATTGCATTTTGCAACAGCATTTCCAGTCAGTGGTTTCCAAGCCTTTTTATAGTAGGATGAGTGCCTAGCCAAATGTTTGGGGTTTTTTTTAGTGTTATGTATGTATTTATTTTATACAAAATGTTGTCTCTTGCGCTTGCCTTTAGTGATTGTCATCTCACTAGAAATACAGTGGGGTTCCATCGTATTTTCCTGGGAATCCTGATGCATGCATTCATCTTGTGATGCTTTCATAAGGCTCTTGTGAGAATAAGCAGTGAGGAGAGGAAAAAGTTGACCTAATTCCATGACTCTTACATGCATAATTGAGCCAAAATCTTAAATTTTATATCACTTGGAAATTGATCATGGGGAATGTCTGGATTGGTCTTCAGAAAAGATTAATTAAGCTAATAGGCAAATATAGTTCCCTTGGATGAAACTTTTTTGTTCTTGCCTTTTCTTTTTTGACACTGTTTCTCTGATACCTTTTAAAACTAAAACTCTTAAAAGAAATGGGTGGGGTTTTTTTTGTAAGTATTTACTGTTCCTTAAATAAGTGTTGAAATATTTATCCAACAAGCATTTGAGAGTCACTGGGGTTTTTTTTAAAAAAAGGGGGGGGAACAGTACACCCTTCAGCAGTTGCATTAAAGTGAAGAAGGGAGGCAAAAGATATTTTTTTTCTTCTTTGCTTCTTATTTTAATGGAAAAAAATGCATGTGCTGTCACCTTTTTCATAGATCAGGGGAAGAAGAAGAGTTTTCTTTTAAGGTCAGACTTTAAAATGTGGTCTTTGTTATTTAGAATGTATGAATTAAGAAAGTACATGGTTAGATACCTAGTGTTAGGTCTGTAGCTGTAGTCTTCTTCCAGAAAGGCTGACCATAAACTTTTCAGAAATAACCTTCACTAAAATACATGCTGCACTGTTGTCAGAGCGTCTGAGACACTGCAGTCATCATCAAGTAATCTAGGAGTGTCTGTGTGCATGGTGTTAGAATCAAGCAAGGAAACTGCCCATCAGAGCTCACTATACCCACTGTATTACTATCATTATTTATGGCAAGTTTTGTTCTAAAATATAATAGTAAATAAATACATAAAATTAACTGAAAAGGTCAGAGGAATGGATTTGTGACACATAAACGAGGTTTGATTTTTTTTTTTTTTTTTTTTTTTTAATCTCCCCCCCCTCTAGATACGGTTCTGCTCTGCTTGCTAAAGAATCAGATCAGGGCTGTACTTGTTTAGTTGGAAGTCTTTGAAGATTCTGGTCAGTGGCCTCTGTCTCTGCTTTTGTCTGAAGAGATTGGAGATTTTGTATTTTATGGTTAAGGAGCTGCTTCTACCACCTGTCTTGGCATTTAATACTATGTTAACAAAACCAAACCAGATTTAACTGCTTAAACATGCCGTTATCTTTGTGGTCTGCCCAGTTAATTTCATGTAGACTACTGGAATGTCCCCTTGCTTTGACAGTGAACTTATCTGTGGTTTGGTTTTGGTTTTTAATTAATTGTAGCAAAGACCAGAAGAGCAAGGAATGAAGAAGGCCAGCTTTCCTTCTACTTGCATTGACTCCTAAAGCCCTTGAGTTACTGAGATGGGTAACTGTAGCTGAAAAAATATCTTGCTATTTAACAGGGATAAATGTGATATCTGACACTGCAACAAGAGTAAGCAACTGTGTGAATATAGGGACTAGATAGGTAAGAGCATCCTCAGTGGTTCTGGTTGACCTATTTGGCTTGTACTCACATTTTTTCAGCAAATCTGGAGGTCCTGAAACATGCATAGAAAGCTACTCTGAGGAGGAAGAGTTCAGCCCCTTTTCTCTGATTCATGGGGAATAGGACAAGAAATAGCAGGCTTAAATTGCAGAGGATAAAATTTAATACTGGCAGCGGGGGGCAGAAATTCCTATCAATATAGTAAAACACTGTAGCAAGTTATCTGGATAGGTTTTGGAGGACTGGTCATTGGAGATTGTCAATGACAGGTTAGAAACATGCATATTGGGAGTAACACAGGTGTCCTTGATGCTTTTTTGGATGCTTTCCTGCTCTGTGCTGCGACTTGAGTGTTTAGGGCTTGGTCTGAACATTTAAGAACTGAATTCTGTCAGAGATGCTGATGTTGAGGATCCCTTTGTCACTTGACCATATTTTCATGCCTCTTGAGACACACTGATTTAATATAAAACAGGCAAGAATATTTTTCCCCTCTTCTGCTTGTTCTATATGCCTATGTAGTTAAAGTGAAGATGAGTTACAGCTTAATGATTTGCCCAGCTAACCTAGTGACAAACCTCACTTTCTGCTGGAGAGCGTGTTCTGCTAATAGCATCTAACCTTCGTCAGGAACGGCTGGAGTAGGCATGTCTCATACAAGACCATCTGGAAAAGAGCTTTTCCTGAAGCTTATCAATATTCCTAACAGGAACTTACCCAGAGTCTTTGCTCTCAGAGCAGCAAGACTGGAGAAGCGGTGACAGCTATAATGGCAGGGCACTAATGACTTTGGAGAAATGTTACTTTTGTAATTGGAAACGATACAAACAGTGTCATTAAAACAGATTGCTGATGCCATTTTTATTCTTGTCATAGGCTTAGTTGTAAGAGTGGATTCACTCTGAGGAGATGACATCAGAATTTTTATGCTTTCCACAATTAGATGGACAGATCATGAGGCTTTAACTCATGAAATGCTGTTTTTCCAGAGCCACCAGCTAAAGTAAGTGAAGATTTGAATGACTGCTTACTTCAGCTGAACAGTAGCACAGAAAGGGTGAAATGTCATTGTCATGATTCTGAAATGTAGCTTTAGAGCTGGGAGCTCTTCCTTGAGCTTTGATTTTCCTTGTTCGTTTGTTTTGGGGTCTGCGTGAGGTTTTTTTTGTTAGACGTTACTCTTTAACAAAAAGATCTTTATAGCCCAGTGTTTGGTATAAAATATGAGAAGCTTTTTTAAAAACAAAATTAAGATCCCTTCCCTTCAAGAAACTTCTCATTCCCCAAGTAACTCTGCTGTTTTAATCCTTTGAATCTCCAGTCGCTGCAACTCTTTTAGAATAAGTAGGTAGCAAAAGTCAGCAGCAGAAAGGGATGGTGGTGGGGAAGAAACACTTCAACAAAGGAGGCCTTCTTGAATACTTTTAATGCAACACTATCAATTTTTGCTTATCTTGTCATTTTTAAGATCTAATGGGCATGTAAGTCCTTCTGTCAGACCTCCACTATTGGTGACTAACATCCTCATCGAACTACTCAGCATCTGTTTATCATGTTCTAGTATCAGTCTGGTAACCTGAGAAGGAAATAGCGCTAGGAATATATTCTCCTGGAAGAAGCAGCTAACAAGAACAAGGAATGGTGTGTGTGTGTATATATATGTAACACAACCTTGTATTTGGGAGTTCCTCTGTTCATTTTTTTAATGTTTCATCCACTGACAATTTGAATAGTCTGCCTCTGGCTGAACAGAGAGCTGACAGTTGGAGCACTCCTGGAAAGTCTGAGTCTAGGCCAGGTGAGGGACACACAGGTAGATACAAAACTAGAAACTCTGGAAAGAACTAGATACAGCTTTTGACGTCCTACTGCTGGTGTTTCTTTCCACAGTGCTGTGAAAAAGGCCATCTAACATGACTGATAGATTAGCTTTAATCAAATAAACAGCTGTTTGTTTCATGCTGAGAAGCTGAAATAGAATAGTTGATCAGAAAGAAAAACCTCAGTCATTCAAACTGTCTCCTCCTCTACTAAAATTGCAAAACACCACATAAATACAGCTGAATCTGGTCTGAAAAGGATAAAGGATGCTGATGACCATGAATCATCTGGGGTGGATACTGCAAATTTCTCTTCTTCATTGTCAACAACAAAACATAAAGTCCTTTAACAGGGATTTATGCAACAAGGTAACTCTTCATACCTTTCATGTGAAGTTTTCAGTTTGTTCCCCACATTGATACTCTGAATAGGTGTCTTAACACAGAAACAAAGCTACTGGTTAAAATTTATGCTTTGTATTTTGTTTCTGGTTTAGGTGGGAAATAAGATGACAATTCCTATGTAATATGGAGATCCCTGACTTACTGCAGTGATCACAGAGAGGGCAACAGCAAAATTCTGCCAGAAATTCCCTGTAAAGGACTCCTAAATAGGGTTATAGCCACTTGCTGCTAATCTTCTGTGAGTAACTCTCCAAAACAAAACTGAGATGGACTCCACGCTGGCAGAGGTGTGATTCTTTTATTTTACTTTCTGAAACCTACTCAATGCACACTGAATAAATGTTCAATGTGTTTAAGTTCCCCCGGTTGCTAAAATTCTACCGCGGCTAAACAGGGTAGATTTACGATTGTTAGGATGAAGTAATACTGAATTCCTCTGGGTTCAGAATAGATCCAAGCTGTGTGAAAAAAATACATAGCGCTAGCTTCCCCTTCTGGCCAAAAGCAGGAAGTGATCCTGAAGGAGAGAGTCACACGAATTATTTCTCAATTTTATTTCTATGTGCTAAAGATAAACACTAGTTTTCAGAGAGCAAATTAATGCTTAACTGCCACTGGGGGAGGGGGGGCAAGTGCTGGTGGAACATCTTCTTGCAACGTAATATAATGTGTCGAGATGGGGTCACTGTTGGAACATAAAATTCTTTTCTAAACATGGGCCTAATTTGGAAAGCAATTAGATAAAAATACCAACTTTTGCACAGAAAGATTCCCAGTGTCCCTTCTAGACTGCTATTAGCTTGTGCTAGAAAGAAATATTTTACTGCTTTTCATATTCTGTATGCTAATTTTCCCTATGCAGCTGCATCAGTTATGATTGTAACTTTTTTTTTTACTTAGTTTGGGGTATTTTTGCTTGCCTTTTTGTCTTATTTAAAGATTCTTCTTTCATTTTAATTCTGTGGCACAATATTTTGTAGCAGTAGCATAAGCTTTGTAAACGTAGGGTCTACTAGCATCAAGGTGTTTCTTTTGTGGTATAAAGCAACAATACACAATGTGATCTAACATGCTTCTTGACAAGCCCTTTTTAAGTTAGTTTGCTGGCCTTTTAGAATGCTGTATTACTACACTTCTGGATGAGTTGCTCATATAACATACCATCTTAGCAGAATCTTTGTCCTTTTCACTCCCATCTGCTACAGCAACCTGGAAAAATAGGACATTTAAATCACTAAACAATTTTGCATTATAAGACCACCAGAGTCTTGCTTTTGTGGGCATGCTGGAGAGTAAGCATGCAAACACAACATGCATGCACATACATACATACCAGAGAAACAGAAACTTCCGGAGTGATAAATGATAGCCTCGTGTTTAGGTAGACTGCAGGAAACAGGCTTCCCTGTTCATACCATGTATTTGGTCCAAATTGGAAACACTTAGGTTTTCCTATATCTCAGTCTTGAATCCTGATTATCAGATTTATTCTGGGCTTGGTCTTCCTCTTCATTTTGGCTGTAAGTGTCATCCTGGAACCGAAAATGTGTCTTGATGTGTTTTGCTGCAATGTTATGTTCCTATGGACAATTCTACCCACTATCTCACTTCCACCAATTGTGGTTTCCACCTGCTTGTGAAGCGCTCAGCGCAGGGATGTTGAGACAAAGACCTCTGAGCACTGATGCTGTTGGAGATGCGGGGAAAAACACTTGGTGCATGAAAGATTATGTCTTTTACCCTTCATGTTCGTCTACAATGGTAAACTGAGTTATGCATTCATCATTCATTCCTTGCCCCTAAGGTATTTGCTTTTTGGTGTATAAGACTGTGCTAATTTCATGCCAACCTAATAAATCTTTAGGACACTGGGGTGGGGGAAAGGAGGATTTCAGTCACCTGAAAGTGCCAGTCCTCTGCTCCCATTTTTGTCAGCTCCTACAGAACTTAGATGTTGCAGCCAATGAAGCCTTTCCTTGTCGAAGTCAAGTGTCAGATTGTACTGTACTTCTTGTGTTTACTGATATACTTGCTATGGTTTCATTGCTGTATTGCAAATAATCAGGAGGAGGCAATTAATGATTTCCTTTTCAGCTGTGCAGTAATGAACTACATGAGAAATATTTTGATATCATGAGTCATTGGTGGCCATGGAGACAAATATACTCTTTAAGCCAAGCTTTTAAATACTTTCTTAAATGAAGGAAAAATTAGTATTTTACTGGCAAGTGACTTGCCCTTCCAGGTTTATAATTTTAACAACAAATCAGTCTTGGAGAACATTATTTAACTTGCTTTTACAACCAGTAGTCTATATGAATAATGTTTGGGGGATTTTGCCCATATAGTAATTTTATTTTTATTTTCTCAGAAATGCAAACGTTTACAGAAAAGGTAATTGCTTTTATAAGAAAATGTTTTTTTATCTGTCCCCTTTATATGTCATTTTATATCAGGCAGTTCATCATGAACAATTACAAAATTTGTGCATAAGCAGTAGAAAACTTTCCTGTAATGGTTGATGTCATTTCTCACTAATAGCTCAGTTAATACCAACAGGAAAATGTTGAAGTCACTGCTGTAAGGTTTTGTGAAGAAGCTTCAACTCCCTTGTTTATAAAAACATTGCACAAATACAAACCATAGTTATTCAAGATGAATTTTTCCTCTTCTTTCCTCAGATGCTCTCTTGTAGGTCTCAGCCAAAGCTCAAAGAACAAATTTGTTTTTCCGGGTTCTCAGGCAGCTCTAACAGCTCTGACCACCTTATGGCCCCTCACCAGCACGACTACAGTGAATCCGCTCAGCTGCTGAAGTCATCCCCTCTTTGTAGGTTCCTGAACCTGGGAAGCTGTGGTAAGGCTTTTGTCTCCAGACCTAGCCAGGGAGTTGACTTGCTGCTCTGTCCTGGCCTTTGTAGTAAAACCTTCGAATGTCCAAATGCCCTTATGCAGCAAACACCTGTTTATGTAGCTGTTAATGAGCCTTTGGGGAGATTTGCTGCTTTTGTGCTGTTTCCTTGCCTGAGTCACAAATGCAAAACCTGAGGCCTGGGCTCAGGTTGCATTTAAATGGGCAAACTTTCAGCTGTGAATATGCTTCCTGTAGTTTTTATTTCAGGTGTCCAATTATCTTTTAAGATGAGGCAGAAAGAATACTTTGTCTGAGTAAAGGAATATTTTGTCTAAATCTGTTCTTAAAAGGCTAGTGCCCTTTACTGAAAATAAGGCTGTAATCAGCAGTTACCTTGCTTAGCATCATGCTGCAAAGAGGAGATTGGTTCAGCCATCTCTGCTTGTGTGAAAACTGAAATGAATTGAGGGGTGTCCTCTGAAATAAAGGACAAATGGTCATTCAGTCGCCACTATAGTATCAGTTTGTACTGTGGTAGGGACTGTAGTTATTCTGTAACTTGGCTAAACCTGATAGACAGGTAGGATTTAACCCTCACCACAGACTGATACTTGTTTGTCGCTCCAGTCAGCTGTTGCAGGTTGCAATGGAGAAGACCCCTCGTTTCTCCTGTCAGTTGGGAGGCAGTGGGTCGGTTCATAGCCACGAAAGGGGAAGCGCTGCAACGCTGGATCCTGGAGGCGCGGGGACAGGCAGGTAGTGTTTGCAGAATGGACCCTCATAGATTTTGGATGCTGAACTTCAATCTCTATTATGTCAGCCAAAATTTCTAATGTAGTTTAAGGAACGATGGACACATGCTTCACTGGGTAAAAAACTGGCTGGATGGCCGGGCCCAAAGAGTTGTGGTGAACGGAGTTAAATCCGGTTGGCAGCCGGTCATGAGTGGTGTCCCCCAGGGCTTGGTTTTGGGGCCACTCCTGTTTAACATCTTTATAGATGATCTAGACGAGGGGATCGAGTGCACCCTCAGTAAGTTTGCAGATGACACCAAGTTGGGTGGGAGTGTTGATCTGCTTGAGGGTAGGGAGGCTCTGCAGAGAGATCTGGACAGGTTGGAGCGATGGGCTAAGGCCAACTGGATGAGTTTCAATAAGGCCAAATGCCAGGTGCTGCACTTGGGCCACAACAACCCCCAGCAGGGCTACAGGCTTGGGGAGGAGTGGCTGGAGAGCTGCCAGAGAGGGACCTGGGGGTGTTGATTGACAGCCGGCTGAACATGAGCCAGCAGCGTGCCCAGGTGGCCAAGAAGGCCAATGGTATCCTGGCTTGTATCAGCAATAGCGTGGCCAGCAGGGACAGGGAAGGGATCTTACCCCTGTATTTGGCACTGGTGAGGCTGCACCTCGATTACAGTGTTCAGTTTTGGGCCCCTCACTACAAAAAGGACATTGAATTACTCGAGCGTGTCCAGAGAAGGGCAACGAAGCTGGTGAAGGGTCTGGAGCACAGGTCTGATGGGGAGCGGCTGAGGGAACTGGGGGGGTTTAGTCTGGAGAAGAGGAGGCTGAGGGGAGACCTCATCGCCCTCTACAACTCCCTGAAAGGAGGTTGCAGAGAGCTGGGGATGAGTCTCTTAAACCAAGTGACAAGCAACAGGGCAAGAGGTAATGGCCTCAAGTTGCGCCAGGGAAGGTTTAGACTGGCTCTTAGGAAGTATTTCTTTCCAGAAGGGGTTGTTGGGTGTTGGAATGGGCTGCCCGGGGCAGTGGTGGAGTCCCCATCCCTGGAGGTGTTTAAGAGTCAGGTTGACCCAGCGCTGAGGAATCTGGTGGAGTTGAGAACTGTCAATGTTAGGTTAATGACTGGAGAAGGTGATCTTCAAGGTCTTTTTCAACCTAGATGATTCTGTGAACATCTTGGGTTTTTTTCATGGACTACTTGTAATAGCAATAAAATCACTAGTCTAGTTGCAATCATATTAGCCAAGACCATGCATTTGCAAGTGAGCAGGGTGGACTATTACATGCAGAATGCAGAAACATTGGGAGGAAGAGAGTGAAGACAACCAGGTGCTACACTGCAAGTGCAATGTGAGTAGTAAGTGTAGGAATTGCCATTGAATTTGTGTTCCTGAATGAGAATTTCACTTTGCAGTAAGGCATAGTGGAGAAAGGGATTTGAGAGCATGGCAGATCCTTCTTAAACACCCTTCCAATCCTCACAGGGGGAGAAAGAGCTGATGAAATAAAATCTCATCTCTAAGAAATCATAATTTCTTCTTGTAAGTGATGTGAATTTCATAATTCTGTAACCATAACCAGTAGTGAATGTAGCCATGCCAGACCTTTTAACATCCAGAATGGGGGACCAACAGAGTTCCTAACAGAGGTACATCTTTATATGTTCAGGGAAAAGTTGGTGAGTTTCAAGCTGATGCTGCTTATTTAATTTCATCAATTATTTGTCCTGTTGTAATTTAATTTAGATCATAGAGTTTGTTAGTTTTGTATTTGCCTTCGCAGCACATTGCTTATAGCTATGTCTATGAACATATTAAATATTGCTGTGATAATAGTGTGCACAAAGATTACTTCGGGACTTCTTAAAGAGGAGGTGAACAGAGCAGGGAAATCGGAGTGCTGCCAGAGAAAGGAAAAACGAACGAATCCAACTAAAACTGCAAGGGGAAGCCAGTTAGACGGAATGTAAATTTGCATGGTGGAATTTGGCAAAGATGCTAATGGTAATACTGTTTCTGCTGTGAGAAGTTACAGAAGGCTCCTCTTCTATTATCTGACAATGATTGGGATTCAGTTGCACATTGTGTCTGAAGATTTGTGCCTCCCCGCACCCTTACTCCATGGCACAATACTTTATAACACTTTACAGGATGTTTGATTTAGTATTGGCTCAGAAGGAAGGCTGCCATTTCATGAGTAACCAGCAGTACTGTTTTCTTTAACATCTGGGGTAGATTAAGGAGGTTAAACCAGATCATTTTCCTTAAATATCAGACAAGTTTGCAGACTGTGATGGAATAACTATGGGATGCACATTTTTATTTTTCTGACACCCTTGGGAAAAAGAAGCAGAGAGAACTTAAAAAGGAAGATTGAAATTAAATTTGAAATTAAAAAAACCCTCACAAACACTCCCCCCCAAAAAATAAAAAAAGGAAAATTAAGAAGAGAAACAAAGAGGCTGATGTGGAAATCTACTGAAGTACCCTCCCGAATACCTCAGCTAGGATGTTAAGTGAATTAATAATGACCGGGTAAAGGAACACATGACCCAAGGGATCTCCATATGTTGGAGATCACAAAGCATTAAAACAGTGAGTCTGACCAAAATTGATTGAGCTGTGTGCAATAAAGACCAAAAACCCCATGTTTGGTCACATACTTTAAAAGACGATAGGTGAAACATAAGAGCACTGTATAATAGGACAGAATGTAGATTAAGGAAACTCTAGATACGGTTCAACTTCCAAGGAATTCTTTTGCCAATTTTGGATGAGGTCAGAGTAACATAAAATCAGAGATGGTAGAAGAGTGCACAGTTCTGAGACACCTGTGTAGTCTCTATTCTAGAATATTGAAAGAAGGGGTGTATATAATTGACAATGTGACAGGGAGTCTTCCTGTCATATCTGACGTTCAGCGACTATAGTCTCTGGAGAAAAGCAAACTTGTTGAAAATAGAGTTGAGGGGAAAGGGGGAAAAAGAAGAGATGACTTGAACAATTTGGACTTCCACACCTCACCAGTGTGCAAGGTCTTGAAAATGGAAGACTGTTCTAAAACACATAATGCTTGTTCATGGTCATATCAGATTGGCAGTGCAACTGATGAACTGTATAAAATAGCAGAAGTTTTGTTCTTAACTGCTGAATGCACAATTTAATCTCATTCCTATTATTCCGGTCCACAAGATTATCATAGAGAACTGAACAATCCACTCTCCTCTTCAGCATTGACAAAACATGCAATTTTGTGTACCCATTCATCTAGCTCTTGCAACAAGGTCAATGACAGAAGTATTCAAGATGAAAGCACACAAAGTGGGGAAAAAGAAGCAGGATCAGTGATCTGTGATGAAACCATAGCAGAATGGCTTTGTTGTTGTTGCCACTGTTATTATTTTAATAACGGGGATGTGCTACCTTGGTTTAAGCACAGCACTTGAAAGAGAGCCTTAGAAAACTTGTTTAAGGAAGAGATAGCGATACATGATAGCTCTGAATAAAGACACGCTTAAACAAAAAGACTACACGAGGCTATTTTGAAATGGGAATTCTTGTCCCTTTCTGCTGTGGTTTCATCACATGCTGATATGGACACAAAATTGCATGTTTTCTGAACTCTGAAGAATGGATTGTTCAGTTCTCTGTGTATGATAATCTTGTGGACTGGAATAATAGGAATGAGATTAAATCGTGCATTCAGCAGTTAAGAACAAAACTTTTGTTATTTTATACAGTCCATCAGTTGCACTGCCAATCTGATAGGATTGTGAACAAGTCTAACACATTCTAGAAAAGTGCTGGTATCATTCTAAGGTACTAGTAACTGCTCAGCCAGGGGCCTGTGTGCGTTTCTGTTTGTTGGAAATAAATGCATGTACTTTAACAAGAAGAGGTGCAAGAAAGGGATGCTAAGATGACTAAATAATAACAACAAACCCACAGCCACCCTTGCCTGAGAGGAAATTTTAAAGATCAGGTTTAACTTGGCAAAAGGAAGACTGAAAAGAAATATGATTTAATAAACATGTTTGGGGGATTTAAACATTTCTTCTGCCTTCCTGATATCTGAAATGAAATCAGGGATTAGTAAATTGTCAATGCATTTTTAAGACTTCAGGCCAGGAGTGAAATGAGGATTTGTAACATCTTTTCTTAACAAGGAGAAGGCAAAGAAACTTATTACATCAAGGTGGAGTAACTGGAACTGGGTCTTGAGTGTATCTCCAAAGAGAGAACTTGAAAAGAGATTTGGTTGCCACTGTTGTTTTGTACCTCTAGTGCAATTAATCTTTAACATTCCTTTATAGAAAGTTTGTTTTTGCACTGACTGAGTTTGCTAGTTATGATATCCTTAGGATTTTAGATGAGGGTTGAGTCGCTTCCTGAGCCTAGGCTGAGGTTTCAATGGGGTTTGATGCACAAGGACCTGCGGAGTGGTGGATGATGGGCCCGGTCTCCCTCTGCAGCTTGGGGCGCAGCTCACGGCGGGCAGCTGCGGAAATTCTGCCTTGGTACGACCCCAGCCCCACGCCGCCCTCACGCAGTGCCCCTTTGGTCTGGGGGTGACCCCGATTCCGCCCAGAGCCGGATCACGGGAGGCACGGAGGGTGAAGGAGATGTTCCTGCCGGCATCAAGGCGCGGGAGGCTCTCGGGCTGCCGCCGCCCCTCCCCTCTCCCAGCCCCCGGGCCGCCGCTGCCGAGGGCCCCGTCTCCCGCCGCCGGAGCGCCGCCGCGGGCGGGGCTACGCGGGCGCCGACTTCTGGCGGGGCGGGCCCTTCGCCCCGTGGCCGGGCGGGTTCCGGCGCGGCGTTATGACGTTACTTCCGCCGGTAGGTGGCGGGGCGGGGGGGTCGCGCGAGGCGATACCCCGTACCCCCAACGTCGCCCCCGGGCTGAGGAGATGATGGAGCGGGTGCGGGGCTGGGGCCGTCCGGCGGCCCGGTAACGGGGGACGGGGCGACTCGGCAGCCTCCTCGACCCGCGGCGGCGGCGGTGGGGGGAGCCGCCCTGTCCCGCCGGGAGCGCGTCGTGGCGGCCGGGGCGAGCCTCTCCCCTCCCGCCAAAGGCGTCAGAAAGCGGTGAGGGAGAGTGGCCTGACGGGCCCTCGGAGCAGCTCTGCCGGGGTCGGGCTTTCAGGCTTCTGGCGGCGCTGAGGTGGGTAGGAGGAGGCCCGCCGAGCGTGGGGGTTGTGCCTGGTGCTGCTCTTCGTGTCCGTCCTCTGGGAGGTTTCAGCTCCTTGACTTTATTTCTAAACGTGCTCGTGTCTAGACCGTTTGGGGGTTTTTGGCTTTTTTTGGTTTGTTTTTTTTTTTTCCCTTCTGGAAATAACGTGTAAAAAGCTCCTGCTGAATAATTGTTTTAAAAAGGCCTGCAGCCGTGAAAGTAGAATATATGGCGATTTCAGGTTTGTTCATGGATTTTTAGGGTACTGTGTGTGCCCTTAGAGGTTGTCTTATTTGAAAATGCTTTATATTTATTTGATTATTTATAAAAATGATATGTTCATTTATTAAGTATGATAATAAAGAGATGCTGTGCTATTGAAGCTTCCTTTTATTCTGTTTTTCTAACGGGAAGAGGGAGCTGTCTTTTTTTGTTTAAAACAGTAGGTATGGATAAAATAAAAGCTGATGATCACCTGCATACGTAGGTTTCATTTGAGTCCTTACAGGTGCTTTGAAGGAAGTAAGAACATTTTTCTTTCTCTTTAGGGTGTCTGCAAATAGAAGTGAACTGATACCTCTGTTATTTCATCCCAAACAAGATGAAGATCCCCTCTTTGCTGCTGAGATTCCCTCATTGTTATTTCTCTAGAAGAACTTACTTCACAAACTTCGACTTTGCTTCCAGAGCAGATTTCCTGCGCGTTGAATCTCTTACGCCAGCGCACCTCGATCGTGTAAAGTGGATGTGGTCATCGAACGGTTTGAGGAGAGAGCTGTGTCAACAAGTGGCCCCTGACCAGCAAATAGAGGGACTTTCTGACAGAGAACAAAGACTTGTAGACAGACTTTACAATGGATTAATCCAGGGTCATAGAGCCTGTTTAGCAGAAGCCATTACACTTGTAGAATCAACTCAGAGTAGGAAGAAGAAAATAGCGCAGTTTCTCCTTCAGAAGGTATTATCCTACCACAGGGAACAAGAAAAGTTAAATCAAGGAAAACCACTTGCCTTTAGAGTGGGTTAGTCCTTTTATGTCTGTCCATGCTTTGATGGAATTACAGTCTTCACCTTTCATTATCACTATTGTTCTTTAAGCATCATGGTCTGTAGTCTTGGTTCATTGGTTTCTTATGGTTTGTAACCAATCTAGACCACTTCTGTTGTCCAGTAGAACTTTGACTTGAGCTGGAAAATGTGTTTGAAAAAGCTCTAGAAGTTATTGTTGCTTCCCAAGGGGGTGTTATTTGGGTCTTTTTAATAAATAGTTTAAGTGGAAATGTTGGGTAGTTTGCAGATTGATCGATGCAGCTGTTATCTATGCTTAGATAGGGAAGGATGTAGTTAAGCAGACCTGATCATTTCCTTAAGAAGGTGTTTTCCTGAATACTTCCTGAATCCCTTCCACGATCTACAAAAGGAAAACCATGTGCTTTCCTGTTTTATGGCCTTACTTTAAAGCAGCCTACTTTTCATCTGAGGAGACTTGAATCTGCTTCTCCTGAAAACTATAAAATATTTTTCCCTTGGGAAAAGGTGGACTACTAAAGCATGTCATGCCCAGCTGTCGTCTCTCGTGTGTGTACAAACGTAGTAAGAGCAAGAACTTGGGCATGGGAGTGAGAAATGTTTGGTGCTAATCTTAGTTTGTGTGCCTTGACTTGGAAGTAAATTGCCTCATTTTTTTGAAATAACAGCTCCTCAAGGTAAAGGCTTTTGCTTTTAGAGTGTTTATTTTATAAATAGGAAATCTGAAAAATCCAGATTGAGAATAGGACAGTCTTAAAGCTCTGAAGAATAAGTCAGCATAAATAAATTTATTTGGAGGGGAGGAAATGGGGCTGAATGAACCCAACGTTATGTTGGTATGGGTAGGATGAGGGGTGGTGAAGCGAGCGCTGCTGTGTTGGGTGAACCAAGATTGAGTATTTCAAGTCAATTAGATCTGCTTAGTTGGGTGTATCAGCTGTGGCATAGCTTTCGTTTGCCTTTGTTGTGATCTTGTGTTAAAGTATGAATCATTATTGACTTAGATGTTGATGGTGTTCACACGATGTATTATTTATTTGATTAACAAAATGGGTTTTTTTCTTCCTAATATGATTATTTAGGGTTGTCTGGTCCTCCCGGTGCTGGGAAATCGACTTTCATAGAATGCTTTGGGAAGATGCTTACGGAAAGAAAATACAAAGTGTCTGTGTTGGCTGTAGACCCTTCCTCTAGTACAAGTGGTGGTGAGTGTGAATTGAAGTTTGAGTCAGGTTTCTAATACCTTGTCAACTATAGGAGTATCTCTTTGGGCCAAACGGAGGAAAATTTTGGGCCTATAAAAGTAAAATATTAAAAATAAATGTTGTCTTAAGTTTTCACTTTTTCCTTATGTGATATGAAATTGGGAAATACATATCAGTGTCTTCATTTTGGCAGATTTCCTCTTTTCCAGTGTTCTGATTTTTGCCATACAATTTTTTGTCTGAAACTTTAGATAGCTGTGGTTTTCTCTCTCTAGTTTTAGTTGTTTATTTATTTCCCTGTGAATGAAGGAGTAGAAGGGCATTCATTTCTGCTTAAATTTCAACAGTGGTAATGGTGATCACTGGGCAGGAAGCATATGCTGATTTAAAACTATTTAGAGGGTGCTGCAATCCAAACATATAGATCAGGTTGGATTTTAGAACATGCGTTAGTTCTTCTCAGTAGGAATTTTTGGACTTGACTATACTGGTTTCAGGGTCTTCTGATGCAGTATCATTAACCATTTGTCTTGAGTTGTAGCATGATTTTTTTTTTTCCCTAAATTTGAATTTCTTCAAAGTTGTGTGGCTGGTTTCTGTCACTCTCACATCAAAACTGTAGGGTAATTAATGATTAATGGTATCTCTGACATAAATAATAGAACCTTGATTTTGATTTTTTTTCAAATGGGCAGCTTCCAGGGCACATCATTCCTTCTTCTGGCTTCCACACTGTTAGAGAAGATCCTGCAACGTATAACTATTTAGAAAGAACAAAAAATAAGTATTGCAATGACCTGGTGCTAAGACAGACTATATTCTTGAATGCGTACGTTCAAGATGCGTCAATAGAATAGCAAAATATGACAGCAAGACTGCACCAGGTAAAAGAATTGAGCGTCTCTCCTCTTTTGGAATGTGCATCACGTGTGTAGATCTCACTGAATCCCATTTAAAGTTTGTATGAATAGAAGGAAGGCACGGATGTGCTTTCTTAAAAACAAACCAGAAAATCTACCATCAAGACACACCAGAATCATAAGGCAGAGATTTGTCCCTTTGGGACAGAAACAGCAAAGATTTAATTGTGTGGCCTGCTGTATATTGGAATTGTAGAATTCATTCTGACCTAGAACGGGTTTTTCATATTTGTTAGCAGTAAGGTCTGCTTATCAGGCCTTTCCAGCTTTGGACAGGCAGAAGAACCAGGCAGTCACTTCCTAGTCCTCAGCAAAGTCTTGAGCAACTATTATCGGGATATTCTTATTTGACTGACTTTGTCTTTTTTCACTTGTTTATTGGGGAGGGGGGGAAGCTTGGCTGTGTTGCCCTTTTGAAATAATTTAACATTCAATGTTTAAGGTTCTCTGCTGGGTGATAAAACACGGATGACTGAGCTGTCAAGAGACATGAACGCGTACATCAGACCGTCTCCAACCAGAGGGACGCTGGGAGGTGTAACAAGGACCACAAATGAAGCCATTCTGCTGTGTGAAGGAGGTGGCTACAATGTTGTTCTTGTGGAAACAGTAGGTATGTGCTTAGGGTTTTCTTTTAATTACCCTCTCCTGATATCTAAATAAGGTGTGTTACTAACTGCGTACTATCATCCTTGATTTTGCTTGTGCTTTCATACACGGTCACTGGTTGAAAATGAATGCCCATTCTGTCAATTTTCTATGTACGGTTTGTAAAAACACTGTTCGGGGAAAACTGTTGTGTTTCCTGTTGTCCTTGTTTATCGGTGGGATTTGTTCATGGTGCAGTACTGGGATCTGTCATAATCACTGTCATCAATGTGACTGAAAGTTTGCAATAAATGGTGAACTCTGGATTTAATTTTTTAGGTGTGGGACAGTCAGAATTTGCTGTGGCTGATATGGTTGATATGTTTATACTACTGCTACCACCTGCAGGTGGAGATGAATTACAGGTATTTTTCAGTTTCTCTTATTAAGCATTACCTAGGACTAGAAAGAGAAACTTAAATTGAGGATGTAGTGTCTGTGTAGAAAGTCCATACTGATCGTGTTTTGTAAATGATACTGCTACTATTGAAGTCTTTTTCAGTGCTATCAATTTATTGCCCAGTTAGGATCTGATATTTCCCACCCCCTGATTTTGGAAGTATGAGGGTGTAAAATTTTGATACTCTGACTTACTTTGGTCTATTTACTAGTTATGTATGATTTGGGGGAGTGGCTTTGTATTATGGGAAAACAGAAATCAATATAAATAGGTTTGCAAACTTGGACATGTTTTGGTTAAACTGTTTTGGTTAAACTCTCCACGTGAAATAGGTTATCATGTGAGCTGATATCCAGATTTAGTGTTCTTGTGTCAAAGTGGAGTCGTAACTAGCAATGACAGAGGCGTTGGTACTACTCTTGCATGACTAGCACGAGCGCACACACAAAAAAGCCAGTAAGAGCCCTAGAAACGAACAAAGCATTTTGACCTGCTTTTTGCGATAGATCAGTGTGTCACAGTCCTCCTGGGTATTCATGATTTCTCTCCATGTTCCCTCCAGGGTATCAAACGGGGTATAATTGAGATGGCCGATCTAGTTGCTATAAATAAAGCTGATGGTGATTTAGTTGTGCCTGCACGGAGAATACAAGCTGAGTATGTTAGTGCTATGAAGCTGCTTCGCAAACGTTCAAAGGTTTGGAGACCAAAGGTTTGTGTACTTCTCTACAGTTTGGTGGAGGAGGGGGGTGTTGGGTGTGGTTTGGTTTTGTTTGTTTTTTCTTTTTTCCCCCAGAAAAAACACTGAATGAGCGCTTGTTACTGTCTCATCTAGCTCTACTAGTCTTCCTGGACACTGTTATAAACATTTCAGTTCTGTTGTTTAGTTTCACACTGTGCTAGAGAGTTGGTTGCAGCTGTTTCTGTTTCACCTTGGATCTCAGGGTGTGCCATGTGAAACACTGTGCAAAGCCAGTCCTGCTCCCCACGATCCCTGTCCTGAGCGACAGTCTCAGCACTGGCAGACCCCTTACTAACATCAGGAGTGGTACAAACTTGTCTTGCTTTTTGTAAACTATGCATATCTTAAAATGTCCCATAAGCTATTTCTCCCTCTTTTATAACTCTGAAGCCTATGAATATCTGTTCTTTCACTTGTTCATGTGCTTCCTTTATTGCTTTTTTTTTTTTCCTTAAATTTCTCACATAATAAAAGTTCTTGGGCAAGAAGCTCATCTACTTGTGTATGCAGTGTCTAGATTATTGGAATTCTCATCCTGTGGGCCTTTAGTTTTAATGCAGTATTCCATCTATTAAAAGGTTATGGTAAATTATTAAGGAAAATATTCAGTACTAATTTTAATATGTGTATATAAAATAAGCAGCACACACACTCTCACTCCCTTTATTTATATGTGTGTATATATAAAGGAGGTTTGTTCTACCCTGGTATTAACATTGACCCATTGAATTAAGTTTAAATCAGCTGGGCTGCTTGAGGCTTAGCCATCATTTTGTAATTTTTGTTTCTAGATCTGAGGAGAGGTCACATCTGATAATTGTGATCCAAAAGAACTGTTTGAGACCAGTGAATTAAACAGGTTATGAGAAATCTGTCTCTCTCAGTGATGACAGTGCCTGACAACTGGAAGAAAATATTGCTGTGTAGGGGCTGTATTCTATCCACTAGACTGGGGAAAGAGAGAGACTTTTTTTAAAAAAACCCAAACTGTTCCGTTTAAAAGATAATGTTGGGTGTCTGAAATATTTTTGGCAAAATGAATTCCTAGTCTGGAAAGCAAATGCCAAAAATAGTCCAAATACCTCCTTTCTGGAATATCTTAGGTGCAAATGAATAGCTACCAGAGTATATCTACCAGAATATGTAATTAACACTACATTTAAGTAAAATGGCAATGCTACCTTTTAGCTAAAGGACTTATTGGAAATGATTCTCACTCACCATGCAAACAGTTGGACAAGGTGTATTTATCTAAATACTGTCGATCTCAGGGTCCACTTATGGTTGGTAGAATCTCAATTTTGAGATTTTTTTTTAAAAAAAAAAGCAGCACAAAACTGCTTAGAGCTTGAAGTGTATCGAAGTAAGCTTGCCTTACACATTTCTTCATTTTCTTGCAATCTACCCGATGCAGTAATTGAACCCTCAAACCCAGTAGTTACGTGGCTTTAAAAATTCTTCTGAATCCAACAGGTAATGCGCATCTCTGCCAAAACTGGAGAGGGTATCTCTGATATGTGGGATAAAATGACAGAATTTCGTGACCTCATGCTCACAAGTGGTGAGTTGATTGCCAAACGACGGAAACAGCAGAAAGTGTGGATGTGGAATCTCATCCAGGAAAATATGTTGGAACATTTCCGGAGTCACTTGGCAGTCAAGGATAAGATTCCACTTCTAGAAGAAAAAGTTCTGAGTGGTGTCTTGTCTCCTGGGCTGGCAGCCGACCTGCTACTGAAAGCTTTCAAAGATGGTCTCTAAGCGTTATGTCCTACTCTGTTCTTGTTAAGTGCTTTACATAAACATGAACATTAAATACAGTTTTTCTATGTGTGGATTCAAATGTTTTACTACGACAGACCTTAATAGAATACCTATCCAGTACTCTGCAAAAAAATACTGTAGGATTCTGTATATGCAAAAATTATGACAATTCCAAACACTCACTCAGAGATCACTACAGACTATATTAGAAATGTACTTTTTTCCAAGTCTTCTATTTGTACACGCCATAAATCTGGTGATCAAAAATGTGTGCCTTTGTCAAAATGTGCCTAGTTTGGGGAGGGTGGGAGACAGAAATTTGTGGTAGTGCAGAGTTTTATTCCAATTACGGGACCATCTTTAGGCAGTGATGATGCAGCTTTCCTTTCTAACACAGCATCAGCTGTTGCCGGTCTGGATTGCTTTTTCTTCCCTCACCTTGAGTGACAGCAGGAACATTGGAACCCCTGGCTGCACCTGACCACAGCCTTAGTTTTAAATAAATTGTATGCATATAAATAGAATACAGTGGTGTTCAGTCCCTGGTTGGACGCTACGGTTAGGTATTATACACTAGGAGAAGGGAATTTTAACCATCCCAGTTTCTAAATAGATGCTTTAATACAAAAGCAAAATTAAGTTAGACTTTTTTTTTAATGCAGGCATCAGATAGATAGCAAATGTCTTTATACTGGAATAATTGATCTCTAGTAATAATAGTTTGAAGTTTTATGATCTGACTTAAGTTTTTTAGGTTCAAACAAAATGCTTGGTTGGGTTTGGGGTTTTTTTCCCTCTTTTGAGGAAGACGTGTCTGCTTACAACCAAAAGTACTTTTTTTTTTTTTTTTTTTTTTTTTTTTAAAATTTCCCTTGAGATCAAATCCAGAGGAGGCATTTTCCAGGGCTGTGATCCAGAAAGCAGAGCTCATCTGGTACCTACTAAATATGGGTAAAGTGGAAAAATGCGGATTTTTGGAGACCTGACAGGAAACCAGTAAAACAGGAGATTTTGTGAGTCTATTGTTGCTTACATGAATTGACTTTAAAAAAAAAATCACCTTGGAAGTGATTTTCATATTTTCAATTTTCTGGACACATACATAAAAGGTATGGTGTTAATTTTTATTTTAGCTCAGTTTCACCTGTTTGGCTTCCTAAGAAGTAGGTGTTGCACACAGTGTTTGCCTTCTGGCAACCTGAGTCTGAATTTTTGAGACAATTCCAAGGTAGCAATGAATTGGTTTACTTAGATCATCTTTCTTTTTTCCTTCATATTTTCCCCCCAGAGTAATTTTCTCCCTCTTCCTCTCCTCTCCTTTTTCCTACTAGACCTATGTGCTTCAGAATTTTGGTTCCTGCATAGGTATAATTTGGCAACTATTGGAAAAGATTAATGATTGTTGGAAGAAAATGCTGAGGATTTTGTTTCCTTTGGTTTGTCAAAGTGGCACAAATTAAATGATACAGAAGAAATCCTCAATGCATTTCAGTTATTCTTCCCATTTTATGATGGTGTCTGTGTAATTGTACATATATTTTTACTCTAACAATATGAAGTATGACCAGAAAGTAAAAAGCAAACTACAAGGCAAAGTAAAAATACTGTGTAAGGAAAAGCAATGAAATACTAACAAACAGCATCGTGGTGTTTTGTGAGACGTACAGCCAGGGCATTTCTTTGTTAAGAAATTTTGCACCAGTGTAGCTGGTATTAGTGGTTTCCACCACAGAAATTGTCAGAACTTTAATGTTCTGACCCCCTTACTCCTATTTCTTAAACTTTGCATCCCAAATGAGTAATCTGGGATTGCTGTGATCAGTTACGTAGACGTAGCTGAAGGAATGTAGGGGGTGGCAGAAGCACAGTGACTTTGTTATGACTATGGTGAGTTCTTGTGAAAAAAAAATGTAGCACTTACAGTTTATTTAAATACTCTCTATTGAATATGACAAAAAGTGCCCCAAACCAAAAGCAGCGTCTTCTATTCTTTCAGCTTTAAATATTAACTGTATTTTTATGGTGCCTAGTAGAAGAAATGACAGTCAGGTGGAAAATGAATTAATGAGAGCAGCAGCATTTTAACTGGTGAATTCTCAACTTTTTGATAGTCCATTTGTTTCTGGTGACAGTTTTTGAGGTGACCTCATTTGTGCTTACCTGTTAGATCAAACCCTTATTATTGTCATTACTTTTGTCAGGGACTGCTGTTTTCTTTGTGTGTTGTATGTGAGCTGTCAAGTAAGTAAAATAGAACATGCAGCTTTGTTTAAATGATGGCTTCTCAAGCTGAATACATTTTACTACTTCAGTGTTTGTTTTCTGGTCAAAGACCATGGCTCAAGCCATGGGCCATTGTTATTTTCTCATTTCATTGTTTCTTTTAAAGTACCATTAGTTTACTAATGAACTCTTAGCAGAAGACAGTACAATGGTGTAAGCAAGTTCTACTTTTCATTCAACTGCATTTTCCTCTTAAAGTAGAACATTAAATGAAAATTAGGTTGTGCCTTTGTATGTTCATTTGTGCCTCGTGCTTCAGTAGGCAGAGAAATGCCCTTATGCTGAAAAGGGTCTTCAGAAATGGCACGATGGATAAGGGTACCTGTTTTGTTTTTCAGCGATTCCCCTACCAAATTGAAAAGCTGTACTGTGCAAATGATGAACTGAGCCTCACATGTGAGAATCAAATTGTTTTATAGCTTATAAAATTTTGCTGTGGCATGTTTTGGAGTCAGCTGCTGTTCAATTAATTGTGCACTTTTGTTTATGTCCTCATGGACTGGGGAAATGCATTGTCTTCCGAAGGGCTTCATAGCTTTAGCTGGTAGGCTACAATTTGGTAAACAATTCAGTATTTCCCAAGATAGGGAAGAGCATTTCCAGCTCATCATTTCTAGCTCTGTGGGATTAAGTTGGGTAAAATGCATGAAAACATTGTCGTTCATGTAAACAGGCTTCTGAAAAAAGTTAGTAAACAAATCTGTTGAGTAGGATGCTGACATATTCTTAGTTTCTAGAGTTGTTAAGTTGCTCTCATGTTAACAATTAAAACAACAGCTACTGCAGAACAGTATGAGAAAATAATAGCAAGATTAAGTTTGTGGCTAGAGGTGTGATAGGCTGTTAGACAAATTGATATGGGAGGTAAGGAACAAACTCTTCAGATACGCAAACCCGTGTCCTAGTTGTACGTAAGTGTGAAACTTTTCCCCAGGTCCCTGTGTAATAGATGTTGCTGGTGTTTCACAGCTGGAAAAACAAGTGTGGTGAGATCAAGTGATTTACCCAGGACTCAGCAACAGGTCAGTACAGTGTAAGGGTTACAGTTCAGTAGTCTTTACTCTGAGCCCCACGTATATTTACGGCCATGTTACTTAAGGTTGAAAAAATGCTCTTAGCAAGTTCATGCTCTCAGTGTGACTTACTCCTTTCATATCTAATCTCTCTGTTTTCAGTGACAGGACCCAGTGACCCCTTCTTGACTACTGTTCTGTTGTAATGTCCTGCTTTAAGTAATAGAAAACTTTTCTGTGATAACTAATCTGCCCTTGCCTTTTGTAAATGCATTACTTCCTGTTATGCATGTTTGCTCAGTCTTTATGTTCTCCTCGCATATATTGTTTCTTTATTTGTGAAATCTGTAGTCTGTTGGCTGTCTGTTTGTGGGTCTTGAGATTTTGGGGGATGGGGATTGAGAAAGCTAAAGAATACAAATGAATTTTTTTTTTTTTAACCTTATGCAGTTTCCTTCCTAAAGTTTTCTTTCTTAAAGTAATGTGGCAAGATTAAATTACTGGCTTGCTTTGTACTGGTGTAAACATACTTATTTCCCCTTTACTTTTCCTTACTCAGAGTGCTCTATTGCTCCCCACCTTGGATACACGGTCAAGAAATAACATTATCCATGAGTTAAAATTTAGAGCTTAGTGCTTCCATAACTGTTCCTGCTGGACTATTCTAAAACGTGTCTCATTTGAAGAGTGATTGAATAGAAGTTGATAAAACATGTATTTAAAGAAAAAATCAGTGTGTTCCCCTGGAACTTATGATTTGGACAATCAACAGTGCACAGGTTGACTAGGGTTCCTCTTCCAAAAAATAGTTCAGATACTCCATGGACATATTCCTTACAGTTTATTTAAAAATACCCACCCACCCTATGTTAGAACATTAACAAAATTTGTGGATTGAGAATAAAAATTTAAAAACTGAAAACTCATAAGCAATTAGAGTACTTATTTAGAATGGATGTATGACAGACATATTCCGTTCCCTGCTACCATACCAAGGTATGGGTCAGCTGGTGAACAAACAGTCTGTGGAGAAAGGTATGTTATGGAGCAGCAAGAAGAATGTCTATTGTTATCTGTTTTTTGTCCCATGGGAGCATAAGAATTACCTTAGGCAATTCACTGGCAAGTTGCAGAAACTGGCGTGATCCACAGTGTTTGCTGCCTGAGCTTTACAAAAATGATAAATTCCCTTTTCTCTCTTTTGGATTTGTATGTTGCGGGGGACTAGTCTCATGCAGACACTTGTCCTTTGGATCTAGGTGGTTTTGTTCGTAATTGTGCTCTAAGTCCTTGTAATTTGAGTAAATGGATTGTTCACTTGCAACAAAGAATTCAAAAGCTTCACTTTTCAGAATGCATGATGAGATTTCTGTATTTTTCCTTAAAATACTATGGCAAAGTGAGTTCCAGCCGTATGTTAGTTACTACGTCTTCATTTTCTTTTATGTTTAGATCTCTTTCACTGGTAGAGTAGCATAGAAAAGCTTTAGTTATACACCTTTTTAAATTACTCAAATATTCATAAAGTTAACCAGCGATTAACAGTATTTTTTCTTTGTTTCTTCTATTGAAAGTGACTATTATAACCCAAAGCTTATAACCTCTTATAACCTAAAGACTGTTATAACTTCAGATGACCGAGCAGACCTGCACTGTGGCAGACTGCGATGGCTGGGGTTGTGTAATGTAGGTGTAATGAGAAGATACTCTCCCTGACCGTGTGGCTCGTAGCGTTACAAAGTCACACTGCTACAGGTTTCTCTCAGCCCTGAATCTGTGACACAAAGATCCTGTTTGTAGTTTCCTAATTGCACCCAGCAGAAGACAAGAGTAATGTTAGTTTTTATGACTTGTTGCTTAGCAGCGTTGATCAACAAAAGTACAACCTTTTCTTCTTCTGTAACCTTGGTGAACCCAGGCTTGGACAGAGTTCACCCGCAGAAGACAAGGATTTCTGAAGTCGTGCGAAACTGTTGTTCAGTGTCTGTTAGCAGCGTCTGAGGGAAACGGTCTCTTCTTGACCTCCTTGTTACCTTTGCCCTTTAGTCTTCTTTCTCTCTCTCATCAAGTCTTAGAAGAAAACAAGCACCATCCTAGGAAGGTGTGGAGGAGGGGAAGTTGA
The DNA here is from genome assembly GCF_031877795.1 of Strix aluco. NCBI lineage: Eukaryota > Metazoa > Chordata > Aves > Strigiformes > Strigidae > Strix > Strix aluco. The sequence continues at coordinate 80,290,619 of NC_133934.1, forward strand.
GAGACAAGCCAACTGTGCTAAGGTGTATCCTGCCGCATATGGGGAAAAGGAGCTGAGCTGGTTCCCAGGTGGTGATGTCAGACCCTCCCCTCATGGCAGGAGGAACAGACTTCAGCCATTGCAGTAAGGATTATTTTTATTTAGAGAAGCTTTCCCAGTATTTTGGAGTAGGTAAACTACTCCATAGAGGAAAGGGAAATTAGGGTGCTAAGAATTTCCTGGTTTACATCTTTTAGGAGGGATTTCACAAACTGAGCTAGAAGGGATATTTAATGTGTTTGAAAATGATTGGGGATCTGCACTGAATGTAGATATAAAGGCAGTTTCCCCTTTTTTTACTTTCTTTTTTTTTAATCTGATCAAATCTGGCAAAGCCTGTAAAATACAAAAAGTTGCCTGTCTCACCTTACTTCCAAACTAAATTGCTCGTCTAACTGGACAAAGGATCTTTAGTGACATCACAAACTGCAACAATTAATATGCCTTATGATGTCAGAAGCTTTCACTAGGAGCTTTTACTGTTGCTCAGATGATTGTCTTTTACTTCTAGATCTAAGTAAGAAACAGCTAAGTATTTGTATACTTTTTCTGCCAAAAATTATATGATCCTGAGACATCTGTAAGCTTGTGGACATTATGTGGAAATTAATGCCTTGTCAGTCTGCTGGTTTTCTCCTTTGCCCCCTCCCCTCCTGCCTCCCCCTCACCTCCACTACTGACTTTTCCTCTCTATCCACACTTCAGGATCTGTTGATAGCTGTTAACAGCAGTATGGGTCAACATATTAGAAGGTCAGCATGCATTTCACAAGCCTGGCATGCTCTGGTGTCCCTTCTCTTCTGAAGTTCAAAGAGAAACTCTGCTGTTCAGCTATCCCAGTCTCACAAAATACATGGAGAGGACTAATACTGCTGTAATCGCACAGTTGAGATCAGATACTTCAGAAAAGGCAACCACAAAAGAACTGGTTTCTGTCCTATGTATCATGTCAAAGGCATGGCAAGTGTATAGTATCTGGCAGCACTCAATCAAGTCAAATAAACAGCAAACTGGAATGTGAATTACATTGGAAATGCTGCTATTATTTTTTTTTTAATTGCACAAATCTCAACAAAGTGATCTACCTGGAAATTCTGACTGCTATCTGAGACTAAGAGGAATTACTTTTCATGCCCTTGCTTGCTGAGCAGAGCAAATTTTGTTCACCAAAACAGGATTTCTTTTTTTTGAGCTGTGAATACTATTTGTCTGTCTGCAGTGAACAACAGCTGCTACTATTTGGTATCTGCAGGATTCAAAACAAGAAGCTGAAGTCATGTTGTTAACTTCTGATTTACAGGAGAAGGAAGGAACTTAGGTCAAAATCTTTTAAAAACAGTTTCAGTAAAAGCAAAAAATACTATTTTTTGTAAGTGATGTGATGCAGTATACCTGCCTGGTTCTTTCTGTGTGCAGTGGCAATAGAACCTGAGTAGATTTGAAAATTAATGTTTCAAACTTTAGATAATTAAAATATTGTTATCCTTCACCTTTCCTTTTAGCTATCCGTTAGAATGTGACATTCTGTTATAAACTGGGAGACTCTTTTGTGCTGTCATTTCCACATCTGCAACAACGGGCCAGACCGTGCCCACTGTACAGCACTAGCACAACTAAAAGCCACTGAATGTTTTATTTCTGTACCAAGATTAATCAGTTATTCCGAATTCTGATGTGTTGAATAGGGAAGTCCCAGTTTCCTGTCTTGCAGGATGCACATGGCTTTCAGTTTAGCTGCAGACACTGCTCCATACACCTCCATACAATTCCTTGCTGTGCACTTGCTGATATTAGAAGCGCTACCGTTCTCCATACCCTGACATCAGGAAAGGACAGCGTTGGAGCACGTTCCTAAGTGTGATTGAGTAGGGGTCCTAGAACACAGCCCACCTGAGTTTTGTCCCGTTAGATTAATTTGTTTTTCCATTTTTGGGGTAGTAAATTCCATATGCAATGAGACGGGAAACTTCAGAGGGAAACTGGAATCTTGTTTGGTCCACTGCCAACTCTTTCATCTTAGAAAACATTGCTCTGGCGATACGCACAGATCCTGGAAATGAATCTAGTCTGGAGAGCTCTCATCTAACGTTTTGAACAAGTATCTCTTGGTGAGCATCTAAAGTACAAGGACATTTCTGTGGGACAGTTTGAATCATTTTGGTTTCATAATTTTTTTGCTTTATTGGCTGCTGCTTAAGATGAAGGCTGGACTAAGTGGATCCTCAGGTTAGTTTGTCATTTCCTCATGTAGATTGCATCACAAAATCACCCCAAAAGGAAGTATTTTTACAAGCAATACTTGTATAATTTACGGAGAAAAGTAATTATGCATTGAAAAGCTGAAATAGAGATTTAAATATTGCACAAGCTGGATAGAATTGAGGCCGCTCTTGTTTTTTAGTTTCCAAATCTAAAAGCCATAACATTTTCACTCCTCACATGCTTAATCTAGAGTATTTGTAGTAAACCACCTTGTTTGCATACCAAGAAATTGCAACGGAGAGAAACAAATTGCTACAAATGACGAAGGTAAATATTTTTATTCTGATAATCGTTCCTCAGCCAACTTCTTAGTAGCTTCACTTTCTAGATGATTTTTGATGAAACAGTGACAGCGATCCACAGGGAAAACTTGGAAAGTTTTCTTACGACGACACTGCTGGAAGGGGGATGAATGTGAGCCTGGAGGCGGGCTGGCAGCAGCCGCAGTCCTTATGTCTTTCTGTGCCAGTTGCAGCACTTACAGAAAGCCCTTAGATGGTGCTATATAGCAGCGCTCAGCCCGCCGCCGCTCCGTCCCAGCTGGGAGCTGCTCCACGGGCTCAATAAACTGGCTTTAATAAACTGCTAAAAGGGCTTCCTTAGCAGCTACCTGATTTCTTCACCCACTGACCTGGGGCTACTGATGAAATTTAAACTTTGTTTCATGAAGTTGTTGGGTAAAAGAAAATCAGTTGCAAAATGTTGCTGGAATAAGGGGTAGGAGCGAAAGTGTCCATCAGGGCCTGTGTGATCACATCAAGGTGTTCCACAACAGTCAAAGCTTTCTGCTCAGGAGAGGAAACTCCCCGCTTTGATTCTTAAGTGTTATACCCAGCCACTTGCTAAGTAATGTGTATTCCTGTCCTTTGTTGCCTGTATATCCATGGATCCATAGCCCAGGTCTAAAATTTTGCCATAGTTCAATCTGGAGAACATGGATAAACTGTCTCTGGGCACTGTTAATTAAGATCAGTAAATGCAATCTGTCAGTAGAGACATATTAAATATTAAATTCAAACATGGAGTTCAATAACTGCTGTAATTTAATTCTTGTAAAACTTGAATCATGTCATGCTTAAACTTCTTATAAAACTTGAATCATGTCATGCTTAAACATCTGTGCCAAATATATTGCTGTCTATCTGTCTGTAAAATAAAATGCTTTTAAATAATAGCTATAGAGTTTTTGAGGGCATTTGAGGATCATTGTGATGGAATAACGGTGCTCACCCTGGGAACTTCCTCACATAAATACAGGTGTGTTGTTGTGGCTTTCAGGTTAAATCTTCCACACTGTGAAACTCCCTTTATTTTTGAAGAATTGAGTATGCAGATTTAGGAATTTCAGTTGTCAATTGAAAAGGAATTGAAACGGAATTTCCTCCAGCAGGATGGGTCTCAAGCCATGAAGTAAGTTTTATTTGGAAGCTGTTGGTGAAAGTATGAAAGGGAGTTACTAGACAACTCTCAAATACTGTATCAGTATCTAGCCTTTTCCTTTGTAGTGAGGCAGGAGAGAAGCAAGGTGTTGAAGATAAATTGATCTCTGACCCTTGGAAAAGAGTTAAGTGATTGGATTTTCTAAGTTGGAAGTATCGCCTTCCTCTAGTTTTATTGTGTGCTTATGCACGTTCCTGTAATTTGTAAATGGATCAGATTGTTTCCCGCCTTTTACCACAGTTTGAGGGGGTTAAGCCTGGGAATATTCTGCCAAAGCAAATTAAATAATTCATGTTTTCAGAATGACTTCATTTAGTCATGACTTTTATTTATTTAGAGAGGGAGAGAGAAAGAGCTGGTGTTATTACAGTCTCTGCTCTATTTTTTTAATCTCTGTAACTTCCTATAAACCCAACTATTTTTTTTTTGACCTTTGAAATGTACCAGACTGCATAAACTGAGTCTCCACTGTGCGTTCTGCTCGTCCCAGTAATTTTCATCCTATGGTCTCTGCATGCTGTTATTTTAGGTGTATCCTTTGCCATTATGTGAGTTATTAACATTACCCTGAATTCTGCTGGCACGTAGGTGGGAACAAGTACTGAGCTTTTCTTTCTTGTGTGTTGAGAAACTCTGTAGCTGAAATCAAGTTAAATCAAGTTGAATGTTACTAGGTGGTGACTTGTAGCCTAAAGCTAGTGGCTGTAAATTCTCACCTGTGGAAAGGGAATCTTTTAGTTCTGTGCAACATGTTCTTCCAGCTGCAGCTGGATTTCTGCCGTGTTAAAATCCTTAAGCAGCTGCAGCAATGTGTCACACTGATCTGGCATTTTTGCATCTTCAAAGCTCTGCTCAAATATTTGAAGTGAGTAAAGCACTCCACCGAGCTGAAAGGTAGGTGAGCGTCACTACAACTTTACAGAAAAAGAAACAGCCCCTGAGAGGTTAAAGCAACTTTCTGTCATCATGAAGCAAGTCAACGGTGGAGCTGGAATTACAGCTCGGGAGGTTCCTGGCTTGTGCTACGCTACAATGCTGTGGAGAAAGGTCATTTCCCAAAATAGCATAGAAGGTTCCCGTTTGTTATTGATAATAGGGCAACAAAGGGCTCTAGATGTATTAATAGGTTGCTGTATAATGTCCTTAATAATACATAATTAACAACCTTGCAAAGTTGGCTACATCGCATTTTTCTGGGGCAGTATCACCTCCAGTTAGTTTTGTCTACTATATTTTTGTTTTGGCTCTTCTAACACAACTTTATTTATTTAAAGTAAATAGGGACATTTAAAAAGTAGGCATAGCCTCCCCATTAACAGTCACGTTAAACTGCGTGTTCAGCTCACCTTTTCAGATTAGTACAGCTCCTCTACTGCGATCAGTCCGTGTTTGTGGGCCCGTGGGCAGCAGCCGGGGTACTCTCCTCTGCCACTTTGAAGCCTTTGAGCAGAGCTCTGTCTGCCTGGGGGGAACATAGAGGTGACAGAGGATTTTGGTGGCAACGTTTTCCCTGCGTCGTGTGAGAGAGAGCCAGTGCTAGTGTAGCCGGGCAGCGTAGGAGCTGAGGTGCAAGCATGGGAGCCCACCGGGTCTGATTTGGTCTTTAGGCCTTCCAGGGAGGGAGGCAAAGTCCATCCCCACCCAGTGGGGCAGGGAAGAGGATGCTGAATACTTGTGAAGGGATTTTCATAGAGATTTGGTCCCACCCATTCCTCAAATGTCCCTGGGGCTAGGGTATCTGGTAGGTATTACTGGATCTTATAGATTATTTTTTTTAATCTGCCTTTTCTAAAATGCTGTTGATCCCCTCTGAACTTACTGGTTTCAGCAGTGTAGTTACTGAAGCTTTCTGTTTCTTGTTTTTCCTCTAAATGCATTATTTGAACTGCTAGGTTACTTAGCAAATTCAAAATAGTCACTGAGTAGTAAGTATGAAGCTTGAGTTTATTTTTTTACTGAGCACCTACATCTATGCATCTGCAATTGAAAGAAGAACAAAATGGTGTTTTCTCTTAGCCAAGTCTGAAAAAATTGCAGTGAATAATAATGGGATGAACAACATTCACAAAACAAATAGTTATTGAATCGATTTACTCAGCCCTATTTTGGTTTGAGTTTGGGTGAAGTGTTTCCAAACAGGCAAACACCAGGAGAAAAAGAAGTGGAAAACAAAATGCGTAAGGAAAGTTAAGAGACCAGTGTACAGAAATGACAAGGGTGCTGTTCTCTCATCTTTATATCTGCAGATACATGTATTTGAATTAACAAAGCAATAGGAGCTTTATGTGCTGCATTTGTTTTTTAATGCTTGTTGGTTGAAGTAATTGGATCTATTGTTGTGGGCACTGAGAATGCCAGCTTGGCTCTTAGGGACACTGACTTGTGAACATGACCTTCTGGAGGTCAAAACACTGGAGAGCTTACTCTGTTTAATTCTCGGAAGTACCGGTCAGAATAGTTATTGCTTTGAAAAAACAATGTAGATGTTCCCTGCCTCTATCTAGTTTGCTGTCTGTACTGAATTGTGGTGTCATTTTTTGGTGTGCAGTTGTTTGGGTTTTTTTTACTAATTCATCTGTTTAATTATTTTCAAGTGGATTCAGATTTTTTTATTTTTTAGTTTATTTTAAACCACAATTGAGTTTTCACAACTGAAGTTGGTTAAATAATTGATCAGAGATTGAAGTGTAAATGTTAGTCAGTGGTTTTGAGTGATGTTTTGGTATTTGCTCAAGCATCCTGTTTTCATTCTTCCTGGTGATCAAGTCAGCCAGACATAGTCAAACAGTCCCACATAGGAAAAACAGTGTACTTTCAAGTGAGAGAGAAAAAAAAATAATCTCATGTTTGATGCCAAGTGATTCATGGTAAATGCTGATGGCTACATAATTTCAGTGTTGAGTACATCTGCCTTCCCTACTAGGGAACTCCAGAAAGACCTGAGTAAAACATCCTACAAAAAAGAGACGAACGATCTCTTTAGAGTCTCTCAGCTCATGCTCCTGGTCTCGCTGTTTGGGCAGCATGAAGCTTGAGTCCTTGTGGCAGAAAGGGAGATTTCAAGGTCAGTGTGGTTTGTGTTTTCTGGCATTGGATGGCTTAGTGGTTCCTCTTGTTATGAATCGTTTCCAAGAGCTAGGGGAGTTGCTGTCAGTCCTCAACTTTTGTCCTACAAACCTGTCAAAACATATAGTATTTTAACACCAAGCATGACATGAAACAGATTTTGTGATCCAGATTACAAGATCTGCTGGATTTATAGCAAAGCAGTCGTGGCTTTTCACCTCCCATAAGGTTCCTGGATGGTTCAGATGGAGATAGTTGTACTTCCTCAGAACTTCTCTATCTCTCCCTAAAAAAACACCAAGATATAGCTACCATGTTACCCCTATCAAAGATTCAATTTGAACTGATTTCAGTGTTTTTATTTTTTTTTTAATCCTGGTGAATAGCCTTCTTGCATCACTCTGCTCCTTAAAGATGCTCACATTACCAACTGGAATCTGCATCTGCTATAGGGCTGTTGGGGATCTGTGGGCAGACTTACTCTGTCTAGATAGCAGTGATGTTTTTCTGGAATTAAGAGGGTTTAGACCTCCTTAAAACTGGACTCCTATTTACAGCAGATTTGTGTATTTTTATGTCTTGCTGGAGAGCCTTATTTTTTCTCTGCTGCTCTATGGCTTGGTCAGGGCAAGCAGCATGCTGTATATCTGTCTGCATTTGTTTGGAATTGAAGTGGTGCACTGTTGTACCCAGATTTACAGCCGCAGTAAAAGGAACAACCACTTGTTACCATGGTTTTTTTTCTCCTAGTCAATATGTCAAACTTCTCTTTGTTCCTTCAGAAGTGTATTGGACTACTTGGAACCAGGGAAAATGGGCTAAAGAAAACAGTGATCAGAGTCCTAAATCAATTGCCTCATGTCTCATTTTCTTCTGGATTCTGCACTTTTGACTTGTTTTTGACCAGGGATTTTTGACTGCTTTGTGATGGGCAAGAACTACTGAGCTTATAAAAGGTTTTGCAGCTGGAGGGTAAAAGATGCAGGGCTGGCAAGATCAAAACTCCCAGCTATTGTGAAAATAACTTTTTCTGAGAGGTCTGTTTGTGGTTAAGTAGTGCAAGGCATTGCTATTAGTCAGGAAACCTGGATTCTCTAGCCCCAACAGATTCAAATCCATTTGGATCCTTCCCCCTGCACACACACATATGCACACACACCTGCCCCTTCTATGATATCTTTTGTTTACATGGTGCAGCCTTGCTAAAACTCTCCATCCCTCAAGTTTTCCTTCTTGCTCATCTTTTAAGATTCTCATGAAGGTGTATTTCTGCAATCTTTCTGGCAATGTATTGCACTGTGTATTGTTCCCCTTTTCCTTACTTCTGTCTGCAGATGGAAAGCTGCTAGAGCCAGTGTGAAATTCTTGTTACTTTTAATTACTAAGAGCAAAATCTCACTTTTGCAAAGCTCCACTCTTTCATTTCCTTCCGCACAGTATCTTTGCATCACTGTCTTCTGACTCATTTGGCAAAGGCTGACAGACCTCTCTCTACCCTGAGAGGGCAGGTTGCCATCCTGGCAGTAAGAGGCACCTGACAGATGCCGCCCTCTTCCCCAGTGTTAGATGTGATAAGGGAAAATGCATTTTTTAGTTGGAGTTAGAAAAGGATCTGCACTGGTCCCTCGCCCAAAATCCTGACCATTCCCTTCAAAAGATGCTGAACTTTTATCATGCATCTGAGTGGCTGGTGTCAGTATGAAGTCTTTATTCATAGATGTCTATAAACAAAAATCAATTGTCCTCTACAAATTGTCAAATTGTATTTCCCAAAAGCTGAAGAATCTGCTGTCCATTAACTCTGGAGTTAATGAGCAAGTCCAAGTCTCTGGAAGGAGCACCTTTTGTTCAGAAAGACTTGTTTGTTTTCATTTGGCTGCTGACATGGATTGTCTGTAGTTTCTTCCTGAAAAAAAAGAATACCACTGTTAAGTGTTAAAAAAAAAAAAAAAAAAAAGTCACTGCACCGTGGTATTTAGTGTGTTTGCATTATTTTATATTTTTAGTAAAAGAAATCCTGTGTAGTGTAGGGGACGTATGATATAGTGGCAGCACAGACAAAATAAGATGTGCAGTCAGGGGATGAAGATGGATAATTACTTAAATAAGGTGTTCATGTTCTGGCATTATTTGTGCAAGGAAGAGGGTAGGTGTGGTGGGTAGATCATTGGAAGCAGGTGCCCTGAGCAGCTGGTATGGCTGTCTGCTGTTCACCTTTCCAGGATGTGGGTTTGAATTATGCTGTACTGTTTGATCATAAACAGGAAAAAAGAACCATATTTTGAACTTGGAAGTACCTCCAGGTTAACTTCCATGCCTTATACATTAAGAAGAAACAGTTGTTTTGCTTCAGGGCCAGCCCGTGAACTATGGTGGATGTATTCCCCATTTCCCAGTTAGGCTGCATTAATCTGTTTTCTGACAACTCTCATGTCCAAAATAACCTGCAGGGTCTGTCAGGGCACAGCCATATTGAGCTTGCTGGTGAAAAAGTGTTGGTTTTGGGTCCTCCTACAGCTCTTTGATTAAAACCTCAAACTCCTGCCTCGCTGTTCCTGGAGAGTTTTATTGCCAATCATCTCAGGTGTTACCACCTGAGTCTCAGGTCCTCCCTTTAATGACCTGGAGACTGGATGGGGTCTGGCACATGCTTGATTGTCCACTAGTAAGAGGAACCGTGCTTGTTATCAAGAACACCATGGGATATATCAGTATGGACGAATGGATGGTGTGTGGGCAGGCTGCTGTCCTCTCTTGGGCTGGCTCTGCCCAGTGTCTCAGACTGCCTGCTGAAGCTGAAAAGGGTGAGACATTCTTCCCTGTGGTTTCAGAGCATTTAGTGGCTGTCTCTGGCCTGTGCCCATGGGGGGGAGGTTTCTCTGTGTTCTCCCACCTTCCCAGGAGATCTTTCAAAGACCTTTGAATAGGTGGGAGGGGATCTTTCCCTGAAGGTAGCTTTCTTTGTTGGCTGCACTATTTACTGCCAGGAAGGGGAAACAAGGCTACCATCAGAATTCAAGTTGAATGCTTCCTTGGAATGGTGTAAGATTTCAGATTTCACTTGACTGACAATATTAATTGCATTATTGGGTGTTGCAGGTGCTTTTTCCTTTCATGTTAACAGGTAGAAACTCTTCAGAAAGTCCCCTTGCATTACTGGGCCTGTGATGAGAAGATCTGAGGGACTTAGCAGTCTTAATGTAGAAGCAGGATAATTGATTTGAGTTTATGACACTGCAACTTGTTGCAACAAGGGGGCCACTCTCTGCAAGAATAGAGCAAGAGTAGACAAGGTATGTGCACTTCTGTGAGTACTGTTGGGGTGGAAGTTCTCTGGCTTTCAGTGTTTGCACAGTAAATTCAATGTCAACATATGTACAGACAGCAGATCTCAGAGGAGTTAGAGGTAAATAGCCTTTCTCTTTGAGGTTTCTAGAAAGAGCTGCAGAGCTAAGGGATTTCTTTGAGTTTTTGGCCTGTCATGAATTGGCAGATGACTTGGGAGGAGGTAGTCCCTGGTCATTTGGCAGTGCCAAGAGCGAGCTTTGAACCATGCAAGCTTTTGGCAGCTAGGAAACATTCACACTAGAGACTTCAGAGCCCTGGACTCTCTTTGGCTGTCAGTGACAGATTTTTGGTGATCTATTTTATTTTTATTTGGTCATTAAAAGCAAAAATTAGGTGTCTCAGTTCCGCTGTTAGTCTAGCTCAGGAAGCTAAAAAAGTCCCATGGGAAACAAATTTTCTGAACTATACAAAAAACCACCCCACCCATTTAGTTTTGGCTCCCTAAATGTGGAGGATTCTTGAAGTCTTTACCACCAAATAAGAGTCTGGATCTTGACAAGCTATTGATTAGGGGGCAAAAAACTGATGACAACACTGATCTGAATTGTGCTGCCAATGGCAGATATAAAAGTTGAGGAACTGGTTATTACAGTGACAGAATCAAAAATCCTGAAACATCCAGTTTCTAAAGAACGCTCAGGAAAACCTCTCTGTGTAAAGGATTTTGGGAACCGGATCCAAAGGCGGTCGGTCAGAACATGGCCAGTAGCGCTCATTGTGCGGAACCACAAATTCTGCTCCACAGGAAATTCCTGTGTCTTTTAAAACTTGTCTGACAGCAAAACCTTCCACTGGAAGAAACCTCTGAGCAATCCTAATTTCTGGATTTTTAAAAATTCTTCTTCTGAAGCGCTAGTCAGTAGCATTTACCCTGAGAGCAGGATACTGGCTGGAACTGAAGAATGAATGGGCCAATCTAGCAGGGTCAACTCTTTTACCACATATGGAAGTGAACTATGAGCAGAATGAGCTCTTCATGTAAGTGGAGAGGGCCAGAGGAGGGTAGCAGCAACGATCACAAGTACGAAGTGGCCTCTGCTTGTGGTGAGAGCAAACAGAGTGGGTCTGTCCAGCTCAAGGGCCTGCGGCAGGCAGCAATGAAATATCTTAGGAAGGCTAATCAGGGACTATTTTTTCAGTGAGGGGGCAGAATTTAGTGTATCACTGCAGCAAACAAAGTATTTTTTTACATAGTGGGTTTACGTGTAACTTGTGGAACAACGTGGTGCTGGAGACATGAATAGGTTTAAAGAAAAGACCAGGTTCGATGGCAACAGGTCAATCCCTGTATCAGAAGTACTTATGTCTCAGGCAGTCACCTTAGGAATACGTCAGGTGTGATTTACTACAGCAGTGCCAAAGGGACCTTAGTTATTTAAATAGAGCTTAGAAGAAAACATGAGCAGATTCACCCTCTACAACTCCGTGAGAGGAGGTTGCAGAGAGCTGGAGATGAGTCTCTTGACCCAAGGAACAAGCGCCAGGACAAGAGGGAATGGCCTCAAGCTGCGCCAGGGCAGGGTTAGACTGGCTCTTAGGAAGTATTTCTTTCCAGAAGGGGTTGTTGGGCATTGGAATGGGCTGCCCAGGGCAGTGGTGGAGTCCCCATCCCTGGAGGGGTTGAAGAGTTGGGTTGACCCAGCACTGAGGGATCTGGTGGAGTTGGGAATTGTCAGTGTGAGGTTCATGGTTGGACTGGAGGATCTTCAAGGGCTTTTCCAACCCAGATGATTCTGGGATTCTTTTTTTCCTGTTAAATTCCTTGCTACATGAGTTGAGCTGGGAGCGCCGTGGAGCTCAGCACACCAGTGGGTGTGTGTAGGGCTGCTGGTGAGCTGACACCATCCAGCCAAGCGCTGCCAAACCTGTATGTGCTGGTGGGCCCACAGTCATAAAACAGAGCTGCTGCAACCAGCTTAAAGAAGGTACTTGCAGGAGCTTTAGACGGCAGGTACGCACATGTAGATGTGTATAATAACCTTTTGCAGCACACGTGGCATTGTTTTCCTGTTAAAATTGGATGTGAATTAAATTTTATTATGCAATTATTAGCTTTAATAGACTAGCCACAGGAAAGTAACAATGTGTTTATCGCAAAATGCATTTATCCATAAAATGCGATATCCCAATTTTGGAAAGTGATTAAGTGCACCCTTAATTATATTTTCCTGGTTTGAGTGTCTGGAGGACTGCTCTTTCTGGCTCTGTCTATCCTAAAGAAATCTGTCACTTTGAATAAGAATGAAACTTGACCGGTAAAAATGCAACCTTATCACAGTATTGCCATATAACTGGATCTTATTTATCTTTAATTGAAATGTCAACTTAAAAGATACGGTGTGTATTTCTAAATCACATCAACATTATATTTAGATCTTTTCATTAAGTTCTAGGTGTGCAGTCCCATTACAAATAGGTAACTAGCTATAAAAACATGAAGTCTTAATGCTTGCTTACTAAATATTCAGAGTGCAAACAGGCATCGCTCTGATAACACCTGCGAACAGAGCTGTTCTGGTACGTTTTAAAAGTGTCACTGGCATGAGGGATGTATGATGTATACCAATGTATGCATATTATTTCAGAATCACACTGATGGGAGGGAGCATTCCTGCAACTATTTATCTTTACTTACATTCCCATTCCATTTAATTTTCTTTTCTCGATTTCAGGAAAAAAATATCTCCAGCACCACGTTGTTCCACGTTACACGTGTAACTTGTACCCACTATGTAAAAAAGTACTTTGTTTGCTGCAGTGATACACTGTGATTTTATTGCTAAAACAACGACTACTTCTAACTGTTCCAGCTGTAACGGAATGCAGTTGTATGCTGCGTACTGGGAACTCTAGATATCAGGAAAGTGATAATCCCTGCAATACAAGAAATACAAGACAGGTATAGTTTATCATAATTTTTTTTGCTGGTTCTAGTAAGAAATTCTGCATTAATCTACCCACACAGTCTTAGAGAAGTTAGTCTGCAGAGAGCTGGGGATGAGTCTCTTGAACCAAGGAACAAGCACCAGGACAAGAGGGAATGGCCTCAAGTTGCGCCAGGGAAGGTTTAGACTGGATATGAGGAAGTATTTCTTTACAGAAGGGGTTGTTGGATGTTGGAATGGGCTGCCCAGGGCAGGGGGGGAGTCCCCATCCCTGGAGGGGTTGAAGAGTCGGTTTGACCCAGCACTGAGGGATCTGGTAGAATTGGGAACAGTCAGTGTGAGGTTAATTGTTGGACTAGGTGATCTTCAAGGTCTTTTCCAACCTAGATGATTCTGTGTGACTTTTTGCTTTCTCCTCAAGCAACACTTGCTCTCAGTAGCCAGGCAAACCCTGGTGTGTGACGCTATGCAGTGTGAGATGTGTGATGGTGTGGAGGTGCCCGAGGCTGGCCCTGGTGCTGCCGGCAGGGCAGTGCTCTGCTCCAGCACTCAAGCCTGTTTTTTTGGCAAATCAGTCAGCGCTGGACATTGCACGGGTAGTGCTGCTGCTGTGGGCGCTCAGGCAGAGAGGAGCAGCAAGCCTGTTCTGAGCAGGGGCTAGACCGGGCTCGTGTGGTAAAATGCTTAAGGAGGCAGTGGGAGTGAGCCGGGGAAAACATGCTTGTGTTCATTCATGCAGTTATGCATAAATAGGTTCTAAAGTCCTACTCAGCTATGCACGAGCATGTTAGTTACAGCTTTGACACTCCCAACTGGCTTCCTGTTAAATATGTTAAAAAGCAAATTCTTCAGTCTAGTGTGTGAATGAACATTCCAGTCTTAAATAACAGGGAAAGAATCAAGAAAATATTTGATATTTTTTTGATCAGCCAGAAAGCAAAGCCTATTTTTGGTTTTGGTCACATTAGGCTGTGCTGCGAACATTGGCATGGAGGTCCAGGGGCTTAGCAATAGAGAGCATTTTTCTATTCTTTATTTAAACAGGCACCTTCCCAGAAGAGAAACAATCCAAAGTCTGCAGTTCCAGTGAAATGCTGTCTGAGAAGTGCTGCAAAAAAAAGGTATGTATGTGACTGATAGAAAGTAGAGGTTTGAAAAGTAAAGTAGAGCAGAACTACATGCAAACAGCAAAGGATACTACAGGAACTCAAAGTCTTTTTTCATTAGTTATAGCCTAAATTGGAAAAAACTGTTGGTTTTGTGGTTATTTTTTTTTTTTAGAGTTGTGCCATATGTTGCATTTTAATCATGGCTGAGGGGGAGGGAAACTGAACAATTAAAAAAACAAAACAAAGCAAAGCCACCTCCTAGCATGGAATGCCCCCCCTGCCCCCATCTTGAAGTAGGGAACTAGGTTGCAGAGGCTTCATGAGGCTGCAAGGAAAGTGCCAGAGTATCACTTTGTGCTCTTCACTGTACAGTGTTAGTGTTGGGGTTTTTTTGAGGGGGGGGGGGTGTTTTTGGTTGTTTTCAACTTAATGAAACATTTCCAGTTGGTGTGTGTCCCCCCCCCCCACTGCTCAGCTCCAGCTTTAAATTACCTAAATTGTCTTTTTCCTTTTTTTTTTTTCCTTTTCTTTTTTAAAATGGTGGGTACTTTAGAGAGTCATATGTGTAAATATAGCCACTGCCGGGTTGGTCAAAGACAGCTGTTGTGCACATGTGGAAGCGCAGCAGCTGCATTTCTGATGGTATCACCTGGTATCTAGCAACTGGATGGCTTCCTAGCATTATGTTCCCAAGAGGTCCACAACAAGCCCACAAGCCAAGTAAAATTCTGGTCTTTGGTTCAGATGTGACCTGTTAACTCAGCCTAGACTTGCCAAGACACGTGTGACACCTAAGCCATCCCCACGGGCTTGGTGCCAGTACTCCAGCTTGTGAGCGCTCCTGGGGAAACAGGCACCAGGCTGCTCCCTGCAACCTCCCACCAGGATTTTTAGGCCAAGGTTTTGAAAAGCAAAATCCACTTTGGTGGATTTGTTTGGTCAAGATGAATTTTCTTGAAGACACCCACCTTTCAGGGGGCGTTGAACTCAGGGCACTAAACCCACCCCCACCCCTTTTCCAGGCACTCGGGCCTCAGCTGCTCCATGTCCAAGGGTACCTGTCCCTTCTGGAATTTTTAGATGCTTCTCTGGTAATTTCTAAAACTCTGAGGCAAAAGATGGTGCCTCTTCCTTTGAAGACTACTTGAGTGCCTCTGCAATGAGATGGCGACATACCACTTACTGCAGCTCCACAGACACTGTAGTGGTTGGCAGACCTCCGGCTAGGAGTGATTGCGCTGGTGTTTTATTAGCTCTCAGAAAATATATAGCAGGGACAAGGCTCTGCAGGCTCCTGCACAGTCTGCCCGAGCTCTGACCCCTCGGGCAAGAGGCTAGATTGCTTTTACAGCCAGTACTTAACCTTGCTGCTGAGACTTGTCAACAAGGAGGCCAATTAGCAGCAGATATGACGGTGGATGATATAATGCAGATGTCTGTTTGTTAGGAGCATAACTGACATATTTTTAACACAACATGTATTTTAAAACACAGCTCTGCATAAATGATGCCACCCCCTGCAAAAGAATGCCTCTCTCCAGTCAAGTGTTACAGAGAATTTTAGGGGTTTTTTCCAAAGTCTCTCTCTTCAGCCTTGTTCTGCTGGGCTTGTGATGACTAGGGCAGGTGTAGGATTATAAGAAAGAAATAATTCTGCTTGAAAAATGTCCACTTTTTTTTTTTTTTTAACATATATGGCATATTAAAAATATACACAGAGGCAGAATGCAAACAGGCCACTGTTTGCTGTCCTGAGAGGGTCAATACACAAACTAAGATGTTTTCTATCACTGTACATATATATTGGTGTATGTGTCAGAAAGACAGATTAGTGAGAGTTAAGTAATTAAAACTGTGCAGGTCTACCAGCATGTTATAGCCACCTGCTGCAAAGAACAGTGACACTTTATCACCCATCAGCATGTGACACTAATACTCCTATTTGGGTGCACATAGGCTTCTTCTGTCAGATGTATGAGTGTTGGTCAAGCTAGAGAAGCTGTTTGCAAGAGGACTGTTGATGTTTTGGTTGAGATTGGGCCTGAGCTTTTATTTAAAAGTTTACAGTAAGACTCAAGGGCTGGAGCTGCTACAAGACTTGCACTTAACTGCTAGCTGACTGCTTAGGCAGGTGGGATAATCCAGTCCTCTGCTCAGCCCCCTCCTAGAGACACTGCCAAGTAGTGCAGAGCACACTGTGTCAGGGACAGCCGTGTCCCCTTTCCTCTGCCAGCCAAGGTGCTGACTTGCTCTCTGTACCTTCTCTGCTTGTTCTAACTGAAGATGTGAACTTACATCTTAAACCTTTTCCTTGGTTAGTATTTAAATACCCTAACTTCCTTGTTCAGTGGAGCCAGTATCATCTTTGATTCTTGGAAATTTGTCTGCTCTTAGGATTTCCTTTTTAGCCTCCTCTGTGCATTTGAATTATTTAATTAATCTTTGGTGAAAAGAAATAGCTTTTTCTAAAATGCTGCCAAAACACGTACATGATATTTTTACAATAAAACCCCTCAGATTTCCACTACAGTCTTTTAATGCACAATGTAGCTCCTCTTTAAGGAAAGAGTTCTCCTGATTTCATTAGGGCTACTCCCAAGCATGACCAGGATCACCGAACTACTGCTTAAGGATCTGATTTTTGAACTGCAGGACTGAGAAGGGTAGGGCTGGAGAGCTCCATCACCCTCCCAGCTGAGCAGACTCCTCAGAAGAGGCATTATCTCCCTTGCAGAACTGACCTGGCAGGCTGGTACAAGTACAGAGCCCACAGAGAGAAAAGTCCTGTAGCCATCCTAAGAGTATTTGCAGTATTTCTTCACAGTAGTAATAATGAGAGCTTTCCTTTTCAATTTCAACCATTGATAACATCTTACCGTTTTAGTTCGTATCCTCTCGTCTTGTAGGAGAATCCTTTCCCCCTCCCTCCAAATCAAGCCTAAATCTATTTAAGGTGAAAAAAAGAGAGGAAAGAAAACCAAAAAGAAACAAGAATATAGCCAACCTTTTTAATTAGAGTATATTGTACTTCCAAACTGGGTACACTAGAAATTGGCAATGCAACAGAAGATGCAAAGGAATATACCAGTTACTGTCAAAATGACCCTGTACAGCCTTATAATGCAAAAAGCTTTATACAATACAAATTTTTATTAATGTACACAAACCTTGACAGAATGATGTTTCAACATAATACAACAAGTAAAAAAAAAAAGAAAAAAAAGAAAAAAGTGCTGAGAACTTTTAACTGAATTACTGAATGGAAAAACACGCTAGCTTTCGTTAAAGAATGCATAGTGAAAACCAGTATGAAATTACCTTTATGGTGGGGGGGATTTTACCAGAACTGTTGGTCATTAGTCGGTAGGGGGAACCTCTGACGAACATTCCTTTCTTTAGCCTTGAACTGCAAACCGATTATTTTAATATGCATGAGCTCTGATAAATACTGTATTCTTTTTCTTAAAAAAATAAAAACCTCCTAACACACTTTTCCTTACAGAGAATACTTCTATAACTTGCCAGAAAGAATTAATTTATCCTTTCCAAAGTGCTAAACAAATTTCCCAGGTACGTTAACCTTTACTATGTCAGATACTGGTACAGTGGAACATGGTCAAACACGTGGCCTTCGCATGCTGACAGCTTATTCTTGGAAGTTCCAGCCCTATTTAAACTGCCATTTGATTTACATAAAGTGTCCTACTAATATACCTACTTCTTCCTTCTAGACAGATGTACTTTACCTCTCAGTTTGAAAAATAAGCTTTTTGATTTGGAAGTGTTTGCTCTTCTGTGGTGGGGTCAGAGATAGATGCATTGAGTGTATTTTAAAGAACTGGTATCATTTCTGGATGCAGACTGCATATTTCATGCTGTTGTGATACTTGGTTTTTTTGCGCTTTGAGTATTTACTCAAACAGCATTTTCTATTTTGTCTCTACTCCAGGGGCAGGGGGCAGTTAGCAGGGGTTCTGATGGAGTAAAGCGTGGCAAACAGGGCCCTGAGTTAGGTAGGTTGTTTACGAAGGTTTATCCAGGCTTTGGAACAGATGGCTTTTCTTTACTGCTTGGACAGACACAACTGCCACATACTCGCTAGAACAAAGACCGTCTGCTGGAATGTAAACAAAATGGTGGGACTTCTCTGTCTTTTAATTAATAATTCCAAATGATAACCTGCTACTATTTTGGATATTTCCCCCTTGTAAATAGCTTCCAGTATGTTAACAGGAGTGCACAGATTGGGATGTCCTCCCCGAACAGGAAGAGTTTGGTCATGACAGTGGAGAACGTTTGGCCGTCTCAGTGCAAAACAAATGTAGGAATCTTGCAAATAGGTTAAGTGATGCAAGTTTTGCATCAAAAAAGTATTTCTACACAAGCTTCAGTTAAGAACTAATGAAGATTGAGCTATGTTTCTAGTTGTGCATACAGCTACGAGTCCTTGTGGAGCAGAAATGCCTTCCTGAACTGGGGTGTTGCTTTAGTGCTGTAACAAACAAGGGGTTGGCTCCAGCTGGCCTGTCACATGTCCCCATCCCACAACAACCTGCAGAAGAAGTTCCTTCAGGACAGCATGAGGGTAGGTAGACAGCACATTAGATGTAACTCAGGGCACCTCCTACAGTGGCTTGGCCAAGGGACAGAGAGGGGACTCTGACAAAAGCTAGGTCAGACGTTTCTTAACACCTGGTGAGAGACAGCGAGGTCTGAATCCAAGAGACACCATGGGAAAAAATAATCCAGTAAGAAAGCACTCCTGTAAGTCACGTGATAATTCTGACACGTTTTGTATTTCATACTTCCAATTTTAATGCAGAGTATTTTTAATCTTGGTCTTTCTTCCTGGATATTAAGTTGTCTAAGAAACACAAATCAATTAACAGTCAGTTAGCTTCTCTTAAATTAAGATCACTCTTGGCATTTTGAGATTAACAAAGGTTATACAACCAATCTGCATTTGCTTCTTCCTGCAATAAAGTGCTACGTATAACATGTAATTTTAATGACCACAAGTAGGAGCGTTAAATAAGTACAAAGTTAGCTTCCTAGCAGCGTACACTCTATCTGCCACTAACAAAAAGGAATAAAGTATTACTAATAACATGGAGGGTATCGATAGGACTGTAGAATTTGCACGTACAATTGAAATACTGAGGGTATAAAAGAGAACTGTATGGTTCAAACAGCATCTTTTTATAGCTTTATATTTCAAAGAAGTTACTGGTACCTTTTCAAATAAACAGTCTTCTTACCTTCAGCCCACAGATTTTTTTTTTTTTTTTTTTTTTTTTGCAAGTGAGAAACAAACTAGTGCAAGACTAAAGCACTGTGCAAAACTGCCTTTTTTTTTTAGTCTGAGTATTTATACCCAGAATTTAGCCATACCCTTTTTTTAAATCCCCTGTTGGATTTTTTTCCACCATAGAATTCTAGTTATACAAGTTGTTCCTGCAAACTAAAAGGTAACCACTGCATAATACAGTATATATATATATATATATAATATTTATATGCCCTTTTAAAACAAAAGATGTCTGCTATGGCCCAGACGCAGGTGTTGGTTACACCTGGGTTAACAGTTAAGAGTTGGGCCTGCTGTGTGGGTGTGTAGACTGCACACACTGCATATGCATATGTGTGTGTGTACATACACACGCTTCTCATTGTCATACTCTCATCCTGCAGTGCTGAAAGCAACTTTTTCCTCATCAGTTCTACCCCAAATCCTCAAACCTTGACAACTGAGTACAAGGCGTCAAACAAGTAAAGGAAGCTGCAAACAGCACTGAAATAATGCACCAATCCACCCTGAACCGAGCGTTACTCCTTCCACAGCCCTACAGTTCAGGGGAGATGGAGGGAAGGGAAGGAGCAAGTGTGTGAAGAGGGGAAAAGAAGAATAATTAAATAAGCCAATACAAGGGATGTGCAAAAGCAACGTCATGGCACGCTACAGGCAGACTCTCTTTCACGCACCCCCACGCACACAAAGCCCAAAAAATAAAATGCATCAATATGTAATCTTACAAGTGCTGATTGCCGTTAAGGACACTCTTTTTCAGCTTAACAAGACAAAATAGTTTCTTAGATAAGAGTACTGGAAACATGCCTCTGAAGGTAGAAGTATGCAGTAGGTCACCTCTTGAAGATTTAATAAAGCAGCTTTCATGTCAATGCAATAAGTATACACACGGAGCCATTTTCTAAACCTTACTAATGATATAGTACAAGTGTTCGTTACCTCTTCGGTCTACGTTTTGCAGCAATGTATACCTGCTGGGTTTGCTGGGGTATTTTTGGTACAGAACGTAACTGCCCTCAGACAGTTTCTGCCCTTTCTGTTAGTCCAAGGTAGGCAAGGAAGGAGTGTTTAGGTGAAGAGGCACCTCCTGGTGCAGTCTGAGGTCTGGGTGGATGGAATGTGAGATCATAGTGGTTTTTGGGGAAAAACATTGTTAAAGGAATAAGGTGAGCAAACTCTGAGTTCCAGTATTTATCAAAGCACAGGGAAGTGCCGTTGATGGCCAAAGCTTTCACTGCCAAGTTTGGCTCTGCTCCGCTGCCCTGCGCAGCTGACAGAGCCACTGTTTGCAGAGCCTGGGAGGCGGACATAACGGAGAGGGGTGACAGGAGGTTTCTGGAGCTGTTCACTGGTAGGAGTGGACTGGCTTCCTTGGAGGCTGAATACTGGCCCTTCTTCTCCTCTTCAGAGCAGTCCCCATTCTGGTGCTTCTTCACATGGCGGCTGAAGACAAAAGGGTGGGTAGTCTTGAACAGGCACTCGTCGCAGCTGAAAGTCTGGCGTGGAGCATGCTTCAGTTTCTTGTGCAAGTTGAGATTGTCTTTGCGTTTGCAGCTGTAGCTGCACTGGTCACAGTGAAAAGGGCGCTCACCGGTGTGGACACGCACGTGTTCGATCAGCTTGTTGGCGGTCTTGGACAGGTAGCCACACTGGTCGCACTTGTAATGGTTGCCAAGGCGGTGCTCTCGGATGTGCATCTCCAGCTCCAGCTGATTTGCTTTCACTGTCTGGCAGATCCGACACTTGTACTCCATCTTGTAGTGAGTCTTCAGGTGGCACTCCATCGCCGCGGGGCGGTTGGTGGAGTAGATGCAGAATGGGCACCTGGCAACACAGCAAGGAAAGGCAGGGACACAGAAAAGAGAAGTCACTCAGCTTGAAGACCTGCATTCCTGGTTTAACCCTGTCACTCAACCCCTCTCTGATCTACTAAAGCAGAGAAAAAGGCACTTAGTTCTCCCTGTGAAGTCTCTTTTGAACACTTGGTTTACCTTGACACATCTCTACTTCGAGGAGGTTTGCCCGTTTAATGGCAGTAGAGCTCACGCATTCCTAGGAAAACACTGATTCACTCTGAAGGAGCATCCCTTTAATCTTCTGGCTTACCTTGATGGGGAAGATTCTGCAAAGCAGGCCGGGTAGTGCAGAGTGGGTGACTGATTCACAGGTACTTTGTGTAATGACATTCCTAGTGATTGCACGAAGTCACTCTGGCCATTTTTTCCATTAAGAAGTGGTTTAAAGTGAGTGTTTACAGATGAGTATGAAAGCAGCTGTTTAAGTAAAGATGGAATAAACTTGTAATACCACATGTACACCAAAAGCTTAGGACATTCCTTCTACGTGACCTTGAACAATAAGCTTGCTGGGTAGCCTGCTAGGAGCAGCTGAAAGCCGGTCTGTTAGGATGACTTGTAGGGATTCCCAGTTCTGGGAGACGAGCTAGCCATGCTCAAAGGGGGCGTGTGGTTGGCAGCGTTTGCCTACAGCCGCCTCTGCCATGGCAGGAATTGTTCCTTTGTGGGAACAGGATGTGGGCTCCGCTTACTCACAGCGGCCAGCGTCCGGAGCGGGGGGGGATGTGGCAAAGGGCCTCACCCCTGGTTCCTGGACCAGGAAGGTCCAAGAAGGCTGGAGGAGGGAATCTTGAAAGCTTGGAAGGAAGCCTGAGCTGAACAAGCCTGGACGCCAACAAACCCAAAACACACCTGCCGCTTTTGCTTTATGTAGCTGACAGGAAGCTGGTGAGGACAGCTACCTGCCAGGGATCTCTGCCGTATTAAACAAAGCATGCTCCCTTCCAGACCTAACTGGTGAGCTAAAAGAGCAGGTCTAGATAAAAAGATACAACTAAGGCACCTGGCTACTGCCTTACAGATGTCTCCAGTTGCTGCTGATCTGCCTTCACTGTTTAGCAGGTCTGCCAATTGTGTTCTAGCATTTCAGATAGCTTCTAAGCAGAGATCCTCTCTGTCCGTGTGTGTTTTCCCTTGCTACAACTGGTTGCACATTCAGGTTTAACATTAATCTACCTGCTAATCAAGAGACTTTTGAGCACAGGAGGATACAGGAGGACAAACAGAGAGTAAAACATCCGGATGGTTTTCCTGATGCACATCAAGTACTCCGATCCAGAGAGGGAGCCTGGTGTTGAGGCTGCTAATGTGATTAGCTCTGTTGCAACAGAGGACTCAGCTGTCTGTGCACACATACCTCTCCTGGGCTGCAAGCTCTCTGGATTAGAATCTCAGATTTTGACCTGGAGCCGGAGGAATCATGGTTTGTTTTTTTTTTTGCCTCTTCCCCCACAGCAAACAGGAGACAGAAAAATACAATTTACTTAGATCTCTTCAGGCTCTTCTGGATGCCTTTAAAAAAAAAAAAAAAATCAGAGCTTTTTCTTAGGTGCAGCTTTCAAGGTACCTAATTATTACTTGAGCTGGGCAGAAGGAACTTATGTAGACTGAGAAGCCTGTTCTGTCAGGAAGGCCTGAGTCATAGGTCATGGTTTTTCCTTGGTAAATAGAACAGATTCTGTGCAGCTTAAACCCAAAGCGCATTAGACAACTGGTCTGTATGTCCAAGACAGACATCCAGTCGTCTGGCACACTACTTGTTTCTCAGTCTGGTCGTCTTCCCAGACTCAGTCATCACATCTCATGGAACTACTGAGCTGGAGACCAGACGCGGCCTGGCAAACAGAACCAATTTTCAAAAGCTGCAGTGCAAACTGATAGAGCTCCTCGTGGTAACACGAAACGTGATGTGCTCGTCACCTGACAGTTACAGGGCACTGAAAACATTAGTTTGCTTAGCAAGAGCAACAGAAGCAGGGAGCCCTGTGCTGAACCCCAGCTGGGCTCGCAGTGGTTCCAGCCTCTTTTCCTGCAGCAGCTGGAACAAACAGAGACCAGGGATGTGCATCTTGGGTAGCGTCACACTGCCTGCCCGCAGAGCGCAAGCCCAGCAGTCACTCCTTCCCTCACGGGTCCGACTTTGACATAAGGGCACACTCATTCCCTAGAAACTCTGCTCTGCACCAAGAGACCTCAAAGGACACCACCTTAGCCAAAGCCAAAGGGCTTTTTTTTTTTAAAGCGTGTGTTACTTGTCCCATGTGAATTTATAAGACAGTGATCATTCTGGGGCATGCAAACCAAAGCAGAAAGCATCAAAGTTATTAGTTCTTGGAGAGGTCTGACTTTGCATTAGAGTCTACAAAGGTTATAACTTCGTACCTAGTTTCAGAGACTGTACAGGGTTTAGTTTCTTTGAGCCAGGTGCAGGATAGAGCCTGTGCTGCGTGCTCGCTTTTGCTCTGATGCCTTGAAAAAACCCCCTCGTTGTTTGCCAACACCTCTGTGTCGTGCTGCCTTATTCTCTGTAAGAGCCATCACATACTGTCTCCTATTTGACTTGAAAGGGGAAAGGACCATAGTTGGTTACAGCTCTAAGACCAGCGGACACTACACCTGCTACTCGGTTACCGATCTGCTATCACGATTCAAGCCTACACTAAAGGGCTGGGATTGGGTCATCGAAATAACAGGAAGCCCCAAATCCGGATTACCAGACATTTAACTACCCCCTTCTAATTGCCTTCCTTTTGTCCTATCCTCACAGTATTAGAGGTGCTTAACACAGTAAAAGTTTGTGTACTTGCTTTCCTTACTTGAGCCCACCGGTGGGGACAGTGTGGCATTTCTTGTGCTCCAGTAATTGTTCAGGTGTCTTCATGAACTTGTGGCACACATCACACTCGAACATCCGTGTGATCAGGTGGATTTGCAGATGGCGCTCAAACATGTTTTTTGTTTTGCAGACGAAGTTACAAAAAACACATTCAAAGCCTGAAAGAAAAAATAGGAAAATGTATTCCTTACCTCGTGGCCAGATCGACTGCACAGAAAGTGACAGTGTGTATGTGTTTAACGGTGTTTTTACCTTTCTCTGACTTCTCTTCAGCGTTCACTGAGGTGTGACTACCAGGCACTACAGAAATGACTAGCAGGTTGTTTGAACCCTTGCTTTTTGGGGTTATATCTGCATCTTCTTTGCTGTTGGCAGAGTCGCTCAGCGCTGACAGCGAAGATGAAGATGGACTGTTAGATTCACTGGGTGTCTTCCTCTCTTCAGCTGAAAAACAGGAATAAAGAGCAATAACTAGTACAGCACATTAGACAGAATCTCTATGAACCTGCTTTAAATTTTAGGAGAAATATTTAAAGTTAATTTAAACATGCTTATAAACAAGTCTGAAATGAATTGATCTGTTAAGAAATCAGTCACACCTCCCTCCTTTTTATTAGCGTTTACAACAATACATCTCTCAGTTTATCCTAGAATTGAGTCTCTGTAATGGTAGTGGGAAGGAAGCATGCAACTCAGCCTCATTACCAGGCTAAAAAAATCCCAAGAAAACACTTTGATTAGCTCAGAGTTCAAAAAACAATAAAGAACTTGTCACTTAGAAAGGAAACAGAGCTTCTGTAGGTTTGTGATGCTGAAACCAAAAGTGCCTACTGGTCCAAGCTAAACTTCTCCCACCTTTCCATTTATATGGGTCCAACGGGTAAATGTGGGAGGAAGGAGAATAATCTCACTCATTGCACTGAGGAGCATTCTCAGTAATGATTGTAAGAGATAACAGCATGGTCTCAAGGTTTATCTGGTTTTAATAGGACCTCTTATTGAAAATAATTAATTAAAAAAACCCTCGTTATTTAACTGGATCTAAAGCTGAGTTTCCTTATGTATGCAATAAATGTATGAAGTTCAAATCCCAAACCCTATCACAGACTAGAAATGACAAGAGTGAGAGTTCTCATATGAGAACCGCCATGAGGTAACGAGGCAAGGATGGGCACATTATTACCTCCCACCTACATATGGGTGTAATCAGAGCTGTGTTAAAAAGAGACTTTACTAAAACTTCATATTCTCTCTGTGATAAAGTCCCCTGATCAAGGCCTCTGCGAACACCAGTACCTACGCGCCTAGCTTTAAACAGATGAGCGGCACCTTTAAGTCTAAGATAAAAATGTAGGAATGCACTAATGAAATCTGATGACCCAAGCTGTCAATAGGGAGGATGACTGGGATATCGTACAGAAAGACTCACTGACCTTGGGGACCACAGTAATAGAAATGGAATGAAATTTAATAGTACAGAGTACAAGGTTATGACCTGAAGGGCCAGGAACAAGAATTTTTGCCACAATGAGGAGTGCTTAAGTTGGGAACAGTCAAGGAAAACAAAAGAAGAATTTGAGCAGAACATGGGATGAATATAAGCACTCGGTGCGGGGGAGCCTTCAAGGAAGGTAAATATGATCACAGAATGTTATTGTGTGAGCTGTTCCCAGTAGCTGCTGCTGTTTTACACTGCCACCACTACTTATTTCATTTTCACCATGTACAGCTGTGATTGTGTACGTTGAGAGCAGGGGTTCTAACATGAACATATGCAGCGAGGGATTGGTACAGTGAGAAAAATGTGTATCATATAAGAAAAGGCTCGATGTACATTTAGAGGGGAGAGGGTTGCTCTCCATAAATATACCAAGGGAATAAATACTGTGGAAGGAGGGAAGGAAGGTGGAGGGAATAAGAGGTGGACTGCTGTTTCAGATAAAGGACAGTTCTGGCACAAGAACAACGTATGTGTATTCTGATTATCAATAAGACACACGCTGGAAATTTTAAAAAGGTCCCTAATCTTTAACGGAGGAAAATCTGCAGCTGCCTGTCTGTAGAAATAGTTGCTTTAAAACAATTACACGTGTTTGAAGACACAAGCCAACATCCTTACAAACAGGCCTTTTTATGACTTGGTAACATCACAGGATAAGGGACTGGAGTCAAGTGACCCAGAAAATTCATTCTATTTTTTACTCTCTGTATTTGCCATATGTGTAAGCATTTGGCTGAATCACCAGCTGAATGGCTCAGTTTGACAGGGTGAAGGAAGAACAAGGGGGTTTTTGTCTTTCTTTAAAAGACAAGCGCAGCTCCAACCTTTTAGCCATGATAGGAAGATACAGTAGAGCGCGGCTCAGTTTTGAGCTCCGAGGCAAGCTTTTCACATGGCTATGGGTGGGGTTACTCATTTGCCTTGACTTCCTATGTAAGAAGTGGAGTTAGATGCAAACGCCTCAGATAGCAGGGAGTAGCGCTGTGAGCTACGCTGGCATAAAATCCCGTGAGAGTTTTCCAGGAGTCTGTATTTCTGTAGTTACATTTAACTTCTGTATCTGTGAGCACAAACAACTGCATTCTTCTCTCCCTTCTCCTTCTCCACCCCTCCCTGTTTTCCCAATCTTATTCCTGGTAGGACAGGAAAAGCAATTTAGCAATAGAAAAACTGTGCTGGATGTAATTCAGGTTCAGTGTTGTCAACACAACTGTTGGTAGTTTGTGGCAGCAAAATGCTTCTGCCTGGTGTTATAAGAGAAATTAATTAAAAGGATTGTAATTTTCTTCTCCTTAAATTATGCCAGACTTCATTAGTTGGACTAAGCATATGGAGCTTGTTTGAAAACTGCTACTGCTCTTATCTTTGCTATTAAGTGAACAGAACCGGGGAGAGAACACATGACTTGTTCTGTTATTTAATATAAAGTTACATTTATGGTATTGCTGAATCACAGTGTCAACTAAACATCAGCGTGAAATTCCAAACTGATAGACTGTGGAGGCAAACGCACCGAAGAGCGAAGCTCAACGTATTATGTGTTTCAAACTTACAGCCGGGTGTGCACAATTAGCACTCAAAGTCACCTTATCATCGCTGAAGTCAAAGCAGGATTTTGATGAAATAGTAAACCAGTCAGAAAAACAAATGAAGTATGCTGACTTCAACAGGGGGAGGGGATTTGGGGGATAAGGGGAATAGGAAGGAGGAGGGCTAAGTAGTCCTTCATTTATTTCGCTAAGCTTGAAAATTGATCTGCACTACAGATTATTTGCCTGGCTGGAGTCCAATTCACTTCAGCTTTGAGATCAGGCCTTAATTAGCAAGCATTTCAGTGAAAGTAGAGTGCTAATGGGAAGTGTGAAGGTTGCACCTAAAAAGCAAGGAAGAGAGAGATCACTGCAGCTGGGAGAGCGGGATCATCACCTGTGTGCTTGCTGTTGACATGAGCCTTCATATCTGCCTCCTCCATAGTGACAAAATCGCACGCTGTGCAGCAAATGGAGAACATCCACTGCTCTTTATCCACATGGAGGGACATATGACTGACAAACTGGACATTCATCTCCGTCTCAAACCCACACACATGACAGCTGCAGGCAGAAGGGAATTCAAGAGTAAGAAACATTAAAAAACAAACCATAAACAGAAGCATATTGCCTTTCCCTGAATTTGCAAGAAAAAAAACCTCACTGCACAGATTTCGTCTCTTCCTCACTGTTGAATGTCCACTGCAAAATTCTTTTGTCTGCTGAACTGCCTTTCAACTGATGGCCATGCCAATGTGATTAAGGGCAGGCACAATGCAACAATCCTGTACATGCTATAATGACGCTAAATAATCATAAAGTTAATTAAAAACTACAGATTCCAGATGCTGCGCATCACCTAGCTGATTCCTTTGGGCAATAAGAGGCATTGCAGCTTTGCCAAGATGTTTAGTACAGCTGATACACTGACAAACGGAGAGCTTGCTGCACACTCCAGGAGTTATTTTCAAGCCCTGGAATGGTTCCCATGCCAAACTGGGATCTTGTGCAAAACTGCCTGGCAGTTTCAGTGTAAGCAAGTAAAAATGGGTTCAAACATTTCTTATGCTTGACTGGAAAACAGCAGCCATCAGCTATGCAAATAATTAGCAGGGACACAGATTTCACGGCCAGTGCATAAACAGAGTGATATTGAGAGGCAATGGAAAGGACCCTTTAATTTAACTTTCTTTGCAGAGTCCTCCTCTTGCTTTGATTAGGCCATTAACATTTAAAACAAGCCCCAAACATTTTAAAAGGTGTATACTCTAGGGAACTATTTTGCTTTCCCAGGGGGATGAACTAGATAATCTAATCCAGCAGGTCTCAATTTATTTCTTACTTCTATGATTTTGTAATTAAATCTGCTCTTGGCACTTTGACTAAAAGTAAGAGTGATTTGGTAATCTGCTTGGCCACTAGAGTGCACATCACAGTTTGCAGAGCGCACCACAGCACATACAACAAGGAGAATGTCCAAATATCCATTTTATCTGGGCAATTCCTTTTAACTTTTCAGGCAAATTCTCCTGAAGGTTTTCTTTCTTTCATCATGTTGGTCACCGAATGTAGACACCTCTAGAAAATGGAGGAAATGTGTATTCCCATACAATTCTTATTAGGCTTTACTGTTTGATTTCATAGATTTGGCTGAAAACAATGGAGCTGTTAGAGGCAACTGGAAGCACAGTGCTTTAGATCTCTTGTGAATCTGCGTACACCGTGGGATGCTTCCAAACACAAAACTTACACGAACACTGCAAAAAAAGTTCAGGAGGCTTCCAAGAGCCCATCTGCCTCACAAAGCCGTTTAAAAAAAACAACACTACACCAAACCCCGGAGTCTTTCCCAATGGCTAGCCAAGTCAAACAGCATGAGGCAGCCAGCTGGGTTCTGCTGCTTAGCCTGAGTCAGATATGGGCAAGACAAATAATTTCATCGCAGTTCCACCCTGCAGCACCAGAAGGGTGGCCCTGTAATACGCCCTTAGCAGGCAGATAAGACATTCAGAGTGCAGCGCCTGGTGCACAGCCCTTGCCTGGGTCCTCACCTGTAGTAATAAGGGTGCTTCTTTCCATCGCTGCCTTCAGAAGTGACAGCGCTGACAATGTCCTCAGTGTCTGTACTCACCAGCTTCACAGAATGGACGGTCAGGTGCTGGTTCAGATTAGCACGGCACTTAGCAGCATAGGGGCACAAGTGGCATTTGTATTTTCTCTCTTCTGAAAAAGAAACAGAAAACCTTAAATGTATACTTCATTTTCAAGCAAGCTATTTTTAAAGCTGGCAATAACCAAGTATGCATTCCTTTGGGTTTCTCCAAGCAGCTTTCAGAATGAGGTACTTCGGAAGCTCGACATTTTGGAAACTTATAGGAGTTCACAGCAATTACTCAGAAAAAACCTAATTTGGAGGTAGTTTAGGGCTAGTTTTTTTAACTTGCTCTACCATTTGTAGCCAGATAATACAAATCTTTATAAACTGGAAAACTGGGGCAACTGCTGCTCTGAGAGCTGCAGCAGAGCCAGTAGAGAAACAGGTCAGTAATCTACAACTACTTCCTTTACCTAGCATCTTTTATTTGATTTTGGGGTCCAGTTATTCTTGAGGTTGCCCATGTGATCACTTGCAGAGAGTTGATGGTTGATGATTTTGTATTAAAATCTGAGGGTGGGGAGGAAAGGGAACGCTGTATCATTAGACCAGTTCCAAACAAACGAATGAAAAACACTCACTCAAAGAACAGTTGAAGAAATTAAACAAATTCATCATGAGTCTCTGATGCTTCACAACTTAAACAATTTGAAATAAAAATGATTTTACTTTAAATTAAACGTGTCTAAATCCTGGCAGCACATTTTTTGTACGTGCCAGCTTTTATTTTGCAAAGACTTGATTAAAAAAACCAAACATTACATCAGCTTTTACAACCTTTCCCTCTGAGGAGCTGCTGCTCTAGGTTTGAAATATAACGCTACAAGTGTTAGGGGCAAGGCATTCAATAGAGCAGCTTCGGACTAAGAAAACCCCACAACTCCATGGAACAGAGCACGTGAACCTTTTCCGCTTGGCTCTACTAGACGGTATAACATACACTGGCATTACACCAACATCTTTTTCAGCACTGCATCAGAAATTTGTGTTTTTAAGTCTTATTTTGTACAGTGCACTTCAGCAGGCTGACAAGGTGCATCTTCCATATCAAAACTCTGTTAGTCTCAGTGATTGGAAGCTGATCACTTTAAGGATGTTGGAATGGGGTAGAACAGCCCCTGGTCCTCCCAGAAGAACTAGATGATGAGAGCAAAGATGAATGACAGGTATTAAATCTTTCCAGTTTCACCAGATCTGAAACACCAAGGCCAAATCTTTTGTTGTTCAGTGACATTTAAAAAGCTCATCAGGTTAATGTAAGAAAGGCTGGACTTTCTCTTCAGAACTCCATTAACAGGCTTGGTTAACTAGTTGGTATCTACAGCCTGGTCTACTAGAACCTGGGCAAACTTGAGTTTACACATTTTGTAAAGACATGTAAAGTAGGCTGTAAAGAAATAAAATGTTAGTTAACTCCCTGAACCCCACTCTGATATTCGATCCTGTTTCTGCGCTTGGCTCTGGTCTAAGTGCAGGGAGCTGAGGATGGCTCACACACTCTTCCGTTTACCTTCTTCCCCCTCCACTTAAACAAACCCTGATGAACACACAGATTTCCTCAGCACTGTAACAACCAACCAACCAACCAACCACAAAGCATCGGCTTACCTGTGTGCAGCGAGAGATGCCGGGACAGAGTCTGCTGTCGACCAAACACTTTTCCACACACGTCACAGGGAAAGAGCTGGTCATTAAATTTCCAAGATGGCAATCCATTTCCCACCTCCAGCCCCAGCTTTTCTGTTTCTATGCCAAAAACCACATAAACAGAGAGTCATATTTTAAGAACTCTGAAGACTTAAAGATTTCATTCAGTAGAGTCGTGTAGGTGTCGTATAAAATGCAACAACTCGGCTGCATGCTGTGTGATCTGGCACATGAGTTCATGTAAAAAGGAAACTCCCAATGATGGAAAGGGAATTAATCTTTCATACAAAACCTCTCATATGTACTCTAAAGCAGAACACTTAGTCAAAATGTTCCAGACATAGTCAAAGACTTAAACCAGATTATGTAAAGAGAGAAAGTCAAGAGTAAGCAAGACGAAGCATTAACCTCTAGTTCTGTTTTTGTGGAGAGACCACTCCTTTGGCTTTTTCACTCACCCACCTTTGCCTGGTGCATGAAGAATGTCTGGTCTGAGGTGGTGGTCTGTTTTACACTGGATTATTATTCATTGCTGAAGGAAGATTTCCAAACCTTTTCTCTTCTACTGATGCAGAAATTTTTGCTACATGAGCAGACTTACATTGAAGGAGAACAGAAGATGGCTCAGACAAACGTTAAACCAAGAGGACACAACATGCCAATGAGGGGGTGGCATCCGGAGTAAGCTCTACCCAGCACCTGCTGTCCTCAGGCATCAAGACCCCCAGCAGCTTAGAGGGCCATCAACTGAAAAACTGAGACCCAGAGCATGCCTTTATCTTTGAAGAAGTGTTTTTAATTGTTTCAGGAACAGAGAGAGTCTGCCATACAAAAAAAGAAACTCCACAGAGCACAAAACACAGACAGGAAGGCACTGTGTAAGAAAGTAGAGAGAAAAGGACTGGGAATGAGGAAAAGAAATAAAGGTACACAGTGTTCAAGAAGTTAAAAGCATGGCCAGTTTTGATCTGGACAGAAGGGAGCAGAGAGCCGATGGAGGCTGGGGATAGCAATGATACTACTTAGCTCAATAAGAGAAACAGTATCAGTGAGCCTTGTGTAAAGAAATACTCTCTGCAAGGGTCCTGTTGTCTGAGGAGATGGAACTGCTGATGTAAGGGGCGCACAAAACTGCAAGGGTACTCAGCAGCTTTCCAAATACAGTGGCCAGTGGTGAGGGGGCTTGGTTTAAGGCTTACGTCTGGTAAAAGACCTTATATTTCCACTGGAACGGAAGATGCAACACTCAGAGCACCTTTCTCTAAACCGACGCTGCCTGTGGGATTGCTGCCCAGAAGTAGCTCCACCAGGGCATGTATGCATACTGTGATGGAGGAAAACCATTTGACTGGGATTTTCAGGTAAACAGAGACAGAGCAGCTGAGGACAGGAGTACAGAAACATCTTATTGAGTGTGAATTACTATTGTAGAGGACAGCACAATCTTCATCCGATGAAGCACTGAGGAATAAGCACCCCCCTTGTACAGGCGAAGCCCTCACGGACAGAGTCACCTACCACTGCAAATCTGACTGCTGTGTCTGAAAGAGTCTCTCCTCCACAGATAGGTATCCAGACAGCTCCACTGTGGTTTAGGCAAAGAGCTGTCAAATACTGTAGTTAATTTAAACAATAATAAAAGCAATGCCTCGTTTGGGGCAGAGATTCCACACAGCAATCTCAGCAAGTTTAGGGATGGTCATATTTGCCAGCCCCTCTTCAGCTGCTTGTTACTTTCTCTTGTGACTCTGTAATATGTACAATATTCAGCACACCAGAGGAATGATGGAGCACCTCTGAGTGCTACCACCCAACAACACATTTTTCTTAAAAGAATTTCTAGTTAGAGAACAAGTTCTGCCTATTCAAAATAGTCATTCTGTGAAACTAAAAAGGAATACACCCCCCCATCCCCTAAGGGCTGTAAATGACCCATAACCTCCAAGAACTGCAATAAAGAAATGCTCTTTTTGTTACTATCCCTGAGTTCAAAACAATGGAAAAATCTGACTCTGTATTAATGCTACAGATATTTTAGCAGAGCTTTTTGAGTACATAATCAAAAGAGGAATATGGTAATAATTATAAGAGAAGGTCACAAGGGTGTAGGTTGCTTCAATATGGTCACAACAAAAATGAATTAATTGGGACATATACCAAACAAGCAGGCTCAATTAAGTAAACAAGTCTCTTAACAATTCACTTCAGCATTAGTCATCACCCCTCTTTTATCTCTTAAGAAGAAGAAATAGAATATCCTCTTCCCTATGTGGTCATATAGCTATCAGTTCTGGGAAGCTCATGGGAAGATAGAAAAATATCAGCTTTCTGATTATCTGGTGAAAGCTAGTCCCTTGCAAAAGCAGCTGCATAATTCTCCATTGATGCAAAAGAGGATACCGTAGGTATTTTGAAAAGTACTTCTATTTACTTTAAAGATTTATTCCTGGAGTCCGAACTACAGTGCTTCTTTCTTCTCTTTTGAATGAATCTTCTCTCTGTAGCAAAGTGCTTTTTCTATTCAACAAACTTTTCAGCTTGTTCATCGCAAACCAGAGTTGGTCTCTGTTGCAACAGGACCCTCAGCACTTCGTGGAAGATTTCTTAGCTCCAAGGGAGACCCCCTACTTCCACCCACCTTACCCCCTGGGCAGCTTTGTCTGCAGCCTGGAAACTGGAGCTCTGTGTCCACACAGTGGTCCAGAAATCTTCCCAGAACATACCCAGCAACTGACCTCACAAGTGACCTGAAGAATCAGGTGAGTCAACACCCACATTCAAACCTGGGGCTCTGTCTCTAATTAATGCCAGGGAACGGTGTTTTCTGCAAAGTGAGTACGAGTCAAATGACTCTGAGACCGTAACATTGGTTTGTACACAGTGTCCTCTGTGTATCCCAAAGCACTCTACCGAGACAGGCAGCATCGCTACCGATCAAGAATACCTTACACAGTGGCCAGGAAGAAGATGGACTGAGATCAACTAATGTTAAATAATAAATCACCACTGTGAGAGATGTCCCACAGAAAGCCATCTTTCACCATGACATCCCTACACTAAAATGAAGGGGAAAAAAAAAAAAAGAACAAAAAGGACTTGATACATGATTTCTGCTTTAAACGAATACTCCACAGCAAATTCCAAAACTTCTATGTTAGAAAACCATACATGACAAAATAATATTGAAATTATTACGGAAGTAATAGACTGCATTTCTGTATGGGTTTTGGAGTTTAAAACAAAAAATGCATAGTCAAATGGAAGGCCTCCAAGTTCTTCAGTACATCATGAAAAAGTAACAGAAGTATTACAACTCAGTATATTGCAGGCTAGTAATAAAACTATTTTGAAATAATTTTGCATAGAAGTCTTAAGAGCTAAGATTTTATGTAAAGGTAAAACTTAAATCTCAATGAAGTTTAGTGAAATACATCTTTATGGACGCCTTTCCTGCCCTACTGCGTCTCCTGGTATATTTCCCTACTAACCCCAAGTCAACTTCGTAACAAGTAGCTGTGTAAAGCTGATCATAGAAGATAGGGTTAGAAACTACTAGGACTGTCACCATCTGTATTTTCCCTGAGGTGAGGATAAGCTGGACATCAACTGCAGAAATACTGTTCTGTCCCTGCTCTTGCTCCTCCAGATAGATTAACTTCTGGCAAAAAAAGCCCAGCAGCTTGAGAGAGTTACTATTTATCCCTTTCCTAAACTGATGAGCATAATTCTGAACATGTATGTATTTTCAGTTTTCACAATTAGTGATTAATGTTTTTTCTCTTATCCTCAAACTGGTAATATCAATGTGGAGAGTGCATTAACCACCCCCTCTGAAAAGCCTTTAGCCTGACTTTTGTCAAGAAATGTTGAGAAAGTATACCATATCTGGTTGAGGCTGTAACTGAAGAAGAGAACAAAGTGTGACCTGAATACACAAGTAACTCTCCAGAGTCACCAAAGCAGCCCCGTGACTGCTAGTAGCTGTCACGCACAAAAAGTTCCCTAGGGACTGGCTTTGGACTCTAATAGGTGGTACTTTGATTACTTATTTTCTTTTACTTAGCTTACGGATTTTTCGATTACTGCTTCACAGTGTTTTAGACTACATTATGTTTTCATCTGTAGTTCAATGCCATGCCTACTTTCATATCTTTGTACTAATAACAGAAAGAATGAAACCATTATTTAACTGAAAAAGACAATGTTAAGAAAACAAAAAGTATGCTGAAGTGTCATCCAAAGAAGACAAATTCATATTTATAACCTTTGCTGGTTTAGTGTCTGCTCTCACATCCTATAACTCACTTAAACAGGTGCTTCTCTGTTTCATCTTCACACCTCCATAGACCTCAGAAGCAACAAAATCCACAAGGGCAGATCCTTATGGTCACATGGAATCCTACAGATATAAATTACATAGATTGTCCTTTGCAATAAGTATTCCTTAAAGGGGTGGAAGTGAGAGGTGCTGATGAGTCTTAACAAGGAAGGTCAAAATTTATTATCTCTCCATTCTTCTGGAAGTGTATGTCATATTTATACTTTGGGTTATTCAGACAGTTTGACACCACACAGATGGTCAAAGGAAATCAGGTAAGTAATTTTGAAAATGAAATGAACAGAAATCCTATGAAGGAAGAAAATAGACAGTGGTGGTTAGACTATTTTTAACCAATCTCTGAAGAAAACAAGTTACGTGTCTAGAGGATCTGGTGACAGAATAGCCACTCAGGGTGAGGCTGAGCGCTAAGAGGAAGAGATGGCCAAACTCAGAACAGGAGGTGAATTGGGAAAAGGTAGATGATAGCTGATACAGAAAAAGCGGAAAGGAAGTGTGCAGTACCTCCCTCTTCATACTCCAGGGGATAAAACTTGATGTGAAGAGTACGAGATGCAGAATGAAGCTCCCATGGGAGAATGCATCTAAAAAAATTCCACCAAACCAGAAAATGAATAAACTGACTGAGAAATAGTGCTGGACAAGGTAACCTGGTTTCTATGAGCTCATGGCAAGAGGATGAACACTACCAGTAGTGCAGATGTCCCACAGCAAGGCACCTCATTTTGCTCTGAAAGGACATTAAACAGTCATCAGGTAACTTTTCGTTACTACCAGCCTGTCCTTTGCAATCTTTCGAATACAACACATTTACCCAAAAGGTAAATATACTGTATGCAGCTCTATATGAATGTCTCAAAAGCTTGTTCCATTTGTAAGGTTATTTCTATTTCGTTACGTCTAAAAGATAAAAAAGTTCAAGTAGTGATTTTTTCAGAAACAAGGTATTCAGGTCAGGCAATCATGCAAACACTGCCTTAAAAACATTTACTTGGTCACAGAAATTTTCTTTCCTTCTGTCTGCATTCATCTATGTTATTATAATGTCTTCCTACTTTCTGCAGTGTTCTCATCATCAAAGATGAATTTTATTGCTTTGGAGCCTTCCATTTACATGTGCATCTATCACCTCTGGCAAGCACACTGTATTTAAAAATTGAGAACTCTTTTTGTGAAATGTGTAATTAAGGCTCTGCTGCAAGTTTGTTTGCCAAAAGCCTGCGAAAGGCTCGCAAGCTCAAAAATATATTGACTAGATGAAATTTCAGTGCTCCAAATCCTATATATCTTACTCCCTTCCCAACTTACTTTCATGAAGGTTTTACTTGTAGCACCAGAATTCTTATTTCTAGTAAGTCAGTTAAAATAAACGGTGGAATCCTTCCAGATACTGTAGTTCCCGAGTAAGATATGTCTTGCGACTTATCTAAGGTATCTGTGATCCTAAGTGGTCCTGCAGTTTTCATTTGTTACTGCCAGCATCACAGCAACCTGTCTGGTCTTATTTTAGGATGTGTCTTTTACTGTGAGCAGACTCATCCACTATTAGCCAGAGATAAGCAACTGCTTTTCTGGCATAAAAATTTCCTATATTCCCCATGAAAATAAAAAGAAGAAAGAAAACTATTTTCTTTTTTTGTAAATCAAGCTTCAGCTGGAATTGCAAGCTGGTTTCCTTGACCCCTTTGTGGTGGGTTTTTTTTTAATCTTTTTGTAGCTATGACAAGCAGTCAGCGCTGTCCCCTCTAACGCCAGTCCAGGGGCATCTGTTCAGACAAACCTGAGTCCCGCTCTGCGTGCTGTGGGCTGGCCAGGGGTGAGCTTGCACCAGCCTGGGAACCACCCAGCGCTGGCAGCAGAGCCCCATGCCCAAGCGAGCACCTTCAAAGCATGACCAAAGGAAGGGTCTGCGTAGCCATGCTCTCAGTCACAACATATGGCAGGCATGAGAAGTTACTTGGAGGGAATTGACAATACTCTAATAACAAAAATTAACACAAAATTATTGCTCAAATAAAAGAACCCCAGTTTCACTTGTGGACATATACCGTCTGTTTCATAAGTCCTGAAAAACTGCACATAATCAGACAGTCTGACAGAACAACTGCACAGAGGAAGCAGAGAAAGTCTCCTCGCTAAATAAAAAAACTTTACCGGTGCTCTTATTTTTCCCTCAAATGCTTTTTCAAATATCTAACATTACTATGGAGTATGGTAAAAAGCAATAATGTTATGAGAATTTAAAATCCTTGATATGGAAGAAAATAGAACCCAAATGAATCCATGTATCAGTAGCATGGTGCTTAAGTTGCTCTTTCTAAAAACATCAACCATGTTAAGTTGGAAATATTTCAATAAATAGCTTGCATGACCCACAAAAAGAAACATTAATATTGTGCACAGAAGTAATCCAAATGACCAGTGATAGGCAACAACACTTGAAAAATTCACTGAGAAGTGACAAAGATGTTGAGGTTTGTGAAAAGAATAAAACCAAATAAAAGATGAACTTTAAACATGCCTCCGTAGAAGAACACAGGAAAACAGGGAAGCCCATTTCACTGCTAAGACTGAGCCTGTTGCTCAAAAATGGACAGTCAGAAGCAGGGTGAGAAAAATGAAACCTGAGTCAGGGCAAAGACAAGGTAGGGGCGCACTGACTTCAAAACACAAGGCCACTCCCCACCTTCTACCTTTGCGTCAAAACTAACACCCATTTTAAATTTACTCAGAAGTCTTCTATTGTATAAGTGAACAATGAGGCTTATGATAACTTTCATCTGCATTATAAACCTTTGAGATTTGCTTTTATTGTCTGTATTAAGCTCAAAACATAAGAAAAAAATGAAGAGAAAAAATCCCCAGTTCAAAACTTAAGTCAGTCTATGTAAATTCTGTGCAAGGTGGCTGGAGTTGCACGTGTTTAAGGAATCCTAAACCTGCAATGATGTTGCAGTCATTTCTTGAAATTTATTTTTACAACATGTACACTATGACATCAAGTTGAGGATAACATTGGACGGCACCCTCTACTCCCCCCAAATTGTATTATCCATTGTACTGCTTTAGCATAGAGCATAAACAGGGTTGGTTTGGTGGTAACTTAATTCCTTACACAGTAAGAAAGAATAGAACCATGTAAAATTCCTGACATAAGCAAAGTAAGGCCCTGAGCTGTGAATTTACTGGCCAAAAAGAAGTAGTCATGGAAGGTCCCGGCAGCTCACTGCACAGGCTTCAGGAGTTCTTCAATCACTCAGTTATCACAGTAAAGAAGGTCACTTTGGTTTCATGACTATAGATGAAATAACGCAATATGGCCTAGATGGAAACAGGTTTATTTTTTTGACTGAGGGAGTTGAGACGTTGCAAGAAAGGTATAGGAAGCACCAACAAATCTGCTCCCTCAAAAGTGTTTTTAAAAGCTTACCTGATCATTGTTGGCCAAGAGAACAATCAGCCCTTTCAGTAGTAAAGAGCTCCATCATCATAACTTTACTTTTTTTGGTTATTTAGAAATAACTACTATTGTAAATAAAAGTTAAATTCTGCATCTATTGTCAGAGAAAAACCTGATAATATGCTCCCCACCTTTCCTGTAGCCCCTTTAAGTACTGGAAGGCCTCTATAAGGTCTCCCCAGAGCCTTCTCTTCTCCAGGCTGAACACCCCCAACTCTCTCAGCCTGTCCTCACAGGGGAGGTGCTCCAGCCCCCTGATCATCTCTGTGGCCTCCTCTGGACCCGCTCGAGCAGGTCTGTGTCCTTCTGATGTTGGTGCCCCCAGAGCTGGACACAGCACTGCAGGGGGCGTCTCACGAGAGCAGAGTAGAGGGGGAGAATCCCCTCCCTCAACCTGCTGGCCACACTTCTCTTGGCGCAGCCCAGGACATGGTTGGCTTTCTGGGCTGCAAATGCACATTGCTGGGTCACGTTGAGCTTCTCATCAACCAACATCCCAAGTCCTTCTCCTCAGGGCTGCTCTCAATCATGATAACTGTAAGATGTGCTGTAATGAATTAATGTAAGTTCTCTTTAGCAGGTGGCCCTCACATTTAGCTCAACCATTTACACTGCTTGTAACATTTATTTTGGGTGCTACAACACTGAGTTCGCATGAACTTATGAAAGTATAATTTGCTCCTATTGTTATTTTTAAACCACAGTTAATTGATTTCCATAATTCCAATAGGTTTCTAGCCTTTTAACTGCTTTCCTACAATTATGCTTAAGACACAGTTCCTAAGAAATCCTTTTAAAAATCACTCAGACACATCTGTGCACATTTAGGACCACTATGGTGTATGTACAAATTTTCATTTCTTTCCTTTGTTTTTGTCACGGTGCCAATTTCTGCTTGCAAGTCCACCTGAAATTGGGGCTTTTCTTTCATAGAGAGAAGGTAATAACACATCTAGGGCACTCCGCAGAGGCTAACACTAGTACTCCCCATCCAGAATTCAGACACAAATAAAGACAAATTGGCCTTTTGACTGCATTTTTCTTTTCAGCCTTCTGCATCCTTTTTAGTGAAGCAAAAGCTGCAGTACTAGAGAAACTGGAAGCTGGTGACCAGAAACCTCTGTGGGGGAATGCAAAATAAAGCCCCAAATGCAGACTGAGTCCCTCTTCCTGAGCTGACTGAATTAATACAAGAGAGTCAAAACTAGATGAAAGGAACCGCAAACATTCAGCCAGATCCACCTTTCCACGTTTCAGCAAGCTGCCAGGGAAAGGCACCTCCCTTCACAGTACGGGGTTGCTGCTGTAAAAGACCAAGTTCTCACTACTTTTATTGCAGATTCCCCAAGTGATAAGCAGTGAATCTGCCATTTCCTTGAAGCCCTTAACTCACTCTTTTAACAGATTTACGTCTCTCCTTGACCTCTCTCTTATCACAAGAACATGCTTCTACCTGAAAACCATCCTCTCCTTCCTCCTGCACTACTCCCATCTGCTTTCTGCTCGGGTCGCATTTGCAGTCAGTACCCCAACTGCCCCAAACTCAACTAAAACACCCAGCAATCAGTAGAGCAAATTTGTACCCTGATTGAAATCATGCTGTAGAAGAAAAAAAAAACAGCCCTTCTCCTCAGCTTTGTTTAGATTATTTTTAAACAATAGGGTTTTTGTTTTGTTTTGGGTTTTTTTTAATATATCTACCTGTCCAAATAGCCTGATGCGTTTTGCATTTAATTTACTCTAGACAGACAAATATTACAGAAGACAACCTTGTACAAGATAAGATAGGTGAGGACTGGAGAGTCCCAAGGTAACTCTAAAAAGAAATGTCAGGAATGATGTGTTCCAATTCCTTTGCAAAGCGAGAAAAGTAATTCTAAAACCTGTCTTTCTGTTTCATGTTGAGCTTGTGTCTGGAAAAGTTTCATATTCAGGAAACAGTCTGACTCAATGCTGATGTTCACTTTTACAAAAGATTCTGATATTAAGAAAGACAAAAGAGGATATGAAACTATAGATGGGTTTGAATAAGATGCAGTCTAAAACACAGCACGCTGAGTATTTATAAACCAAAAGCTTCATCTATCAAATCTCTTTCAAGAGGTTATTTAATCGCCATTATAGCTTTGCTACTGAATTTATATCACAGAATTAGAGCTGGAAGGGACCTCAGGAGGCCATGTTGTCTCTCCCTCACCCAGAGGCACAGCAGCCACACACCAAACATACCCATCCATCCTGGCAGGTGCTTGTCTAACTTATTTTTTTAAGAACCCTCCCATGACAGAGGTTCCACAGCCTCCTATGACAGTTGGCCAGTGCAAAACCACCCTGCTGCTACAAAGTTTTACTTGGTGTTCAACTTAAATCCCCTCTGCTGTCATTTAAGCCTGTTATTCCTTATTCTGCTCACATGAACATAGGTAAGATTTATTCTTTTTCTCTCAAAGCTGTCATTTTACATATTTGAATACCATTATGTCTCTCCCCTTTTCTTCTCCAGACTTAATAAACATAAATTCTTCAACCTTTATGCACAGCTCATGTTATCTAAACCTCTGATCACTACTGTCCTCCACATTGCTCTCGGATTACTGAGCCCAAAATTGAATTCAGGGCTCCAGCTGTAGAGCAGAATTACCACATGTGCCTTACAGACAACATTCCCCTCATCTCAGCCGGATGTTTGCCCTTTCTGCAACGCGTACAATGTCAGCTCTATATACAGTGTCTGACCAAGACCAACACAGATCCCTCCCTTTAAATTGCACTGCCTGGGCATTCATCCCTCCACTTTCTTTGTAGCACTCATCACTCCCTCAGGCACAGAATTTTGTCCTCACCGAATTGGCTACTATTTTCCAGACTGTTTTTTCAGTTTCCTCAAGGTAAGACTGAACTCTAATTCTGCCCTCTGAAGTGCTTATGGCACCTCCACACGTGGTATCACCAGGACATTTAATAAGCACTTTCTCTTCTGACATCCACGACATTAATAAAAGGACTGATTAACACCAGAGCAAGCACAGAACCACACATGGTCCCTGGGGTTTGACAGCTACACTTAACCACTTAAGTATAGTTGTACCTACTCTCAGTTTCCCTGCTTACTATGAGCCTGTTGTGGGTGGCAGCACAAAAAGGCTTACTCAAACTCAAGAGTTCAGATTTCTTCAAGGACCTGGCAACAACTATTGTTAGGCTTCTTTCCATACAAATCTCCAAGTTGGTTACAGCTGTCCTTCCTGAAGCCAACTGCTGTTATTTTGCTGTTTTCCCTTCTTCCTTTCCCAAGACCCACATTCTATCTCTCCATGGTTGTTCTTCACCAAGTTGCCCTCTGCCACTGGCATCAAAACACAGGTCCCAAGAACTTGCCTGACAGTGTTGTGTTGTCCTGAATTCACTTGCCAGCAGAAGACAAGTTAGGCAAAATCCCACATATCTCATTCTGTACTTTGGATAAGTGTAGCTGCTCAGGAAGCCCTTCTCAAATTCAACCTCCACTTGTGTTATATATTTACTTAAACATATTGATAGTGACAATTATTTTACTTTTTAAAAAAATCACTCACTGTTGAGTAACTATTAAGAGACCCAGAAAACATATCAAAAAAATTATAAGAGATGCCAAAATCTGCCCTGTTTGAAAGGGTAAAAACCCCAATTGCTACGTTTTATTTTTCCATGTGGGATGAAACAGTTACCTTTGGCCATTTTGCTTTGGATTTTATGTTGATATTTCTTAACAGCTTTTGGTTTGCTGGGTTTAATGAATGGGGTCTAGTTTGATTTTATTCTGAATGAAACCAGAACGTATTTGTTCTGAGTGAAATTACTTTGTTCTTCTGTCCTTTACCAGGAGGTTGATCCTGCTTTAAGAGAAACAAACATAAAAGGGAAATGAAATAAAAATAAATATGTTTGCCTGTATGAGAAAGACTGCACAGTATTAGAGGGGGAAAAAAAAGTTACCCTGTAAAAAGGCAGCCCATAATAAAACAAGGATCACAAATAGATCAAGATAGATGTCAAGTGCCTCTCAAGACAGCCATTAGACATTGACCTGAATGTGTATCTTTCTATTTGTCTATTTTAATTAACACCTTTCATCTTGAAGGTCCTGTAAATAATTGGCAAAATAATTAGTGCAGTGACTTCACAAGGAAAAAGAAGTGAACTCTTTACGCCCGTAACAATTTGTGCAAAGTCCTGCTATTTAACATGTGTTGTATTGAGAGAGGAACGGGCCAATTCACCAGGAGTTTCATGTGTTCCTCAGAAGGATCTGATCACATTCCCCTTAGTTGCTGTGGGAAT
Source organism: Strix aluco (assembly GCF_031877795.1). Classification (NCBI taxonomy): domain Eukaryota; kingdom Metazoa; phylum Chordata; class Aves; order Strigiformes; family Strigidae; genus Strix; species Strix aluco. The sequence goes on from NC_133934.1 coordinate 80,333,719, forward strand.
GGCTAATAAATACAGATTGTTGAGAAAAACTAAACCATATACAACTACGCACATGCTGTACATTTCACTTGTCCTATTTTAGCCAAAGAACGCACTGTGCATGTTTGAGCAAGAGGCAATTTGCCGATCTGAAATGATCTGTTCTGCATAATAATATTTCCAGTTCTGAAAGGGACTTGTTAGTTTTGAAGACTGTGTGGCTGCTCAGGACATGGTCACTATTACCGTATCGCAGATCTGCAGCACACATGCACCAGGTGCAAACCTGCCTGGCAGCAGACTCAGAAAAACCTGCAAAGGAAATGTAATGTTGTAATCAGTTGCAGCCACGTTGGTTATGATCCCATTAAATGAACCAGAAATTCGGAACCCTCTGCTCAATGACTGCAGTGCAAAGTGGTTGTCAAGGCAGCTGGGTGCTTAGCAAAAGAAGGCTGCACCCAGGCAGACGATCATGGCAATCTGAAGACAGGATGCGATAGATAAAAAACATGATAGAGCCAGAACCACTGTCACACACTTTAGCGCTGAATTATGTTGAACAAATTCTGCAAAATCTGTCTTGCTTTGGAGAACTATGCCAAGCACAGCCCACTTCTATAGAAGTCCAACTATCTCACCTTCCTAGAATCACTTTCCACAACTTGCCAGCTATCTGTCTCTTGCTATCAGACTTCAGAGAGAAACCACGACGGCTGAGAGTCCCTAGCCTTCTAGAGAATGCAAAGACAGAGTGTACACCAGTCAATGTGTACCCAAAAGACATTCTTTTTGTGTGAAGAATCAAAGCAAAATGCATGTTGGAGATAAGGAACTAAAATCAGTTACTCAAATCAATCTGCCACACTGTCACAAAAATTTTTGCTACCATCTATGAAGCTGTCATACAGGTTGGATTTGTCAGAGGGATCTCTCCAGTATTCTTTTTCATGCATCTGCATGAATTTTTTACACATACACACACACACAAAGAAGAGTATCGGGTTGAATCTGACCGCAGACAGGTACCAAAAGAGGAATAAAATTAAATGGGTGCTTCTGAGGACTGAGAGAACCAGACTTTGCAAGGCTCAGTGAGTACTACCATTGTGTTCTGCAGGCAGTGGTGACAGCAGTGTGGCATCTACCTGCAGCACCACTTTCAACAAGCAAATTTCACGGAAATACCAAGATAGAAATGAACAACTGGACCAAGTGCCCAATGGAGCATGCCTTGCGTAGTGAATTAAGTGCCACTCTACACTTTTCCACTCTGTCAGGAAGCCAATAGGGGTCAGGCACTCTCATCATCAAGAAAATGAAGGGGATATTTAATGTCCTGGGTGGGCAGAGCTCATAACTCAGACCAAAACTGAAAGCAAGTAAAATGACCATAACCACTAATAACGGGATAAAGCAGGGGGAAAAAATGCACTATATAAGTCAATTCATGTGCATGTGCACTCCCTCTGCTTCTATATTAGCAATAAAAGTTGCTGTTCCATCACAGAGACAGAAACCACTACCGGGATCCTGAAATATTCTTTTAGACTTCCAAAGAAGTCTGAAGTCCTGCAAGTATGATTAAGGGACTGGAGTATCTGTCACACAAGGAGAGCCTGAGAGAGCTAGGACTGCTCAGCCTGGAGAAGAGAAGGCTTGGTGGGATCTTTCCAATCTGTATAAATACCTGATGCGGGGGGAATAAGATGAAGTCAGGCTCTTCTCAGTGATGCCCAGTGAAGCGGAGGCAAGGGCACAAATTAAAACATAGGAAACTCCATTTAATCATAAGAAAACACTTTTTTTACTGTGAACACGGTCAACGACTTTCACAGGTTGCCCAGAGATTGCCCAGGGAGTCTCCATCCCTGAAGATATCCAAAACTTGACTGGACACAGTCTTGACCCACAAGGTGACTCTGCTCTCAAAAACAATAATCCACAGGTTCTGCTGTCCTGAATGAATTAGAAATCAATTGCTTGTAATTGTACTCTTAACCCCTAGCTTTCCATTAGAAATTCTATCATTTAGGACTGTGAAGAAAGTCTTCCTAAAGTAAACAAGAGGATTACCCACTATGTGAAGTTAGAGGTTTTTTGGCAGATGTAAGCAAACAACAACCACTGTAAGAAGGTGTGAATTGTTCTAATTAACTCCATGGGTACACAGCTGGGAAGCTATACAAGGACAATTTAAATGCCAACATTTGGTTGCTGATCACTTTAGCAGAAATCCTCCAGGCCCGGGCATTTCACAGTCCCCTAAGGCCTAAAGACATTTTCCATGGTGACAGAAGTGCCAACAGTCCCCTACTCAGAAATCAAACCCTCAAGGTGTCCCTTCATTTCTGCAGTAGTGCAGTTACAGTGGTCTCAGGGACAGTGTAAGTTAAGTTCAAAGTAGAAAGTCTGGCAGCAGGCTAAAAGAGACGGTGAAGGAAAACTGTCAGTGGCAGCTTGTGAAGAATGGAAACTATATCCACTCTAACCTCATATTCAATTTATTAAAGTCCCAACTTTCTTAACTAGTCTAGTGATGACCCAAAATTCAGAGATGGTTGCTGCAGATGGTTGCAGAAGTTTAGTTTGCTGCAGAGCAGAGGAGACCAGAATCAAGCACAAATACTGCTGGAAAATACTATATACGAATGAGCATGTCTGCTGGTTGAACCAAAAGAGCTCTTGCTATCTACTTTCTAGATGCTTTAAACCACATAAAATTACAACATCAGGAAGTATATTGACCTTAAAGTGTCTTTAAAAAGGGATTAGGAAGGAAGACACATGCAAAATACTTCATACTAAAGAATGTGGTATCTGTGCAACATGAACAGCTTGATGATTTATCACGTTCAACTTAAAACTCTAAACCCTCAGGAGGTATTTTTCAACTACAGTCACAGAAGAAAGTAAACAAGATTAAGTGTGGTCACAGCCATGTCAATCTCACACAAATGCTGAAATTTCACACGGCCGAAAGATATGGCCTTGCCTTCACCCTGCTCACATCCCAACATTCCCACAAACTATTAGAAAAAAAAGATTAGTTCACTACATCCCCTGATCTAGCTTACAATGTGGCCACACAGATGTTGGTACTGCTGTGTTGGACAATGTGCAAAGATGAGGCCTAGGGAGCAGGCCGATTTCTCCCTTTAAGTATATTAAAGCTACAAGGAATTACTGCTTTAGAGAAAAGGAGGATGGTGTGAGTATGAACCATAACAGAAGAAATGTGTACATCTCCAGAATAGTCCTGTAGTTGCAGACCTACAGGAATCTTTGTTACACAGACTACCTTAATTCAATAAACATAAATATGGGGTAATGCCACTAATCACATCATCAATAAAAATACAACTGACAGTACCAAAATCCAAATTTTTGCATTATGTTCCCAATCTTCTACTGAACGAAGTATCATACTACTGATTCAATACTGGCTTCTGGACATTTCTGAAGAAGCAGCATGGCCTATCTGTCATACTACAGGTCAATAAAGAGTGTGGAGACACAGTGACAGAAGGGGCTCTGATGCATTTTCAAAAAGGTACTTAAGGACAGAAGCTTTATTGGCTTTATTTCATTGAAATAACACCGGTAAATTTAGCTCTGGCACCAATGGACAAAATTTTAAAACGTCAGGGCTATTCATGGACTACAACTCCAAATCTACAGTTTCAAAAGTCTATTTTAGCCATGCGAAATTCACTTACCACAATCAAAATTACAGTTTTGCAAGAAGCAGTAAATTTTCACAAAAATATGTTGGTTTTTTAAAAAAATTTAATCCTCTACAGATGAGTTTAATAATATTTGGCACTGTCAATGTAAATGAAGGAAAATACCAGGTCCTTAGTGAACAGGAGAGAAAGTAATGAAATATTATTATACTACACACAGATATACATGGAGAAAAAATACTCCCAAAAACCCATGGCTGGAGTCTTTGCCACTATTAATGAACTGACCAGAAAAGGAATAGTGAATATCATTCATCTGGATTTCATGAAGACAGGTTTGATTTACAGAATGAGTCAGTGAGATAGTGAAAAACTATTAAAACACATTAAAGATTGGCTAAGGGTCAGGAACACCAGCGTAAGATCAAGTTTTTAATTTATCTAGCTATCTGGACTGAACTATATAGTCTGACATAAAACTAAACTCTATTCTGTCAAAAGAAGAGTTTTATAAAACCGAAGATAAAAATGCCCTTTTTAAAGCGACTCTTTGAAATGAAAATTTTAATTTCTTCTCCCTACCTTCTGCTAGGCCAAAAAAGGTCATTTTGCTATTCTTATGGGGGGAAAGCTGAAATTATTGAATTGTTTTGGATATGACTTTGTATTAGATATGACTTTGATACTATGGTAATTTTTGAGTGAAGTGTGTTTGATTGATGTGGACATCAATACTATTTTATTTTATTTCCATTTTTGAGTAAAAATGGGCTTGTTTGAACAGTAATAGTAACACTGGAATGTGTAATGTAACTACAACTAACTTTGTATGGTTATTAACATACAAAATACCTTAAAAGGGAAGGGAAGTAGTTCCCCAGATCTACCCAATAGATCTACCCCAGATCTACCCAATAGACCAACTACATACTATAGGAAACTACTGTCTTCCCTTCTCAGAATATTAAGAATTCACCCCAGATTATCAGGGAGTTACCATGACTTCTGCAGGGCTGTTGAGTCCCTTTATGACAGCTATTGGAAATTTCATTGTCATTTCCTTGGGTACCAGGACTTAAAAGCTGCTGTGTAAGAATCAATTCTTCTGCCTGTGATACTGCTGCTGATCAGGATTACTTCACTTTTATTTCAGGCCAAATCCATCGCTATGTGTCATTATTTATTTATTTAGGGAGTGGCATTTTGTTGTTTGTTTTTTTTTTCCCCCCCCTCCACCAAATGCCCTGAGATCAGTGCATTGCTTTCACACATCTTTTAATACATCTTTCCTAATTATTTCATTACTCCTTGGGGCTCTTACGTACTCAATGCCCTACAAAGAGTGGTCTTCCTCTTAAACACCTGATCTTGCACTTTTCTTCTAAACTGGCTACAAAGAGAAATGAAGTGGTTTGCGCTGAGGAGGCCACTAAGCTGAAGTCTTAAGGACTGAACTTTGGATCAACTGTACTTAAAAATCCTCTTCAATAGCTTTAACACAAAAAACCCCAGCATTGCATTAATGAAAGCAATATCACCAATATGCAGAAATTTCAGAGCATTAAATAAATAATCTTGAAAGCTAGAGTAACAAGTGAAGCAATTCAAATTACAAGGTCATATGCCTAGAAAGTAGGAACAAGAATTTCTGTTGCATGCTAAAATCATCAGCTGAAATTGTAAAAGAAAAGAAAAACGTGTTAGTATTTGATTAGCAAGTGAACTGACAGTCATCAGCATGCTGTAGTTACAAAGACTGTGATTAATCAGGAGAGGCATTTCCAATATACATATAGAAGATTGCACGCTGCTAAAGAAATCATCGGTAAGACCTCCTGTAAAATAGCATATATAGTTCTGGCTACTCATATTTGCAGAAATTAATTTTCCTGAAGGGAGGCAGAGAAGGGCTATGATGTTGGTCAGGAAATGGAAACCCTATCGTACTAAAAGAGACTAAAAGACATTGGCTGGCTTACAATTAGGGGGATGTAAGATGGCACATCAGATGGTGAACATCACAAGGGAGAAGAACTATCAAAGTTGAAGGACAGCACTGGTGAAACAACAAAAGTAAAACTTGCTGTGAATAAATTCAGGCTGAAAAGAGAGTGGTCCCAGCCCTTCAAAGGGGTGAGTTTCTGAAACAGTGCTCTCACACAAATAATAAGGATGACAGATTTAAAATGGATCTTGATAATGGATGAGATTACATAATGTTGTTACCTATTATAGAAAAGAATTGAATTTGACACATGAGATATCTTACTGTCCTATGTTCCTGTCACTTTTCCCAATTCCTCTGCAGCTAGGGTGCCAAGAAGTCTGCAGACAGAAAGTTGGCAGGAGTCTGGGGATACAACCACCCATACTGGTGCTCTCTTGGAAAGAAGCACTATGTACATGGGGTTCCACCAAGGCCACCCAGATCAACTGGCAGCTTCCTTGCACCACTTGGCCTGCCTGAGTCGGGCCTGGTCACAGAGAGCCAGCACAGAGCAGCAGCTCACACTCCACGCTTGTTCATCGGACTCTGCTAGCTGTGGTGACAGTGGCAGAGTCCCATTTTTGGATATGGGCACTGCTTAATGAATGCTCTTGGCTGTTAGCGGTTCACCTGCTTGGATTTTAGTTGATGACTTGAAGATGGCACTGGACTGGGAATTTCCTGTAATTTTCTTATGCTGTTCTTTTCTACTTTTACTATCCTGATTCAGGGATGAAGTAAAACAAATCTCAAGTGAAGGCATACGTACCATTTATCCATTGAACATCACACACACATTTACACAGCATTTTGTTACATCCTGTTGGCCTTTACAACGGTTTGTTACTGTTCCTTTATGCTACTCTCTGCAAGGATAAAGTTTCTTCTGAGGTATCTGCAGCATCACATAGACTATTTCTTCCTGCAAGGCTAAAACTAGTAGGAAATCTACCTGTGGGTATTCTGCTGTTCTTTTACATGAATATCACATTTGTAATTGATTAAAAATTTAAATCACATTCCTGGTGCTACTGTGAAGTTGCACTTCAGGTCCAAGAATTTATTATGAAGCTGAGAAAAATCAACATATTTGGAATGATAGGGTTGTTCCAAAAATAAAAATGAAGCAGAAACTGGCATTTTTTATTTTCAGTATACATGCTGCTATTACATATCAGAGTCTTATAATCACAGAGCAATATGTATTATAATACACAGACCTATCAGGGTAATACTTATATTCCATAAGCCAGAATATGGGGCAGCATAAACATACAAACCCCAGTTCCTCAGAAGCCATTCTAACACTCCAGGATGTCCTAACCAGATACTTCACATCTTTTAACCAGAAGATTAAACATGTCACCGAAACCCATCCGCAGTTTGAGTGGCCTCACTTAAAATGAAGTCTTACAGAGAATTAAAATTCTTACACATTCATCTTGGTATGATGTAAGAGTATTGCTGCTAGAGGCCACGTCCTCTGAGGTATCAAGCACTGCCTGAGGACTCTAAGAGTTCTTGTCTTTCATCTGGGTATATGAATATTCCATGTTACGCCAAGGTCAAAAGCCAGGATTGAAGTGCTAACCTGGTTTACATTTTAATACTTAAAAGCACCACACCTGATCTGGTTCTCCTCAGCCCGAATTACAAAATCCACAACTTCCTCACAAAATTGCAGCTGAGGCTAGCCTGAAGACCCTTGTCCTTATGCTACAAATTTTCTTTTTCTTCCTGCTATGCATATTTACCCTTAGACAACATCTAGCTCTTAACCTCATCTGCCACTTCACAAGCTGTCAAATGACTATTCAAGCACTAAAAAAAATGAAGGGTCTGTTAAGTTGTAAATTAAATGACAGTCTATAGCTGAAAATTAGCAGTAACGTGCCCAAAACTTTATTGATTGCTAAGAAAAGGTGAATAACCCCTCCTACAGCTGGCTGTGTAATTACTGACCTTTAGAACCCAAAAGCTATTAATTTAAGAACTGATAGCAGTGAACTAGCAAATGAGTTATTTTGCAACAGGACAGTAAAGGCACGTATCAAGTTTTTGCATGTGTTCAGTGCCACCTTGAATAGTATTGTTACATGCCTATATTTTCCATTTTAATGCAGAATATAACTCAAGCTACACTGGGACATAAAAACGCCTGTCAACTAGTTCAGATCAGTGGGAATGTAGCCACAGATACTGAGGCCTTTCAGTACGTTTTAAGAACTCCACATCCTTCCAAAAAGGTTTCTAAATTACTGTTAAAGGCAGGAAAATTGTATTGCCAAGCTCAGCCACTCTGATACATGTACTGCAAACATTTCATCTGCCCTCAGAGATAAAGATGGGAATGGCCGGTAACAGGAGAAGAGCCGACAGTAATCCGACGTCAGTAAAGTTTCTTTACATATGGGAGACACACACACACAAAAAGCCCACTTCTCTTAATATTGCTGAGTTTAGTCTGTTGCAGACTCTAGTACAATTCACAGAAATAGTCGTTTAAAGACTATTAATACAAATGCTCAGCAATATTTTAACATTTTTCTTTTCCTTCTTAATAATAAGCACTTACCGTGAATGGAGAGATATCTGCCTTTTGACAAAGCAACTACATTTTAAGAGCATTGGTCAGGTGGTGGCATTTACAGTATGAAAATTTTAAAAAGATACAATAACTGCAAGTAATGAAAGAAAAAGGTATCTGACCTGGTGCAGATGTCCTTCCATGAAGAGTAGTTTCATTAGGCAGGAGATCTTTTGAGTTGGAAGTGAATGGTGATTGTCTAAATGTGTCTTCAGAAAAGAAAGGGCTATAGGAAAAATATAAGATGTCTTTTTGTAAACAAAATAGCAGTTAACAAAAAAAAGTAAATATGATTCTTGACCCTAACATCTTAATAATGTAACAAATACCATCTTGTTAAAAGCCCTGTTTCATTTACAGAATTCATGTTGAAGATATGCAGACCACGAGGCAAGGTGTGGAGAAGAGGCATGCTTGGTAAAATTGTATCTCAGTGAAAGCTGAAGTCCTCCCAAAAGGCTTTTAACTACATTTCAACAGCTCAGATTTGCTATATCACAACACAGTATGGATCATTAAAATTAATGCTTTAAAAATTTGTATTCTACTGTCCAAAATTTTGTATTCTACTGTCGTATCTGGAGAGGGCAATCAGGGAAGGTGGAAAATATTATTATTCAATAATCTGAGGTATACACTAATTAATTTTAAAACAAAAATTTTCAAATCCTAGGTTAAGATGCTGGATAGTTTTCTTTTGACACGGCATTACATAATGAAATGAACTCCATGAATTTGATTTTTAAAACAGGAAACAATTCATATAAGCTAACTGAATGGTTACTTCTCAAAGAGTATTAAGTGCAAAAATTACCAGCTACTCGACTCCAAAAAGCATAGCATGCTTTGGTTTTAATTAACAGGCAGTAAAAAGTCAATTTCAACAGTTAATTGGCATTTCTGTCAAAGTATTTCGTTTTCTACTCAATTGAAGATCATAACAGAAACAAAAATTCCTTGTCTACAGTACAGACAGACATCAGTAAGAGGTACATCAGAAAATTCAAAATGAAAAAGGACAGTCTTTCTTGGAAAACTGTTTTCTAAGGCAGTGTATTCCATCTGTATGCAAACTATTAATTTCTTCTAAGCAAAATGAAAACTACATTAAGTCTGATCACTCTTATATTGAGAATCCTCAACAGGCTGGTATATAGCAGGTGTCTTAAAGGTGCAGAACAGGAGGGCAGCTCATTTCTCCAGCCTGTTCTTATTCAGTAATAAAAGCCAAAAACCTTTTCAGGATAAAGATCATAGTATGAGGTATTACGAAGTATTGCACAGCGGGTAGTCCAGACCCAGAAACTGTGCTAGCAGCACCAACCAAGTTGACCCTACCAGACCAGATTCCCACAGTGTCAATCCAAACAATTGTACTTGCACAACTTTTCCCTTATACAGTCTTTCTGCAGAGAGTGAACAAGGTGTCCTCCACTGAGACACTTGTATTCTTAGTCAGATCTCTTCTGCCTTTGCAGAACTTGTTGATAATTGGTTAACTTGACCATGTAACACTTTAGGCAATCACATTATTTACTTTCTCGTCAAGTTTTTTGGCCATTATTCATTTTGTGCTGTTGCACTTGTGACAGTTAATGGGACATTTTGGTACTTCTACAGAAGTTTAAACATGACCATAAACACTGTCAACATTAGGTTGTGCTGAAGGGTAAGGCATGAAGCTGCCCTAAACCTGAACAATTTAGTGTACGCAGATAGCTGAACAATGCATAATACTCAAGAAAACGAGTGATCAGGATAAAGCAAAACAGCTCCAGCCAACATGTGCAAAACTGAACTTTTTCCAAGACTCGTACTCCCACTCAGGGGTGACATAATACAAAACAGACTGACGCTGTATAAAAATATGGCATCATTTATTGCAACATTTTTCTCACTGGTTTAATAATGATTTGAAAGAAAAACATTAATAAAAAAAGTTTTATTACTGTCGTAACTCTTCAAAATCTTGTAATCCACTCAGGTCTTCATGTTGGCCTTCCTTAGATTCAGTCACTGGGACACTGCTTATTGCCGGTTCTAAGCAAAATGGATGACGTAAAGTTTATCTATTTCAGGCTAGGCCATGTATCATAAGCAGGTTGCTGTTGAAGACTGCATCATGTTGTGTCCCAAGGATTTCCCTCTCCGCCATGGGCCTCCAATGAATTACAGAACCATTCTTGGATACCTCTTTTCTGCCTTCCTCTAGAATGGCAGCTGAGTCGCTTCAGTATTGGCCCCATTATTCTTTTTATTTCAGCAGACATGTCCTCCAATTCCCAGTGCAAAGTATGGAGGGAGGAGCTCCTGCTTCATAGTACGAAACCATGTAAATTATTCTCAATCACTGTGCAAAGTCCCTTCTGATGAAAATTAAGCTTTACGATTTTTTTCTCTGGCTGCACTTTTCCAGTTTTATGGCTACACAGTTCTCTAGATGAAAGAAACTTATCTTGGCATCTTACGCTGGCGTACTCACTTCCAGATCATTTGCTTCTCCACTTTCTGTCTTCATATCACAGATGGCAGGATCTACCATCTCACTCAGCCAGTGAGCTGTGAGGAATCCTTGCCAGTTTCGGCTGCTTAAGCAAAGTCATATGGAAGTGTATGATCGTAAAGTCCAGGAATACTCACAGGAGGAATAGCAACAGATAGGCAACAGTTAGAAAAGTTAATATGGAATAAGACAGCAAAAAGCTCTTGCCCTTTTGCTGGGCTTTGCAAGACTCTGACTCTCGCCAATGACACGGCTTAATCTCTCTGCTCCCCAGTTACTCACAGGTGGACAACACTGACCTCACTTTGGCTCTCTGCAGCTGACAGCAAACTTCACATAACAATTGTCATTCAAATGCCTTTCTGTCATTACTCCAGATGTAGGTTGGTGAGCCAAACTGCAACACCACACGTTTTCTTAATGCAGTCTGAGTGCCTCTATCTTCCACTGGCTGCTCCATCACGTTCTATTTTTGAGAAGGCGTCATACCATTACCAGTAAAGACTTCCAGCTGTTTGTTTGGTTTTGGGTGGGTTTTTTTTGGCAAGGTCTTTCAAGTCAATCTGTTTGAACTCGTGGGGTTTAGTAGACCGACTCACTTGCCCTTAAGAAGCTCTTCTTATTCATGTCTTCTTCTGTTGATAGATAGGTGAGATAAGAAAAGCAGCCGGAAGAATTCAATCAGGCACTCAGCATTTCATGCCCTGATAGGTAGCAGCCATTATCAGGACTTCTCAGTAAAACTCAGTGCAAGTTTGACAACAGCTAACTATGCTACCCTCTTCGAAGCTGGCAGCCAAAAGAAGGGCAAGTTCTCTTTGAACTGTCCTCAACCTTTCCAGTTTGAATTATCTTTGATAGATTCAAAAGTAGCTCTGGATTCTCACACCACTCCTGCCGGTAACATCACAAGACACTGAAATCTATTTTCAACTATTTGTCACCCCCCTGCAATGCACACTGGATGGTTAATGAGTAGTTGGACAATATGCACATTTATCTCCATATGCATCTTTCAGGCTTATGCTTTTTAAGTAGTCACGGGAAGGCTATGCAGGCTGCACATTGCACAAATTCCCCAACTAGCAAATAGGGGAAGCATTCACAGTAGCTAGAAGTTAAAAGCTCAATTTAATTATCTTTCAACTTGTAACATCAAAAAGTCCCTAATGTACATTTACTGAGCTGATCAGTTTATTAAAAACAAATTATTTATTTATTACAGTTACTATGAATGAATGGGATAGGCCTAGGAATTTAAGAACAACATATTTTGGAGATCTTTTCTTCTGCAACTGAAATGCTTTTCAATTTCTGTCTGGACAAAGTCATCTTAGTTAGCAGGCACTGAACATGCTGGGAACTTCTGTAGAAGGGGCTGCAGAGGCACAGAAGGTCTTACTGTCATCTTTGAGGGAACTTTTCATCACTTCAGTGTGCTCAGTCTCCAACCCATCCACACTGATTAGGGAACTTTCAGGCAGGAAATAAACGTACCCTTGCCAAACCCTGACTTCTCCTCACCACGGGCTCCTAAGTTTTTACCAATTCTAGGTACCACTTATTACGTAAGAGCTTTGAATTTTCCCAGAGGGACACCTCACTTAGCTGCTCATGTATATGTAAACAACTTTTGTGGGCTTGCTCCCAGCCACAATACTGTAAAGGGCGTATTTCTTTAACAGCATGTGCTGTAATTGGATCACGTTTTTAATTCCTGGGTAATTTCATTTATTGTATTAATGTGGCTGTAATCTTTAACAAATGTTTCATTAGCATTGTCTTACAGTCTGACTTTTAAAAATTCATCTCTAGAAGGCATTGAGAAGATAGAAATACTGATCAGAAATTTTACTAAAGAAACACAAGTTTGATAGAAGACTGAATCAAAATCACCTCTTCTTACATTGGTCCATGTCTTGAAATCCAGTTGTCAGCCTGTTTCTCCCTCAAGCACTGCATGTACTATGCAGTTTCTTTTAAGTTTCAGTTTTTGTAGGAAAAAATAGAAAAAATAATTCTTAAAATGATGTGTGAATATTTGATCAAAGGAGAACAGTCATTTTGGCCCAAAGGCCTTTTGTCTCATGAACTCTAAGCAATCAGATCTGCAGGTGTAATTTTTCAGATATAGGTTACATTACTCATGAAAGTATCTTACACTTGTAATATCAGGTCACATTTGCAGGAGACAGACACATCTGAGTTCACAAGGCAAAATGAAGCAATGCCATTTACACTACAGCTTTGCAGATAACAGTGGACTGTACTTACCTGGCTGTAGTTCTGATGGCGTTATCTTTATTGTGGTTGTGCTCTTTGCTCACCTTTTCTGCAGAGGAACATATATGGGTTTTTTGTGATTAGCATATATCATATTTTCCCTATCAGGTTTTATTCAGCAGAAGTATTTTAATGTTTTATGATAACAGCATAATCCAGGGTAATTTAGGGTAAATGGTTACAGCATGATTAGAGAATGGGCATGACTTTATTTAAACTAACACCCAACAAATTTTTTCAGCTTCATATTTCAGCGTTAGTGCTCCATACAAAGTGTGCAATACAAGCATTCACTAAACACAGTGCTGATATCACTGTCTCTATGTAACAGCTAAGGTTCACCTTCTTTGTCAAGAGAAACAGACAGCGCAGCCCCAGGAGCACTGTATGGTGCAGCCACTGGACACTTATACCAGTAACTGCCATCTATAGGTTCCCCTATACTCCAAGGCCTGGATCAACCTGTTGTCACAAATTATTCAATTAGCTTTCAAAAATACAGGAGCTGAACTCCGGCTTTTCCAATTCAGTTCAAATATTGTGAACCTGACCTGACTGTCACAGTGCTATAAAGCATATGCTAACTATGGGGGACATTTGGCAAGGCTTCTGCATTCCAAATGTGAGGGTAGAAGGGCTCTGACTCCTATTATTTTCCAGCCTTAGCAATCTCACACTTTCACAGTACCTTAATGGTTACACACAATCTCTTTTTGTTCTTTAAATTCAACCATTTACTATTTCCACTGCTTTTACCTGATAACTGGAAGAGCAGCTCAGATGCCATCTTCACTGATATATCTTGGCTGAATAGATTTCTTTCTGGGAGCACACGACCTTCTGGTGCCTTCTGTATGTGTTCACTAATGTCTCGCCCTAATAAAGTGTTGTAGCCAACATTTTGGCTGGGTTGGCTGGGTGACACTGAAGACTGCGAATCATGAATGTCAACTTCCATTGGTTCTTCCTTTATCTTTACCATCTGGGTTTCCTTGTAACTCTCTGCTGCAAATATGTATTTAAAAAAAAATAAACAACCGCCACAATTATTTAATTAGGCTACAATTTTTCAGAGTACTCAAAGCAGGAATCACAATTACAAAGTTATAATTTGTATACCATATCACTGCAAATGGTAAGAGAAGCAAGCAGCTGACTGCTACAGTATTCTTCTGGGGGTTATAAATAGAAGCAATCTCTTGGAAAAAAAAAATTTCCAACTAGAGAGCAGAAAACAGTTGCATATTTGTAAATATGAGAGTTATAGCACTTTCTGTGAATACCGGGTGATCACACACCACTTTGTGATGCTTTGTTTTTACTTATTAAATGAAGTTGCAACTACACACCAGCTCTCCAAAGGTGGGCACTGAAGGCCTCTTACAAACTCTAAATTACTCTTTATCAGAAGAAGTACCAGCATGGACAGTCAGAAGTATTGGTATGGGGATAGATGAGGAGGAAACCTCATCTGCTCCTCTTTCACTCTCTTTCTCTTTTAAGGAAAAAAACAGGCAACTATGTGAAGAACCATTTTGTTCTATCTGCATATGCTTTCAAGATGAGAGGAGTTTTCTGGGCCCCATACTATTCTAAAGTCTGGTTTTGTAACTAGCATAGATATTCCCTCATACATTACAAGATCCATTGACCTTAACGACGGTAACAATAAACCCATATCCTTCCCTCCATGTCTTCTTCTCCAGTGTCTTAGGTCTAGCAACAAAACCATAGCCTAGAAGACAATTTGTAGTTTGCTTTCTACACTTGAGATTCCCAGGTGTTGCTGAATGCTCCAGTTTGGCTGCAAGGTAAGGGATCATTTTTTCTTCAGAATAGAAGCTCTGAAATCTCAAAATCAAGGCTCCAAGGTAATTCGCCTACCACACCCCAAATACCTATACAGTCATTTTAATTCAGACTTTCTTCTGTGGAAAGAGAAGTTGAAGACCTGTAGAATTTATTCTCAGTTTAGTTTCAGAGAAAGATGATCAGTTTTTAAAATATTTTCATTCAGAGTGTTCCTGAAAGGACACTGATACCATGGCAGAACTGCCCAACTAAGTGTTGCCTCTGCTAGCTGGATGCTGATCAGACACTCTGGAAACAGGCGGCCTAAGACAAGCAATATGCCTGGGAGAGTCAAGAAATAGATAAATGCATGAACATTAAATACCAAAAGGGCCATCCAGGTAAGGACTCATTCCAACAAAAAAATGTACATGGGATTTATTAATTTTGCCTTAACCTGTACATATTCTTCTGGTACTAGCCAAGATACTGAAAACCTTAATGAAAATCTTCTTCTGTTTACTCATGATTAGCACATGCCCTAAATTGTCGCCTATGTAGCCTCCACAGCTGGAATCAAGGGAAAACGTGAGTTTGAATTGCTCAGACTTCATGACCTGAAGGACGAAAAGGCAACCCTAGCACCCAGCAAAAGAGGCCGTGGTAAAGGGTAGGGACAGGCACACTGCAGCACACAGAGCCAGAGAAGAGAGAGCTTAGGTGCTGAGGGGATTAAGACCTGAGGGAGCAGTCTGGCCCTTGTCCAGACTGGGGGGGACGTGATCAGATCTATGACCATGGGCCAGCATGTTAACTGGTGCAGACAGGGGCTGGCTGTCCTGATAGCACCAGGTCACTGACGGAGGCACTCTGCACAATGAGTTCCCTCACATGGAAGTTGCCTTGTCATCTCTCAAATTTTGCTATTTAGAAGGCTCTGATATTAAACATAAATAAATGAATACCAGTTCATAAGAAAAAGCCCAAACACAAACAATATTTTCTATTAACTTTGAATCAGAGAGAAGAAAAGGGGCCAGGGGGGAATCCACTAACTTCACTTGATAAATTAATCTGTTGCTGCTCTATTTTTCCCCTCCTCTCTAACTCACATATGATTGTGTCAGCCTCACCAATTTTATTCCAAGTGTGAATGTTTCAAACACCACCCAGCCTTTTGTTTTCAATTACACAATATTACAATGAATCTCAGATGCACCAAAACATACTTTGGTCATCCCTGATAACATCTTCAAACTAGTCAACTGGTTGGTGTGATCTCGTAGTCTCTAATCAAACAGACTCCCTTTAGCATGAAGGTATATGCATTCCGCCTAAAATTAAACTGATGTGTGTCACCAAATCCTTTTTACTCCCCTCATTTCTCCCTCTCCCCCCTTTCCTGTTGTTCTTAAGTGGAGAAAAAGTGGCTTTGCTGCCTACAGATCTTAAAAAAAATAAAAAATAAAAAATAATCAAAGCTAGGAGATAAAAGCCACTTGGGTATGTTCCAGGAACGATTTACATGAAGTGGTTTCAATCTTTTCTTATGACATTTCCTGACCTTTAAAAGAAACATATAAACACTGATAAAAATCTTTACCGTCTATGATTGACCAAATACATTTCAGACTTTCGAAATTTTCATAGTGAATTCTCAACTGAAGACAAGTTAGAAATACCATATATGCCTTTTTTGTCCTGTTAAGCAGATGATTTTTTTTTATTATTATTTAAAGCTTCCATTAGCCTCTTATTATAAAACCACAGAACATTGCATCTGTGTTGAAAAGTGTAAAAATAGCATGCTGTGCATTAAAAGTGAACACGGAACAGCAAAGGAACGCATCAGGTAACACTGTCAATCAAAAGCTCAGGTAACTCCGCAAACAAATGAGTTCTTCAGATGTCTGAGAGACCGAGCTCTGCACCCAGCTGCCAAATATAGGTGCAGAGTCAAGCTGACCTTTGCTGCTCTCTCTGCTTTTAAAATATTCTTTCTATTTCTGTTCCTGCCCCACACAGTTTAATTCCCTGTCCTGCAAATGCTTTTGAATCAGACAAACTGATACGACCCCAACTAAGGCAAGAGTCAAGCAATACTGATGACCTTCTCTCCCTCACAATCAGCTAGCACTCAAACTGCCCTAACTAAATTTACATATTTGATCATTTCCTTTGACCTTTATCTTCCCAGCTGCACCCTTTTGATCTGACAGAATGTCCCTGCCAAAAGTGAACCCTGTCATACTCCGATTCCCAAAAGCAAACACACACAGAAGACTGAAGGAGGGTGTCTATGATAATTTTACAAGAGCCAACAAAAGGGAAACAGAGTCAGTCTGTCCCATGAGCAGCAATCACAGCCATACAACCCAGCTGTGCCAAGATCTTGTGCTGGTAAAAGACTGTAATTAAGGTTATACCCATACCCATCTCACCATACAGTCAGTCAAGCTGTAACTTCTTTCTTGAAGATTATTTTCCCTTCTGTGGTACAGACAGTTCATTTGTGGAGTAAGGTGATACCCCTTATTTCCTTACACAGGTATCTCACGTGGTCATAGAGCAGCTAAAGTTTTTCAAGTCAAGGACTGGTACATCGAAAGGTGTCCTGGTTCAAATAATTAAAATCATTATAGCTTTGGCTTTTTTCCACTTTTGCATTTCTTCCTGAGTAGATGGGCTAGGTTAAATAAACTGCACTGCATCAGAACACAAAGTTAGTAGACAAGAGTCATTTTCTTCATGCCAGATTTTAATAGAAGTACAGATATCTAAGACTCAAGTAGCTTTAAAGTATCCAGACCATGATCTCCTGAACATCACAGAGTCATCTCGGTTGGAAAAGACCTTGAAGATCATCTAGTCCAACCATTAACCTAACACTGACGGTTCTCAACTCCACCATATCCCTCAGCGCTGGGTCAACCCAACTCTTAAACACCTCCAGGGATGGGGACTCCACCACTGCCCTGGGCAGCCCATTCCAACGCCCAACAACCCCTTCTGGAAAGAAATGCTTCCTAATATCCAGTCTAAAGCTTCCCTGGCACAACTTGAGGCCATTCCCTCTTGTCCTATTGCTTGTTACTTCATTAAAGAGACTCATCCCCCCTCTCTGCACCCTCCTTTCAGGGAGTTCTAGAGGGCGATGAGGTCTCCCCTCAGCCTCCTCTTCTCCAGACTAAACCCCCCCAGTTCCCTCAGCAGCTCCCCATCAGACCTGTGCTCCAGACCCTTCACCAGCTTCATTGCCCTTCTTTGGACACGCTTGAGTAATTCAATGTCCTTTTTGTAGTGAGGGGCCCAAAACTGAACACGGTAATCGAGGTGCGGCCTCACCAGTGCCAAATACAGGGGTAAGATCCCTTCCCTGTCCCTGCTGGCCACGCTATTGCTGATACAAGCCAGGATACCATTGGCCTTCTTGGCCACCTGGGCACGCTGCTGGCTCATGTTCAGCCGGCTGTCAATCAACACCCCCAGGTCCCTCTCTGGCAGCTCCCCAGCCACTCCTCCCCAAGCCTGTAGCCCTGCTGGGGGTTGTTGTGGCCCAAGTGCAGAACTTGGCATTTGACCTTATTGAAACTCCTACAGTTGGCCTCAGCCCATCACTCCAGCCTGTCCAGATCTCTCTGCAGAGCCTCCCTACCCTCGAGCAGATCAACACTCCCACCCAACTTGGTGTCATCTGCAAACTTACTGAGGTCTGCTATTCATTCAAACCCTAACCTGGATGAAGCTCAGAACAACAGCACAGCAGTGAACATTGCTCATCTCGCAGAAGATGAGCTAAATCACTTAATATGCCTTCTGCTGTTAACTTTGTGATACAGAAGCATCTTAACAAAATAAGAGAAGATTATTGCATACGTGGATGTACTATCATCAAGCCACAGAGATGCTGTTTCTCTACAGAGCAGTATAACTTTTAATCAGTTGGCCTATAAAAGCCTCAATGAACTTCATCCTATTCACATCGAGTGATACAATTTTCTACATCAGATTTGAAAAATGCAGTATTGGACATGCTTGTTCCAGAAGGAAGTAATTTCTTCCACAGCTTTCAGGTTCTCTGGCATTCACAAGCGCAAGGAATTGCACAGTAGTAGCACTTGCTAAAAAAAACCCAAAAAACAAACACAACAGAAACAACAGTTGTGCTACCTGAGAGTTCAGGGTACAGCATTCATCTCTGAAGGCCTAACAGTGTCACCTCAGGTGTAGCAGTAAGAGTACCTCTGAAATTTAGTCTCAGACAATGCCTCTCTACAGCCTAGGACAGAGATGGCCAAGTTTTAGAAAGGCTTTATTCAAGCTACTTCTCCCAGGAAATTGAGATTACCACAATCCAATGCAAATTGTTGTGCTCAAATCAGCACGTGCCCTTGTGGCAACCAAGGCCAACTGTATCCTGGGCCATATTATCAAGCCTGTAGCCATCAGGTAGAGGGAGGAAATTTTTACCCTCTATTCTGTGCTTATGTGACTGAATTTAGAGTACCATGCCCCATTCGGGGCTCCCCAGTACAGGACGGACACTGACATCCTGGAGCATGTTCAGTGGAAGGCTATCAATGCTATTATGCTGAAAGACGTAAGAGGAGAACAGCTAAGAGAACTAGGTTAGTTCAGCCTTAAGAAAACAACACTAAGGGGATATTTTATTGCTGTCAACAACTCTCTAAGGTATAAAGGGAAGGCATAGAGAAGTCAGAATTCTCTCAGAAATGCATAATGACAGTAGAAGAGGCAACAGACAAGTTGGAACATGGGAAATTCTGTTTATATATACAGAAAAAAAAACCACTGTCAGGATGGTGAAATAATGGCACACATTGCAGAGAGAGAGGTTGGATTCCCCATCCTTGGACACATTCAAAATTTAATAAGACCATCAGCAGGCTGGCCTTGTTGGACCTGTTTTGAGCAAGAGTTTGCATTAAGATGAATCCCGGAGGTCCCCTCCAAACTAAATTATTCCATGAATCATCGTCACTAGATCAGATCAGCTGCAGGTTTATCTAGCAGAATTTTCAAAACCTCCAAGCAAGGGAGGCTACAACATTCTTGGGTAACACTTGTTCTGGTGCTGCACTAGAAATTTTTCTTAATGTCCACTCTGAACCTTTCAAGCTTCAGCTGGTAGCTGTTGCCCCTTCTTTTACCATTTGTCACTACAGAGAAGAGTTTGACTCCACTGCTTTTCTAAGTTTCCTTCAAGTAGTTGCAGCAGGCTATGATTAAATCTGCCTTTAGTCCCCCTTTGCCAGACTGAACAGGCCCAGTTCCCTCAATGCCTCCCTGTAAGGTTATGAGCCCTAGACCCTTAATCAGGTCTGCGGCCTTCCTCTACATTGTCTACTAAATCTCAACAGTGGTTCTGAACCAGGGAGCCCCAGACTGGTACAGTATTCCACATGCAGGCAGTGGAAAGGTTAAGGAGCATCAGGGAATCTGAGAGAGACTGGTTGAACCAAGCTCTGCCCTCCCTGAGACAGAAACTGGAACAGTCACCAGAAAAAAAACAAGATCAAGGAGATCTTGTATCCTCCCCCCACTAGGCTTAAAGGAAAGGAGTGAATGGAGGCAAGTCCATGCTCAGGTTGGCAGGCAAACCCCCTTCTCGCCCACCTCGTCTCCCCAGGTGCCTCTGTACAACAGGTATGAGGCTCTGGATGTGGAAGGCCAGTCAATGAATGAAGGGGATGATGGTCCATTTATACCAGAGGTGTTGCCAAGGTCAGAAAGGCCTACCCCCCCATCACAACCACCTCCATAAGGAAGAAAAGATGGGTTATAGCTGTAGGCGACTCCCTTCTGAGGGGAACAGAGGGACCAGTATGCCAGACAGACCATCCTCTGAGGGAAGTCTGCTGGGACTTCAACCACCTCAACATCTGCTGGAAAAGTAGCACAGCAAGCTGTAGGCAAGACTTCTGGAGTGCATTGAGGATAAAATCTTAAGCCAGGTAATGGACAGCCCTACCAGAGGGGATGCGATACTGGACTTGCTGGTCACCAACACGAGTGAGCTAATCAGTGATGTCAAGACTGGAGTCAGCCTGGGCTGCAGTGACCATGCACTGGTGGAGTTTGCAGCCCTCAGGGATATGGGTCAGGCAAAGGGTAAAGTCAGGCCCCTGAATCTTAGGAAAGCAAAATTCCAGCTCTTCAAGGAGTTAGTCAATAGAATCCCCCAGGAAACTGTCCTCAGGAACAAGGGAGGAGAACTGAGCTGGCAGATCTTTAAGGATGCTTTCCAAAGACTGCAAGAGGTCTTGATTCCCAGGGGTAAGAAATAAGAAAGTGAAGGCAAGAGACTGGCATGGGTAAGTGGAGACCTGCTGGTCAAACTAAAGGGCAAGAAGGAAATGCACAGGCAGTGGAAGTAGGGACAGCTATCCTGGGAAGAGTACAGGGACACTGTCTGGTTGTGTAGGGATGGGGTCAGGAAAGCCAAGGCATGGCTGGAGCTGAACTTGGCAGAGGACGCAAAGAATAATAAAAAGGGCTTCTACAGGTATGTCAGCTAGAAAAGGAAGGTCAAAGAAAATCCTGCATATGGGTAACCCCCAGTACCAATAAAGTCTGGGGGATGAAGGGATTGAGAGCAACCCTGAGGAGGACTTAGGGGTGTTGGTTGATGAGAAGTTTAACATGCAACATGCATTTGCAGCCCAGAAAGCCAACCATATCCTGGGCTGCATCAAAAGAAGCACGACCAGCAGGTCAAGGGAGGTGATTCTCCCCCTCTACTTTGCTCTCATGAGACCCTACCTGCAGTGCTGTGTCCAGCTCTGGAGTCCTCAGCACAGGAGAGACATGGACCTGTTGGAACGGGTCCAGAGGAGGCCACAAAAATGATCAGAGGGATGGAACACCTCTGCTATGAGGATAGGCTGAGGGAGCTGGGGTTGTTCAGCCTGGAGAAGAGAAGGCTCCAGGGAGACCTTATTGAGGCCTTCCAGTACTTAAGGGGGGCTTATAAGAAAGATGGGGACAAACTTCTTAGCAGGGCCTGTTGCAATAGGATGAGAGGTAATGGTTTTAAACTAAAAGAGGGTAGATTTAGACTAGATATAAGGAAGAAATTTTTTTCACTGAAGGTGGTGAAACACTGGAACAGGTTGCCCGGATTGGTGGTAAATGCCCTAACTCTGGAAACATTCACGGTCAGGTTGGACAGGGCTCTTAGCGACCTGATCTAGTTGAAGGAGTTCCTGCTCATTGAAGGAGGGGTTGGACTAGATGACCTTTAACGATCCCTTCCAACCCAAACTATTCTATGATTCTGTGCAGCACTTACCTGCTCTAGAAGCGGACACACTGAACATGCTCTTCTAATCCAGCACAGTCTACTTTTCACTTGAGATGAAAGTCAAAATAAAGTGCACAAATTCAATAAAAACCACAAGTCATGTAGTAAATATTGCTTTTGTTGATACAATAGCTGTCCAATGACTGACTTTCCACTGCTGAAATCAAATGAATCCTTGTTAAAACATTCATGCTTCTTCCCACCGTTTCAGTTAAAACTTCATCCTGCAACTAAAATTCTAAGTTGTTCATATTTGCTGAAACGCCCATCAGCTTTACAAATCAGCTTTATGAATCAACTTAGAAAAGAAAGCCTTTCCCATATGTCTCATAAATTGGCCTTATGTACTAGTTTTCACAACCAAGCAGACAGGGGTAACTAGTGGGTCAACTTGTACTGACTTCAAAAGCTTTCAGTATGGAGAATCAGGCATTTTGTTATGCTAATTGTTCTGATTTGCTAGAAATAAACATGCCCTAAAACAGCTTAAATAAAACCTCAGAGGTAGGGAACAGTTGGCAAGCCCTGAAGGTTCTGCTACAGAGACACAACAAGTAACATCTGACGTTCCCTAGGGCGCTGTGCTTGATGCTTTATTTTGCTAGTATTTTTTTCAAACTGCTGTTTTATGTAAGACAATGTCAATGGGCCTTGAATCAATGTAACAGGATCCTGCATTAATAAAAAAATCATAAAATGGCTCATATTTGTTAGAAGTGGAACCTCTGAATTCCCATGTTGTAGAATTTTGCAATTACAGGCTTAGTTTCACAAAAATGCAAGCCAACAAAGAAAAAAAGGAGCAAATTAAAGCAATAGACTAATTTGAGTTGTGATACGCATCTGCTGCTCCTTCCACTTAAATAGTAGGTTTATGGTGCTTCACTGAAAGACCCTGTGAGAGACTGCAATGTCATATGACTGTCTCAGAGCTTGCCTGTGTCTGTGCAAACCTCCAAGAGCAGCTGCTGCGGCCTGTGAATTGGTCTGGGGGGATGTCGCCCAGAGAAGCGGGAGTGTATTGAAGGATGCACCCTCCCATTTCTTTGCGGTTGCATTGTCCAGACTCTTTAGACAAGCCTCAGACGTGTACTGAGCTGGCCCCATCCTGTAGCCATTTGTAGCCCTATTGTGTAGGCCAGACCCCATGCCTGCATTGCTAATGAACTGATAGAGGCAAACCTTCCTGCCCTGAAGCCAGATGCAACAAAACCTGTGGGACCAGAGGAAAAAAAACTAAAGGTGGGCAGATATGCTGATCAGTGGATATGATGAACTTAAAAAGGCAGCAGAATATTTTGCTCAGTGTACATCCACCATCGAAGCCAGGTCCGTGTGCACCCACCACCGAAGAACTGAAGACTGAGGACCAACGGGACGCCGCTGGATCCATGGTGGTGGCTATTCTTGCAGCCCTATTCCACATCCTTGCTTTATTTCTGCCTTTTCCTTCTATTCTGTCCTATCGCTACCCCTCTTCACTTTTTTTAATAATTGAAAGGGCTCAAACCAATGAATTTCTGATTAAGTCTAAACTGTGATGCATGAAAGTTTTCCTTGTGTTTGTTTCCCAGTGACTCCTCAACTGTCTTCCCCAGGCCTCTTTGTCTGTCTAGACAAAAGTAAAAGCTCCCTATATAACTCACTGATGGCAGCCTTCAATGAGCACTGGGGCAAACTAAGATAAAGGGGAACTTGAACAAAAGGACACAGAGATACAATCTAGGGAGGATGATCTCGTGGATTTAGGAAGAAGACACCTGGACTTCCCTCACAGCGCAGGCTCTGGAAAGAAGGTCAACTAGCAAACACCGTGAAGAAGATCACTTACTTCTTCCCTCGACCACCAAAGACCCTCACTCTATTTTTACTACGCGTGCTCGGACTATGTAAATGAATTCCGGGAACTCATTATCGTAAGACCCCCCTTTCCAGGAAATCTAACGAATATGTATGTTTTGTGTGTATGGAAACTGATGTCCCTTGCTAGTTCAGTGGAGCCCTTATGGTGGAGAATCCCCAGGGCAACCCCAGCGCTGCTAATAAAGAATTCCTGCTTAACAGTTATATTGGATTCTGACTGTTGAGTTAATTTCTTCATTTCATAATAAAAACCTGGTTTGGTGTACAGCATTTGACCTCGTTTGTGTCTTAATCTCACTCTTGGGATCATATCGAAACCTCCCCTGACATTGGATCGGGACAGACCGTACTTGCAGAACACAGCCAACCCCTCAAAACACAGATCAAGATTTTGGTAAAAAGTCTACATGTGCAGTGAATTGTTATTTTACAACATATTCCAATCTATGCAAGTCTCTCAGTTAAAGAAAATTCTAGTCTAGAATTTCTGTAGCAAGCTGTGCCTTTGCAGAGAGCCTGGCTCCAGTTCTCCTGTCTTTACAAGCCGACTCTCCAAAGGCAAGGGGGACTGTGAGAGGCCCTTCTGCAAATACTCAGCACCCACAATCCCCTGACACTTTGAAAAAAATTGACATGCCCACTTTCCATATCTTTGTGGCCACTCCCATTTGGCTGAACATCATCAAGGAACAGCAGTGAAGCAAAGGATTGGGGGAGTTGTTTAAAACTCTTTAGTGACAATTCCTAGAAAATAAAATAAAATCATAAAATAAAAATTAAAATAAAATTTTAAAAAATAAAACCCAGAACCCCAAAAGAAGCACATTTGAACCACAGACCTTATGATTTCTTATTACTCCAAATTATCTAATCTTTTAAATTAACATGATTTTCATTAAATGTCAAGATTACCCTAACATGGGAAAAAGGAAGAATATGAATTGCAATAACTTAAATGTATATTATAGCATCTACTGAACTAAAAGCTAGGCTCTGTTATAAGGTACTTGTTTTTCTGTAATTTTTGTTGTTTTGTGGGTTAACATCTATAGGGAAAAAAAACCTTAAGACTTTGCAGGCTTCCATACTTTCTACCTTATACTTCTCTTGCATAAGGGCAGTGGTTTTTTCACATTTTTCCTGCTTTTGGGTTTAGACATTAATGTTGTCGTGAAACATGGCAAACCCCATCAGCAGGTAAGAACCCATTACTAGTTGAGTTCTTTTGGTATTATGTTTTTATGCAGATGTCATGGAAAATCTTATTAAACTGATACAAATGAACTGATACCATGGCCTAATATGAACTTCATGTAGTACAGCATTGGCAGGAGACTCTCAAAATATTGAAAAAAAATCTGGAACCTGACACACTGCAACAATAAATCTAGCTATCTAGAAACTTTTCTCTTTTTCTATACTGTAATTAAAACACAGCTTTACTCTAACCATTCACAATTGATTTCACATTTCTGTTGGTTAAAACAAAACCAAACCACACAACAACCACCACTTGGCTAGTAGCAGGATTTAATCTGGTGATGTGACTTGCCATCTCTCTAGTTCCCATCAAGAGAAAGTCTTATTTTGGGTCATACACTTCCCCGCTTACTTTTCTGGGCTTCTACAGAACAACCTGCTGCTGCCCAGAGCTTTCTAATGAACTATTTAGAGACCAAGGAACAAAAGACTTCCCTGTATTTTCACTCCTCTGCCCATTATCGAGGCTCTCTAAGCAGGGATGAAAGCACTCTTGACAGCTCCCCTACAATCTAGGTATGGAGACTCTTACGAGGTCCTGACAACAGCTACCTCAAAGACAGCAGCCTAGACAGGCGCTTCCCAGAACAGTCCATGAAGTTATGAAAAAGAAATAGATAGGAAGGTTCGTTTCTCTGTCCCCCACCTCTGCCAAAGCATGTAGTAACGTACTTTTTCTTCACCACAGTAACAATAAACCAAAAGACTGCCAACACAACCCGCTAAACCTGGGAAGATTTTGTGACTGCTAGTAATAGCTTAGTAGCCATGGACTCGTTTTTGTTGTCAATTCACATTGCTGATGACAGCCAAGCATAAAGCCACCCAAGCCTTAAAATGAGGTCAATCTGACACCAGCTGTCCAGCCACACATGCATAGAGAGCACTCCTAGTTAGCAAACTTTTTAAGCTGATATTGTTATTTAGTTCCTCTGGAAGTCTGTGCTGTTGTGACTGGACTGGTTTTGGTACGAGCTAATTTAGAGCCTTGTCAGATAGTCCTTCACCTCGCTGTGTCCTAAGGCACGATGTGCCATTTTTGGAATGGGAGTAGCATTGCGGTGTGCTGGCCTTCATCTTATGCTAGAATTGTACTATCATTCTCTTTTCTTTTCCTTCCTCTTCTTAAATAGAAGTTGTAATCCATGTGGTTTCAGTTAAATGTAAGATAGAACATCAAAAAAATTAACTACAAGGCACAAAATAGGAAATTAGCATAAACATGTTCAAGGGAATAAACACTTAATCAAAAAAGGAGAAAAACCCACCAAACCGCCTCAATAACCAGCTGTGCTGAAAGAGGAATTGTCATATAATTAGGTGATAATAAATGGAGTTGATCATTAATGCTTTTGGAATCAATTGTATGCAACATTTTACTTCATGACCTTGGTACAAAAAGTAAGTATGCACTAATTGCATCTGCTAATAACCCAAAATTATGACACATTGTTGGTACTGGGAAATTGGTGTATTACAAGAAGTACTGTGTGACCTGAAGATTGAGCCACAAAAATCCAAAGGAACCGAATAGTACAAAGGTCATGCATTTGCTAGTGATAACAAGAGTATGTGCAATATATATTGATGCATTGATCAGCAGAAATTAATCCGCTGAAAAAACCAACCAGAGAGGAGGAAAACAACCTGAGTTGCTATTGAAATGTAAAATGACTACATTTCACAAATAAGATACAGCTGAAACAAAGGCAAATGTGATTCAGACAACATTTCTAGGAAAGATGGGGACATACTAATGTCATAGTTCAAGGCACGAGGGTAAAATATTGCTTATAAAAGGCTAGTACCTGGAATAGATCTTATACACCTCCAGCTATGCATTCATTTTTTGGACAAGAAGGCAAAACACTGTATGCTTCTGAAATATAATACATGCCCAAAACATATTAGCAGCATGACTATTTCAACAGAAAGTGAGTTTTTAGACTCAAACATTAGCATGTAAACGCAAACATTTATTTTAAATCTCAGTCTCCTCTGAAACCTCCCTTTCAATTTACAAGACTGAGTGTATAAAACTGACCAGGGATCACTGGATACGTCACTTAATGAAATATTTTGAGAAATACATTAAGCTTTTCCATGAAAGAGAACTGGTAAGAATGTAGAAAACTGGTTCATGGGTAATTGAAATACATTACTTTGATTTCTTATAAGTGATTTTGTGCAACATTAAATATGAATTTAAAATCTTGCAGGGATGGCACCCTTCCAAAGAGAGTTAAGAGCAATTTGCCCCAGTCCACTATCTCCTCAAATCTGTTTGCTTATCATTGGATCTAGCCTCACTCAAGACTTAGTAATGGACAGAATTCACATGTCAACTTTGCACATCCATATAAATCATGGTAGTCATTTTATGTTCTTCCGTAAAATGTAGGTTGAAAGCCTGCACTGAAGCTCGAATTTTGCCTGTTAACTCCCAAAGACCATTTCTTCCAAAATTATTCTTCTTTCCTTTATTTTTAAATAGCAGATCAGTTTTAGGAAGTTTTCTTTTGACTATCTGGATGGAAATGGTTCTGCCTAGACATGCCCAAGAGACATTAGCCTTCTCATCTTGAATAATCCTTTGGAGGAAGCACGACTAGGTATCAAGTTTGTGAACTGTGAGGTAGAACATCTGAATCTAAGTGGAATTAGATTCAGTGGAACAGTGGAGAAAAAACTGGTATAAAGCTTCTCCACATAAGGTCCAACTCCCACCAAAGTAATAAGCAGGGTAAGGGCCTGATCTTAAACACTAGTTGTGTCCTGACAGCTTTTTAGCTTAATGAGAAAAGAGAGTTTTGTGTAGTGGAACTAAAATAGACAGCTGTGTGTGATTCTTCTATTGTTTCTGTATATCTACCTCTACAATGACAACTAGTAAATTTCTGTTAATGTTGTACTACAGTAAAATATGTTTAATATTCTAAGTTTTCCTAGCTTTAGAGTGGCTGACAAGCCCCTCCATTATAGGGGCTGGTGATTTGCAGTGCCTTTCTTACAGTATGCACCAGCCCAAACTAGGCTCCAGAGCTGGAAGGGCCTTCCGCTACACTGGACAAGCTCAGCTAAAAGCACCTCTGTTTGGGAAAAGAGATTTCCCAGTGAAAAATATAACCCAGCGTATCCTTCACATGAAGGGACTGCAAGGTCTATGCCTAAATCCCAAGAGGCTGCCATGAGGCTGCAACAGTTGGCAATATTATTGCTCAGGGGATAACAGAAGCATGTATGTCAGGAATGCAGAAATACTATTATGTTGGAAATCCCTTGCTGAATTTGTATTCAGTGCAGGTTTTGGTAATTAGTATTACACAGAAGAAAGTGAAAATAACAAAGCAAGGATGTAATCCATTCAGTCTCTACCAAGAATATATAGAGCCCGGAAGGACCTGACTTAAACCCAATTATATAATATATCAAATCTAATAAGGGCACTTGACTGAAGATTTCCCACAGACAGCAGAACATCCAGACAGACTCATTCCTTTCCATTCTTTTTTTTTTTTTTTTTCCTTCTTCCAGTACCAGGAAGGTTTTCACTTTAGAATAAAGAAGTGGCTTAATTGTTTAATTTCTCAATCACCAAAATCAGAATGCAAAATCGCTTAAGATAAACTCGAAAGTCAATATTGATCTCAGAGTATTCTACCAGATAAGTAAACACTAAAAAAACACTGAAGAGGCTATTGACCTTAGATACTCCTCTTATATTTGTCCTACATTAAATTGTATCTTAGGGATTTCTTCCCTTACAGTTTCTGCTTTAAATGGTAATTCAGAAAAGTACAAATTGAAAACAGTGTACGTGATAAACTTGGTATAACCCCACCCACTGGCTGATTCAGGAATACCAACTGTGACAATACTGAGTAAATCCTAGAGTAATTCTTTACCTTCTAATCTACGGATTAACCAAAAAGACCACTATCAGCAAAAACTGCTCCATCACTAAGAGATCATAAGAGAAATGTTAAACTAGTGTATTTCTTACTATAACCTTTAAAGACTGGGAGTTCCCAACAGAAGTGACTGAAGACTTGACCAAAATTTTATATATGCCAGATTTCACTCACACAAACAGATATTTAAGGTACAAATATTCTAATATAATAGTCCGTAATAGAACTGTTTAATCACAGCCTGCTAGTGCCGAATTCAAGATTCACAATCAAGAACCCCAGTGTCTCTGAAGTACTTGAGAAATCATTAAGTTATGGAGCTCCTTCTTTATGAAAATAGTTACATAAATTTATATGCACCAAGAAAAATAAAGTCACAGGTTAACATTCATCAGACTGTAAAGTTCTGTTACCAGAACACCATACTCAAACCAGTTACCAGCAGCAACAGTACACTATAGCAATAACCAAATGTTTAGTATGCGGGAGTACGTGAAAAACTGGGAAACGTCTGCTCTGATCAACTTTTGTACCTGGGAAGCACTTTTTGCACCATTAACACAGAAGGCTTGCAAATTGAGGATTCAAATTCTGCAAATTAAAGCGCGCAGGTATGAACAGGGGTGAATTAGTTACATGTTAGAATTTATGGGGGAGATCCCAGTCAGTTAAAGTCTTTCAGATATAAATTTGAGCTCTAATTCAATGTTGACAGTACCAAATCAAGCCAAATAATTTCAGATAGGTTTGGCAGGGATCTCAGAAGTTACTAAACTTGTAAGCATTTCCACTGGCACCTTGTGTGACTTCGGCATACTTAAAAAAATAAGTCTTGTCCAGTTTTGGAGAATACTTAAAAATTAACTGATCCAGTTTAGGTGCAGAAGTACAAAACCCAGCCTCCCAGACTGACTTTCATGTCTTGGTCCTAAAAATTGAAGTCTATTAGAAGTTCAAAGCCCTTCTGTCATTCACTTAACCTGTTCGCAGCTGGGAGAATTCAGCCCTTTTAATTTCCCTTAAAATTAAACCTTCATTCCGAGTTAGACAAAGCATAATTAGCAAAACATACATTTTTTATTTGACTCCCTCCAGCTGTAACAGTACATGTGTATACACATGCATACTGTCTACTTGTCTGGTAGAAGGATGTATCACTAAGGCAGTGCAGGGAAGTTGAAGTAGTCTCCCTAACAGCAGAAAGCTGGGGCAGTTTACATTATTTTTTTAACGTGTATCTTATAATTTTGAGTACAAGATATCATCAGAAAAAAGAAAAGGTTTTAAAAATCATCATTTATAAAGCCATGTCAGGTATAGTTCAGTAGAGACACACATTCTTATGATGTTAATGAAGTGACATGTGAATAAATTGGTATTAACATGTTTTGGTACATTTTAAAAATGACAAAGTCTAAAAGCTTTAAGGCATCATTTCTTTTGACTTATCCCGTAGTCATTAATTTGAAAACCAGAGCACAGATAATTAGATACTACGGCGACAGACCAAACTGAGATGTCTTATGTATATAAACCTCTGTAGACAGACCTTTTCAATTGTTCCTTCACTTGCTACTAAAGCCAAACATTTCTTCTGCAAGGTAACCCTGCTAGCATACGTGAAAACAAAAAAATTAAGAAGTTGAATATTACTAAATTGAACATGTACCTGAAAGCTTCATGAGAAGCTCGGATGCTGCCTTGACAGACATGTCCTGCCTCATCACATTTGCCTGCACTTCCTGTGGCTTGAGTTTCTCCTCAGAGACGTTTGAAGCTGAGGCTTCGGATTCCTGGCTGAACACATAGCTGGACTGAGACAAGGCTGAACTTGCAGCTTCTTCATCCTTAGGCTCCTCTTTCACTTTAAATTTAGGAGTCAAGGGCTCTTTTTGATTTGCAGCTGTCAAGAGAAGGAAAGAATTATGTAATATATAATCATAGAGCAGCTAGTAACAGGAAGAAACCATAACCTGAGAAATGCTAGAGCAGGTACGGGAAGCAAGCATGTCAAGCAGTACTCAAAGATGCTTCAAGAGGTAAACAAACTTCTGCATCTTTTCTACAAAGGTACAGTTGCAAAACACAAAAACTGCATGTACCAGAGCTCAAGAAACCATCCTTCTCCTCTCACTTTTTTGCCCCTACTTCTCCTAAAAGCATTCCCCTGGTCATTTTTGTAGGTCTTCTATAGGCTTGATGGAAATTTAAAACATCGTTTCACATAAGGGCAAACTTGGTAAAGCCCATATGTACTACATATTGAGTTCTTAGAGAATGGAAAAGAGGCAAGAGATAAAGAGTAGAAAGATAGGAAAACTAAGATGGAAGTAAAGGGGAAAAGACAGCAAATTCTTAGGTCCTAAAAGTTGGTATTTGTTAAGGAAAAGAACAGAGTGATTTTCAGAAGACAGCCCTGCACTAGAAGATGCTATTAGAGTTCCAGGTTCTACATCCATAAAGTAAAGAGAGCAAGTTTAAAATAATCCTTTCAAACACTCCATGTAAGCAGCTGCACAGCCTCAGAGAAGGGTCGTGAGACCTTGGGGCTGCTTAAAATCTACACACCGAACAATGTTGTTCTTGAACAGTCTTTCCAATATCCCTTGACAGCAGTAGATCCTTCGCGCTGCGTTTGGTTGAAGGGATAAAACCAAGAACATCTCTTAACCAATACTTTCAATCCCAAGCAATATAAATTCACAGGTAATCTGCATGACAAACAGGAGCCTAAAGAAGTTGCACTATTTTTCAGCAGCTCTTCTTGTAATTCTTTATGTTTGACCATTAAAGATACTTTGTTCCCTTACTGGCTTTTTCTTGTTCAAAATTTCACTTCAAGTTCTTAGTAACACACAGCAAATGACTTGTCCAGTGCTCCAAATTTTGATGAATTTACATCTTTCTCACCTCTCTAAACCTCTGTCTCCACAAATATGAAAGATAGAGCATCGTCCCCATTTTGTTATCTTTCTGAGCTCTCACCATTTACCTCACTACCTCTCCAACATATTTTCCTCCTTCCACATGACAATCCCCTGCCTACCGTCATGACTCTTGCAGATGAGCTCTGTCAAATCTCACCTGGACCACGTAAGAAGGATGTACCCCACCACCCCTTTCACAGGCTACAGCGGGGCATTAGAAGTCAATGTGCATTGCCTGCTGCAGAGAGCAGTTTGTTTTATAAAACCATTACAGGATCAGAAAAAGTCAAGGAACTGGCATATCAAAGAGGTGGTAATATCCAACTGAAGGGGAAGGGTACTAACAGGTCAGATCAACCCAACAAAATCTCTAACATTCACTTGCTTAAGCCCTTGGTCTACCTTCTTCTCCACTTCACTGCTTCTTACCTACTTTCTAGCTCCTCACTTTCCTGGCTTACTTCCTCAGGTACTCTCCTTCTCAGCAGTTCCCCCAAAAATCTGACTCCTAGAGAACCTGAATTCCTGCATCCCACTGTGAAGTGCTCACCACCTCCCAGAGACCTCAGCCCTAAAATACAGGGTACAATTGCCATCTTTATCACAAATAGACACTGCTGTTTGCTACTTTGAGCTCTGTTCATTTTCACAGTCCATTGTTTTGTGGTTTTCTTTGCGTTTTTAAATTATTTTTTTTAAAGCTACATTACCCTGCAACACAACACTTGCATCTTTCCAGTTTATATTCCAGGGTTGTTTGATTTGTCTCCTTTCTTATTGGTTGGCAAGCCATTACCAAAGAACAAGATTAAAGTAAGTGGTATAACCAGTGTACATATAAGCAGCATGCACATACACATTGGTGCTATTCACTACTTCCGAAATTAAATTACTTTATATATGTAATTTTCACACGACTTATAAGCACTTTTACTACTATTAGGAATTGCTTTTTCCTTTTTTAAAAAAAAGAGCAAAAGCAGAAATATGAAACATTAAAGCATGTTTTAATTCATCAAAATACAGATTAAGGTTTTCAAACCAATCTTAACTTTACCAAGGTACTTACCAAAAAAAAAATAATAATAATCCATCTATCTTCTTTATCCAGGCCTACATCTTTCTAGCTTAGTCTATTCTGGGGTTTGACCTGGGGTGATGAATGGTCACCCAAAAAAAAAAAGAAAGAAAGAAGACAGAAAAAAAAAGAAGACCCAAACCTTTTATGCCACACTACCTTCAGCATTCCTTCTCTTTTAAAACATGCCACTCTAGCTGCTACTGATATAAAAAATACCTCCACCAGGAGCTGAGTGCAACTGATAGACAACATTCTGCCTGAACTCTCTCAGAGAACCTGGAGAAAAAAAATCTTTTTAATTTATTCAATTCAAGAAGGTATTGATTCAAATTGTCCCAGAAAATAAAGGAAACATGAGTTTGAGTGAAAAGGTAAAGACGACCCACTGAGAACAATCATTAACCTGCGAAGCCAACTATGTTTCTGCCCATGAACCAGGGCAGAAAATGAAGTAGAGGAAGCACTGTAGACGAGGTCAGCATACACTTTTACCATTTAAAATACAGAGGTGATATTAAACTCACAAACATAGATCAGTGTAAGTTTGCAACCACACACGGTGGTCCGTTATAAGCCAGGTTAATAACAATGTAAAAACAACCATGCACAAATAGAATCGCTGTAACAGAATTCATGTGACATCACAGTCTTAAACTAGGAACATTTTTCAGAGTCAGGTGCTATAGTATGCCTTATGGATTCCCCTACCACAAGAAAGGGGATCAAAAGGGGAACTTTTGGAAGAAATTAGCATTTATTAAACCCTCTTATCACCAAGCCAAAACGCAGCAGCCGGTTTGACCTAATCCAAGGGCAGGTGTCAAGTGGTACCTCTATGCTCTTCATCCCAGGGTATTCTCAAACTGCAAAGATGCAGACAAGTTCTAATAGCTCAGCGAACCAAAAATTCAAGGTAGGTCACATCAGAGTTTAAATAGTTTCATGACAGTGACACACCCAGAATGACTTGAACAGGGCATCCATCAAGTTTCCCTCCTTTCCTATATCTCACTTTCCCTTTCTCTCCCTACCCCACACACTAGCTCTCCTACTGTGACAGCACACACTGCTATAAACCACTGCTCCCTCACACTTCCGAGCCGCCACCCGGGATAACAATGCTAAAACTATGCTGACAACAAGTCTACCAGCATAACGTCAGCCATAATGTAAACAAGCTCTTCATAAGATCTGTATACTCAGTTTGTCACTGTGTGTCTACAAGACATCACCTATTAGAAATGTAAAACACGGTCGGGGCCCACAATCCAGAGGAAGTCCTGAAGATGTGCATTTGGCAGTGTTGCGTGAAGGGGGAAAGAAACCCAGGCTATTGTTCTCACCTATGTTGCTGGTTCTGCCTACTCTAGCTGCTTTGCTTTCAACAGAAGATAGAATTAATAAATTAGGAAAGTAGTAGGGTTTTATTTCTTTAATTAACTGACAGCACATTCCTTGAACTGACCACTCTTTCCAAAAATCAAACATTTTAACTGTAGACAAATCACAACAACAGAAGTTAATTTACTTCATTTCTCTTCCCCCAGAAAACAAAACCAAACAAAATCGGACAACTATTAGGTCAGTTTCAACCCAGTTGCTTCAATTAATGGGGCTTTTGCTTCAATTAATGGGGTTTTTAATCTTTCTTGAAATATACTAAAGCAGATTCCAATGTAAATAAAGTCTAAATAGAAGGGCAAATAAAAAAGGGGGGAGTTTATCCAGTCTATCAGATCCATATGTTAAAACTAGAGGGGGAAAAAAAAAAATCCACCCAAACCCAAAAAACCAAACAATCCCAAAACCAACAAAAATCCCCACCACTCTTGCCTCTGTCCCATCTTGGATCCACAATTATGGGCAAAATTGCTAACACATGGGAAATAGCAACTATGATGAATCCACTAGTCATATTAGGGAGAACAACAAACAGATGTAAGAAAAAACATTGCAAATAAGGGAAATGAAAGCTGACCGAGACCAGTTTTTTTAAAAACCCTATGACTGAGGAATCTTTTAAAAGTTAGAACTAGACAAGGATTAAAAAGATGATGCTGAAGTCCATTAAAGTATATTTGAACTACAAAATTATTACTCCCCAGAATGAATAACATCATCTATCTACATACAAAAATAGATACACATACATATACTTAATTTTTATTTAATTTACTTTCATTCTGAACTCCAATGAGAACAGACTGAAGGATGTGTGTTGCCTGCAGACTGAATCCCAAAAACCCAGCAATTTAATTTTGAAATACACAGTGAGGAAAAAAAACCAAACCCACCCAGCAAATGCAACCAACAGGCAGCAGCCTCTCAAGCAGGGTTGATAATTCTCCATTTGTTCCACTCCATTTCATATCCAGAAAAAAACCAAACAGAACAGATCAAAGAAGATTCCAGACGGCTGATTTTTATCTTCCTGGCAACTGGAATCATTTCATCCATTTGGCAAAAGTAGATGATGAAAGTTATAACACTTTTCTCAAACTGCCAAATGCCACAAGAAAAGCTTTGGGCATCTGCCACTAATCTGAAACACTCTGATGGAAGCTGCTAACTGCATCAGTCCACTTACTGGGATTTCTAAATGCTTAAAATGTTTATAATTGAAAGAGGAAAAATGGGCTGATTACTTCAAGCCAAGCTCAATGTTACAAGTCACAATTAGCAAGGAGCTGGTCACTGTTCCATCTGTCTGAGCAAAGACCACGAGAAAGAAAAAAGAATCCACAACAAAAATGCTGTCACAAAAGAGGCCATGAGAAAAGCATCTACAGAGTCTGGGTCAAAAGGAACCGTGATGAAAACGCCGCAGCACACCACTGCACCATCATATTATTTTACAAGTGATGCCTGACTACAGCTACAAAGATGAGAGAGAGCAGGCCCGTCATAGCTGAGGGAAAAGGGGAAAGTGAGGACACATTCCAAAAGGCACTGCAAACTGAACTGGTCTCTTTGAGGTCTTGCAGGAAAAACTCCCTTTGTGATTCTCCTCAGAGCCACCATGGCAAGAGAACCATGGCATGACTTCGACCTGAGGAAGAAAGGCCAGTGTTTTATCCAGGTCCTATGACAGCTAGAGCATCTGGCTGACACAAGGAGACTTCCCTTCCAGGTGGTAAATTGGGAGCTGCAGTGGCTAAAAGAAACCAAGGACCTTTAACAGATCAGTTCTGCAGTATTTGGAAGACACATTTCCCCAACACTGGGCGTTGTCATCCTGAAGGCAGCTGTTGTCGATGAAGGGTATGACTTGAGTCTTCTACTATTTTCACTCTCGTAATTGAAATGTGCAGGCAGGTGTTGGCATCCTGCATGGAGGCTATGGCTTATATTTGATGACATTCAGGAACTGAGTAAGGGGTACAAACACTGCAGAAACCACCACCAGTGAGCTAATTGCTTTGTAAGGAAAATCTATGCAATTGGAACCTGCTGGAGAATCTCCAGACAACAATCCGATTGGACTGATAAATTTTGTTCAACTTATTAAACAGAGGCTGTCTACACTATAAATGGCCCAAAAAAAGGAGAAATACTGTTCTTCTGTGAGGACAGTCTAAGTGGTCTCTCATTTTTTTTTAGTGCCTTCTGCCCTGGAGTATTAATCTGTCCCAGGGCACCTCATGTTACCTAATCCTCCTGGGAGTGCTAACTCAATTACATCTCATTTTCAAAGCTCTCTACTCTGCCCTCAGGCAAACACACTAACCTATCAGGCTCCAAGGAAGAGGATGGGAACTATCAAAGAAAAAGCTACTTATGACTCAAGAGTGCTCAGCATTAAAACATCTCTTTTTATCAAAGCAGTGGAATGGCAGAATAGACAATCACGAGAAGTATGATGATGCCAAGACTTGCCACCTCTGGGCTTCCAGACACCACTTAAAATACGAGGTCTTCTAAACTGTCTTGATTAAGTATGTCAAAAATGCGTAAGCAGAGGTTAAGAAAAGGCCAGCAAACTATGCTGATCTTCTCTAAAGCCGCTTTGCATTTAAGGAGCTGTGGTCAAGCAAAATGAGACACAGCATTGGAGAATGACCAGTCCTGCTACTGTCCCCTCAAAATTTCACAATGTTCTTGTGCAAGTAGAATGGAGGAATTCGGCAAACTGCTAAAGCACCTGTAGGACCACACATCCCCCCATGCCCCACGATGTCTGTTATACAGCCAAAGTCCCACCTGCTTAAACAAGGTTGTAATATCTGACAAGACCATCTTCTCCCTTCCAGGTAAAAATCAAAATAACAGCAGAATAGGTAAAATTCTGGAAAAGCTGGAGAAAAGAAGGGAAGAGAGTGAAAGGAGCAAAGGGAAATTTGTTGCTTATGGAAAGAATTGTTTGCAGTATGGAAATTTCTTCTCTCTACAAGGGAACAGAAACAGAGGAGAGAAACACCAACAGACTGACCTTTATATTTAAGAAAGAAAAAAACAAACCAAACAGAGATGATTGAACTAACAATGTCTTCAATTCCCATTTTGGATAGATGTGACAGACAGGCTCACAAGCTAGAACTTCTGCCCAGAGTAATAGTGTAAATCAGGGAAGAAAAAGAGCCATCAGTCTTGTCTAGTCTTAAACTCCAAGTACAAGAGTTTGCGTAGATATTAAAACTAAAGTGTAAGCACAGAGCTGGCCCAGAATAATATTGACGTCTTCTTTTAAATTGTATTGGGCTGAGTACACAAAAAAGCAGTTTGTTATCCTGCATTTTAAATGATTAAATTAGAACACAGTCTACGCTGCTTTATCATGCTAAATTCTAGATATTCCTTCAAGGTGTAAAACATGATGTGTATGGTTTTAAGGATGTCAGGAAACTGTGGATGTAAGACTAGCAATTGCTGAAAAGAGATTATAAAGGTGGTGATATATCAGTGGCAAAGATTAGTACAAGCTTTTATTTGCCCAAGTTTTAATTAGCCATGCTATTGCCCTTTTTCAGCTTTATTTTAAATTAAAGGTCTATATGGAAATCATGAAAATTTGAATTTGGAGAGACACTTCAAAAAGATTTTGATGACATCAGGGGTATTTACACTGACAGCAGCATTATGGAATTCACAGTATTTTTAAATTAAGGATATGGCTTATTAATTGCCAGTCCTGTGCGCTTACATATTCTAATTGAAATTTTACATTCTGGCATAAACTATGAATCCTAAATATAGGCATGGTCTTTTCCTTGGAACTTGCTGTACAAATACATCAATTATAACAACTTAATTGGACATGCTTTTATTTTATTAAAAATAGCTGTTTAAAGAGTTCTAGCCAGTCAGTTCAGCACTGTCAATGGCAAATGCTAAAACATTTCAAATTGCT
This sequence comes from Strix aluco, assembly GCF_031877795.1. Taxonomy (NCBI): domain Eukaryota; kingdom Metazoa; phylum Chordata; class Aves; order Strigiformes; family Strigidae; genus Strix; species Strix aluco. Next base: position 80,372,248 of record NC_133934.1, read on the forward strand.
TGTGTTACCTTTAAGGAATGCAGCAATTTTGAAGAGCCAAACAGAACAAATAATCTAAGTGATCACTTAACTAATCTACTAATATTTTGTATGTAGCTGTCTGATGATTTACTATTTCATTATTCCATTAATGGAATCAGCTAACAAAACATAAATGCAAAGTCCAAGTACTTTGGAGTCACCAAAATCCCATGGTGGCATTATTTTTCCAAAATAAAGATTTGACTCCTCACATGATAGTGAGAGAAGACTTAAACTGGGAGAAAACATAGTTTCTCATTTGTTTAACATGGCCAGTCCCAAACCCTCAGCATGTTATCTCTCCTTCCTCCCCTCTATTTTAAAGTTTTTTCATGTGAGTAATTTGGGGAACATCAACAGAACCGCAGAAGCAGGGCACACTTGGTAATATACATCATCACAAGATGAAGAGACATGCTTTCTAGAGCAATGCACAGAGAGCTGGGGGAAAGAGGCCAGCAATGAAGTATGCTTTACAATTACTGTTTCCACACAGAATTCCTTTGAGATCAATAATGCAAGAATCCCATTCATTTTGATGGGATTCATTTATTTTTGAATGTTATGAAAAGTAACTGCAGCACATAACACAGGCACAGTAATAACTTCACTAGAGTACACCGGCCATTGTAATTTGGATCACTGTGAAAGCCTTTTTTTTTTATTACAAAAGAAAACAAGCCTTAAAAGTGGGTGGAAGGACATCAGTATTTAAAGAGATGTGTTGTATAATGTCTGCCACTGAAACCTTTGAAACAGGAAAAGCAAATACTCTGCAAATTAAGATATGAATGCATTTACAAAGTTTCAATGTGGAATTAATGGACTGGGGAAAGAAAACATTCTGGCAAAGCACTGATCCATCAAAGTATTCAGGCAACTTAAAGCATACAAGCAGTCCTACTGAAATAAGAGGGGGGAAGATTTGAAGGTAAAAACATGCCCATGCTTAAATATCCTTCTGGTTTTATGTTGAGTCATCTACTAATTGTCTTTACAAACAATAACCCTTTTCAAGTTTAAATAAAATTTCAGAGAACACTTTTAAATTTCTGGTGAATTTAAAAGCATCTCCCACCTTAAACTAGGACCTAGAGAATGGAATCTGGAAAAAAATTTCACGACTTATTTTTAGATTTACATTTGGTGATTTGTGTTATGCCTTATTTCATAGAACACGTAACTAAAAATCTTTCTGGCAAGCAATGACACAGAATTAGGGCTGAAAGGATCTCATCAAAAGGTCACCCACACCAATATTTCTCAACCTCTTTGAATTTTAAGCTCTCTTAAGCCTTTCTGAAAAAATTTCAGAGGACATTTTGAGCAGTGTCATCACAATTCATTTCTGACCCAGTCAAAATCAGGTCTAACTTTGAACATCTGTAAATTTTTTCCCCACTTTGCTTCTCTAAAGCTTGCTGCTTATTTTCTTTCAGCTGAAATTTCTTACAACTGTTTCTGATGTCCTATGGTTCACTGACTGACATACACAGATCTAGCCCATCCTACTGCCTAATATGTGATCAACCATATCTGACAGGTGGTTATCTAACCTGTTTTTAAAATTCTCCAGTAGCAGAGATGCCACAATCTCTCCAGCCAAACTATCACAGAGGTTTAACTACCTCAACTTTTGGAAAGATTTTTCCTAATGCCAATTTAAACCCTACAGCAGCATAAACCTGTTTTTTTTTTTTTGGTCCTAATTAGGATGAATCACCAATAGATTATGTCCTTCTCTCGTAACAACCTTTTTATGCATTAAAGGCTTATTAATGACTCTCTTCTCCATAGGCTTCACAACTCACTCCCTCTTATCCATCCTCACTGGACATGTTTTCTAAACCTCTAGTCATTTCTGCTGCTCTCCTCTGAAGTTTTTCCAGTTGTCCACACTCTTCATAAACTATAGTGCCAAAACCTTGGGACTTCAGCAAGACTGAGAAGAGCAGGACTATTTCCCCCTTCTTTGAGGCTGTTTCTCTGTATATACATCCCAGTACAATGACTTCCTTTTTAGTATCAGTATGACATTGTTCCTTTCCCACAGAAAGAAAACTCCTGTTCCTTTCCCACAGAACTGTTACCTAGGTAGTTGTTCCTGGTTTTGTATTTGTATTTTGTATTTGTTTGATGAACAGTTGCACATTTTTTTACAGTTCTCGTTTGACTGTGACTCTTCTCTTTTGCCTGTGAACTACTTTCAGTGTACTGTTTTCCAACCATCTGATATCCACTTCATCTAGACTAGAAAGGTACTGCGTTGCACAGTAAGAAATAATACTGAGAGTGAAGATTATATACATGCTTATTAAGATTCAATTTTAAAATTCATAATCATTAGTAAACACCAATTTTGTACTGTCTTTCACGCTAGGCGCTCCAATTAAACTTCTGGAAACTGTAACTCCTAGGTCTGAAGGGAGACAAGCACTCCTCTGTGTTACACGCTTGGAAAAAGAAGAGGCTGAAACTGCATAGAAATGAAACCCAACAGGCCCTGAGGTCTCCCATGAAACTGGAGGCATACAAACTGACACCAACCAAGAAGAGGAGCAATAAATATTGGCAAGCAAAAATAAATGTTCATTTAAACCATCAATATTCAATAAGAACAAATGCCAAATTCTAAAGTCTATATATCTATCCACTGCTTCCTTCTCAGCCACAAGGCCTGTCAGAGAAGAAAATTAGATTGTTTTGACATAATTTGGTCTCGACAAATCTGTGTTGGCTGTTGCAATTGGCCTACACAACTTGAGATGTCAAAAGATTTATATCATTGAAAAGGTAGGGCCAATAATTGAAGTTCTGACGGGCCTAACGAGAGTATTGTAATAAAGAAATCACTCAAACGAACTTGGTTCAGCACAGCAAGCACTCAGAAAAATGCAGCAGATATTTAGCCAACTTGCTAAAAGAGAATTACTTCTACTCTAAATTTATGCACACTGTATGGAGGAAAGCATGAGCTAAATGTATATAACACAATATAAATCTCAGGAGCAAAGAAATTCCTTTTAACATTGCTCTTCTTGTGCAGTAAACTTGGTGACTGGCAGTACATTTTCATCCAAATATGCACACATACAAAATTACAGATACATCTCACTCCCCCAGTGACTTTATAACATGTTGCTAGGTAACAGTGCATACAAGTCAGGTTTCAAGACCTTTAGTAAGTCACCATAAAATAACTGCACAGGCCTTTTGCATGAATGATGTACATTTGTATCCTTTTTCTGATGCCAATAGATCAGACATTGAAAACATGACCGCCTGCCAAACTGTAAACAGCTCCCCATCAACTGCTACATGAAAAACAACACATCAAAATCTTGTATGTTTTCTCAGCTTTCAGGCTTTCCCCTCTCTCCTGCTTTCCGCTCTCATTCTTGCTACATGCAGCCATCATGAGCACTAACATCTACAGATCAATACAGTTGGTGTGTTGAGCCACTTAGTGCACAGCAACCCAAATTTTAAGATAGACATCAGAACAACAACATATACGGGACAGCTGTCAGACAACATGAAAAAAATGGATTTCATATAGAGTCCAAATCTGAAACTCAATTAAAAAAATGTACAAGTAAAAAAATGTACAAGCAAAAAACCATATAAGCAAATCAAACCAGACTCATCCTCACTCATTTTTTGTTGGTCATAATAATAAATGATATCAACAGACTATTGTTTTTTAAAAAAAGGGGAGGTTTCTTTGGCTTCTTCCAACCCACACAGCAAACCATTTGTGCCAGCCCATGTCCTGCTTGTCCTCAGGTCTTTTCCTGGCTGGCTCCACGAAGCCTCAGGCTTGGTTTCTTGTGTTTTCCCATTCCACTCTATTCCCCACAGAATTGCAATGCCAGAGGTATAAAAGTTTGGGCAGATAAGGACAGCAATCCTTCCCAAAATAAATGGCTGTGGTTTCACCAAGGCAATGGCATTAGGACAGAACTAATTCCTTAGTCTACCTGACAATAAAATTTGCTAAAATACAACTTACATTCCATTTAAAGGAAAAAGGTGACCAATTACTCTCTATTGAGGAAGGATGTCTTCTATCGCCAAAGTCTAAAACTTGCCATAGAGACTGCCATCTCCTTGTGAAACAGAAGTTTCTTCAGCGACATTTTTCTTGAATTCTTTCTCTTTAAAAATTAAAGGCCAATTTGGAAAACATTTAGTATAGAACATCCCCCCCAGCACGTCCACAATTCTGAAGTGTCCAGTCAAATCAATAAAAGAGCACATAAAATATAATAGGTTCACCCTTAAACACATCTTCCACTTCAGTCTTACATATGAATATCATTCTTACAGCAATAATCTGACAGTGAAAGAAAACACAATTAACACATGCTTTGCATTAGATATGGATTTCAATTAAAATAGTAAAAAAATTTAAAAGCTGTTCATGAATCTCTAGGACTATCTTTTTTTAAGTGTTAATAATCAAGAAATGCAGTAACATTCATACTTCACACATATTTACTAGTCAGACCTCAAATACTATTCCTAGAGGAAGGTGACCAATACTTTATTGGTCCTATTTAACAGATGGGTAAAGGCAGAGAACTTAAAGAGATGAATTTTCTAACATGCTGGGCAAGCCTCAGTGATTTCAAAAAGAGAACTACAGGTATTCAGCATGCCTGAAAAACACACCAAATGAGATTGCCAAGGTAATTCTCAACGAACATGGAAAACTGGATAAAAAGTTCTCACTCCCAATCCCAGAAATTAAACAGCAAAATCCCTCTCTCCTCTCACCGCTTCCCCTCTTCCCTCCGTCATGCACCTCTCCTTATCAGAAGAAACAAGAAATTGTAAGTTAAGAAGTTGCAACATTTTAATCCCTGCAATTCCATGACTTAGCAAACCCAAGGCAAAGTGTTTCTTAGCCCATAAAGGAGCAGCTGATGCTGCCACTCGCTGCTCAATTACCTGACAGCTTCATAAGAAAATCTGATGCCATCTTGACAGAGATGTCTTGGCTGAATAGTGCTGATGCTGTATTGGCCAGAAAGTCAGAGGAGTCTTTCAGCTTTGTGTGGTTGGGGGCTCTGTCAACAGTGCTAAGAGCAAAAGGTGCAGCTGAGATGCCATTGTCATCTTTGGGCTCTTCCTTCACTAGTAAAGGTGGAATACCTCCACTGGGCTGCCCAGCCACATCGGGTGTTTTAGATACAGATGCTGATCCCGTAAGGTCAGGTCCACCTCCTTCCCTCTGTGGTCCCGGGCAGGAGTCACTATTTAGCTGTGGTGACCCCTTCACCTCAGTTTCTGGTATTTCCTCCTTCACTTTGGATTCTGTCCTGAGGAAATGTTGATGGCAACGCATATGGAGTTTCAGGCTGAAGTGGCGGGAGGAGGTAAAGGGGCATAGCTGGCATTGAAAGGTCTCACCCCTGTCTTGGTGCTGATGAACCTGGTTCAAGAGGTGAAAGATAAAAGCATGTATTAAGCGAAACAGTTTACTAGCATTATAGAAATTTCAACTCTACACTTCTCACACCATTTAAAAAAAAAAACGTTAACAGAGTAAATTCTTCATTCTGAGCACTTGGAAAGAGGTCAGGCACTAACAACAGTAGGATTCTTTCACACATAAGTCAAAGAACATAAACATCAGACTCAAAAAAAATAAAATCAGGAACATCTGTTTCTGCAGCATGGAAATGATGAAGTCTGCTTTGGATCAAATAGTTCTTACAAACAGATCCTGATGACCTGTCAGTGCATAAAAAGACTTCCAAGCTATAACTAGTAGCTTTCTTGATTAAAAAACAAACACCTATCTATTAAATGATCTACTAAGCATGATCACTCCGTGCAACCTCATAAACAATTGTTCAGAACAATCCAGCAAAAAATCAACCTGCACAGCAATGTCCATCATCAATTCATGTATCATTAGAGTAAAAACACAGCACCTGGCACTACCAAGGCGCTGCTGAAAGACTGTGTTGCAAATTAATTCTACCAGAAAATAAACAGCTCTGTTATAAAATACAAGCATGAGAGATGGTGTTTGCCGTCTATTCTATTTTATCAGTCAATTAATGATCACAGTTAATCTACTGTCCTCATATTTTGACTGCAGGCTCTTCCTCATAGAGACTGCATGCTCCAGTATAACTACAATGCCTAGTATCCTCAGGCCCGATCCTGATCACCTTTTAAAGAGAACTCAACCCATCCATCCATATGTAATGGTTTACATACTATTTGAACACACTCATTAATATAAATTATATAATTATACAATTTCTTCTTTAACACAGTACTCATGAAAGGGAAGGAATAATCAAGCCCAGTGTAATAGTGGCAGATATATTGAAAAGTTTTTTCCCTATAGTTTCACAAATTAATTTTAAATCCTGACAGTAGCACTCCGGGCTACTCCCTGCAGAAAGACTGGCAAATACATAATTTTTTTCCTTACTAATTGATGAACATGTGATCAGGACAAACTGGCACCAGACTGAGTTCCACACATTCGTTTTCACTTGTGACTTGAGTTGGTTGGAAACATTTCAGTGAGACAGATTTTTGTTGGAAAATGGCAATTTGTTGAATGCAAAATATTTCACCTGAAACACGAAGAGGTTTGATGAACTCCTGGCAAACAAAGCGTGATTTCCCTACCCTACTGAGTGGCACTCTACCTCCCGCTCCCTGGGCTTGGCTCAGAAGCAGCCAGCTGTGCCAGGGATCCAAGGCTTGCTGCTACAGCCTGGGAGTCCAAAAGCCCCAAGAACTCCAGCTCTAATCAAAGCTCAGCTCTACACCAGGGAGCCTGGAAAACCTAGCTTTAGCTAAGGCTTTCAGCACTTTCCAGTCTCCTGAAGAGCTGAGATCTAGATCCCGAGAGCCCTGGTGCAGACACTGCAGGGCTCTGGGGTAACAGCAGCATTTCCCAAACACATCTCTGTCAAAATTCAGGTTGGAGTTTCCCATGGTTGTAGATTTGGCTCAGTTAATTTTCTATATATCGTAAGAGGAACTGAGTCACAAGCTCATATCCAACACTGCAAGCTCTACACACACAGGACCTAAATTCAGGTCTGCTAAAATGTGAAGCTGGGAGACATCTCTCTTCTAGTTTTTTTTGCTTTCAAGGAAGACCCATTTCATTAGTGCTGTGTAACTTTTCATTCAGTAGTTCTTCAAGGGCTCCGGAGATTAGGTACTAAACAAACAGACAGCAAGAGAGAATTTTCTCTTGGCCAGCCGCTTTACAGATTGACATTCTCAGTATCGTATAAACATGACATTTACAGACAAAGTAATTCTGGAATCTTATAACTGCACCTGACAACAAAAAAAATATTAGAAGCTAATGCTAACCTAAGACAGTTTTAAAGCAACAACCTTGCAGAAGAATAGCAGCACAATAAATTCTAAATATTAACAGGTTACCACAGAAATGCCAACCAGATTGTCTGTCTACACTACTGGAAACAGGATGGTCTGTGAGCACAGCAGTATGTAAGCACTCTTCTTCATGAAGAGCACCGAGATGTACTAATGGTAGCAAGCACTCTCACCATGGCAACTTTATCTCTTACACCCACTGAGATTCTGTGTGCCAGGGTTTCTCTCCAGGATCCCCTTCAATCAACATTTCCCTGCCTACATATTTAACCACTTCTTCTGGAGGCCCCTTATCACAATCATCAATATGATGCCTTCTGAAGGCTGTCACCGCTGCAGTCAGGTGGCAAAGTGTGTGGGAGCCCACCTTCTCTTCCCAGGAGCACGGCATGCCACCCCTGCAATATCTTTTGAGAATGGATGAGAATATGGGGGACTGATTCATCTGATTTGGAATTTTCTCCTGCCCCAAGACAATAGTAGCACCACCAATGGATTTCTCATAAAATAAAATACATTTATAACTTGCAGCCAAGGAATGACAGAATTCAAACCTAAATATTTGGAGGTTTGAAAGGAAGAATTTTATATCTACAAAAAAAAAAACCCCAAATACATGAAAAAAACAGCAAGTTCAATATTTAGTGCCCAGCGTCCTGGGTCCAGTCCCACCATAAGACTTTATATTTTTTTTTAATTCTCAAAACTAAATAATAATATTTATTTTAAATTTGAACACTATTAGAAATAGAAGCTAACAATGAAAGTCCCTTTAAAGGAAAAACTAACCCTTATTTTCTCATCCAACAGCAGCTGAAAGAGCCATGAATTGCCATTCTGTGCTATTTGGAGGGGAAAGTCAAGGCAGCAACTACTTGCTGCAGAATAAGAAACAAGAAACCCTGTAGAGCTACACAGAAAGCCACAGGGGAGATCCAGGTCATGCAATGTTACAAAAAGCTGCCTTCTCCCTCCGTGAGACAGGGAAGGGCTCTTACGCTGTGCTAATGCTACCCAAACCATCAGATGTCCTCTTTAGACTCAACTAGGCTGTTCCTGCAAGAACCACAGGCAGGAGGAGACAAGAGGGCAGCTGACAGGTTTTCTCCAAAGTCTCAGCCTAAGCCCAGCTGCTGCCAGATTTTGATTTCTTTGAATTACGCTGCAACACACCACAGCGCACAACCTGCTCAGAGAGAATGGTTCTTTCAAAATCCCATAAAACTACCATTTGACTTGTGTCAGAAACATTTAAGGACTTCTACCTACTGAGTTTATTTCATTTAGCCACGGATATTCTCCTTGACTGTGCAAAGTACTTGTATCATCTTTATTTTAACACCACAGTCTTCCCAATTTCAAATGATATTTCGTGGTTCTTTCAGTGTGTGCTTGATATGACGTACACAGCTATTTTCAACAGAATAATATACTCCTTACAAACTTTAGGCCTAGCTTGAGGACTTGGGTACAAATCATCTATTGGTCCAATTTATCTTTTTTTTATTTGTTTCTTTCAGTTTCTCTTCTGCCTTCTTGTTCTCACATTACAAGAAAGAAAAAAAGAGGCTGTTTGATTTATCTTCTCTATCACATGCATTATTTTGATCACATCTCCTTTCTACACCTGGCAGTCCCATTCTTTTCAGCTTCTTTCTTCAAAGAGAGTTCTTGCCATCCCACTAATCATTTTCATTGCCAGCTTTTAAAATCCCTTCTATTTCTGATACAGCTTTTTGATGCAGTGACCAGAAGTAAATATCCTAAGTGGCAGCATACCATATGTTAATAATAGCATTGTAATATTTTCAGGGTTATTTCTGTTTTATTCTACTGACATTCATATATCTAATGTACTTTTAAACCAGTGCTGCACATGCCAAGAAAAGGTTTTCACTGAACTGTCTACAACAATACCCAGATATCTTCCATCAGTAGTTACAGTTCATTATATGAAACACCCAGGTGTATTATTAGACTCTTGATTCCAAGGTGCAGTGCCTTGTATTTATCAACAATAACTTCATTTGCCCCCTTGTTTATCTGTCAGCCAGGCCCTTTTCATTTCCTTTCAAGCTTTGCCTTTGCTAATCTTGATTCATGCACACAAGGTTGTATCATCTACAGTTCTCTTACCCACAGACATCATTTTGTGCAGATCACATTTGCTAAAATATGCACAATTCCACTCTTAGTAATGGAACACCCCTCTGTTAGCCTTTTGTCATGCTTAAAATTGCTGATTCCTTCCTACCCTTTGTTTTACTGTCTCTTGGTGAATTTCTTAATGTGCCGTAGTACATCATATTGCTTAATTTATTTGGCAGTTTTTCAGTGAGAAGCTTTGCCAAAGGCTTTTTTAAAGACCAAATAAATTTCAACTGATTCTTAAGTCCATGATTTTCCTGACATGCTCAAAACATCTTATTAGAAGAACACATTATTTTCTTTTACAGAAACCTCATGTCCCTATCATTTCACATCATTTGTCATTCGTATCATTGTGGTTTTTTTCTGTTACGTTTTTGTTGACATACTAACAATCATAAGCAGTTTCTTGAATCATCTTTTCACACTTAAAAGCAACATCCCTGCTGATTTACCGGCCAATTTAAATCACGGGAAGTACACGCTGGCCCGTACAGATGCACCACAGTTACAAATACAGGTGATCCCACCTAACAGGGTACAATGGGGAGTAGTGGTGAGGGAAACAGTGACACAGGCACGTCCTGCAATTTTGTAGTACTGGTGAGGTAGATATTTTCTTTTTCCCTTCCTTAAGGTTGGGGTAACACTTTGCAGAGACTCTCCCTTCTAGTTATGTGGCACAAGAAGGAAAGGATTGGCATTCACCTTTCTTTTGTGGGACCTAACAGGGTTTTTTTGTTCTTATTTTTTAAACACTCAGAATAAGAGGAAATGTTTTTTTTCTGAGAACCTTCATCCCTAAGCAAAATCAGAACATAAGTCTAGTCACTCTTTACTTACTTTCTGTGACCTAATTATCACTTTTTCCTTTACCTACTACAGGTTTTATTTTTCTCACCAATTTTCAAGTGGATTAAGATTTCCATGAGGGGCATCTGTTTAAGCAACTGCTACAACCAACAACTACTACAACCTAGCCATTTAGCCATACCTGCCTACCCACTGATTTTTCCCCCCCCTTTTTTTTTTTAATCGCTTTTAGTAAAATGCCTTATTATGCGACTGCATTTAAGTACGCTTGAGAGGTCTCCATTTTGCATCTATCTTGTGCCCTCTTCTTTTTCATTTCATGCTCCTTTCTGACAGGTTCCCTCATTTTTAAAATATTGCACTTTCAAAAGTTTAATGCTATGGTGCTAGTTTTGATATGATCCTTCCCCTCAGGACACATACATTATTTATATAGTATTTTCTTTTTGAAACTATTTCCTTGCTTTGCTTGAAAGCAGAGGAAAAAAAAGCCTCTCTGCAGGGCAGGACTGGACTAGGTGTTCCAAACAAAATATTTTTTTTTTCTTTTCTTCTTTAGGATTTCAGGTATCAATGCATACCCTGTCTTACCCTCATCTCATATGCAAAAAGTGACAAGATTAAAAGGCAGATATTTGAAGTCACTTGGGGTACCTGGTTGAGACTCAAGGCACAGATTTCACTTGTTGAAAAGCTGTGCAAGTTTGCATTACCTCCCCTCGGCTGAGGGGCGGTAATGGAATCACAGGTGCCTCCCAGGGCTCTTTAAGGTTAGCTTAAACCAAACTAAACAAAAAACCCTCCCAAAAAACACAGTCAACCTCCTTCTCCCAATATGGCAAAGATGCTTTAAAATAACCTGTCCTATACTTCAAACCAAAACAGATCAGGAATGTTTATTCAGTTGTCTGACCCTAACTGAGGAAGAAAGGGGGAAAAACAAATCACTAAGGGGTAGTGAGCACCTGCCTACATTCTTCAGGGCCTTTCCTTATTCCCACTATCATGTAATTAACAGCTTCTCCCTAACCAGGAGGCTGATTATAACCCTCTCCATATTACACAGGCACATTAATCTGAGATTTCACTACATGGTCCCACTTCATACACAACAGAAACAGGAAGATCCCGTGGTTGAGCATCATGTGACCTGTCTGCCATTGCATCTAACTCTTCTGTTAAGCTTAATCTTCCCTTCCCTCATTTTCTGCCATACCATCATGCTTCAGCACATGTTCACAATGCCAAACTTCTTTTCCACTGCTAGAAGAGCTGGCTCACCCATTTCTGCCTTATGTCTATATAGCAGCACAAGGAACATTTATAGATATTATTTTTGGCCATATGCTCCTCTTCCTCATTCCTCCTTCCAAGTACTCAGGCTAATATCCTGTTGCTTTCTTGGAACATATCTGTATGATCTCACACCCTATCCGTCCACCAATTGCTGAGGAAGATATGTGCATGATCCAAAGACACCAATTGGCCAAAATCTGACTGATGCTTGTGGTATTGCTCCGAGGTAAATTTAATCCCTACTTCCCTACCAGGAAAAATAGAAAAGCCTCAATACATCTTGTTGAATTACACCACCCCTTTCTGTTGATTTCTGCAGAAGTAGTACATAAGATTCTCTCAAGAAGAAAACAATATATTCCAACTGAATATATGTTTAGATAAGCAGAGAGAAGGACTCAAGCACAACCCTTGTTGCCTGCTTGGACACGACACCTCTCAGTTACCCATTCATTCTGAGTATTCTCAGCACCCCTGGAAACCATGCTATGATAGCAGAATCAAGTCTAGATCAAGCAGATTCCTGGGGATAAGGGCCAAAACTTGTGGTTATGTATGTACTATAATTTGTCTCCAAAACAGACTAATAAAATTCCGTACTGTGTCTATTTTTGGATTTTTCTAAGGTGCCTATCACTGTGGAATCTAAATGCAATATAACAATTATAGATAACACTGTGTGCCTTAAAAGGCAGTCTACTCAGCCTCCCTTGTTCATTGTGTATCTGTGTGGAAACTTTCCTTCTGCTTCCCTTCTTGCCTTTCACTTCCTCGCCTCCAGTTGTGAGTGGGTCCTGGCAAAGTGCCCTTACAGGAAGAACACTTCATCAGCATGGTGGGTAGCACATGTAGATCTGAATATGGGTCAGGGCTGGAATCAATCCAGCTCTCTATTGAGATTTTTCTCTAGCAGGGGACAAGACACCAATAATGCTGGCAATGTTGTATTCTGGGTCAATCAGTTTGACATGTTATAATTACATATAAAATTACACAGTATTTATATTATATAGTTATCATTCGTTAGCCTAAAGATACACACAATAAGGAAGGCCCATATGGACACACACAAACCACTCATGGAAGTTAAATCTCTAAATAACCAGTTTCAACAGAAAATATCTACAAGAGCCTAGAAAAAAAAGGAGGTGCTTCAGCTCATGGCTATGCTGCCCAGGGGGACAACAAAGACAACACTATTAGATTTTAAGGACTGCAGCTGGACAAAACACCTCAACAGGATTTGCCTGTCATCCTTATCAATAGAACATAAAACCTGAAAACCAAAGAGTAGCATAAAGGAAAAAAGCTTGGCTTGTAACAGCATCCCAGAATAAAAATTTGCTGATAATGAATGACAGACATCAGCCTAGTACCCTAAATTTTGAGTAGCCTTTTTGGTTTTGAAAAACGTGCCTTCACCTGTAGCCGCAGTTGACTCATGGGGAGGAAGAGAGGGATGGAGAGCTAGAGGAAGCTCTACCTTCATGGGTTGCCTGCCAGGAAGGAGATAAGGCCAGTTAGCTCCCAAAGGATCCTAAGGCAACAAAGAGAACTGAAACATCCGACTGGCATAAACACTGCATCCTAAGTAGCTTCCAGCTGTGTTGTACCATTTCTGATGTGTATTCATTCCATTTTGAACACTGTTGGCTTATATATGTGTCAGTTATTATAATCTTATACTTATTTACATACAGATTTAAAAGCTGCACTTTTTTATAATGAGAAATCTGATATTTTTTATTTTTAATCTTGTTATCAATTTACACTTTCACCAAAGGGAATTCAAATTATGTCTGACACATGACTAATATGCCCCCACCTCATTCACCTGCTTCAATTTTGATGTGACAGAAAAAACATTTTTACGGATGGCCTACTCAGTTGAGAAAAGTGTATCAAACATATTGAAATTAAGGTAAAACATTATATTTCAGATTCTTGTGCTTGTGATTCTTTACATCTATCCATAAGACTATAACAAGGACAAAAAAACAAATACAGACCGTCTAGTTTTGTAAGACAACTGCCTTAATCTTAAATAGGGAGCAGTTTTACCAGCAAAGACCACCGATTCCACCATGACCTGCATAACTGGACTGCACTGACTGAGGAGACTTCAGATCTTAACTCCAAGGTAAGGAAGGCTAAAGGAGGTTTTAATTTCTTACATTGTGTCAAGCAGCTCTAGGCCTGACTCTGACCTTGATGATATCTAACTGAGCATCACTTGGTAATAATTACTATATTACCAAATAATTAACACTACATGTCACATGTTTGTACAAGGGGTCTGTTTTAAGATGACATGGGCTCAGTTAAATGAAGGTGTTTATGTTAGGTGGGGAGCAGAAAAGAGCACAAGGGCTTCAGATAGCCATCAATTTGATAGCACACAGAGACAGGGAAAAAGTTCTTCATTTTCTCCAACATTCTACCCATTTCCACCTATGGAAATCACCATGCCAAAAAGGAAGGGATAGGCCCTCAACCTTCAAATAATAATTCCAAAAAGGCAAAAAAAGCAGACAACAAAAATTTCTGCAGGGAATAATAGGGATGTCCTTTACCAAGCAGGGGACAATAACAGGTCTTTGCCAGGGAATAGCAAGCTTTTAGGCTGTCAGCAACTGAAATAAAAAAAAAAAAAAAAAACATTTTCTTATCATGCTGTGTTCATATTCTTTCTACTCATCTTCTACTCTGGACGGCCATCTGTGCCCTCTAGTCAACACGGAACACCAAACCCTGAAAGGAAGGGCCATAAACACTAAACCTACTTGGTACCTGATAAGAATTAGCATGATACACCCAAGAATATTGCATTGATCCACAGTAGGAGCGTTAAGGGATGAGCCTTCAGACTTTAGGGGGATGATTTCAGACCTAGCAAAGACCTGAAATACAGCAAGATCTGCTGTTGTGATCAGTGGAATCATCTGAATCATTTACACTGAAGTGAATAGTTACTTGGGTGTAAGCAAGGTTAGACTCCTGTCTAGTGATCTCAGATTCTGCAATAGCATATATAAAAGCTGAAAAGGCATTTCTGTCCCCCTCCACACCAGTCTGGTACTCTGTTACACACATTTGTCTTAAAGAGACAAAATACTAACTATAATAAAACATTTCACTGTTATTATAAAACTCAACTGCATTAACAAGGGAGACTTTCTGAACTTCAGCTTCTTCATCCATGGGCTAATGGGACACATGATTTTTACTTCACCAAGCATGTTCTACAACTTGAAAGACTAGGCACTTTGAATGTTGCAACTATGTAGTACTTCAGCTAAGCAGACAAAGAGTTTCTTTACATTTCATATTTTTTTCTATCAACACAGATGTGGCTTCCTTCAAAAGGTCATCTTCAGTTTGAGCCTAAAACTTAGGCTGAGTTAAAAGCATGCTTTAAATTTAATGGGAACACTTGAAAACAAAACATTACAGTATAATCTGTCATTCATTTTGGTTTGGATGCTTCACTGCTGAAGTGCCTGCAGTTAAAAAACACACTGAGAAAAAGTCAAACTGCAGGCCTGTCTGTAGAACATAATGGAGAGATCCCCTGCTAGTGCTGGCCAAGTTGGTATGCCCACTTAGTGTGATGTAATGGCATGCAGAGATACTAGCTGGCATCCTGAAAAGCAGCACTGCTGTGTTTGCATGGTCACATCTCAGCTAGCATCCCTGTTTCTGGTGGTTCCAGGTCCAGAGCTAAATCAGTCACAGACAGCTTGTGCTGCATCAAGTTGACATGACCCAAGGCAGTTTCCACATTGCGTAAAATGGAAAGGCAAGCAAAGGAAAAAAAGTTCTTTCTTTCTCTTTTTATGGTCTTTATTTAAATAAAGGCATCATTAGTAGTACAACTAGGGAAATTTTATTCTTGCAAATGCAAATGCAATAGGCTTGTTATACTATCATTTTTCGATTGATGATTCAAGTGTTTTGATTGCCAGTAAACACTTCCCCTACCTTCATGTGTGATTTGAGATTGTCCTTGCGTGCACAGCGAAATGGACAGAGTGGACACTGATGACTTTTCAAACCTGTATGAATCACCATGTGCCGTTTCCAGTAACTCTTCCTCTTGATAACCAAACCACAGATCGGACACTGGAAAGGTTTTCCTCCTTCTTCTTCTGAGGCTTAGCAGAAGAGGGAAGAAAAAGAGAGGATCCTTTACAGCCACTTGTCGAGTACTTTCCCCTTGTAAACACACTCAAGATATCATTTTTCAATTTTTTGCTAGAATTTCATCTGCAAAGAGACACATCAGTTAAACAACATGTACCAGAAATTTCAGTTCCTCCCCCCTGCACATCCCTTTTCCCCTTAATCTAGTTATTCTCCCTCTCAGAAAGGTCATCATAATTTATAAAGGTTAATGTCCCAAACATCCTCTGGCTAATCAGTAGGGGATGCTACTCTATCTCACCTGGTCCTAATGTTCCTTATAATTTAACTGAACTGAGATGGATGTCTCTCATAATTGTCACTTTGCAGCTTCATTTCCTATCAAAGGCCGGTTGTAGTAGGGTATGGAAAATATGCTTAACTTAAAAAAATGATCCATTTCCATATCTGATTGTTAGCCAGCAGGGGAGCGGGATATAAAGCACAGAGCAATCCACAACCTAACTGAAAAGCATGCTGGTATTGTGTATCAGATATATTTAACTCCAGAAGTGAATGACCGCAGAACCCCTGCTGGTGAAATTGTTCAGTTGTGGCTTGAGCAGATGCTGCTGCAACTTCAGCCATCAGGTGTCTTTGGGTTGTGGGTTTCCTTCTGCTCCTCTAGTTGCCAGGGGTTTAAATCTACTGCCTTCCTAAATGCTTGCACTTTGCTTTACTGCCCCATTCACCTAAGAAAAGGATTTGGTGGCATTTATCAGGCAAGTATGGTTAGTCTACTGAGTGTGGAATCATCACAAGGTTGAAGGAAAGAGAAATTCCTTGTTGCTGACTTCACACAACTAACCCTCCATTCATCCTCTCACCACGATTTCTTCTGCTTATAAAGAAAGGCCTAGTATTACTGTGGATTCGGAAACCTTTTTCCTCACTGTAAGAGGCAGACTATTTTCAAATATCCAGAGCTCAGCAATGTGCATCCTGCTATTTAGAAATTCTCTCAGAATATTTAATCTCATTATTATCAGTTATTTCCTACTGATAAGGATATAGCAAACATCAAATTCCCTTGATGAGGAACCAAGTGATAAAAACCTCCAGAAAGATTTGTCATAGCCTAAAATAAAACTCTTGCTATTAGGTAGGAAACAAAACCACCATAATTCAACTGATTAGGTAGTTATTATGAAAGTAAAAAAAAGGACACATTGTCAAAGCATGCACTTCTGCAAGTTCCAAAATTCTCCTCGTGAAATATTCTATCACACTGAACATATTATCAAATTGCTCCCCTCTCTGCACCTTTAAATAGTAAGCCAAAACCAATGCTATAATTGCTTGTGTTTCAGTTTTTAAATATCTTTACTTCTTCACAAAAGGCAGGAGAAAGACAAACCACAGAAAAAAATATATTGGTAGCATTTTTACCTATCCTTTCTTTTCCTTCTATCATATCTTTTCTCTAGCCTGTGGTTATCATCACAAAGGATCCAGAAAAGAAACGTGTAACAAGCTATTACCTGTTTTCCACCCCATTAAAAATAAATCTGCAAACAAGATGGATCAACAGTAATTTAGCACATTACAAAATATGCAAAGAACTGGACTGAATGCATGTGACTTCACCAATGACAACGAAGGGTACACAGGAATTATGTTAATGCTCTCCAAAGCTGAACATGTTAGCTCTTTACTATGCTACATAAACCTCAACATAAGAAGAAAATTGTGGGCTTCAACTTTCCTTCATTTATATTGATGTCTGTTTTATGTCACATGGTGTCCATTAGTTGGAAAGAGTGACTCCAGTGAGGAGAGAATCAGTCGGTGCTTCCCAAAGAAGCTTCAGGATCAAAGCTGCAAGCATTGCAGGCAAAAAGTTAACACCAAACAAGCATTCAGTCGGTAAAAGAAGGGTCTGCCACCCACACTTTCAAAAACAACATCAGAACTTTAACAGATATTCCAGGCTTTCTTTTAAATTTCCTCCCAAACACATGAGCATTTTGTAAAATTGGCAATATTAACAGATTGATAGAAAAGTTAAGTCTTCTCTGTACCACTTTTTATAACCTATGCAAGTAATGATTAGGTCCACCAAACCTGACATGCAGTTTCAGAGGTGCTCTGATAAGCCATGCTACAGTTTCTTGACTGAAATAATTCTGAGCAAGTAGTTCCTTACTTGTCCACATCTAATTAATCTCACTGAGTATCGATCTCATAACCAAAGCTAGATGTTGCTGGTGGGTAAGTGAATCAGACTTGTAACAACAAGGTAAGCTCACCAGTGCCTTAAAAGTTCAAAATATGGGAAGGGAAAAAAACCCACCTCTCAAGCTATGCCTACTGGGAAAAGATGTCTCTCTCTGGGACAAGACAAAAAAAACAGGTCTCAAGGAGCAATCAGACAGACACAAAAAGATAAAACATTATAAAATGAAATATTATTTTTTGCTTTTAGTGCCATAAGGTCATAGGTGCAAAAGGAATCAGGAACGTGTGACATTTATTTTCATGGCAAATATACACACTCAGCTGCCCTACTCAACTTTTTACAGAAGTGAAGTCTTCAAGCAAAGGTTACTAAACAGTGAGCTTTTTTTGCAAGCCGCATTTCTCCACAGCTGAAGGAATCAAGGAGTCTGGCTTTCCATAGTCAACATCCAGATATGCTAACGAACAGCTTGCTTTTTGTTTTCAGTCGCTTCATATTTAGTAAGGAAAAAAACTTAATAGCATATCAGAAAATGGACTTAAAGAACTTTTGTTATTAATATTACACTATAAAGTTTGCTTGGATGCCAACTGGCATTGGCCCAGTGCGTATGAACTGAAAGGAAACACCCTTCCTCTTGGGATACTAGTCCCATATATTATAAAAAAAAAAAAAAAAAAAAAAAAGAATAGTTGTTCCTTGGTTACCAAGGACCTGAGGCAGTCAGCCCCCATTGTTATCTTTTAGTAACACAGTATGCTTGGGCCTTCAGCAAAGAGAATTGCTGCTAGGAATTTGCTGCATCAGAGCTAGTTTATAAAGTGCCATTGCTACCAGCACACTTGCACGCTGGTACAGAGCACTCCCCTAGTATAAGCTGCACAGACAAATCCCACAGTTTGTTGGTCCAACACAGAACCTGGATTTTACTATAACCATTTACTTTTCCCCAGTAAAAACTTACACTGTGAACAGCCTTTTCTCCAGCAGGAAATAAACTAATAACTTCAAATAAATTTTGTCTTTACTCCTTTTCTATACATTGCTGCCCTTCTTACATTAAGTTACATTAAATTAATGACCACAGTCACACTGGTGTAGCCATCCTGTTCCCATATTTTCTTGGTTTAGCTTATGTTACTCCAAAAAGGACTTCATCTAAACTAATGAAAACCTTAGGCCAGACCCATGCCACTTTAATTGTCTTGACAAAACACACCAGCAAAGCATTTGTAGAACACATGTAACTCAGAGCAAAAAACTGGTACCGGCTGCATCTCATCGCATCCCTCCCTCTCCTCATCCAAGGGAGGAAGGAGCATTGCTGTGCATCCAATAGCTTCTACCCCAGGAGTTTTTACCGAGAGCTGCAGAGGGACAGATCAGACCTCATAATACTCCTAAACAAAAAGGGTAGGTCAGAAAGACAGCCGTGCAATTATACAACGCCCATTTCAACTTTCATGTCTGTACACTGGCTAGCTCCGCCTGTACGGTCAAGCTAGTATTCCTGATAAAACACAGCCTGATAAAGCCCTAACATACAGAACCACTTCGTGCATCTTGTGAAAAGAGCTGTCATGCTCCCTTCCCCTCTGCAGCAGAACGCCACTCCAGGGAGAACACTGACAACACCTGAAGCTGTATGTTCTACCAAAAATATGAATCCATAATGTGAACTTTTTATAGAAAGAGATGAAAGATACCTTCTTCTTCCTTATTTCGAAGATGGATCATTTAAATTTCCCTGCATGGCTTGCCAGTTCTTGAAAACTTTTGTTACCAAGACTGTTTCTTCTTATTCCCTATAAGCCTGATTCCTTGACCAACAGCTGGAACTGGTGGAGGGAAGTCAGAACTGTAAAATGGTTCTTGCTGAGCAAATTAGAGAAATGCAATTCCCTTTTTTTTTTTTTTTTTAAACAACAAAGGATTGTAAAATACTGAACTGCTGCAAAAAATTTTAATGAAAAGTGGCAACATAATAATATACTCTGGTAAATTAGGACAGGGTAGTAAGCGATTATACAAAAGTCCATTTGTGACAGAGACAGCAGGAGGGACAATTCTCCCTTGTCCAGTATTTCAAAAGCACTAGTTTTGTCCATGATCACTGATACCGTGAGCTCCCTCACAGAGATTCTTTGATCTTCTCCATTAAATATTTTTTGTGGATTTATTCTGAACTTTGTAAGAGGGGGAAATACCATTGTATGGAATAAAAAAAAAAAAGAACTGAACCATACACTCACATCTTTCAAATACAGAAAGATTTGTGACAGTTTGTTCTTTAAGTGGTATTTTAAAAATCTTTTCTATTGTTTACCTAAAGTACCTATTTCTCATTCTCATAATACCTGGAATAAAACCAAATCCAGACCCATTGAAGAGATGTTACATAAGCCTATAGCAAAACAAATACATTCTACTCAGTGGCTCAAACTGTATCCATACCTGTACTAGTGGGTTTGGATGCTCTTCCCTTAGGGACTGGCAGCAACAATAATTCCAAAGACTGTGGTGGCGTTGCTTTCTCTTGCTTCATCTCTGAAAGCTGCAGGGGATCCTCAGCAACCAGTGATTTCTTCTTCTCAGCCAAGAGGGTGCCTGCAGCCCTTGCAGCAACCTCCTTGAGAAGGGCAGCTGAAGAGGTCATGGAAGCCAGAGAAAGGAAAGAACTAGCCGGAGGCGGGTGCTCCTGCCCAGGAGTCATGCTTCTTTCACTCACTTTCTTAGATAAAGCTGCCAACGTGGAGCTGGCTGACTGAGAACTAAAAGGTGAGGAAAAGGATTCAAATCTTATAGTGTCTTCAGTCCTTGAAAGAGATTTGTCCTGCAGAACGGCATTGGCTGCGGCTTTCAGTTTCAGGATAGCTGAATCAGGGGACAAACCACAGGTGGTGGTTGAGTTTGGCAACCACTTACCTTGATTCCATATAAAGTGACTACTTGCATTGTATTGGTCACTTTGTTCCTGTTTCTCAGCAAGCTTTCTGGCAAGAACACTTAGCTGCTGGGCATGATGAGCAGGTGGAGAGAAGGACAGATTTGAGCCAAGATTTACGGGGGACTCGACTCTGCCGTTGACTGTAACAGCAGCATCCAGCTTGAGGGAGCCAGCCTCCAGTAGCCGCCTCAGGTTACTACTCAGTGGCTTATTTGGACCAGGAGGTTCTTCTTCACACAGAGATGGCACATCAGGGGAAAGGTGCTCCTTGCTCTGTAATGTGTCTCTTAGTGCCTCATTTTCAATGGATCCCAGCTCCGCTGTGTTGCTGCTAGGAGTTGCACTTCCCAAAGATGTATCTGGGGAAGTGGACTGCTCTTGGATATTGTCCTCAAGAGACAACTTAAAGTTCTCCTGGACTTCTCCATATGATGCTTCCGAAGGAGTTTCTGAAGAATTTCCAAACCAGCGTTCTTCTTCACTGAGCTCACCTTCCACTTCTTCCTGTCTGGTACCATCTGTGTGGAACCAAGAACAGCAGTATTACTTTCAAATCTGTGTAAAATAACTTCTTTGCGTGAAGTATGTCTGGCCTCTGCATGACCCTCCCAAACAGCCACCTAATGTCTCCCTAAAGTGCATGAACTTGGCATCAGCCTGGATTGAGTGACCAGGAAAAAAGATTTTTGAAAATGAATAGATCTTTCTTTGAAGAAGAAATCATGACAAGCCTGTCATCTTTCAGTCAGCACAACTAAATGCAACAATACACACATAATATATATTCAAATACTGCAAATATTTCATTATCGGTATAGTCTGTACATCCTGCAAAATATTATGAACTCTGTGGTATGAAGCAGAGATTTAACAGGCCCAGAAATTACTGGCTGCTTGTGTCTTTGTACAGCTGGCACAGGCACACCTTCAAAAGCAGATCAGGTGAGTAGCTACTCAAAGCAGTTTCTTCCAGTGACTTTAAGTCTCTGCCCAATCCTGCAGTGACCCCTATCTAAAATAAAATAAAATTTGTACCAATAATACACAATTCATTCCTGAATAGCTGGAATGACTAATACATGAATGCAGGATAAAGCTCTCATCTCTCCAACTATTTGGGAAAGGAGTATCATACACACACAACCAATCTTTGGAGTTTTTTCTTCTTATATAGCCACTACTTGCTTGTCATTTGCTTGTCATTCTTCATCAATATTAAAGTTTTAAAGACCATCCTAAACTGAACTTATTTAGCTGGGGAAAAAAAAAAAAAAAAAAAAAAAGAGAGAAAAAAAGTGTTGGTCTCAATGCAATTGGTTACATTTTCTCCTCTGTGGTAGCTGCAACACTCCAGTCTCCCCTGAGACCTAACTGACAGTGTTTAAATCACTGTGACCCTGGATTGCTCTTCTTCCTGATAGGTATTCAAAGTCATACAGATATGACCAAGACTTTATTTGCAGATCTTGATGGCCATTTAGAACATAGTTAAGAACAAGAGCAATGCTAAAATTAAATTCATGTTATCTTCTCTTGCCAGATACCTCTCACATTTCTTGCTTTTAGACTCAATGTCCCAAGCTACAAAAGAATCTTTGTAGTCATACTACAGCAAAACAAAAGGATTTAATATAACCCTGCACTGACATTCTGGAAATAAGCCTGCATGATATGTATTGTACCTATGATCATGTATTATTCCCAGATTCCCTATTTAATTCCAGCAAATTACAAAACTTGGAGAGAAGTTGATAAAGTAAAACTTAGATTTATATTATTTCTTGATCCAATGAATTTAAGGAGGGAAAACCCAGCCAAATGTATCACAAGTGTAGAGAGATACCAACATACACTCTGACAGCAAAGTTTTTGGGTTTTTTTATTTTATACAGAATATGAGGAATAGTCTCTCACAGTAAGTTCCTTTCACTCAAAACCCTTTGAAAAAAAATTCACCAGTGTTTTAATAGCCCACAACAAAGCCACTCAGTTGCCTTGGATTAGTAATTCAAGCAGAAGGGGGCTAGCATCTTTCCTATTCAAAACAAAAGCCAAAGCACTCACCTAAAATTATTTTGATGCTATCCAAGTTAACATCACAGACACAGCAAGATTAACAATAACATGCACAAAAAGGCCAATAGCATGCATATTCAAATGAAGAAGATAGATGTTAATCAGTTGAACCAGCACTTATGCAGGTTAAAGGAGAACTGAACATATTCCCTTTTCACCCTGTGAACACTAAAAAGTAACTTGAGGCATGACTGTACAGTTGGGTGCACTCGAATGAGAAATCCGTACACTCATCCCAGATGCAAGCAAGTTCTGGATGGGAAGCCAGAAAAGCATCTTACTGGCACTTTGCCAGAACTGATACACCAAGAGCAGGGCTCATCCTCTGGGACGCAGCCTAGAGTTGACACTACTATACAGCTTCTGAGCCAAAGCTAGCCTGTCTCCTACCACTTACATCCTTATGTCTGCTTACATATCTCTGTGTTAAAACAACCCCTCCTCTCCTCCACAAGCCCTACTCTCTCTGTGTCTCTGCTCCCCATCCATAAATAGGGAGAACTCCATTTCCCTTCAAAGTCATCCAAAAATTACAGTTTGAGAGATATTTAAGTGTAAATGGTTACAAGAGGAAGTCGGTTTGTTTTAGAGAAATCTCCAGCTTACTAAACCCCCAAACTTCTCTGTTCTTTGCTGTGTACCTCTGAGTTTCTTGATGTTGATATGCTACCCAGTTGTAACCAGACTTTAAAACACCAGTTAAATAACATTGTTTTACAAATCTCTCAATCTTGCTCATCCCACTTGCACCGGAAATCAATTCTTCATTCTCACCTGCACCCATTTTTGCTCTAACCATAGAAGTAACGCCCCACATATACTTTCATCACTATATATTCCTCCTCTCTAAAGCTGACATCTCAGGGAACACTTACAGTAGCTGAGAAACAGGGCACTGGTATACGAAGTTGATAATAACGATGGGGGGAGAGGAAGTACATCCTCTATGGCAGAGCTGCAATACAGCTTTCTTCAACAGTAACACAACTACACTACGCCTGGAATCAAAAAAGTAAGGTAGCAATAGCAGGAGAGATAGGAACAGGACATGGATTGACTTTCTTTTTCCAAACGTGCATGTTCTCCACTGGTCTTGCCTATATGAAGAGCAGCCACCAACATTTTATGGACAGTGAGCAGCAGGAGTGCAGTGCTCTTCATTTAAAGGCTTGCTACCAAGTCCAGAATTTCCCTCCTCTTTGGGCAACACAGTGAGAGCTCCCCCTCCTGTTGCTGATCTCAACCACTCAAGCTCTCTCAAATCTCCAAGCAGTCTCCATAACAAGGGCAAATTTCCTTTGCAGCATGTCTATGCCAAAAAACATCTGGATTTTTTTTTTTTCCACCAGTGCACTTTCTTTCTGTACCCAGAAACCAGACCTCTAACTGCTGACACAGTTCTAATTTTCCTCTTCCCAGTAATTCCCTCAGTTGCTGCGGTATCAAGTCCACTGTATTTTAAGGCTGTAAGGTTAATGCTGAAAAAGCCAGCATCAGTGTCTTATCATGAGCTCAGTCAAGCCTCCTTTTAAACAGCAGTGAATTGGTTTAGAAGCATAACAGTGAAGCCTGGCAATTTCATTTCTAAGCAAAGTTGCCATTCAAGGCCTTCAGGGCAGGATTTTAGTTCACATTGACTTGTGAGCCTGTGAGTTTGAACAAGCTTGAGAACTCCAGGAGATATCAGCCCAATCCACCAACTTTCCTATGATTTCAAATTCAATAAAACCTTCCCTCAGAACTCAGATGGTTCACGGGACACCCAGACCAGGTTTGTCTGATGTAGGAGCCAACCTCCATGCGCCTGTCAAGAAATTTCAGCTGCATTTCACATCTGTGGCAGATCATCTGCATGACATGTTTTTCCCTTCTCTCACAACACAGCTAAGAAGCTACAGTGAGAAGTCCTCACAGCTAGGAATAGAAATGTAATACCACATTTAAATTTCTTCTCTCCACCATAAACATCCCATAGTTTATTATTACAAAATTACTTACGAATGTTAAGCTACTCGCATTTCATTTCTATTGCAGCCTGAAATGCTAAGCATTGGGTAAGAAACATGGAAGTTGCAAAGCAGGAAAAGGTAACTTCAAAGTCAGAGGCAAATTCTCACTGACTTCATTTGGAACAAGACCTGGCTGGGAATCTCACCAACTTTTACCACGCAACTGCTCATCAGGTTGCCTCTTCTCAACATGATTCAAGAGTCAAGACTTGTCGATGCTTCTCTTTCCTGGTTTCCATGGCAGTTCTGGAACTGCTTCCCAAAACATTTGCCACTGGCAGAGGCTAGTGGAAGTTACAGGTGTCCTGCATGCTTCGGAACTACCCCGTCACACAGCACCCAGGAGCCTCACGCAAGTACTTCCCACTCCTGTCAGTGATGACAAAAGGCACCGAAGTACTGTTAGGCAACTGCTGCCACTGATGTAGCCCGATATCAAACAATCTCTGGCAAAGCCACAAATGTGTGCAGAAGCACTGTTTGAAGAAGTGCCAGTTTCCCTCGCTTGCCCACTCATCTGCTTGTTTTCAAATACAGAGAAGTTCTGTTTCGTCTTCAAGAGATCAGTTTGACAGACAAATCTTATTGATCCCGAAGTACATTATTTCACTTTGTGAGCATCTGCCCTTTCATTTAGAGTGGTGATTAGAATTTGACCCTGGTATCAATAGAAATGTAAATATTAACTTGCCCAAACTATTTATATCTGAAAACTGAAAAAGACAAACATGTTTGTTGATTACTGAGCCTCCCAATTGAAATGCTGGAAACTTTAGCTGTACCTGACATATGCCATTCCTGAAAGTGGCAAGTATGAGATGATCCACAGTTCCACTTTGTAGGACTTGGAGTGGAGAAATATGAATGTGGCAGGCTAGATCTAGAAAGAGTCTGTGCAGTACATGGAAAAGGGGAGGAGTCTCCAAGCTGTGGCACTAAGCAACAAACATGGGCAGTGAAAACACAACTGAAAGAACACCATTTGGACCACCACAAAGTATCTGAGAAGAGGCTACAGCTAAGGAACCCACCTCCAAGAGACTGAATTTTCATGCTAAGAAAGATAAAATTTCACTTTAATCATTAAGTGCAATGAGTAAATTAAAGAACCTCAATAGAGAATTAACATTGCAAATCCATATGCTACAGTGATATACAACATATGGAAATTGTAATTGTGGGATTACAGAATGAAAATGAAAACAAATATATATAAGTAGGCAGAAGTCAAGTAATTTCAAAGAAATGCGCACAGGAAAATTGCTGATGAGATAAATTAGGTAAGATTGCCCTAACTTCAGCAGTTACATTTCAAGAAAAATGTAGGAATCTACGGGACCAGGATTTAAAGGGATAGGAGAGCCAAACCTCATTTTTACTATCTTGATATCAAACATCTTGATCTATACAAGAACTTCAGATACGATCATTCAAGTTTGTGTCAATCTAAATAAGTTTAGAATTGCATTTGTTGTCTATTTGGCACCCAGATCATCTTCCTAATTTGTTGCCCCAACATCTTATCTTACTCCATCTCTAACACCTATCATAATCCATTCTCTGTATTATCACTATAACCAGGCCTACTGAAAGAGCTAGGATTAAGTGATAGGTTTACACTAGGGAACTGAGGAGTTCTGCAAAGATACCTGGAGAATTTTAAAGGACGCATTAAACTTAAATGAAGGAGTAAGCCATCCATAAGGAGTTCTGAGGAAACACAGACTGACTTAAATGAACAATCAGTTTAAAGCCAAGTAAATAGGCAGATGCATCAAAAATAAGGCAGAGACAACATCTGAACAACCTAGAACTTAGCCTCATGTGACTTTTATCAAGAAGAGCAAGAAAAAGGGAGTGAATGAAGAGAAACAGCAGCCAACAACAGAGAAGGCATGGACAACTGTAAAGGCATTTAACTAGTCAGGGACAAGGAAGAGGTAAGACAGAAAGTAAACTGGTGCTCATATCTGGCCTCCAAGATGGCTTCCCATGTCCTACTCCCTCCTGTCTGCTTTCTTAGAACCTTCAAACAAGTATTATGGATCAGGCCACAAGCCAAACTTTGCTCTTCTGGCAGTCCATTTCAGAATACCCTCTCTTTACAGGCACTGTAACCCAGGTTCCATCATGATTGTTACTACCAGCATCACATCCAAATAAGAGAAGTTTCCCATCACATGATGGCTGCACGTTCAAGAAGAGAACACAGGCCCATGATGTCTCCATCTTAGCTCTGTGACAGTCAGCCAACTTACACCCTTTAGAACTGGAATACAGAAGGATGCTGACTTCCTTCAGCCAAACCCAGTTAAGTACCACTGGCACGGAAGCCTTGAAATTTGCCAAAGACTGGTTGCTAGCCACCCTGGGCAGCACAGTTTTAGTGGAACAAGGAAAGCATAAGACATACTGGAGAAGCTCCAGGATGAAGTTAGAGGAGAGGAACTTGCAGTCCTAACTGCAAATGGTACATTCAGTGAGAACTATCAGCCACAAGCATCACATCAGAATTTAGTGCAGACCAGATAATACAAACAATAAAAGAACGAAGGAGCTAAAGACTGAGTACAGTAGATACCTTCAGGTAAACTATGCACACTGTGTAAGTGCATCATTTTAGCAATGGTAAAAAATAATTACAAGAGATCACTTGCTAATATCACATCACTTTCTAGTTCACGTTGCCTCTGGGTGTCAGCTTCACACAAACCCTTTTCACAACGAGGTAATTTAGAAAGCAGCATGTACAGGCCTGAAAGTGGAAGTCACATCTGGGAAGTCTATTCTGTGGTACCCTATACAAATTGCTCAGTCTAGCTGCCTACAAAACTACGCTTTTTGTATTCAGGTTAGTTTTTAACTATTTCAAATAAGAAGTGAATGTCACATCTTTCAGCTGAACAACCTTTGTGGGTTCCCACACCCACCAGACCATGTGGATATGGGTGCTGTAGGACTGCCTCAGAGAACCTGGGCACACTGCACTGACATCCCACAGGCTCCACCTCTAAAAAGCACTTACAGCCACATCTGATTAGACCATACATCCAGAGCAGCAGCAATGTTGATTTTTCCACAGGGATGCTTCCCAGAAAATCATGATTTTAATAAAGACGCAAAGGCCTGCCTTAACTCCTTTTATTATATCAACAGCAGCAAATAAAACTTAAAAGTCAGTTACATAAACAGTCATGTGCTAGAGTGCCCTCAGTCCCCCATTTTCCCTTCATGATTTCTGTGACCTATAATAGGTAAGCAGCACAGGAAGTCATTGTCCTCTTTGAATGGAATTTCTGGCTCGCTCACTTATCAACGGGATGATTATTCAACTCTTGACCTCGTCACAAAATGGTTTAGCAGTGTTGCTGGTGCTTGAACCAAATTTCTCTACTGCAGGCTGACCCAGAAGAGCAGCACAGCTGCAAGAAGGAACTGCCAAAAAGCCATAGCTCTTCTGTTCTGTCCTTCTCCCCTGTGTTTAAGAAGTGTGAAAATACTCACACAATTAGACAGGAAAAGAAGCCCTAGGTAGGACTCTGTATTTCATCTCCACATCTTCTAAAATAATGATTTTCCTAACTGGAGGGAAGGAGGAGAGGGGAAAAGAAGGGCACAGCTTTTAAAGACAAGGCATATATCCTCTACTTTTATCCCCAACTTAAAGTTACTTTGAAAAAATTCACTTACAAGAAAACCCCAGAATATTCACCTAGTAATTTCTCTAGTACTGCTTTTTTAAAAAAGGGCTCCAAGGCAAACAAGATTAGAGAAAGTTAATTACCTTGCAGTAACTGGAATTCTTCAAGATGCTTTGTCCATATGCACAAACAACTGTGAATGGGCAGAAGTATCATGCATTCAGGTTTGCCAACTGCTAGACAACCACAAAAGGTCAAAATGCATGTACAGCACCTTGGTTTCCTCTCAAAAGCAGAATCCAGGTGTGATGGATTCTCCCGAGGAAGAAGAAAGCGGGATTACTGAAAAAGCTTGTCAGACAGCATAAAACTACCTTTATTTCCTTTCCCTCAAAGGGTAAGAATTTTGTGATAAACGGGAAACAGAGACAGTGGCCTTTCAACCACAAGCCCCAGAATAAAAGCGTCAAGTGGGTTTCGTTACCTGCCAAAACGAGCCTTCTTTTACTAAGTGTCCATGGAAGAGGACAGAAATACATGGTTTCTCCTGAGGTGAGCTGTCACTGCTTGATGAAGGTTCTCAAGGCTGTTGACAGACCACAAGACAGGACCTTCTAGTGACAAGTCTGATCTCCCCCAAAACAAGTTCTTCAAAAGATAACTCCTAGTACGATGGATGTTTGACATCTTGCCTCCAAGAAAGAATAACCGTTCTGTTCTAGGCAAGAGGTTATAGTCAGTAGCTGTGGGATCAGTGTTTGAGGAGTGTTGCTTCCACTAGGACTCAGAGATTTTAAGCACCAAATGAACAGGCACTGCCTTAGAGTACAGTTAGAAGACACTGTTAAGGTGACAAAAGCTCAAGACCGACAGAAGTGGTGGTCCTGTGCTCTCCCTTACATTTGGTCTGTTGTTTGTTTGACTGCTTGGTGAGCCAATTTCAACTCACTAATCTGGCAGAAAACCACTCACTCTGACAAGAAATCAGAACAAAAATGTGAAGGAGGCAGGAATGGGGAAGCAGAAGGAAGAGTCAGCAATCTGAGCCCCCTATCTCCTGAGGTCTTTTGGGGTGCAAAGCATATCATGTCCCATCAGCGAAAAACACCAGAGGATCTCCCTCGCATCCCAAACCTCAATAATGTACCACACCTCTCCGAGAAGAGCTGGCCCTTGCAGTCAGGGTGGCCACAGCAGTCAGTATCATGCGGGCTGCTTTAGAAGCCTTATCTGGGACATCTGCAGCTGGGTTGGCCACCATAGATTCTTCTGATACCAATTAAAAAAAACCTCTTCTCTAGTACTGGTTGGCAGCATCTTCATGGGAGAAGAAAAGTCATAAAGACCCAGAAATAATATCTTAACAGTGAGGCCCAGTAACCAGCAACTGAAAAGTAGGTGGGCAGAGCAGTATGTCTTACAGTGTCATATCTAACAATGTTACCTCTATATAAGTACATATATATAGTATATGTGTATAATAATATATGCATAATATTTGTGTCACTACAATTTAGAATCACTTTGTTCTAGCTGGATTTTGCCACTATTTGAGGCTCAGTGAGCTGAAGTATTTGAGGTGTGTGTATGAAACAGAACACACATGGCCTTAGAGGAGGGGAATATTTTTGAAGACCATTTCTCAGGCAGTATGCCACAAAAGAGTATCCTATGCAAAAAGATTTCATCAGCTGACTTGACCAATACCTAGAACTCCTGGAGAGAAGGTAGACAAAGACAGTTGAATTTTATGATTGAGGTTTTCAGAAGAAACAAGTATTTCTGAAGTCAGCTTACGGTGCAAAGGCTCACTAGTAGCCCCAAGACAGATTCATAAAGCACATAAAGTGTCAGTATAACAACAGAAAATCATGTTCCTTACAAAACGTATTTTATGGTACTGATGTACTCCTTGTAACACTTTTATGGAGACTGAGCAAAATACCACAGCTGGCCTTATTGAAAGTTTCTTCCACAGGCCCTCATGAACATCCTATAACAACCTATAGTTGAGTTTGGGCACACCTTTCATAAAGCATAGGATAGTGATCAGACAGATTTATACCCTAAAGGAATATGGCCAACTGAAAACCCAAAGTCTGTACATTAACATATCAAAGGAATACTCTTTTGCCTGGTGAAAACAGAAAATATGATAAACCATTTGAAATAAAACCAAACATTGTTTTAGGCAGCAACTTCTGAGCCAGATTCAAGATTATCAAAAATTTTGGGCTTCCCTGTATCTTTTAAAACCAGCTACGGTATCAGATTAAGACTCTGAAAGAATATTATAAATTTGAGGACAAACTAAATATGCGGGAGATCAACTGTTATTCCCACAGCTTTATTTGAAGTGGGAGTCAGCTTTAACAATCTTTGATGGTTCAAATGGTCCATGTACAAGTCTACACAGAGAGATTCCCTGCACCTGGAGCAGTAGTGTATCTTTTATGTCAGCACACATTTACCATTGTGGGTGCATTAACATGTTAAGTTCAGTACAGTGATGAGAAATTCTATCTTTTCTTAGTTATAAGGAAGTTTAAAAACTCCTTAAAGTTATTCCTACCTAGCCAAAATTCACTTTGCTTGTTCATTTGTTTTGCTCCAGATACGTGTCTATGGCAACAGGCTGTTGCAGTGACAAAGTATTGAATACCAAAAGATAACAGGGATGCTGGCACCTCCAAAATAAGAAGAGTTAAGCATTATTCTCAAGACTTCTATTATCCTTAGCATACAGAGTCAAGACCTATCATCTCAGCCTACTTCATAAAGGAGGGGAAATATTTCAAGATTTTCCACCATGGGCCTTCATTAGAAATGAAGCCCCAAACAACCCTAGCAAACAGTTTGGAAAAGCTGGCTACAGCCAGAAGATCTCTAAATGAGGGAACTTACTTCCACTCTAGATCAAATTATTGTGGGAGATAATTGCATGACTGCCAAATGGTCAATATAGGAATCCATAATATTTTAAAGTCATCCTTGAATGACAATTAACTTTATGAATGAGAAAAAAATTTATTCCTTTGGCAAGTCATTAATGAAATCTTCTTTGAGAAGTTGCTTATGGAACACAGAACTAGTGTGTCTACTAGGAAATTCTAAGCAGAAACACAAAACTGCCTTATCTTAAACGTAGTCTATCTGTAAACCAGAGGTTCAGTTACTCATTTCCAAATGGCTACTTGCTTTGTAGCAGTTCGATTCTAGGTCATAATCTTCTATATTTGGGTAGAGGACATCAAAATACAGGTTGTTTTTTTTTTTTTCCCTGACAAGATCTGAGGCTGACTTCTCTGAAAAAGAGATAGCAGGAAGGAAAACCGTGGTCAGACGAGACAATCACTATGAGCTCAAGCAATGAAGTAGCTCAGCACTCTCAATCTATCATCATACAGTTCTGTTTAGGTGTTATGGAAGACAAGATCCATTCACTTGGACAATTCTGCTTGAGAAAATGGAAAGATAATACTATGTTATTAAGATAAGCAGAATAACCACCTCAGTTCTTTATACCTTGCATCCCTCAAAAGGCAATGGATTTCAAGAAAGGAGGTGGGCACCTGTGAATGTTCATGGAACTAGACAAAAACTTGACCTATGACCTGGAATAAAAGGCTCAGAGATAAAGGAAATTTATTCCTTTTCAGAGAGGTGAGCCTCTGCCTTGAACAGCTCAAGTAAGGCCAGCACAATTTCTTTCTGCATACCCTACAGTGCTTTTTGGCACCATGATGATCAGTCTCCATGACAAAGACTAAGTATAAAACAGGGTTTAGAGGATCTATCGGCTGGCTGGATAGCTCAAGGCATCTTAAAGTGATTATATTATTCTTGGCTGTCAGTGGTATCCTCAAGACTGGCAAACACCAGAAGAAATTTGGGAGAAGCACCCTTAATGGTATCACTTTCATGTAGCGTGCACTTCCCAAGAAAAGAAACCTCCATAGCAAAAATGAAGTAAGGCATTAAGCATAAATAGTGTATTTTCTTATATCACACTTTGTATGTTCTAGATGCCAAAAAAAGCAGGAAAGCTTTGCTTTCTAATCTTCATTTAACTTGATAACAAATTGGTAGTCCACTCTATTTTGCATACCTGTGCTCTCAGTTTTGAGCTACATCTATAAACTGCCTGCTCTTAGTGCCTTCATCAGCTAACAATCCATCTTAATTAATTAAGGCCTGCACCTGACCTGCCACCTCCCCAGAACTGACTGCAGTGATAGCTGTCTCAACTCTTTACTGCGACAAAAATGCATCTTCACTGCCTGAAATGCCCTGCAAGCCTCAGCACAGTCACAACCCCAACAGTAAAAAGTAGACACAAGAATCCTCACAATTTACAGCAGCTGAGAATAAAGTGATCTGTTTACGCTATGGATTATTGTAACACTGATTTACCCTCAATATGTGCAACTCATTTTAGTGTGGCTAGTTATTTAAAACTGACAGGGTCACCACAGCAACATGACTTTAGTCACCCTTACAGTTGGAAAGGAAGCAAATGAGAAGTTGCAAGTGTCAACTGAGCTGGCAACACGGGCTGACCAAAGTGAGAAGAGTGTTCAAACATGCCACTTGCATACAAACAATTTGCAATGAAAACAAGTAACTCCCTGATCACAACTGCAATTGAGCATTATGGCCTGGGAACGGCGGTAAGTTTGCAGAAAGTTCTCACATTCCCAAAATTGTTCTAAAAGCTCCAGGAAAAAGCCGTAAGTCACCTATGCTCTGAGCTGTGCTGTGCAGGGCAATTCCAAACTTTTCTAGGGGACAAATCATTGACCAGAAGGGTAGTGGAGGCACCAAAACCACACTGGCTGATTAGCTGCTCCTCCACCCATTCATTTCAAGGAGCTGCCCTCATGTGCTGTACACACCATAAAGGATTGTGCCCGTAAGCAATCCAGAGTAAATTTACCATAGCTACCACAATGTATCAGAAAAAAATTGTCTGCTAAGGTTGATAAATCGGTCAATTACCTGCTTCCTTAACTTTTATTCTTCTGTAAATGTTTTCATCCTTACATTACCAGTACCTATGAGAAGATGATCTGAACCTTGCCAAAACCCACTATTTAAATTACTAGCAAATCCTTAATTACTATAAACAAGATTACAACAGGCTTATTTTAAAAAGGTTTCTAAACACCAAACTCCAGAAAACAAAGCTTCCTTGCTGTCATTATTTGAGGCTGCTGTCTCCACGTTTACTCCTGGTCTGTGCACAACCCTCAGTGCTCCCTCAGCCCCCCTGAACGCCACGGCGAGAGCAGCTGCTGTCTCTCCATCGGTATCCCCAGCATGGCTGAGCAGATATACACACAGGGCATGAAGTTCCCAGTCTCCCCTCAGTTCCTTCCTATCAAGCCCAAACCACCTTCCCCCCCAAGCCCCTATAAAACAGGAAGAAATCATTAACATACAGAGGAAGGGGAAGACGGGCAAATACTACTGAAGCACGGCAATTACTGCCTTCATCTTCATGGCAGAGATGCTTTAGTACCCCAGGTGGGAATCTGAAGAACAATCCAGTCTTGCCAGGTGCCAGGAGAGTATGGGAAAACTGCAGAAGGCCATCGTCCTTGCCAATGAGCTGGCTTAGGCTCAAAATGGAATATCAAAACTATGCCAAGGTAGATATGCATGATCTCAGGTAAAATTTCCCTTTCTGTACTTCCTCTCACACTGGTAATAGCAAGAGATTTCCAGAAAAGGAGTACAGAAAATACCTGACTAATCACACAGAAGCTGAAACCCAAAGGATAATGATACATCATCCTTTTTCCTCTACACACAGAAGTTATTAAATAAAAAGTACAGTGCAATCCTGTGAAACCAAAGATCTGGTTTTCTGCATCTCTTCAAAGGCACAGTCAGATTTTGGAATTGAGAAACGGAGAACTCCCACATGGGTTTGTACAGGGACAGACTAATGTAAGCCCAGCATAGCTTCAATACTCGAAGAAAGCTCTCTAGAAGGTTTCAACAGCACTGTAAAAACATACAGCGACATCCAGAACATATCTAGCCATTTCAAGGAGCACATTTCCCATCTTTTTTGCCCGCTTACCTCTGTTCCTCCAAGGGACAACTGCTATACAAATGCACAACCTCAACCACTGTTACCTCGGTTTCCCTAAGAAACTAAGCGCATCTTTCCTACGGGACATCTAATTTAGAATACAACCTCTCTTTCAGGCTGAAACTATCTTTTTGTTGGGTCACATGTGCCTAGGACAGCAGGCTGACTCCCTGGCTTGTACTCCTATGCACTATACAAATACAACAAAGGAGAAGGAAACAATATTTACTTGTCTCTGTCACACACAAGATAATCCTTGAGAGCACTTTCTGATGTCTAATCACTACCATAGAAAACAGAAATCCAGGAGACACTCAGGTGAAAGAGTAATCAGAAGTCCTACAGAAGAATATGGTATTTCTGATATGCTTTTTCCATGACTACTGGTTCTAATTTCCCAAGCCAGGTCAACAATGTCAGGGATAATACAAATGGCAGCCTTCCCTTTTCCTCTTCTCTCCAGTGGATTAAAGGCATGCTGTGTCTTCTCTTGAACCAGTTCCAAACAACTTCTCATTCTATTAACTTCTGAAACTGCCAGTAGTCTTCAGGCAGTGACACTGATAAAGTAGTGATATTATCAAAATGAAAAATGGGTATTTCTCTACTTTCCTACCTTTACAATCTTCTCCAGCTGGTCTAGAAAACTTACCATAAATATTGACTGGCAAAGGATGAAAAAAGAGAATAATTATCAGTGATAAAAGCAGTGATTACACCACAAGTGGTTTTGGAGAAAGAGAAGAAGGAAGAAAACTAGTCCTCAGTGTAGTAGTGCTACACAAGGATAAAAGCTGAAAAAAAGCTGTCTGTGAAGCTTTCCCAATAGGTGTGAAGAATCTCTGAAGAGACCTTGCTGTTGAGTCAGGGAAAAAAGAAAAAACAAGAACTCAAAAAAGCTGGAGATTTCATGTCTGTAAACCGTCCTGCTGAGCCTCCAAACATCCCCACAGACATCATACAACCTCAATAGCTCTGTCACTGCAGTCTAGAACCCTTGGACCCAAAAACCGTTTCAAGGTTTTTCAATAACTTACAGCACCAGTAAAAGAGCAAGAGAAAAATTCTTGCATGCCAAAGGGAGGTTTTCATCTCCTGAGCACAAAGTTAACCCAGTTAGTTTCTAGGAAGGAAGGAAGGAAGGAAGGACACAGCCGCTGTCTCTATCTGCCTCTTTATTGCTGCAGGAGGTTGGCTGGCTGCTCTTCATATAAAGGACATACTGGAGTTTGAAAAACTGTCAAAGAAGTGGTTGCATTTGCCTGCCTTGATGATATGATGTACTGTTGTACATTCTGACCTATGCTTACTTTGACTTTTTTGGTCAGCTCATTATTTCCTTCTCCGAGCACGAATAAGACATCTTAACTTTCCAACAGCCCCAGTGGCATTCTGGCAAAAGCAATTCATTCCACTCCATTCAGAAGAATCACTACCCCTACATATTCAATAATCCAGACACTCCTGTTCAGTTTATGCATAGGGCCAGGTTCTCTCCTGTGTGACATGTATCTGGCAAAGGAGGAACACAGCATGAGCCTTTACAGCTCTCTGATTCTCCTTTGTGTTTTCTAACCTAGACTCAGCCTGGAGACTGGCTCATCAACAGCAGCTGGAAATGGCTGTTAACTAGCAATAAGTAGATCTGAGAGTGTTCCAGCTGTGGCTTCATCTCTGACCCCTTCCATCTCTGATTCACAGCCTATTCTAAGTCACAGTGATATGAAGATGTGTGGAACAATGGTATATATTTCCCCATAGGAACATCCCCATGCAATGAGAATCCCCATCTGGGAAGGCCAAGGCAACTTCCATAATATTTGCATCACGCTAGCAGCACAAGGGAGATCAGAGGAAGGCTGCAAAGCTGGCCCATTGCTGATAATAAACACTAAGTCCTACTTTAAATGTTAAGTGGAACTCAGTGAAGTCATCTTAAATTATTCTAAATATTGCAGTTGGAAAGGTAGTGACAGCAAATACTGTGAACTTTCTTTCCCTTTTATTAAAATACAGAAAGAGGAACCCCCGCACTATCCACTCAAAACACTGACTCTTAGAAAAATACTTTTAAAATGTACAGAATTGTTGCTTTAGAACACATTTGTGCGGGTGGTCCCAGTGATCAATAAACTAAAAGAAACAACAAAATCAACCAGAAGTGCCTATGTCACCTTAATATGTAGGCTGCAATAAACAAAACATAGGAAGCCTCAGATCAAGCTGCTGCAGCGCCTTTAATGATCCCTATTGTGTTTACAACCTCTGTCAAGGGGTCATAAAGTGAAGGGAGGAGCTCACAAACCTCATGCATGGGAATATTCAAGCATAGCAGGTGACATCAGGCCAGCATACCTGCTCTAACAAAGATCTCCTTTGTTTTTGATTAATTTCTGTTTGTTTGCTATATGCAGCTTCTGCTGCTCTATTTTTGGTAAATAATGTGCTTCTGATTTACCATTTTACTCTGCCCCATTACTCACCTGAGGTGCTTCATACATATTAGTTTTCTGATTGGTTCAGAAACAAAAGGTTTAAGTTTTAGATACTGAAATTATTTCTTCCTGTGAATGTCACAGGAATCTAGTTCCCTATAATTTAATTTTTTCCTCTCTCCCAAAGTCAGATTAAAACATGGCAAATTATATTCTCTGTGCTTCTAATTCCTCCCACAAGGACGATATTATGGTAACGTATCTAAGGGAAGCTTCAAGAAGTGTTTGTTTTGTCGTGCTGTGTTTGCTACCAAAGACAGCTGCTTTCTCTGTCCCTGAGAGGATTGCTTGGGGTTAACAAGCAAAGCCAAATAAGAGAGGATTAGGAAGCTACTTGTAGTGGTAGGCTAACACACAGAAGCAGACCTTTCCATGTGGAATAGGCACTCCTCACTCCTAGACACACTGTTTAAGGCACTGCCTCAGCTTTCAACCTTAGGAAAAGTCAGAGGTCACATAATTAATGTGCAAGCACTGAATAAAAAGTGGACATTCTTCAAACCTTATTTTAAAGAGATACTCTGTGCCAAGCTCCTAGCACAAGAAACTAATACTATGGCTACTTAGGGCATAGACACTGCATAAATGGCAGCAATCCATTTCTACACTCTGCCTAAAAATGCACCTAAAATTCAGATGCAGAGGAACAGCTAGAAGCGAAGGGGAAGTTTCATGTTCATGTCCATTCCACTGCTGGCTTTTCTGCTGAACAAACAAACAAGTCTGCCAATGGCAGTGGGATTTGATTTTATTTTTTCAAAGTGAATTTCTTGGCTGAAAACTCTGTGGGCTTTACCGACACTTTTTATGCAGGCCAGTAAATGCCTTCAAAGACAACAACTCTGATTCTCATGAGAGTGTGTCTATACTAAATAACGCAGTGCTATGTGGTGATATCTGAGCCAGCTTGAGTATGCCCACAAGTATTATAGCTGAATTAACCTGGGTAGACTGCTGTGATAACTGCCTCCTGTACACAAGGTAGCTTATTTAGAGCTTGCTTTGCTATCTCAATGTGGCATAGCACTGTGCAGGAAGACAATATAAACAATTATGGTGAAGTCTATTTAGACCTTAGGGGCAATGTAAAAGTACCTCAAGGCGGGCAGAAGGGCCCCCTTCAGAGTTATTCACTGTGCAAAGAACTCCCTTTGGCAACGCAGAACTGACAAAAGGATCGTGTCAGCCCTTCCTTTCCAGAACAAGGAGCAGGGTGAGAGCCTGGGAGCAGCAGAAATTAGAGCAGCTCCAGGCTGTTATGCTTACACTGGTGCCTGAGAAGGGCTCTTCATGGGCTCAAAGTGCTGGAAATACAGAGGTAGATAAGGGGAAGTTCTGCTCCAAACACAGATAAAGAAATTCCTCAGTCACTAGTTGCCAGGTCTAGATTTGGCACAGCAGTCTAAGGGGAGAGACTCTGGCTGTGCTTCAGGAAAGCAAGCAAACACAAACAGCTACACCACCAGCTGCTATCTAAATCCACTTGCCTGCCACCTTCTCTGCTCCTCACCTACTTTTCACTGCATGATCATCTAGCTGTTATTTTAATTTTTGATTTTTTTTTCA
This sequence comes from Strix aluco, assembly GCF_031877795.1. Classification (NCBI taxonomy): domain Eukaryota; kingdom Metazoa; phylum Chordata; class Aves; order Strigiformes; family Strigidae; genus Strix; species Strix aluco. The sequence continues at coordinate 80,411,107 of NC_133934.1, forward strand.
GATGAGTTATTATTTGTACTACTACACAAGCCAAAGTGAAATCTAAAAGTAGTTTTCAAAGAATTTGTGTTCATTAATAAAGTCACACACGGGGATCACTCATCAAGCTAAATACACACTTGTTAAAGCCATCAATTCTTTTAATGCCTTTTCCTAAAAGTTACTTGCCATTTATTCTTAATAATTTACCAGAATTCTCATTGTTGCCCTGATATGGCATATTGCAAACTCTAACAGGCACAAAGATCCAGGACACATCCAAAACATTCACCAAAAATAGGAAGTTGTAATTTTAAAGTAAGCTTGTGCCATATCTTCTTCCTTACAGAAACCTTCAGATAAAACTTCCATGCTGCTAATTTAAGACCACGGAGGCAAGAATTATTTGTGCCTACACAGAAAGCCCTGCAATAGAGGAAAAACTCACCCAGGCAGCAAACCCCAGATGTGGGTCAGCAGAGCTATAAAACCTTCTTGAAGAAGGGAATCCCTAGAGGTAGGACCATGCAGAATTCAAAAGGATGATGACAGTAGCTTGCTTTGAGTTGCTTCAAAAATTTTACTTCTACCCTAGTGAGAGAGCATCCCAAATAAAAGAAACAAAACAATGTAGATGTTTGGAACCTAATTTCACCTTCTGAAACTGTGCGTTAGACCATTCATTACAAGACCTCTACCACTCAGTAACCCTCTCATTTTTAACACGTTTTATTCTAAACAGCAGCTAAATCATCAGCCTTCCATAAAAACTTCTCTCTCTTGGCCTACTGTACTACCAACACTAGTCAGTCTTTCCCCCCAGCTTCCATCCCTAGTGCCTGAGTACCAAAAAGAATGAGGGAAAGGACTGTTTACAGTTTTTCTCTCCTTGCTGCACGTTTCTCAAAAAAAATCCCCCATAACTCTTTCATGATTCCAAATTAATCGAACATGGACTCTGCCCGAATTCTTAACCTGCAAAACGGAACAGGCCTGTCTTAGCATTAGGCTTAATTTGGGATTCTACTACTCAGTGTAATTATACCACAAGCAGGAAATCCCTCGGAAGGCAGGAGAAACTTTAAGGAACAGAGCTAACTACTAAACCGACAGGTTCAGACTGAGCATTCAAACTCTCTGGAGTCCAGACCAAAGAGGATATCAGTAAATGCTACTGAAGGTAAGTGAGAACAAGGAAATTGTCTTTGGGAGCATAACACTTCCATAATTGTGACCCTAAGTTAGTCTATAAAAAAGAAAAAATAAAAGACGAGCTTTCATGTGAGCTTATGGATACATGCTGCCGAATCCTTCATTAAAGTAGCCACAACAGAGTATATATGTGCAGAATCAGTGTTGACTGTACCCTTCAGCATGCACCCTTTCAAGCGAAGTATGGGTCAACTCTGAGTTTTATTAACTACATAAAAAAAAAAAACACAAACAAAAACAACCCACAAACCTTGGGGAAAGGGGCATTATCCACCCTTTTGAGGGATTTTTTATTTCCTTCAGTCCAATACCATTTATATTCTTCATGCCCATATCATTTATTACTCTTCCTAGAAAACATTTTTTTAAAGTGGAATTAAAATGTTTTACTTTGGGGGGGGCAGAAAGAGAGAGGAAGACAATTCCCCCCATCCCCTTGAAAACTAGATTCTCTTACATACTGCCAGCTACTTTGTAGTCCAGATTTTTTGCATACTATTATTTTTGTAAGAAACACGATACTTCAGCCTACATACATCCTGAAGGGTTTTGTATGCATAAACCTAAATGATACAAATCATGTACCATGAATGGCAAACTAGGCAACAAAATATGGTATACCAGAAACCAAGACAGAAGTATTATTTAGAAGATACACTCTTCAAGCATGACTCTGGAGTAGTTTAACAGCTGTAATAGTAAAAGGATTCCAGGCATAAGCCATATTAGCTCTCCCTAACCATCTGAACTAATGTCTATACTACAATTTCTTCGCAACGTGAAAGAAAAAAAGTCCTCTATACGGTTGCTTCATGACAAATCACATGCCTTGTGAAGCTTCATGTTAGAAACCCTTTTAACTTCCAAAAAGTCCTCTTTTGTAGGTCATGCTCTCATTATCTTGCTCTGGGATCTGGTCTGATTAAATTATAGGAAATTACTAATACTTCACTTTGAACAGCCAGCTCCTCCTGGCTCTTCTTCTTCTACTTATTTTTTTTTTCTCTAAACTTAATTCCTCCTACTCCTGCCTTCTTACATATGAAGAAGACAACAATCACTCTATTACAAAGATTAAGTCATATTCCTTCTTCATCCGTTTTAAAATTTAAAAGTAAAAATGCATTCTGTCTGCATGTTCTTACATTTCCCATTCCACTGGTCTACCTGCAGGTTTTCCTGTTTGGCCAACTAAAAAGTTTGCTATTTTGTTCTATGATGTTTTCCACTCCTGCCCCCTCTAAAATCTAATTCATAATATCCTAAAGGCTTAAATAGCTTAATGAGCACAATGCTGACTCTTTGGTAGTCCAATTTATACTCCAGTGTGATTTATTCGTATTTTGTACTATCAAACAACACTAAGGCATAGTCTACCATTGAATGGCTTTAGACACTGATCGGTGAATGATTTTATACAAGTGACTTAGTTTGCATAATGAAAAAATAATTAGGATACAAGTTTAAAGAGACAGAGACTTCACATCAGAAAGAGTCCCCATAAAGGGAGAAAGTATTTCTGAAATGTAGTCTATGACGACTTCGCTATCATGAGAGGGACAAAATAAGAACAGTGTTTTTCAGGTGGAGTAATGCGGACGCTACTCCCTCCACCAAAAGGCTGCTGTTCACTCAAGAGGTGCATTACAGTACCACCAGGACAACCATGATGATAGCAATGAAATTATTAACCTAATCATGCTAAGAATAATAATTTTCCCTACATGGATCCTCTTGTCAACAATGAGCTACATCATGATCCCTGCAGCGGTGAGAGGTTAAAAATAGTAAATAGAAAATATGTTAAAAGCTTCCCCTTGTACATGCAATGTCTGCTAGTAAGGTAATAAACACTATTAAAAGACTCCTGTTCCTGGCAAAAGCCTTTTGTCTTGGAGGCAACTCTCAAACACTGAATGATAGTAAAGGCTTTTCTGACATTGGGAAGTCTTTTGAAAAACCCATCCAACACATCCTCTCTTGCTATCAGAAAGTATCAAATGAAGCAAGCTGCAGAAATCAGAAAGAAGGAAGCTCTAAATCACTGCTAATTTATTTGTTTGACAGTATTTTCTTTACACTCCGATGATATAACCCAGCAATAAAAAACAATATAATAAAAAGCTTCACAGAGTTTAAGGGTTTTTTTTACCATATATAAACAGCTGAACACTTCAACACAGTACCTGGAATATCTAACATTATACCTGACCATGAACGCAACAAGAGTTATGCTCCCTCATTATCACATATCTAGTTTTGATAGTGAAACTAATACTATGTCAATTCTGCACCTCCTTCTTCAACAAAATAAATCCAACAGAAAATACCACTGCAGTTTGTCCTACATTAAACACATTCTTCAGGAAGTAGCAGCAGTTCAAACTTCTCAATGTAGCATCTAATTCTGCCTGATAGTCTATAACAAATACAAGCTTTGTATAAATGGTATTGTGGCATTCATTCACAAACTGCATTGCTTACAAGCCTCTGAGACAGAATCAAACCCCAAGGAGTATTGATCGCTACACTTAAGGCAATGTAGTGGTCTACATCTTAAATATTTACTTGAGCGCCTCAAAACTTCCCAAAACTTTTACTTTCCGGGCTGAACTCTTCCAAGTCACATTTGTGCAGTTCAGAGGAAAGAGACTTTCAGGAATTCTCAGAAAAGAAAATAATAGTGTGAGGTAGAATGGAAAGTAAGGCAACAAGGAGAAGAAAAACAGAGCAAAATTGTATTTATACATACTATTTTAAAGATTCTGCTGCTAACTGAATAGATGAGGAAAAAAAATAAAGTGCTGAAGTAGCTGAAGGGGAAAAAAAAAACCCTAACGTGCATGCAGGCGCACACACACACTAAGGAACGAGTAAAATTCCTTTAAACGTTCTAGTGAAAATGAATTGACTTGTCTGAGTTAGTTGCATCCAAAAGTAATCACAAGACACATGTGCACTGAGCAAATTCTTAACTTATGGACCTAACTCTCTCATTGTAAACTGACTCTACACTGCCGTAGTGTTTAGTTGGGGTATGAATGAGCCATTGTCTGTCCAGGAACTCCTAGAGTCCTCTCCTCATCCACTTGTATCTTAAATTAAAAAGGATGCGCTTTCTCTTGTACTTCACAGAGTGTGAGCGAAGACATTCTGCTGGCATCTGTGACTAAAACCTGCCTTCTTTACGCAGGGAAACCCCGCTTAGAATACACGTTACTATGGGAGTCTCAAAGGGCCCATCTATCTGATTGAACCCCGAGGTTCATCCTGCTTTGAGCAGGGGGCTAGGCCAGACAACCTCTGAAGGACCCTCCCAAACTAAATAATGTTGCAAAACTCCAGAGACTGAAAGAGCTCAACCTTAACTCTGGCCTTTTAAGCAGATGCCACCAAAACACAGTATTACTGCATCTAATCGTATCAATCTGGTTTTCCTTCAACCACTGAAGCATCAGTATTTAGCAACTCCCTTGAAACTAAATTTAATTGTTGCACCAGCCTGAGATATCTCTAAGCAAACTCTTCTACAGAGAACTTCTTCACCATAGAGTGTGTTTTGGCAGTGCAGTCTTCTCTTGTGAAATCACCTCTAAATTTACACAAGGGCTGTCCAATGAAGTCAACGGACAGAAGTATAAAATCAGAGCCCTGGTCAGCAGCAGCCGCCCGCCGTCACTTCAAGAAGCATGGCAGTGTTCTTCAGGTGCATTTCAGGGCACGCGACAATTTATAAGAAATTAATTAAGGCCTAGAGATCCTGAGAACACTCCTACTTGAGCTATACTTGAGTCCATAGGACTTGCCAGAGCAAGTTACATTTGCTCAGTTACACAGTATAATTTACCAGTGGTAGAATGTATCAACACCTTACTATTTACTTCCCAAACAACTGCAACAGAATCCAAAATATCACAGAGAGGTTCAGTAAGATGCTACATCATTTAGGCATAGCAGTGCGCATTCCTGCGCCAGCAGCAACCTGTGACATAACTCAGGAGTGGATGAGAGCCTAATACCCACAGTGGGGCAGAGTTAAGGTGAGCACGGTATTAGCCATCTTCTTTCTAGATGTACGTGGTGCACTTTACATTCTCCTGAAATCATTAATATTTCAAAATGAACTACACACACTGTTCCTCTAAGAAATGTATTTGCTAAAACCAGCAGGAATTGTAGAATAAAAATGTATTTTACACTGAGTACCCATTAAAGCAACATGTTGCTAAAAAATAAAATAAATCACTATTTATAGCATTTGCACACAGAATGCAATGGATTCCAGAGCATTTTCTGAATCTGCAGGACTGCAGGCTAGAACAGTATTCCTGTAATTCTTCCTGAATTATCTGATTTATTATTATTATTGTTATTTATTGTCAAATAATAGCTTTTGATCCAGTGCAATCTAGCTGTAAAAGAAATTAAAATAAATAAATCCCATTAAAAAGTAACATTCATGCGGGACATGCAGCATGTGCGTGCTTCACACATCAGGAAAAAAAAAACTCCCATAAATTGGACCAAAAAATTAATCCAAAAGAACCGCAAATTAGGCCGTGCATTTAAAAAAAGAAAAAAAAATAAAAACCACCAAAAAACCCCAAACCCAAACAACACAGACAGAACTCGGTTTGCACAATGAAGGCGATTGTTTCCCGGCTCAGAAAGAGCCGTGCCTTCCCCCGGCGCGGCGGTCAGGAGGTCGGGGCCGAGGGGAGCCCCCGCCGCAACCCGGGGGCCGGGGCCGCCGAGCTCCCGCCGCCGGAGCCGAGCCTCCGCCGCCGCCGCGCCCGGCAGCGGCACGCCCGAGCGAGCTAAAATGGAGCCCAGGTTTGATGTCAGCCCGAGAGGCAGGCGGAGGGCAGCCGCACCGGGGCGGGGGCGAGGGCAAGGTCAGCCGCCCGCCCCGCCGCCGCCTCCCGCCCCCGGAGCCCCTTCTCGCTCTCCCGCGGGGTTTCTGCCAAGCCGGGGCGGCGGGGCTCGCCCCCCCTCCGCACACACAGCCCCCCCTTCTCCCCACGAAACGCCCCTCCACGGCCACGCAAGGCCCTGCGCGCCCGGGCTTGGCCCCTGCCCCCGCCCGCCGCCGCCGCCGCACCGGGGCCGGGGCGCTGCAGAGGCGGGCACCGCGCTCCCGCCGCCCCGCTGCCGGCTCGGCTGCTCGGCGGAAGGGCTGCGCAGGGGGCAAACAGCGACAGGAGGGGGGAAAGAGACGAATAAATAAATAAATAAATACAATGTAAAAAAAAAAAAAAACAAACAAACAAACAAAAAATAAACAAAAAAAACCAACCTACCAAAAACCACCGAAAAGCCCCCAAGCGGACCCCCACCACAACTCAACCCCTTGACTCGACTCCGGTGCAAAGGAAAAGGAGACAGAAATATTTGTGGGGTTGCAAGTGCCGCCCCCCCGCGCCGACACCCCCGGCCCCGGCCCGTGCCGGTGCTGGAAGGGCGGGGGGGGGGGGAGCGCTGCTCCATCCCCTTCGCCCGCATAGCGGAGGGAGGAGGAGGAGGCGGGGGGGGGGGGTCAGACACACGGGCCGCGCTCCGCCCGCAGCGGCGCCCCCCGGGCAGGGAGCGGGGCCGCCCCGGTGAACTCCCGGTGACCGAGCCCCGGCTCCGGCAGCGGCGGCTCAGCTCTCGCCCTGCCCCGAGCCCGGCGCGGAGGGGCTGCAGGCACGCTGCGAGCAGATGTGCCGGAGACAGACAAATGACCCTCATCCACGGCCCCCCCCAGCCCCCCCGCTCTCCTTAAACCAACCCCGGGGCCAAGCAGGGGCAGGGTATTTTTAGGTGCCTTCCCCTCCGCCTCCCTCTCTATAGCTGCCGAGCGCTTAATACAAGGAGGGGGGGGGGGGGGGCGGAGAGCGAGCGGGAGAAAAGTTAACTGTTTTGCAAAGAGGGGAGAAAATAGGCAGGGAGGGAGGGAGGGAAGGAGCAGGGCGAGCTGTGCCAGGGGATGGGGGGGGTGCGGGGTGCCCGCCGGCGCAGGATCGGGATGCACTTTAGCCCTGTGCTCTGCTGCTCTCGCCTGGGGCAGCGCCGCCGAAGCCCGAGTCCCGCCTGACCCTTCATTTCACTGCGGCCAGGAGGAGCCCGGAGCCCGCCGCCGCCTCTCCCCGCTCTGCAGGGACCTCGCCTGCCACCGTCTGCCTCCCCCTCCCCCGCCGCCGCCTCCGGCTCCCTACGGGGTGGCCGCGGGGTCGGGGGTGGCCGCGGGGTCGGGGGTGGGGGTGCCCCCCGCCGCCGCCGGCCCCCTCCGCGGCCGCTGCCCGCCTCCCCCCCAGCCTCCCCCCCTCCCTCCCCGCTCCCGGGCCGCCCAGCCCCGCCGCAACCTTTAGCCGGGGACGGACCTCTCGGCTGGTTCCGCACAAGACGCCAGCAGCCGCTTCCCCTCTCGCCGCCCTCCCCTCCGGTGCTAGCCCCCCTCCCCACCCCAATAAAACAGACACCCCCCCCCTCCCTCCGGCCCCAAAGAGAAACCCACACCGCCCCCCCCCCAGCACAAATGCACAATCACGGGCGAGGGGAGGGAGAGGGAGGAAAGGGCGAGAGACGCGAAGAAAGAAGGGGGGAAAGGAGAGAGAGAGGAAATTAAAAGGGCACAAGGCTGTTCATCACCAACATGGCTGCCTTAGCTCAGACCTAAAAGAGGAATAACCCAGGCTGTGTCTTTGTCAGCTTCACCTCTGTAACCCTAAACTAATGCACGAAACGACGGAGGCGGCTGCAGAGGGGAAGGAGACGGGGAGAGGAGGAAGGAGAAAATGGCAAAAAGAGGGGGCACTTACGTGAAGAGAGGCGCTTGGGTTGCTCCTGCTTCCTCCTGGGCATTTTCCCCCTTTTTTTCACATTCTCCTCCTTGGTTTAACGGGAGATCAAATAAGACCGGGAGGGGGGGGCACAGACAGGCACAAAGCCGCGGCCCCCGGGGGAGCCGCTAACCGGGGCGGGTTTTCCCTCTTCGCCGAGGGAAAGGGGGCTGAAGCCGGTTTTCCCGGAGCCACCGCGAAGGGCTCCCTCTCCCCCTCTCTCTTTTCTTTTTCCTCTCCCCCCCCTCCCTCCCCCCACCCCCCCCCACCCCCCCCGCCCCCAACCCGGTCGTGCACCTGGCTTGTCCCCGGTCGCGGTTATCCCTCAGCGGCCGGGGATGTGCTCCCGGCGGGCGGGCGGGCGCCGGGCGCCGTGCCGGGGCGAGGGGCTGGGGCGGCGGGGCCCCCCGCGCCTCCCGGCCCCTAGAACTAACACTAACGCCGGGATCAAAGGGCAGCGGCGGCGGCGGCGGCGCTCACGGCTCGCCCGCGGGAGGCGGGCGGCGGGCGGGCAGCGAGAGGCGGACGGGGACACACACACACACACACACACACACACACACACACCCCCGGAGCCCTGCGGGCGGGCACACGCGTGCACACACACACACACACGCGCGCACACACAGACCACGCACACGCACAAAAACACGGACACGAACACGCACCCCCCGCGCAGAGCAAAGGGGAAGGTGCCCCCGCGCTCCCCCGCGGGGGGCAGGCGGAGGGATGCGCTGCCCCACTCCTGCACCCGCGCCTAATTCGCTCTTTAATAAAAATAAAATAATAAAATAAAGCGCGCGGGGTGTGTGTGTGTGGTGTGGGTCTCGACCATCCGCGCTGTAATTCCCTCCTTTCTGGTGGGAAAGAAAATAATAACAACCACCCCTTTTTTAAAAAAAAAAAAATAAATAAGACGGTTTGCCTCGCTGTGTTAGGAAAGAAAAATTGTCCTAGGGCAAAGCGAACGCCCCAGAATTTCCTGGCTGTGTTCAGCTATTCCTTCACAAAGCCCGGGGGCCGGAGGGGCTCGCTGGAACTGAACTTCAGCACAGAGTGGGGGGAAGGGGGTGATTAGCTCCGACTCCCTCCGTGCCAAATTAAGTGTACAAACTAAGCGGGAAAGGAAGGTGGGCAAGTTCGCGTGTGGATGCGCTGTTGCGGTATCAGGCTCTGACAATTTCTAGTGCAGGTTTTAAAAAAGTGGAAAGAAAGCAGCAGCGTGAAAATCACAACTCCTTGAGAAGTGTGTGTGTGTGTCTCTGTGGGGAGGGGGGGAGGAAATCAAGATTAGGTCACCCCTAATGGTTGATTTAACTGCTACATGATACTTCTGCAGTGCACACAGCAATCTGGACTTCTGAAATTTACTTTTTTTCCCTGCTGTAATGCAGGTAGAGGAAGCTTTATCCTGAAGCAATTCCAGCGTGCATTATGAAGCCAGGATAGCAGTTTTCATTAACTGATACATACTTTCATTACTTCACAAATCACACATCTTTTCAAAGACAGACATGAAGGTGGGCAAAAAAAAAAAAAAAATAGAAGAGGGATTGGGTCTCACTAAAGCACAAAAGGTACTTCGTGAAAGAGAAGTGCTCTCTTTGTGACTTGCAGTCATTTGGATAAAAGTTCACACAGAGGTTGTTAATGATTTAAACTCTAAAACCTGTTACTACAATTGAAGTAAAATGGTTTGAAGCACGGTTGTTTCATATAGCTCTTTGTGTAAGGAAACTTTGAACTTGGCAGAATGCATAATCAAAATCATGAGTCAGATGTTGCAAAAATAAAAAAAAAAAAAAGCATTATTCTAGCATGTATACCTGTTAGAATTTTTTTGCTTTTGACAACCTGACTCATCATTTTATCACATCATTTTTTATCCGAACTTCAAAATACTTTCTTTTAAAAAAAAAAAAAAACAAAAACAAAAACAAAAAAACCCAAAAAACCAACTGTCTAGGAAAACACAAAACAGCAGTTTTGCAACCTAAATCTTTTATACAGTCAATTTATACTCTTAACACCTCAAGTTAGGATATCTTAAAATAATATTATACCCATTTTACAGCCACAATTATCTTTTCTACAGGGAAAAAAAAAAAAAAAAACCACTAAATAAGATTTAAAGGACTGTATATATAAGAATCTCAGGTTCACTAGCATGCATGTGCAGTTCTGAGTTTCAAAGTCACACGTACAGAGCACACTTTTACTGAGACAAAATAGACTCCTCCTGACTTCAGATGGTTTATCACCTCTCAATACAGGTAAAATGCTTTATTTTCATGGAGAGATTTACTTATTTTTAATCCAGAAGTGAAAACCAAAGTGTATAACTGACAGAAACAGGGTTGGAGATTTCTGGGGGTGGAGATGGATCCAAACAACTACCTTACACTTACTTGTAATCAAGAAAGAGTACCAGAGTCAGAATTCCCTCACAATATTTAGGTCCCGCCTTTTCTTTCAGTTCTCCAGAGTATGCTGGTTTTGGAGATTTGTACAGCATTAGTAACGATAACCAAAAATATCAGAGGCATTCTTTACTATTGCTCACAAACCTCAATTCTGACATGCCTGGGACTAGCAACAGAACTCTGTTCACTAGTAAGAGTCGCAGTGCTAAACCCTTCTTAATAATTTTTTAAACACATTCTAGTGGCAATTGTGCTGAACTAAGCCAGCTTTGCGAGCAGTGGCTTTCTGTCCATCTGAATGATCCTATCTGTGCAGGAGGCCGCAAAGTAGCCGTTTCCGAAAGGGACGGAGAGCTGGCTCTGTGCTATGATCCACGGCTGCCGTGGCAGCCCTTCTTCAGCTGCTCTAGGAGAACAGGATGTAGGAAACACTGCGTTCTGCATCATCACTCTTTCCACCTTCTATTCCTCACACATTTCTGGCGTAAATTAATGTTGACATTGTCAGCGCTAATTTACAATATGTTGTGTGGGGTTTTTTTTCCCCCTCCAACCATTTGAAACCCCCTTTAGGGGAGTTGAGGTGGCTACAGCAAAGACACTACTGGAACACAGCTCTTTGAAAGGGCCATGGGGACTAGAGCAAGCAATAGAGCAGCACTAAATCTCTCCGAGGGTGACCTTGGCTTCGATAGACATCCCCATAGTTTGCCTAAGAGTTTAGTAGGCCAAGCCTTAAGCCTGTTCTGCAGTGAAAGAAATCCCAGTGGTTGAATGAATTATCAGGGGGAAACTTTATATACTCTAGCTCTGAAGAGTTTCTAATCCCACGCCTGGAAATATGGGGACAACTTGGTTCTTCACATCTATCCCGGCTAATTGCATTACTCCACATATTGTCCTAGTCAACAGATCGTATCCAGCCATCACACTGAAATCAAAGACTCATCAGTCCTAACGTTACATTCTTTTCTACATTGGTTTAAGGAAAATGACCAAGGTCATCATCCCATTTTGAAAATAATCTGCCGTTATACGTTTGGTGGTACAGTAGGAAAAAGAATGAAGTCAGCTGACCATACTTTTGAACATTTCTAGTCCAAACACAAGAAAATAGTTGCAAGTCTTCCACAGATAACATAATATAAATAATGCATTGCTTCTTCAGGTCCCGCTATCAATAAATAATGATTGTATGGCACCTTCCAAACACCAAACCTAGTTACACATATGAATTAAGTTCAGCCTCAGAAACCACTTTTGAACAAAGTAAATATTTTCTTCACTTACACATGAGAAAAATGAAACAAATTGAGTAAATAAGAATGTTACATCATTTATTACTGTGTAAAATCTTAAAACCTTTGCAGGGTGTCTAGCATCCAAACTATCTTTATGTAATGTAACAAATACTTGAAAAGGTTGCTAAACAGAAACTTAAAAATTAGCTGACATCTTTGCTATATTCTTTGAAACTTTAAAGAGTTCTGTTCCCAAGCTCAGATTGTTTTAAAAAAGTGTACTGAGTGGAAAAACAGCACTATCTGAACCAGTTCTTGGGCCCCAAACCAAACTCTGGTATTGGGCCACCTCTGCTTAAAGTACAGCCTACCAAAATGATGGTCAGGTCAGATGTGTGTCCCTGAGCATGCAGAGAGTGCTATTCAGGCTTCACGGGCTCTCTTTAACAGTACTCCTATCTTTAGATTAATTTCCTATTGAACATAGCAGATATTGCCAATAGTCTCTGTATCTTCAATATCTAATATGAGGCACACTGTTTTGCATCGAAATTACCCTCTCTCTCCTACACCTCTTGGAGGGATACCCTCAATGGCCTAAACTCCTCCTCTTTTCTATTTTAATTGATGTCAATATTTCTATGCTCAGCAGTAACTATGAATCAATCCTGCAAACAAGATTTGATTACAAACTCGTCTTTGCTCTACAGCATTTAAGAGGCGAACACAAGGGGATGAACAAATCCATAGGATAACAGCTTATGGATACCATCACCCATGTTTGCAAATGCTCTGATAACAAATCACATTAAGTAATGGATTTGTAATAATAATAAATAATGCCAAGTTAGTGACTGGCAAGGCCACCAACCAGTTTCACAAAGGCCAATAAACAACTATCAGAAGTCATTACTAACTGATGATTATTACCTTGGGACAGATAACAAACAATTACAAAGTGGAGTTACATAACCAGTGGATCCTAAACGACAGACAGGCTTTTGTAAAACGCAACGAGGTTCTCCTTCCCCAAAGTTTTCAACCTCTTCCTTGTTAAAATGAAAGGAAAATGAAAGGGCCACAGTCAGTGAACTATCACAGCAACCTAGACAAGAACTCTTTTTGCAGTCCTTGAAATCACTGGCAGCGCTCTCCCAAATCTTTAGCTGCCTATGCCATGCTCGGGAACAGAGAGCATAGTGAATCGGGAATGTTCTTCAAGCCAAGTTTCTCATGAATTCCACTACAATCTTGCAGCCTCAGAGCGGAGAGGCATCAAGAAGGAGGACTGCAAGATATCCTTCATCTCTGAGCTAAACCACAACCGTTTTTCTCAGAACCTTGTCTAAATCCTGGCAAACAAACTAGCCATAATCATTTTATAATAATTTAAACACGAGATGCTTCTAGTTGAAATGTAAATTTAACATGTTAATACTTCTTCAGAACAACCAGTGGTTTTTTTCAGCTGTTAGTATAGCACAGTACCTAGGAAAGGTGATATAGCTCCTAATTTAAATTTGTTGTGGTTTGAGCTCAGAGGGCACCCTAGCACCATGCAGCCGCTCACTCCCCCCTTCACCCCCAGTGCTGGAAAGGAGAAAATAAAACAAAAGGCTCAGGAATCAAGATAAGGATAGGGAGGGATGAGTCATCCGTTATGGTCACAGGCAAAAGACAGACTCATTAAGGGAAGAAAAAAAGAACACAAATTTAATAATACAGACACTAACAACAACAACACTTAACAGACAGAGTAGGGCCATGAGAAGCATTACCACATCTTGAAAACACCTTCCCCCATCCCTCCCTTCTTCTCAGGCTCAGCTTTGCTCCCGATATCTCTACCTCCTCCTCCCGCAGTGGTGCAGTGGGCAGGGAATAGGGGATGCAGTCAGTCACAGAATCATTCAGGTTGGAAAAGACCCTTGGGATCATTGAGTCCAACCATCAGCCCTACTCTACAAAGTTCTCCCCTACACCATATCCCCCAACATCTCATCCAAACAATCCTTAAACACATCCAGGGATGGTGACTCCACCACCTTCCTGCCACTTCTTCCTCCTCGGGGCGGAGGGGAACTCCTGGCATCCCTCCCCTGTTCTCGCAGGGTCCCCCTCTCACAGGGCAGTCCTCCACAAGCCAACTCCAACATGAGTCGCTCCCACGGGTGTGTGGGTCACCCCCGCGCATTGCAGCCCTCCCAGTGCCGAGCTACAACAGCAGGGCCTTCTTCCCATAGGGTCCTGGCCTTCTTCGGGTGCAGTCACCTGCTCCAGCATGGAGCCCCCCACAGACCTCTGCTCCGCTGGTGACCTCCATGGTGGGGGCAGCCCTGCCATCTCACCACAGTCTACCAGGGAGTCTCTGCTCCGGCGCAGCTCCCCTCCTTCCTTCCACTGACCTTGGTGTTCACACAAATGATCTCCTCACAACTCCTCCTCACAACTCCCTGAACTCCTCCCAGATTTCTCTTTTTCAATACGTTATTGCAGAGGTGCAGTTAATTGGCCCAGCCTTGGTGCAAAGGTGGGTCTGACTTGGGGCTGGGGGAGCTTCGAGAAGCTTCCCACGGGGGCCCACCGCTGTAGCCCCCTCCCCTGCTACCAAAAACCCCCACCACTCACTCAAACCCAGGACAAATTTTAAAAATAAGAATCAATACTTCAAGCTGCTAGCCTTAAACCCATGCTGACATATAATCCTAGATTTTGCAGGCCAGAAATACATTGTCTATAGGTCTGGAGAGGGATGACATTAGTGTCTGCACCTCTTTGTTGCTACTCAAATATTCTTCAGATTTACCAAGGAGGTCTTGTGATTCTTATTTTACCATAAGTGCAGCTGGCTTTTCAATTCCATAATTCATTATACCACCTCTTCACACCCCTTTTCTGTAAGCACATTTTGCAAAATAACTCGCTTGAGCCTATGACTAGTAGACTTAAGTCTACAGATACTTGAAATGCAGAATTTCTCCCCCAAATCTGAGCCAGCAATGTCTTACCCAGTACAGATTAAATATAGAAAAAAAATTAATATTTTACACATAAAATACTAAGCAACTTCTGAACTGATGAGAGTCAACTGGGGTCTGGAACACTTAGCTCAGGGCTATGACAATTACAAACATGGAGATAAAAACCAATAAAGATCTGCTCCAGTCCTGATCTTTTTGCATCATTTTCCATTCACCATTTAAAGGCACTGAAATCAATAACTTTACCCCATCCTAAGAATGGTTGAAGTTAAATCAGAGTGAGATTCAGAGCACTCCCTCTCTCATTGCGCTTCCGCTTAACATTTTGTTAGTCACTGGATGATTGAAGATTTAGGCACATGCTCATTAGCAAACACCTGCCATGGTTTAAGACAATACCATCCTCCTGGAGAAGCTATCTGCTTCCACCCCCAAACTGGCAAAACAGAATGCATTTGGCCTCCTCATCTGCTTCAGTGTGGAGTCTTGCAGCTTAGTTAAGTAGCAAGGCAATAGCATTTTAAGCCACAGCTGTTTGCTAAATGAAAGTGTGTCTAAGTTCTTAAACACCTTGTTACATATACGTTGAGAGGCAGAGTCTCTCCTGCACCAGCAAGGTGGCAAATTCCTCATGGAAATAAATTCTGGTTTCTCAATTCACTAGCTAGTTTTCTGCTTAAAATACTGAGACTGCTCCGGACCCCAAGAACTGGCAACATCCCAAGAAGATCATCTACTGTCTCCGGCCGTGCATTTACCAAACTCATCTCTCTCTCTGACATAGCACTGTACCAGAAACACAGCAGGAGCAAGGCAGGCACAGAAGTGAATGTTAGCGGTACTGATGCAAACTATGCCCTCTTTACAACACCTTAACAACTTAAAGAAGGGTGAGATAGAATAGAAGGGCAGTTGGGAGACAAGAAAACATGGTGGTGCTGAGATCTTGTGTTCCCAGGGAAAAGAAACACATTAAAGTAAAGGAGAGGAGGAGTATGTGGAGATCAAGCTTCTAGCAGACTTCACCTGCCTGGTGTGATGAATTTCACATGGCATTCAGCTATGCTTCACCATGCTGCATGTCCTCAGTAATCAGCCCTCACCTACTGGCAGGCAGAAGGGTTTGGGCTGCAAGTCAGCCTGCTGTCACCACTGCCTGCTGAGCATGAAGTCATGTGGCCAGTCCCCTCCTGAAGGGAATATCTTCTTGCATTGGCACCTCCCCATCGTACCAAACAGAGCAGAGGAAAAGGTTATTTGTCTTTTGAGACACTAGGAATAAAGTCTAGTCTCCTCAACCCCTGCTGACACAGTTTGACGAAAATACTGTTTCTAGTCCCTACTTTTCAGTGACACTAAGGCCACCCAGTGCATTTAAGTTTGTAATTTACAGTAAGACACAAATTATTTGTCCACAAGAAGTAGACTAATAGCAATGAAAAAGTCACACAGAGGAGCACAAAGCTTCATGAGTAGGAAGAAAAGAGGTAATGCCTGGAGGGAAGCAGCTTACATTTCCACACAAAAAAGCTGAGGAATGCACCCTCCGGGGTAAAGCTGAGTGCACCATCAACAAGTTTGCAAATGATATAAAACTGGAAGGAGTGGCTGATACATCAGATGGTTGTGCCACCTTCCAGAAGTACTACTTGACAGGCTGGAGGAGTGGGCAGAGAGAAATCTCATGAAGTTCAAAAGGAGAAACGCCAAGTCCTGCTTCTAGGAAAGAATAAGCCCCAAGCACCAGCACATCCTGGGGGCCTACCAGCTGGAAAGCAGCTTTGCAAAGGAGGACCTTGGGATCCTGGTAGACAAGCAGCTGACCACAAGCCAGCAACGCACCCTCACAGCCAAGAAGGCCAACATTAGAAAGATTGTTGCCAGCAGGTGGAGGGAGGTGATCCTGCACCCCTACTCAGAGCTGGTGAGGCTGCATCTGGAGTGCCGCGTCTCACCAAGGGCTCCCTGGTGCAAGAAAGGTCTGGATTTACTGGAGTGAGTCCAGCACAGGGCCACAAAGATGATTAAGGGACTGGAACGTCTGTCATATGAAGAGAAGCTGAAAGAGCTGAGACTGTCCAGCCAGGAGGAGAGAAGACTCGGGGTTCTTATCTATTTGTACAAATGTCTGATGGGCAGGAATGAAGTTGAAGGAGGCAGACTCTTCTCAGCAGTGCCCACTGACAGAACAAGAGGCAATGGACACAAGCTCATTTTTACTGTTGGGATGGTCAAACATTGGCATAGCTTGCCCAGAGAGGTTGCCTGGACAACCTGCTCTAGCTCACCCTGCTTGAGCAGTGAGGTTGGGCTGGATGATCTCAAGAGGGCCCTCCCAACTAAATGGTCCTGGGAAAGTATTATAACATGAGCATTTACCGTTCCCTAAACATGGTATTCATGTCTGGTTTTATGGCAGTAGTTTACAGAATACAAATATTCCATTCTACTTTTTAGCTACTGGTACTCTTCATTGAAAACACCCTTATGATATCCAGAATTCTTTAATGTCCAAATACTTATTTTTAAAATTCCTGCTGGTTTATGAGGTACTTCCTAACAGAAAACATTCACTAATCATTCCAAAACCACGGTTGGCATTTTACTCCCTCACTCTTCTTACCCCAGTATGGTTCCTAGCCTGAAGATTTTACAAACTAAAAGAAGCTATAAGGTAATTGCAGAGCAGGTAGAAGAGTGACTATATTTTTAACCCCTCTAAAATGCATGCTATGGAAGTTTGCTGTCTTTTTTCTTAGACTTTTCTTAGACATTTGCAAAGCATCGCTACTTCCACCTTTCAGCTGGGGACATGCACTCTGCCTCCAACAGCAGCGCTTGGTAGCTCACTAACAAAGCTCGATGTAGAATTTTAAGGCTGCCGTTCCCAGCAAACCATTATCACCAACACATACCTGATGTGTCAGTGATGCGGCCACAGGATTTAATTGCTTTTCTTGCTAACCGGCAACCATGCTTCCTTTGTGCAATTCTCTTCTTTTACCAATAAGCATACAGCTTACCTGTATATCCCCTTATATATGTTACCTGCTTGCCCTAAAGGTTCCTATTTCATGGAAGAAAAATTCATGAGGTACCCATATAATTTGACTTCTTGTTTCTCTTATTCTCATTTAGATTTTGGGACAGATACAAATACTGCTGCACACAGAGAAACACCCGTTGATTCCAGCAGTGTTACTGGAGACCTAAGGTGCTCAACACTGCGCAGAGGACATGGTGGCCCTGGGCAAAGAGCAGCATGCTCTTGCCTGCTGAGGGAGTAACAGGCCCATGCAACACGCCCTCACACACCTTCCCCCCCAACTGGAGCCACAAACAAACAAAATAAAGGAGTTGTGGGGCAGGGGTTTTGCCCCTCTGTATGCTTCCCTCCTCGAAAAGCAACTGTATGAATGAAGAATTGAGGTTCTGAAAATGGAATCATATACTAGGAGGCATTTGAGTGAATCTGTTTATCCCTTTGTATATGTTCCACACCCCCCCCTTATTTTTGTATTAAACAAGAAAGTGGGAAAGAGAGAAGCCAAAGTGTTCCTAAAGTAAAGGGAGGAGTATGGATCACCCACCTAGCCTTACGAAGGTCATCAAGCAGAGGATAAAAGGGAAAGATCAAAGTCAGTAACTATCAGGGAAGAGGTCCAGCAAGGCAGTTGACTTGTGCAAGGCCTATCAAGTTTAAGATGGCTCAGTTGGGTTTTCTTCAAAATCTTTATTATATTTGGGAGGTTTTCTTCATTCCAATGTGTTGAATGGCAACTAAAGAGAAAACAAGTAAGCCTTCTTGGTCTCAGTAATCATTAAGTTAGGTGGTCTCTACCCCAAAGTGCCAAGAACAGCGGCCAGCAGAAACAAAACACTTTGGCTGCCTCATGAACCCTACAAGACCTGTATCAAGTCAACTCAAGAGGGAGGCACTGGGATGCTTTCATTTACCTGGGGGGAAACAAGCAAAATCAGTGGCTTTTAAATCATCAGCTGAGTAGCAAAACAATTGGGAAGAGGGCCAAGAAGGTACTCAAGCTCAGCTTTCCAAGAGAAAACAGCATTGGAGAAAGTACCGCACTGGAACTGAGGTTAGGAAGAAACAGTGTGGAACGTCTTTCTGATCTTCCAGTGTAAAAAAAGAAAGTCTGCTCAGTGGAGAAGAGTAATGCAGAAAATATGACAGGAACTCTCCCATTCAGGATGATTCATACAACCCTCCAGTCCCCACAGCTGTGATACCACATCAGACATAATTACTTCTGCTGCCCAACTGGGTTTGCTAATCAAGAAGCTGGGTCAAGTCTGACCCCCACCTACTTCCCTCCCTTCCATAGCTTTTAATCAACTTATTAAAAATGTTGAGAGCTCATCACTCTTCACTAGAAAATGTAAAAATATGAAGACTGTCACCCTCCATTGCTGATATTGTTGGAGATCTTCACAACACATGGTCTTTTATCAAAGGTCTTGCTTTATGCTCTCAGTGCCTATATATTATTAAAAAGAATAAAGTCCAACAAGTTACCTGGAGCTAGATTCTCCAGGTTCCAAAATACAAAACAAACAAAGAAAAACAAAAATAAAACACCATCCACAGACGACCAGAAGATTCTAAAAAGATGAAGACTTTTTAGGTTCTAAGGAAAGTCTTAACGCTTGCTGGCTTGACTGATCAAACATTTCAGCTGACTGAAATTGTCACCCCATCACATAATAAGAGAGAATATCTAACTTATAAACCTTTTAAGCTTATGGGCCCACTCTCTTCCTGAAATTACCTCTGAACTCTTGCTTCATCCAGATCTTTACTCTTTCCTGCTTCTCCCATTTTATCTTTATGACTGAGGCACATCCCTCCCCTTCACCCTGCCCCAGAGCATTCTTCTAACCTACACGAACACCTGAACTTTATATTCTTCCTCTGATCAACCATCCTATGTAATTCAAAGCATCTAGCATAATTTTTTGCTAAAAATCAACTGTTCTTCCCAAACTCTTTCCCATTTCCAAATTGCTGTGCCTTCAACAACTTCCTGTAGTATGAAGACTTCTCTCCAGTGTCTTTCAAAATGGGTTGCCTATACTTTTCAAATGGACCTTCTCTGACAAACTGCTCATCTCCAGGCCCTGTTAAAGTCTCCCATTATCTCAGTGTCACTGTCCCCAGTGAGGCTTCCCATACTACTTACTGTCTTACGCTTTTTATCTTCTCCTTGAACAAACGAGCCTCAGGTTTTTCCTGACACAGTAAAGCCATTTTACATACAAAGTGGTAATGTGATTTTGCCACATAGTCAGGAGGGGAAAAAAAATATTAAAGAAACCCAAAGGGCCTTTAGAGCCCTGTCCTAAGGGACCATACTTCTTCAGACCCCAGACTGAGGCAGCTATGCTAGCAGATTCTTGGGTGAAGGTGCTTCTCTCTTGGCCCACATCCAAGAGCCAGGCAACTCTTTGGACTTTGCTCACCTGTCCTTTAAGACAGGCAACTCCTGTATTCAAAATCCCTTTCACAAAAGGGAGAAAATCTGCTGAGGGAAAAGGCTGTGTTAATGTACAGAGAAAGATGAAGTCACAAATGCAGAAAGATTAAGTTACAGGCCAATACTTGTTTCCTAGTGATACGGTTAAGAATACTGAAGATAATGACTTATTTCTGGGTGCAGGAATAAAAATCCTGCATGAATTTAAGTGATTTTTACATCTTACTGAGCAAGGTCAAGCTCATCATTCACAATCAGCCTGAGATGCGGCTACCTTTTGGAACCCACCACACCTTTTTGATGCATTTGAACAGAAGGAACCTGGCTATCAGGTGAGAAGAGACAGCACACCTATAGCAGCACCAACTCCTCCCAAGGGCTCTTCTGGCTCTTCAGGTCTCCTTCCCGAGGTGTGAGGGGAGCCCTTCTGGCACAGCATAGCTATGCCACCCTGGGAGGGCACAGAGCAATGCGCCCATCGGCTCATTAGCATGCACAATAGGGAGCATTTTTAGAAGCGAGTTAAGGATATGCCCTGTTATGTTGGAGACTGTTGGGGCGATTCTAGCCCTAACTTTAGCTTTCCTTGCTTCTGTTTTTATCTCCAATTCTCACAGAGTGATTCCGAACATTGTTTTGGTGGAACCATGCTCCATTTAAAGGAAATGTTTAGGTTCCTTTGAGTTAAAAAAAGTACCATTAAAAAAAAAAAACCAAAAAACAAGTCCCCTGGAAACACATGCAACAATGTTGCATTACTATTTCTGTTCCTTGAAGTTAAATATGCTGAATCACAAAAAATTTGATGATTGAAGCAAAATTTCAGGCAGGCCTTTAGCTACCATGTTGCGGAAACTGTAATAATGTCAGCTTTTGAGTAAATTAACACAAGAATTAGGGAAAAAAAAACAGCTCAGAAGAATTCATCAATGCCATCTTAAAAATAACCCAAGCTGGTTGGTAGTTTATTTGTGTGGTTCAATTTGTGTCTCACCATGTGCTCAAAGATGCTCTGTTTAGCAGCCAACTTCTCCTTTCGCTTAATTAAAACTACAACATGAGTAGCAACGTTTTAAAGAAAATGACATAGTAGAACAGCATGTCCACCTGCACTTTTAAAGTCTCCCCACATACTCTACTAGATTCTCGGTGAACCAAAGTCTGGCCTTTAACACCTCACCACCTCACAAGCTTCCCCAGTCTGGTATCATATAAACTCTGCCACTGGACTTGAACAGTAGCTTTTGCTCAGGCCATTTTCATGGGGGTTTAGCTGCAGATCTGCTCATTATTAACACAGAAGTTGTGAATTAACACAGAAGATGTGAATGAGACTCTAGAGGGGTTATGAATTTCACCCATTAATCTCAAACCAGTCAAATGTGTAAATGCTAATGCTGTTAACCATTCAACTGCCAAAAAAGTTTTCTGGTATTGCAATTTCTATCCCAGACCTTTTTTCACAAGGTATTCATGAATGTTACTAACCCCCAGGAAAGCACAGAGAGCAACTGCTGCTAAAATGCACACGCTCCATAGCAGCATCAGAGAAAGAATTAAACACAAAAATTAGGATATAGGTAATCCCACATGGTAAATTGCTGTGGTTTAATAAGTTGCTGCTCATCAGCTGAGCTTCCTTTACTGCTCTTGCGCACCCTCTTAGACTGTTATAAAGGCAAGTATAAGGTGTTAGACTAAAATACCTTTGTTTCACTTCAAATGTGCCAGAGATGAGAAAACCATGCAGTCAGATACCTCATTATGCCATTGTAACTCAATAGCCTCCGATAGTCAGTACAATGCTAAACCAGTGGGTTTTTAAAGTTCTGAATTGGAGGACATACTGGAAATAAAGGAGTCACTCTGAATGTGCCAACTCATCCTGGATTCAAAAGCCAAGTTTTCAGTTGTCACTACTAACCTTTTCTAGTTCTACCATTTTTATTATCTTTTTGATGACCATTTACTGACCATCTAGAAAATCGCTACTATGATCACTGAAAACAGGGAGTGATTTCCTCAGGCCTGCACTTTCTATTTGTTAATTTGATTTTATTAAGTTGGTCATAACAATAGCACTGCTGATGCACTCATGTTTAATTGTGATAAAAAGCACCACACAATGCACAAATACAGAAAAATTGCTTTAAAAAAATGAGTCTTTGTAGTCTCACCTCTAGGGCAGAATCCAGAATTGTGTTAGGCTACTGAGGTCCCTACATAGCTCATGACTGTAGGTGCCTCAGAACCAGATCTGTGGCCAACCCACGCACTAAGAAGCTGCCAAGGGCTGGCAGAAAATAGATTTTAATTTTACTAGATGTTTAAGCATTTTCCTCAACAAGCTTCCCCATACTACATAACCAAATATCAGGTAATATAGGCACACTTTATAAAGCGTAAGTTATGGGCTGGAAACAGTTCTTTCAAGAAAGAAACTGAACTTAGCTTACCTGTATCCTGGAGTTCACTAACCAGTGGTCTAGAGTATGAAAGACTGCATGTCATCATCTTTTCCTTTCGTTTCTTCCCTTCTCATCCACTCATTTAATCTGGAAGAAAACAGTATCAACCAATGCCTTTCCTGAGTAGCCCAGTCACCACTGCCTCCATCAATGGAGGCTGGTGGACGTGTTCTTGATTCAGACATGGCTAAACTACAGTCACTGGTCAAACTGTGTAATATGGTTCAGTCTCAGTATGAATCTGGAAAACTTTTAACAGTGAAAGCTGAGTTTAGGTGCTCCCAGAGCTAAATAGCAACTGAAGCTTTTTTCTGCCAATTGCAGTTTTAGATGTTAGTAAGGTTTAGGTTGGGAGTGGAAGGAGGCTGGGTGGGTTTGAGGTTTTTATTTTGGGTTTTTGGGAACAACCATTGAACACTAGCCCCTGAACATGCTCT
Organism: Strix aluco; assembly: GCF_031877795.1. Taxonomy (NCBI): domain Eukaryota; kingdom Metazoa; phylum Chordata; class Aves; order Strigiformes; family Strigidae; genus Strix; species Strix aluco. Next base: position 80,434,161 of record NC_133934.1, read on the forward strand.
GAGCAGATAGAAGTGTGGAGTAACTCAGCGTATCTTCCCCACCACCACTTCCAATAGTTCAGTCTATTTCTGTAGAAGAGAAATAGTAATGAGCTTTCCTGGGTGCTTGATGGAAACATCCTGTAAAGATAAGGAGCTAAAATAACAAGATTGTACTGTTAGTCTTCAGCTACCTTTCTGTTAGTCTGTCTTAAACTGCATCTTCTCTGCAGGGAAGTTCTCCTGGTCACCAGTCTCTTTGCCTCTCCATGAATCAGAGTTGCCTTCTGAAGGAAACCAGGCAGGCCAGAAGCCAATGCATCCAGCTGTCCTTCCAACACAGACTCAGGTGGCAGTCAGGCTGCTTATCCAGTGACTGAGACTTACAGATACAGCTGATCAAAGTATTGTTTTTCCTTTCCTTTTGTGGAACACCTCAGCATTTCTCCTCCTTTTTTTTTTTTTTTTTTTTCCCCCCCAGGAGTGGGTGTTAGGAAAAAAGGTGAATCACATCCCAATGTTGAAATCCTACCAAGTATATTATTTTTCTGCTTTAAAGGATGGGCCCACTAGCCAGGACATATATAACTCGGTTTGGAATATTCAGCTGGTCACCTAAGTCAACACTGCTAGAGAAAACTGACTTCTGATAAATCAACAGTCCTCTGCACACTTTTCCCAAACAGTATTTTTTCCAAATGAAAAACAGCTTTTCCTCAGACTTTTTAATAGGCATGACCTCAAATTTTAACAGTTTCTTCTCAATTTTCAATTGTCCTGATGAAGCCATCAGTACTATGAACTTGTTTTCTAGGCTCATATATCTTTTACTGACTGTCACAGCTCTCTGGAGACCAGCTAGGCTGGAAACAGAAGAGAGCTATTCTGCAAAAAATCTCCCCAAGAAGTATCTATAAACAGAAATGGCTATCATGTCAACGTGAGATGAGGATGCCTGTATTACCACTGACATAGTATCAGCATTTTACAGAAAGACCCTTTTCTGCTACAAGTTCCTTTATTTTTTTTTTTTTTTAAATCAGGTTTGTCTACTGTACCTGAGTACATACAAATATTTTATGCAGTTATTTAATGCACTTAGGTCAGCAAGCAGTGCCTCAGGGTCTGAAGAGGAAAGAACTCACCATTCATTTGCTTGAATGGTCCTTCCATGCATCCACCCTAATCAGCCAAATCCTACTTTTTAAGTCACACATTTTAAAAGCAAGTAGCACAGGGATCTATGAGCCGTGCTTCCCATGCTAAAAAGCTGGGAGAGGGAAGGAACCAGCTTCTATCATTGACAAAAAAAACCCCCAAACCAGAAGTAAACAGTTTGGCTCTAAGCAGCAGCATAACTGTTGCACATTTGCCATAATTAGTAATTACAGTGAAGCCCTGATCCCAGTTCAATCAATGACAAAATCCTCACTGATCTGCTCATAGCTGGGGTTTTGCTCGTGGAAGCTATCTAGTTCTCATGCACCAAAGGAAATTGTTCCAAGGCTTGAGCCATTTTACTGCCCCCAGCTGCTCTTTCCATCCCTTTGTCAGAAGTCAATTTTGTCATAACAGAGTCAGCAGAATTAATCATATACCTTCACCTTAGCCACTGCATTTTGCAGTCCAGGTGTTAAGATACAGTCAGGCAAATACAGCTAGTTGCTCCTGATCCAGATTAAGTGGTTGTTGACCCATTTCTGATGCCCTGGCACCCCTTCCTCCTCCTTCTGTTCTGTTGATTTCACTTTCCGCCTTAACCATTTCCCAGTTCAGATTTGAAATCTTATTGTTTTGTGGCCTTTTTTTTCTATTTTAAGAAACACAAAACATAGGGTGATATACTTAGCTTTTGCTGGGGACGTGCTGTGTAGGTAGCAGCCTGTACCAGAGGAACACAGGTAAGTTGTCAGAGGTTGTGTATCACCTCGCAGTTCTCCCCTCTCAAACCAATTCCAGCTCATCTAGCCACTTTGTTGTTGACAGAGTTTCAGACATGTAGTAGTGTCAGGTTTTGTTTCAAAGCTTTTTGAAATTAATGGAATATACCAGCCTTGGGGAGTTTTAGGCAGTAGGTAGCAAATGCAAATTCTCCTAGTCTTCACTGTGATAGAGAGATTTAACGTAACCTAGATTTCTAGGTTACCTATTGTCAAAAGAAAGAGTTAAGCAGTACCAGTTGGCAATTGTTCCCCATCCTGTGGAAGGTAGGATGAATTTCTCTAGAGAAGCCTTCCTCTCTCCATGGACTACAGAGGAAGCTGAAAGGCTGGTTCAGCCTGAAACATCAAATTTGTAGGTACCTAAACCTAGCTTAAAGGCAAACTCCAACTCTTAAAAATCAATTATCATTCCAGCATTCATTGAACTAAAAGGAATGCCATTTAACTAACAGGAGTGCTGTGTCCTAAGCCATCACACACATTCTGACACAGCCTAGTAACATGGCACGGTTTGACATTCAGTGGCAGTACAGCTTGAGCAAATGTAAGCAATTGCCACCCACTTTGTCTATCATTCCTCCTTTTCTGCACCACACCAGCAAAAGCATTTGTGTAGCACACAGTGAACAAGATTGGACAACAGATGTTGCTAATATTAACTCAGAAAAACAAAAACCCAGAGTCACTCATCATTCAGATGGGTTCCCAAAGACCCCACAAACAGCACCTCTAAAGCAGAAAACAAGGGCTGCCTACCACTGAATGGCCTTTAAAGCCGTGCCGGGTAAGACCACACACTTTGCCTGCAGTCCCCTAGGCTGTTGTACACTATTAAGCATTTCACTCTATTCTTTCTCCATGCAGATCCCCATCTCTTAAGAAAAGACTAACACCCCCCACCACCACCTTACTACACTGTTGTGACCCTAAATATATTACGTATCATGAGCTGTTAATGTGTATGTTATTGCATACGCTCTGTAAGTATGTACACAAGAAGAGCAACAGTATCAGAAGCCCACCTGCTAGTCTCTCTTCGCATACCAAATCTGTCCCTTCCAGTTGCTCAGCACACAAGGCAAGTTCCGCAAAGGTCTATTTGTTCACAAATTTGTTATCAGAATTAACAGTTACTGTGTTTGCTAACAATGCTTTGAGAGGCTTCTGTCGTAGATCAGACTTCTACAGGGAATGTACTAGACGCACCACAACCAGAAGGCCAATACTACAGAAACTTCAGCTGCCAGGTCCAGTAGATTTTCGGGACCGATGAATCCTAGTAAATACTCAGCGAAACAGCTGATTTCCTCAGATAAGAAGAGCAGGAAAGGTTGCAAATATCCTAGTATGGTGTCTTGAGCAATTATACTTTCAGGTAAGATATTGATTTCTAGCCTGGTCCTGGAGGTCAGTCCTACCGAGCTTTAGGGTTTCTCAGGCCAGATAAAGAGGATGCCTTTACCCCTCTGCACCCCCAAGATGCAATTAGGTAACTTGCAAGTTTCTTGATTGGAATAAATCTATCACTGTTTCTTGCTGAAGAACCCTCTTCTCGCTGCAGCCATGCTGTACTAGCAGGCTGCTTCTACCTCCAGCAGAGATCAGGTAGCATAGCCTCACCCGTGAATTCCCAGATTATAAATGAGATTATAATATAAAAAGAGAAAAAACAAACACCAAAGTGTTTCACAGGATGATGACTGGTACACTCAGCTATAGCAACCTCCTCTCAGACCCTGACACTAAGCCAAGGCTTAGTTTGGTTGTGATGAGCCTGAGCCTTCTGACAGAAAGGCCCCCACCAGTACCAGTGCCACTTGCTGCCCCAGAAATTCTGCACTGATCTGTATCTTTCTGCCTCATTTGCACAGCCGCAGACCTTACCCTCTGTTGTAACCTGTTACGCCACCTTCTGCTCCAGCCGTTCCATAACACTTACACAAGCTATTCTACTCCGTCTGGCTCTGCCGTTAAGAGCAGTTTACTTCTTGCATCAGACTCTTACAAAGACAGCTTTTGCTCCCTTCAGCCCCCCGTGGGGCAGGAGAAAGATCTGCTTCAGCAGTTTCCAAACTGGAAGGTCACAGGTCAGCTGAGCGACCTTGGAGGAGTAGGAATGTAAAGAGTAGGATGTTCTGCATCCATCGCACTGTATCCCCATTTACAGTTTCTGTGAATTCAGTTTGCACCTGACTAAGTGCATTCCTGAAAGTTGCTAGAGCAACCCTCTCTGCAAATTAAAATGATACCTGTCACTAGCGATGAAGCTAAAGATAACAGAAGAGAAAGTAAAGAGGAAAAAAAATCCAGTATTTACATATTATAAATACTTTGCCTGTCCTTTTCTCCCTCATTTGTGTTACTACTTGTTTTGTGTTGGATTATTTGGCAAAAATTCTAGAGGGTCCTACATACCTTTCCCTGCTCTGATGAACTGAAACAAGTTGGAGGACTTAGTGTTCTACTAAGCAACATTCTTCACACTTTGGTGTAAAGCACATTTAAAGGAAATGTAAATAAGCTAATCAATACTTTATACCTCAGTTAAATTACGGTAAGACAAAATGTGGTTCTGATTCTCTTTCTCTTCAGCTTGGACCCAATCAGTGAGGAACTTAAGGCAGAGCAGAAAAAGCTTTGAGTTTTGAGTTTTTAT